>NC_138987.1:74894560-75494560 GCF_964341445.2 Mesoplodon mirus | reverse complement strand
AAGAGAACCAAAAATGGTAAATATGTGGATAAATATAAAAGAATATGTGTTCCTTATTCTTATAATTTACTTGAAAATAATTGTTTAAAGCAAAAATAATAACACTGTAAAAATAATGTTTCTAACAATATAGAGGTAAAAGTGATCACAGCAGTTACACAAAAATTGAGTAGATGAATAAATGGAAGTATGCCATTAATATGTGTATTTATCAAATTTGTGAAGTGAAGGATGTAAAGTATGTGGTAAGCTGAATAATGGTCTCCCAATCATATCCACATCATAATCCACAGAACCTGTGAATATGTAACCCTATATGATAAAAAGAGACTTTGCAAATGTGATTTAGTTAAGGATCTTGAGATAGGGAGATTATTTTGGATTATGTGGGTGGGCCCGATGTCCTTATCAGAGGGAGAAAGGAGGATCAGAAAGCAGAGAGAAAGGTATAAGGATGGAAGCAGAAATTAGAGAGGACAGAATATTGTTGACTCTCAAGATGTAGGAAGGGACCACAAACTGCAGAACTAGTTGGTCTATAGAAGCTGGAAAAGGCAAGGAAATAGATTCTTCCCTAGAACCACCAAAAGGAATGTAAGCCTGACAACACATTGATTTTAGAACAGTAAAACCAACCTCACACATTTTTTTGATTGAAATATAGTTCATTTACAATATTATATTAGTTTGAAGTGTACAGCATAGTGATTCACTGTTTTTAAAGATTATACTCCATGAAAGTTATTACAAGATAATGGCTATAATTACCTGTGCTATATGATATATATATATATATATATATACCTTTGTTGCTTATCTATTTTGTATACAGTAGTTTGTATGTCTTCATCTCCTACCCCTGATTTGCCCTTCTCCCCTTCCCTCTCTCCATGGATAATCACTAGTTTGTTTTCTATATCTGTGAGTCTGTTTCTGTCTTGCTATATACTTTCATTTGTATTATTTTTTAGATTACACACATGTAATTTCATACAGTATTTGTCTTTCTCTGTCTGACTTATTTCACTAAGCATAATATTCTCAAGGTCCGTCTACATTGCTGAAAATGACAATATTTCATTCTTTTTATGGCTGAATAATATTCCATTGTGTATATATATGTATATATATATTTATATATACATATACATACATATACATACATATATATACATATATGTACACATATATGAGACATCTTCTAAATCCAATCAACTGTTGATGGACAACTGGCTTGCTTCCATGTCTTTGCTATTGTAAATAGTGTTGTAATGAACATTGGGGTGCATGTATCTTTGTGAATTAGTGTTTTTGGTTTTTTCTGGGTATATACCCAGCAGTGGAATTGCTGAATCATATGGTACTTCTATTTTTAGTTTTTTGAGGAAACTCCATACATTTTTCCATAGTGGCTGCACCAATTTACATTCCCACCAGCAGTGTAGGAGTATTCCCTTTTCCCTACATCTTCTCCAACATTTGCTATTTGTAGACTTTTTGATGATAGCCATTCTGACAGATTTGAGGTGATACCTCATTGTTTTGATTTGCATTTCCCTAATAATTCGTGATATTGAGCATCTTTTCATGTATGTGGTAACTATCTGCATGTATTGTTTGGAAAAAATGTCTATTTAGGTCTTCTGCTCATTTTTTTTTTTTTTTTTTTCTTTTTTTTTTTGCGGTATGCGGGCCTCTCACTGTTGTGGCCTCTCCCGTTGCGGAGCACAGGCTCCGGATGCGCAGGCCCAGCGGCCATGGCTCACGGGCCCAGCCGCTCCGCGGCATATGGGATCCTCCCAGACCGGGGCACGAACCCGTATCCCCTGCATCGGCAGGCGGACTCTCAACCACTGCGCCACCAGGGAGGCCCTTCTGCTCATTTTTTGATTGTTTTTTTTTTTATATTGAATTGTATAAGCTGTTTATATATTTTGGGTATTAACCCCTTATCAGTGATATCATTTGCAAATATTTTCTCCAATTCCATAGGTTGACTCTTCCTTTTGTCAATTGTTTCTTTTGCTGTGCAAAGGCTTTTAAGTTTAATTAGGTTCAATTTGTTTATTTTTGGTTTTATTTCTTTTGCTTTGGAGACAGATCGAAAAAATATTGTTGCATCTTTTGTCAGAGTGTAAAGCCTATGTTCTCTTCTAGAAATTTTATGGTCAGGTCTTACATTTAGGTAGTTTAGTTTTGTATATTATATGAAGAAATGTTCTAATCTCATGTTTTACATGTCACTGTCTGGTTTTCCCAGCAAAATTTATTGAAGAGACTGTCTTTTTTCCATTGTATATTCTTGCTTCTTTTGTCATAGATTAATTGACCATAGGTGTGTGGGTTTATTTCTGGGCTCTCTGTTCCATTTATCTATATGGCTGGTTTTGTTCTACTACTATGCTGCTCTGATTACTGTAGCTTTGTAGAATAGTCTGAAGTCTGGGAGAGTGATACCTCCAGCTTTGTTCTTTTCCCTAAGATTGAGTTGGCAATTTGGGTTCTTTTGTGGTTCCATATAATTGTAGGATTATTTATTCTAGTTCTGTGAAAAATGTCATGGGTGTTTTGATAGGGTTTGCAGTAAATCTATAGATCGCTTTGTGTAATATGGCCATTTTAACAACATTAGTTTTTCCAATCCAAGAGCATAGGCTGTCTTTCCATTTATTTGTATCTTCTTCAGTTTCTTTCATCAGTATTTTGTAGTTTTCAGAGTATAGGTATTTCACCTCCTTGGTTAAGTTCATTTCTAGGAATTTTATTCTTTTTGATGTGATTTTAAATGGGATTATTTTCTGGCTTTCTCTTTGTGATAGTTCATAATTAGTGTATAGAAAAGCAGCAGATTTCTGTATATTAATCTTGTATGCTACAACTTTGCTGAATTCACTTATTAGTTCTAATAGTTTTTGGGTGGAGCCTTTAGGGTTTTCTATATAAAGTATCAGGTCATCTGCAAACAGTGACAGTTTTACTTTTTCTCTTACAACTTGGATACCGTTTTTATTTTTCTTGTCTGATTGCTGTGTCTAGGACTCCTAGTACTATGTTAACTAGAAGTGGTGTGAGTGGGCATCCTTGTCTTGCTCCTGATTGTATAAGAAAGGCTTTCACCTTTTCATTGTTGAGTGGATTTGTAGCTGTGGATTTGTCATCCATGGCCTTTATTATGTTGAATATTGTGACATTTAAGACCACTGTTGCCTTATTGATTTTTTTGTCTGGATGATCTGTCTACTGATGTAAGTGGGGTGTTAAAATTTCCTACTCTTATTGTTTTATTGTCAACTTCTCTTTTTGTGTCTGTTAGTATTTGCTTTATATATTTAGGTGCTCCTGTACTGGGTGCATATATGTTAACAAGTGTAATATCTTCTCTCATATTGATCCTTTTATTATTAAATAATGTCCTTCTTTTTTTTGTTGTTATAGCCTTTGTTTTAAAGTATAGTTCAAAGTATAGTATGTATCTTGCTACCCCCATGTTCTTGTCATTTCCATTTGTATGCAATAATTTTTTTCCATCCCCTCACTTTCAGTTGTGTGTTTCTCTAACTCCGAAGTGAGTTTCCTGTTGGCAGTGTGTAGAAGGGTCATGTTTTTTAATCGAATCAGCAAACCTATGTCTTTTGATTGGGACATATAGTCCACTGACATTAATTATTGATAGGTATATACTTATTGCCACTTTATTATTTGTTTTCCAGTTCTTATAGTGCTTCTCTGTTCATTTCTTCTTTTGTTTCTTCTCTTGTGGTTTGATACATTTTTTTTTTGTAGTATGTGTGTTCTTCCTTTTTACTTTTTGTGTATATTGCAGATTTTTGATTTGTGGTTACCATGGGATTCATAAATGTGGACCTATAAGTATAATTACTTGTCTTAAACTGGCAGTCATTTATGTTCAAATATCTTCTAAAAAACCTACATTTTTATAGCCCTCCCCCATATTTCATGTTTTTATTGTTATATTTTACATTTTCGTGTTTATCCCTTAACTGTTTATAGTTGCTTTTGCAATTTTTGTTTTTTTAATCTTCACACTGGCTTATTTAAGTTTTTGATTCTCAGTCCTTGCTATATATTTGTCTTTCCTAGTGGATTTTTCCCTTTCCTATGAACTCTTACTTCTTCTCCACTTAGACAAGACCTTTCAACATTTTTTTTAGGGTAGGTTTAGTATTGATGAAACTTTTTAGTTTTTGCTTGTCTGAGAAGTTCCTTATGTCTCCTTCTATTTTATTTTATTTTATTTTTTGACTTAGTTTCTGCTTTATAACAAACTGAATCAGTCATACATATACATCTGTTCCCACATCCCTTCTCTCATGCATCTCCCTCCCTCCCACCCTCCCCATCCCACTCCTCCAAGCACCGAGCTGATCTCCCTGTGCTCTGTGGCTGCTTCCCACTATCTATCTACCTTACGTTTGGTAGTGTATATATGTCCATGCCTCTCTTTCGCTTTGTCACAGCTTACCCTTCCCCCTCCCCATATCCTCAAGTCCATTCTCAAGTAGGTCTGTGTCTTTATTCATGTTTTACCCCTAGGTTTTTCATGACATTTTTTTTAAATTCCATATATATGTGTTAGCATATGGTATTTGTCTTTCTCTTTCTGACTTACTTCACTCTGTATGATAGACTCTAGGTCTATCCACCTCATTACAAATAGCTCAGTTTCATTTCTTTTTATGGCTGAGTAATATTCCATTGTATATATGTGCCACATCTTCTTTATCCATTCATCCGATGATGGACACTTAGGTTGTTTCCAGCTCCGGGCTATTGTGAATAGAGCTGTAATGAACATTTTGGTACATGTCTCTTTTTGAATTATGGTTTTCTCAGGGTATGTGGCTAGTAGTGGGATTGCTGGGTCATATGGTAGTTCTATTTGTAGTTTTTTAAGGAACCTCCATACTGCTCTCCATAGTGGCTGTACCAATTCACATTCCCACCAGCAGTGCAAGAGTGTTCCCTATTCTCCACACCCTCTCCAGCATTTATTGTTTCTAGATTTCTTTTTTTTTTTTTTGCTGCATTTAACAATTTTATTTTGGAAACTATAGCTATTTTTTTTATTAGTTTCTGCTTTATAACAAAGTGAATCAGTCATACATATACATTTGTGCCCACATCCCTTCCCTCATGCATCTCCCTCCCTCCCACTCTCCCCATCCCACCCCTCCAGGTGGTCACAAAGCACCGAGCTGATCTCCCTGTGCTCTGCGGCTGCTTCCCACTATCTATCTACCTTACGTTTGGTAGTGTATATATGTCCATGCCTCTCTTTCGCTTTGTCACAGCTTACCCTTCCCCCTCCCCATATCCTCAAGTCCATTCTCAAGTAAGTCTGTGTCTTTATTCATGTTTTACCCCTAGGTATTTCATGACTTTTTTTAAAATTCCATATATATGTGTTAGCATATGGTATTTGTCTTTCTCTTTCTGACTTACTTCACTCTGTATGACAGACTCTAGGTCTATCCACCTCATTACAAATAGCTCAGTTTCGTTTCTTTTTATGGCTGAGTAATATTCCATTGTATATATGTGCCACATCTTCTTTAACCATTCATCCGATGATGGACACTTAGGTTGTTTCCAGCTCCGGGCTATTGTGAATAGAGCTGTAATGAACATTTTGGTACATGTCTCTTTTTGAATTATGGTTTTCTCAGGGTATATGCCCAGTAGTGGGATTGCTGGGTCATATGGTAGTTCTATTTGTAGTTTTTTAAGGAACCTCCATACCGTTCTCCATAGTGGCTGTACCAATTCACATTCCCACCAGCAGTGCAAGAGTGTTCCCTTTTCTCCACACCCTCTCCAGCATTTATTGTTTCTAGATTTCTTGATGATGGCCATTCTGACTGGTGTGAGATGATATCTCATTGTAGTTTTGATTTGCATTTCTCTAATGATTAATGATGTTGAGCATTCTTTCATGTGTTTGTTGGCAGTCTGTATATCTTCTTTGGAGAAATGCCTATTTAAGTCTTCTGCCCATTTTTGGATTGGGTTGTTTGTTTTTTTGCTATTGAGCTGCATGAGCTGTTTATAAATTTTGGAGATTAATCCTTTGTCAGTTGCTTCATTTGCAAATATTTTCTCCCATTCTGAGGGTTGTCTTTTGGTCTTGTTTATGGTTTCCTTTGCTGTGCAAAAGCTTTTAAGTTTCATTAGGTCCCATTTGTTTGTTTTTATTTCCATTTCTCTAGGAGGTGGGTCAAAAAGGATCTTGCTGTGATTTATGTCATAGAGTGTTCTGCCTATGTTTTCCTCTAAGAGTTTGATAGATTCTGGCCTTACATTTAGGTCTTTAATCTATTTTGAGCTTATTTTTGTGTATGGTGTCAGGGAATGTTCTAATCTCATACTTTTACATGTTCCTGTCCAGTTTTCCCAGCACCACTTTTTTTTTTTTTTTTTTTTTAATGGTACAGATGAACCGGTTTGCAGAGCAGAAATAGAGACACAGTTGTAGAGAACAAACGTATGGACACCGAGGGGGGAAAGTGGCGGAGGGGTGGTGGTGGTGGGATGAACTGGGAGATTGGGATTGACATGTATACACTAATATGTATAAAATAGAAAACTAATAAGAACCTGCTGTATAAAAAAAATAAAATTCAAAAAAAATTTTTTAATTTTATTTTAGGCTGCATTGGGTCTTTGTTGCTGCACGCAGGCTTTTCTCTGCTTGTGGCGAGCGGGGGCTACTCTTCGTTGCAGTGCGCTGGCTTCTCATTGCGGTGGCTTCTCTTGTTGTGGAGCACAGGCTCTAGGCATGTGGGCTCAGTAGTTGCCCAGCACCACTTATTGAAGAGGCTGTCCTTTCTCCACTGTACATTCCTGCCTCCTTTATCAAAGATAAGTTGACCATATGTGCGTGGGTTTATCTCTGGGCTTTCTATCCTGTTCCATTGATCTATCTTTTTTTTGTGCCAGTACCACACTGTCTTGATTACTGTAGCTTTGTAGTATAGTCTGAAGTCAGGGAGCCTGATTCCTCCACCTCCGTTTTTCGTTCTCAAGATTGCTTTGGCTATTCGGGGTCTTTTGTTTTTCCAAACAAATTGTGAAAGTTTTTGTTCTAGTTCTGTGAAAAATGCCAGTGGTAGTTTGATAAGGACTGCATTGAATCTGTAGAGTGCTTTGGGTAGTAGAGTCATTTTCACAATATTGATTCTTCCAATCCAGGAGCATGGTATATCTCTCCATCTATTTGTATCATCTTTAATTTCTTTCATCAGTGTCTTATAATTTTGTGCATACAGGTCTTTTGTCTCCTTAGGTAGGTTTATTCCTAGATATTTTATTCTTTTTGTTGCAATGGTAAATGGGAGTGTTTTCTTGATTTCATTTTCAGATTTTTCATCATTAGTGTACAGGAATGCCAGGGATTTCTGTACGTTAATTTTGTATCCTGCTACTTTTCCAAATTCGTTGATTAGCTCTAGTAGTTTTCTGGTAGCATCTTTAGGATTCTCTATGTATAGTATCATGTGATCTGCAAACAGTGACAGCTTTACCTCTTCTTTTCCAATTTGGATTCCTTTTATTTCCTTTTCTTCTCTGATTATTGTGGCTAAAACTTCCAAAACTAGGTTGAATAAGAGCGGTGAGAGTGGGCAGCCTTGTCTTGTTCCTGATCTTAGTGGAAATGATTTCAGTTTTTCACCATTGAGGATGATGTTGGCTGTGGGTTTGTCATATATGGCCTTTTTTATGTTGAGGAAAGTTCCCTCTATGCCTACTTTCTGCAGGGTTTTTATCATAAATGGGTGTTGAATTTTGTCGAAAGCTTTCTCTGCATCTATTGAGATGATCATATGGTTTTTCTCCTTCAATTTTTTAATATGGTGTATCACATTGATTGATTTGCATATATGGAAGAATCCTTGCATTCTTGGAATAAACCGCACTTGATCATGGTGTATGATCCTTTTAATGTGCTGTTGGATTCTGTTTGCTAGTGTTTTGTTGAGGATTTTTGCATCTATGTTCATCAGTGATATTGGCCTGTAGTTTTCTTTCTTTATGACATCCTTGCCTGGTTTTGGTATCAAGGTGATGGTGGCCTCGTAGAATGAGTTTGGGAGTGTTCCTTCCTCTGATATTGTTTGGAAGAGTTTGAGAAGGATGGGTGTTAGCTCTTCTCTAAATGTTTGATAGAATTCGCCTGTGAAGCCATCTGGTCCTGGGCTTTTGTTTTTTGGAAGGTTTTTAATCACAGTTTCAATTTCAGTGCTTGTGATTGGTCTATTCATATTTTCTATTTCTTCTTGATTCAGTCTTGGCAGGTTGTGCATTTCTAAGAATTTGTCCATTTCTTCCAGGTTGTCCATTTTATTGGCATAGAGTTGCTTGTAGTAATCTCTCATGATCTTTTGTATTTCTGCAGTGTCAGTTGTTACTTCTCCTTTTTCATTTCTAATTCTATTGATTTGAGTCTTCTCCCTTTTTTTCTTGATGAGTCTGGCTAATGGTTTTTCAATTTTGTTTATCTTCTCAAAGAACCAGCTTTTAGTTTTATTGATCTTTGCTATCGTTTCCTTCATTTCTTTTTCATTTATTTCTGATCTGATCTTTATGAGTTCTTTCCTTCTGCTAACTTTGGGATGTTTTTGTTCTTCTTTCTCTAATTGCTTTAGGTGCAGGGTCAGGTTGTTTACTCGAGATGTTTCCTGTTTCTTAAGGTGCTATAAACTTCCCCCTTAGAACTGCTTTTGCTGCGTCCCATAGGTTTTGGGTCGTCGTGTCTCCATTGTCAACTGTTTCTAGGTATTTTTTAATTTCCTCTTTGATTTCTTCAGTGATCACTTCGTTATTGAGTAGTGTATTGTTTAGCCTCCATGTGTTTGTATTTTTTACAGCTCTTTTCCTGTAATTGATGTCTAGTCTCATAGCATTGTGGTCAGAAAAGATATTTGATACAATTTCAATTTTCTTAAATTTACCAAGGCTTGATTTGTGACCCAAGATATGATCTATCCTGGAGAATGTTCCATGAGCACTTGAGAAAAATGTGTATTCTGTTGTTTTTGGATGGAATGTCCTATAAATATCAACTAAGTCCATCTTGTTTAATGTATCATTTAAAGCTTGTGTTTCCTTATTTATTTTCATTTTGGATGATCTGTCCATTGGTGAAAGTGGGGTGTTAAAGTCCCCTACTATGATTGTGTTACTGTCGATTTCCCCTTTTATGGCTGTTAGTATTTGCCTTATGTATTGAGGTGCCCCTATGTTGGGTGCATAAATATTTACAATTGTTATATCTTCTTCTTGGATCGATCCCTTTATCATTATGTAGTGTCCTTCTTTGTCTCTTCTAATAGTCTTTATTTTAAAGTCTATTTTGTCTGATATAAGAATTGCTACTCCAGCTTTCGTTTGATTTCCATTTGCATGGAATATCTTTTTCCATCCCCTTACTTTCAGTCTGTATGTGTTTCTAGGTCTGAAGTGTGTCTGTGGTAGACAGCATATGTATGGGTCTTGTTTTTGTATCCATTCAGCCAATCTGTGTCTTTTGGTGGGAGCATTTAGTCCATATTTACATTTAAGGTAATTATTGATATGTATGTTCCTATTCCCATTTCCTTAATTGCTTTGGGTTCGTTATTGTAGGTATATTCCTTCTGTTGTGTTTCTTGCCTAGAGAAGTTCCTTTAGCATTTGTTGTAAAGCTGGTTTGGTGGTGCTGAACTCTCTCAGCTTTTGCTTGTCTGTAAACGTTTTAATTTCTTCATCAAATCTGAATGAGATCCTTGCTGGGTAGAGTAATCTTGGTTGCAGGTTTCTCTCCTTCATCACTTTAATTATGTCCTGCCACTCCCTTCTGGATTGTAGAGTTTCTGCTGAGAGATCAGCTGTTAACCTGATGGGGATTCCCTTTTGTGTTATTTGTTGTTTTTCCCTTGCTGCTTTTAATATGATTTCTTTGTGTTTAATTTTTGACAGTTTGATTAATATGTGTCTTGGCGTATTTTTCCTCGGATTTATTCTGTATGGGACTCTCTGTGCCTCCTGCACTTGATTAACTATTTCCTTTCCCATATTGGGGAAGTTTTCAACTATAATCTCTTCAAATATTTTCTCAGTCCCTTTCTTTTTCTCTTCTTCTTCTGGAACCCCTATAATTCGAATGTTGGTGCGTTTAATGTTGTCCCAGGGGTCTCTGAGCCTGTCCTCTGTTCTTTTCATTCTTTTTTCTTTATTTTGCTCTGCATCAGTTATTTCCACTATTTTATCTTCCACCTCACTTATCCGTTCTTCTGCCTCAGTTATTCTGCTATTGATCCCATCTAGAGTATTTTTCATTTCATTTATTGTGTTTTTAATCGATGCTTGATTCATCTTTAGTTCTTCTAGGTCCTTGTTAACTGTTTCTTGCATTTTGTCTATTCTATTTCCAAGATTATGGATCTTGGAAATAGATTCTTGGATCAGCTTTACTATCATTATTCTGAATTCTTTTTCAGGTAGACTGCCTATTACCTCTTCATTTGTTAGGTCTGGTAGGTTTTTATCTTGCTCCTTCACCTGCTGTGTGTTTTTCTGTCTTCTAATTTTGCTTATGTTACTGTGTTTGTGGTCTCCTTTTTGCAGGCTGCAGATTCGTAGTTCCTGTTGTTTTTGGTGTCTGTCCCCAGTGGCTAAGGTTGTTTCAGTAGGTTGTGTAGGCTTCCTGGTGGGGCAGACTAGTGCCTGTGTTCTGGTGGTTGTGGCTCGATCTTGTCTTTCTGGTGGACAGGTCCACGTCTGGTGGTGTGTTTTGGGGTGCCTGTGGCCTTATTATGTTTTTAGGTAGCCTCTCTGCTAATGGGTGGTGTTGTGTTCCTGTCTTGCTAGTTGCTTGGCATAGGGTGACCAGCACTGTAGCTTGCTGGTCGTTGACTGAAGCTGGGTGCTTGTGTTGAGATGGAGATCTCTGGGAGATTTTCCCTGCTTGATATTATGTGGAGCTGGGAGGTCTCTTGTGGACCCGTGTCCTGAAGTTGGCTCTCCCACTTCAGAGGCACAGCACTGACTCCTGGCTGTAGCACCAAGAGCCTTTCATCTACCCGGCTCAGAATAAAAGGGAGAAAAAGTAGAAAGAAAGAATTAGTAGAAGAAGGAAAGAGAGAGAGAAAGAAAGGAAGAAAGAAAGAAAGGAAGGGAGGAAGGAAGGAAGAAAGAAAGGAGGGAGTGAGCGAGGAAGGAAAGAAAAAGAAATAGTGAATGGAAGAAGGGAGGGAGGGAGAGAGGAAGGAAAGAAAGAAAGAAAGAAAGAAAGACAGGAGGGAGGGAGGGAGGAAGGAAAGAAAAAGAAAGAGTGAAAGGAAGAAGGGTGGGAGGGAGGGAGGAAGGAAAGAAAGACAGGAGGGAGGGAGGAAGGAAAGAAAAAGAAAGAGTGAAAGGAAGAAGGGAGGGAGGGAGGAAGGAAAGAGAGAGAAAGAAGGAAAGGAGGGGTGGAGGGAGGGAGGGAGGAAGGGAAGGTAGGAAAAAAAGAAAGAGCAGGTAAAGTAAAATAGAATAAAGTATAAAATATAGTAGCGTTATTAAAATTAAAAAGTAATTATTGGAAAAAAAAAAAGGACAGATAGAACCCTGGGACATATGGTGGAAGCAAAGCTACACAGAGAAAATCTCACACAGAAGCATACACATACACATTCACAAAAAGAGAGCAGGGGGAAAAATCGAAAATCTTGCTCTCAAAGTCCACCTCCTCAATTTGGGATAATTCGTTGCAAAAAGAGGAAAAGGGGGAAAAGTCTTAAATCTTGTCCTCAAAGTCCACTTCCTCAATTTGGGATGATTCGCTGTCCATTCATGCACTCCACAGACGCAGGGCACATCAAATGGACCGTGGAGCTTTAATCCGCTGCTACCGAGGCTGCACAGAGAGATTTCCCTGCTTCTTCTCTGCTCTCACAGCTCCCGGGTCTCAGCCTTGGACCTGGCCCCGCCTCTGCGCGTAGGTCGCCGGAGGGCGTTCGTTCTTCGCTCAGACAGGACGGGTTTAAAGGAGCCGCTGATTCGGGGGCTCTGGCTCACTCAGGCAGAGGGGAGGGAGGGGCGCGCAGTGTGGGACGGGCCTGCGGCGGCAGAGGCCGGCGTGACGTTGCACCAGCCCGAGGCACTCCGTGCGCTTTCCCGGGGAAGCCGACCCTGGGTCCCGGGACCCTGGCAGTGGTGGGCTGCACAGGCTCCCCGGAAGTGGGGGTGGACAGTGACCTGCGCTCGCACATAGGACTTGTGGCGGCGGCAGCAGCAGCCCCAGCGTCCCACGCCCGTCTCCGGGGTCCGCGCCTTCAGCCGCGGCTCGCGCCCGTCTCTGGAGCTTCTTTACGCAGCGCTCTTAATGCCCTCTCCTCGCGCACCAGGAAACAAAAGGGAAGAAAAAGTCTCTTGCCTCTTTGGCAGCTCCAGACTTTTTCCCCGGACTCCCTCCAGGCTAGCCGTGGTGCACTAACCCCTTCAGGCTCTCTTCCTGCCGCCAGCCCCAGTCCTCTCCCTGCGCTCCGACTGAAAGCCGATACCCGAGCCTCAGCTACCAGCCCCGCCCGCCCCGGCGGCCGAGCAGACAAGCCTCTCGGGCTGGTGTGTGCCTGAGGGCACCCATCCTCTGTGCCGGAATCTCTCTGCTTTGCCCTCCACACCCCTGTTCCTGTGCTCTCCTCCGCTACTCCGAAGCTTTCCCCCTCCGCCACCTGCAGTCTCCACCCGCGAAGGGGCTTGTAGTGTGTGGAAACCTTTCCTCCTTCATGGCTCCCTCCCGCTGGTGCAGGTCCCGTCCCTATCCTTTTGTCTGTGTTTATTCTTTTTTCTTTTGCCCTACCCAGGTATGTGGGGAGTTTCTTGCCTTTTGGGGGGTCTGAGGTCTTCTGTCAGCGTTCAGTAGGTGTTCTGTAGGAGTTGTTCCACGTGTAGATGAATTTCTGATGTATCTGTGGGGAGGAAGGTGATCTCCGTGTCTTACTCTTCCGCCATCTTCCTCCGGGCTCTCTCCTTCTATTTTAAATGATAATTTTGCTGGGTAGAGTATCTTAGGTTTCAGGTTTCCCCCTCTCCTCACTTTGAATATATTGTGCCACTCCTTTCTGGCCTGCACAGTTTCTGCAGAGAAATCAGCTGATAGACTTATGGGGATTCCTTAGTATATGATTCTTTCTTTTTGTCTTGCTATGTTTAGAATTCTTTCTTTATGTTTAACTTTTGCCATTCTAATTATGATATTTCTTGTTGTGGGTCTATTTAGGTTCATCTTGTTTTGTATCCTCTGTGCTTCCTGTACATGAATTTTTGTTTCCTTCTTTAGGTTTGGGAAGTTTTCAGCCATAATTTCCTCAAATACATTTTCAGCCCCCTTCTCTCTCTTTTCTCCTGGGAATCCTATAATATGTATGTTTGTATGCTTAATATTATCCCAGAGAGCTCTTAAATTGCTTTCAATTGTTAAAATTTGTTTTTCTTTTTGCTATTCTTATTGGGTGATTTACATTTTTCTATCTTCCAGGTTACCTTTGTATTCTTCTGTATCACCTAGTTTGGTATTCATTCTTTCTAGTGTGTTTTTTTTTTTTTTTTTTTTTTTTTTTTTTTTTTTTTTTTTTTTGCGGTATACGGGCCTCCCACTGTTGTGGCCTCTCCCGCTGTGGAGCACAGGCTCCGGACGCGCAGGCCCAGCGGCCATGGCTCACGGGTCCAGCCGCTGAGCGGCATGTGGGATCCTCCCGGACCGGGGCACGAACCCGCGTCTCCTGCATCGGCAGGCAGACTCTCAACCACTGCGCCACCAGGGAAGCCCTCTAGTGTGTTTTTTATTTTATTTTTTCTGCTATTGAATTCTTAATTTCTGATTGGGTCTTTTTTCTATTTTCTAGCCTTGTTAAAATATTCCCTGCTTACATAAATTTTTTGCCAATTCAGCTAACATTTTTATTACCAATGTTTTGAATTCTTTATCTGGTAAATTGTTTATTTCTGTTTCATTATTTACTTTTCTTAGGGGTTTTCTTTTGCTCTTTCAATTGAGAGTTAGTTATTCCTCTGCCTTTTCATTTTGCTTAACTTTCTCTGCCTTTATGAATTTAGGTGAAACAGTTACCTATTGTGCTCCTTAATGGGTGTTATTTTAATTAATCAATCAATTAATTAATTTAAACATCTTTATTGGCATATAATTGTCTTACAATGTTGTGTTAGTTTCTGCTGTAAAACATGGTGAATCAGTTATATGTATACATATAACCCCATATCCCATCCCTCTTGTGCCTCCCTCCCACCCTCCCTATCCCACCCCTCTAGGCAGTCCCAAAGCACTGAGCTGATCTCTCTGTCTGTGCTATGCAGCTGCTTCCCACTAGCTATCTATTTTACATTTGGTAGTGTATATATGTCAATGCTACTCTTTCACTTCATCCCAGCTTACCTTTCCCCCTCCCCATGTCCTGAAGTCCATTCTTTACCTCTGTGTCTTTATTCCTGTCCTGCACCTAGGTTTATCAGAACCTTTTTCTTTCTTTAGATTCCTGAATGTGTGTTCTTATGTGGGACCATCCCTAGAAAGACTTTTATTGTCTTTATTCCTGTCCTGCACCTAGGTTCATCAAAACCTTTTTTTTTTTCTTTAGATTCCTGAATGGGTGTTCTTATGTGGGAGCATCCCTAGAAAGACTGTGTGTATCTAATGCCTTTGGTGAAAAATCTGGATTTGATGCTGATGCCATTCATCTTTCCTCAGGGTGTGCTGGTAGCTATCACCTTGGTAGGACATGGTGCTGGAGATAGTGGGGCTACAGCTGGTGCCATGTGTAAGGCAGGACTTCCCGTTTGCTCAGTGGCCATCACCACCCTGTCAGGAACATGGTCTGATCACAAGTTGCTGGAACAGAAGCTCTGAAGTTGGTTCTGAGCTGGCTTTGTTCCATTTAAGAGTGTCTTTTCTCCTTTCCCTCTACTGGACTCTTGCCCAAGAGGTGGCGGGAGTTTTGAAGCAAATGGGGCTCAAGTATAGATAGAGCTTTGATGAGCTTCCTGTGCAGGCTTCCGCAGCACCTCAGGTGCAAATGCCCTTTGTCCCTCACAGCTGACCTCTACCCACAGTCTCTGCCTCTTTGGCCCTGATTGAAACTGCTCCACACAGAAAGCAGGGCCCATGTGGACTCTCATGTATTGGGGTGTGAACTATGGTGGAACAGCAACCATCAGAGGTCTGGGCTATTTCTGTACTTGAATAAATGCCAGCAATGACTGCTGCTGCCCCAGAAGGTTGTGCCTCAGGACCAGGTTGCCTCTTCATCCCACAATCAAGTCTTTTTCCCTGTGTTGGCTGCCCCAGATTCAGTGCCACACTGTGATATGGAGCAAGCAGGACTGGAGTGTTCACTCAGCTCAGGCTGGTGTGTATGGCGAGGCAGTCATGGGAAACCTGGCAGCCACTAGAGCAGACCTCTCTCTCCCCTGCCTCAGGGGCAAGCCAGTATGCATGAACTCCTCATCTGGAAAGTCCAGGCTTCCCACAGCCCTTCTGTCTCTCCAAGCCATCCTCTAACCAGTTAAAAAGGCTTGCCTTCCTTGAGTAGGACCACAGGACTTAGGTATCTAGTCTGTGGTTCAAGCTGCCTACTCCCCAAGGCAGGTGTCCACCCACGTAACCTCCCTTTTCCTCTGAGTCCCCACCCAGTGGTACAGGTTCTGACTCAATTGCTTTTTTTCCCTTCCTACATGATACATGTGTATCTTTATTACAGTCTTGGTTGTACAGAAGTCCTCCTGCCAGTTTCCAGTTAGTTTTTCAGTGAGAAATTTTCATATATAGATGTATTTTTGATGTGTTCATGGAGGGATGTCAGATCCATGTCCTCTTACTCTGCCATCTTGCTCCCTCCTCCCGACTTCACACTCTAGACTTCCAAAACTATAAGATATTAAGTTTGTGCTGCTTAAGCCTTGAAGTTTGTGGTAATTTGCTCTAGCAGCAATCAGAAACACAAGTGTGAAGTGGAAAGAATCAACATTCTCAAGGCTCTCTAACTTTGTGAAACTCAACCATTAATCTTTATTTCTTGGACAGATATGATGAGGGAAGGAGAAAGGTGAATTAGGAACTGTGCAGTATCAGATGTGAAGTGTGATGTGTAAAGAGGGAAAGTATTGATTCTAGTTCCTGACAAAATAAGAATGCAAAATGTTAGTCCTAGAGTAAACACTAAGATAATAATAAAATGAGATAGAGGTAAGAATCCAATATAAAAAATGAATAAGAAATAAAGTGGAACACTAAAATACATTTGATTAGTCAAAAATAATATGAGGGCTTCCCTGGTGGTGCAGTGGTTGAGAATCTGCCTGCTAATGCAGGGGACATGGGTTCGAGCCCTGGTCTGGGAAGATCCCACATGCCACAGAGCAACTGGGCCTGTGAGCCACAACTACTGAGCCTGCACGTCTGGAGCCTGTGCTTCACAACAAGAAAGGCCGTGATAGTGAGAGGCCCACATGCGGTGATGAAGAGTGGCCCCTGCTTGCCACAACTAGAGAAAGCCCTCACACAGAAACAAAGACCCAACACAGCCAAAAATAAATAAAATAAAAATAAATAAATAAGAAGACCCCAAGATTACAATTTAAAAAAATAATGTGAGAAAGGTGAAAAGGAAGAAAAATAACAACAAAAAAGGAAGAATCAAAAGGAAGTAGTGAGATGATAGGCTTAAACCTAATGATATCAATAATTTCACTAGATGTAAATAGGAGAAAAAACAGCATCAAAATTCATGAAACAAAATCTAAATGAATTAACTAAACAAATTTACCATCACAATAGGATATTTTAACAATCTTCTCACAGTAATCGATAGACCATGTAGATAGAAATTTAGTAACTATATAGAAGATTTGAAAAACACTATAACTACCTGAATCTAATTGATGTCTAGAGAGAATTACATATAGCAACTTCAAAATACATATTCTTTTAAAGTACAAATGGAACATATAGTCTAAATGATTGTACATAAATTATCAGTAAATAACAAAATATTGAAATTAAACAAAGCATAGATTAGAAAAGAATTAAATTAGAAATTAATAACAATAGGATATCTGGATAATTCCATAACATATAGAATTCAAGAATTATCTTCTAAACAGCCTTCAGGGTGAAAAAAATATTATGAGGAAAATAAGGAAATATTTCAAACTGAATGATAATTAAAAGAGCATATTAAAATTTGTGGAATGCAGCTATAGCAATACTTAAAGAGAAATGTACAGCTCAAAAATGCTTATACTGGAAAAACAAACTGATTGGAAGTAAATGATCCATATTTCTACTTTAAGAACCTAGAATAAGATGAGCAAATTAAATCCAAAATAAATAGGAGGAAATAACTAGTATGATAAGAGTAGAAAACAATGAAATAGAAAAATGACAAATAAATATATATGTGTGTATCTATATATATATTTAAATAAACAAAATTGCTAAGCCACTAGTTAGACTAATCAAAAAAAATAGGGAGAGAAAATAGATTGCAATATCAGGAATGAAAGAGAATTTATTACTTCAGATCCTACAGGTAGTAAAAAAGTACAACAAGAGCACATTGTAATAGATTTATGCAAATAAATTTGACATATCTGATAAAATGGAATTCTCTGAAATATATGCATTACCAGAACTGACACATAAAGAAAAAAAAAATCTCAATCTCTTTAAATTTTAAAGAAATTGAATTTGTAATTACAACATTTTCACAAAGGAAATTCCAGATCCAAATAATTTCACTAATGAATTCTCCCAATCATTTAAGAAGAAAAGAATCAGTCAAACACAAACTCTTTTCAGAAACAGAGGAGGAAGAAACATATTCCCACTCACTTTTTACAAGACCAGTATATCCCTGCTATGAAAGTTTTACAAAGAATTTATAAGAAAACAAAACTACAGACTAATATCCATTATCAATATACATATAAAAATCCCTGCCGACATATTTGCAAATTAAATGCAGAAATATATGAGTAGTATAATTTATTAGGATCAACTAGTTTGATTTCAAGAATACAAAGTTAGGTTTAAAAATTAATCAATGTAATTTACTACATTAAGAGAATAAAGGAGAAACATCATATGCTTATATGAATAGATGTAGAAAAAGCATTTGACAAAATTCAGCATTTTCCCATGATGAAAATTCACCAAAATGTAGGAATTGAAGAAAACTTCCTAAACTCAATACAGGCAATGGCAAATAGCCTTCTCTTAACATATATTTAGTGATGAAAGATTGAACACTTTCTCTTTAAGATGTGGAAGAGGACAAGGGTTTCTTCTCACCACCTATACTTATTGTTCTGGAGGTCTGATCAGTTTAATGAGGCACTGGAATTTGAAAAAAAAGGAAGTAGGACTGTCTTCCTTTGTGGATGACATGATTTGTGTTTATAGAAAAATCCTAGAGAAAATACAAAAAAATACTAAAACTTTAAATAAGTGAAATTAGTAAGTTTGCAAAAATCCAAGTTCAATACACAAAAAATCAACTGTATAACTGTATACACAGAAAAAACTATTGGAAAATATAATTAAATACCATGATCTTTGAAAATTCTTAGAGATAAATTTAATAAAACATGTACAATACCTCTATAGTGAAGAATGCAAAAATACTCCTGAGAGGAACTAAACAAAACTTAAATAAATGGAGAGATATACCATGCTTATGGATTAAATACACAGTAATATTAAGATGTCTGTTTTCCAATTTATATAGATTCATCCAATGTTAGTCCAAATATCTGCAGGTATTTTTTATAGAAATTGACAACCTGGTTCTGAAATTTATATGGAAATGCAAAGGACCCCAAATGACCAAACCTAAGGATTTGAAATCTCTGATATCAAGACAGTATAAAGGAACAATTATCAAGACAGTGTATTATTAGCATAAGAATAGACACATATAAATGGAATAAAATGAAGAGTCCAAAATTAGAGTCACATTTATAAGGTCAATTGACTTTAGAAAAAAGATGCAGAAGCAATTTAATGGAGAAACAATAGTCTTTTCAATAAATAGTGTTAAAACAACTGGACATCTGTGGAGTAGAAACACTAATGTTGACCCCTACCTTACACCATACAAAACTTTAAGTTGAAATGATATTAAATATAAATATACAAAATTATAAAGTTCTGAAAAGAAAATAAAATAGAATATTTTCATGATCTTGGAGTAGGAAAAGATTTCTTAGGTTATAAGAAGCATAAGATAAGAAACTGTAAAATTTTAAGTTAGGATTTATCAAATTTAAAACTGCTTCTTACCATTACAAAATAAATAAGCAAGCTGTGTATTTGGATATTTTGGAAAAAATATTTACAATACGTATATTTAACATAAGATTTTACCCATTATATATAAAGAATTTTACAAATTGTTAATAGATAATCCAATAAAAAATCAAAAAATTTTCACAGACACTTCAAAAAAAGATACATGAATGGCCACTTAACACACAAGAAGTGGCTCAACATAGTTATTTAGAATAAAAATTCAGATGGAAATTATAATGAGGTATCACTACAAACCCCTTGGAAAGGCTAAAGTTAGAAATACTAACAATACTAACTGTTGTTTAGAATGCAGAGCAACTGAAACTCTCAGGTATTGCTGGTCAGGGTGTAAAATAATACAACTACTTTCAAAAATAGTTTGGAAGGTTTATGAGGTTAAATATATTCTTACCCTAGGACCCAGCAATTTGACTCCTAGGTATTTATCCAAGAGAAATAAAAAAAAATATGTTTATAAGAAGACTGGTGAAGAATGTTCATAGCAGCCTAATTCATAATAGACAAAAACTAGATTTAATTCACATGTCCATCAACAGGAGAATAGTTAAATAATTTGTGGTATATTCTCATAAAGAACTACTGCATAGAGAAAAAAATGAACTGCTGATATATTCAATGATGTGGATGAATTTTAGACACACTGAGTGAAAAAAGTCAGACAAAAAGAATATCTATCGATGATTCCTTATAAATGAGGTTCTGGAATAGGCAAAATTAATATATGCTGAAAGAAATCAAAAATATGGTTGCCTATCAAGGTGTGCAGAGCTGGGATGGAGCCAGAAGGAGCATTAGGTAAATTTCTGGGGTTTTGAAAATAATCTGTGTTTTGATAGGCATATGGATTATATGAATGTATATATTTTTTATGTTTGCTAGACATCAAAAGATTCATGCTGGAACAACATGATGGATGTAGAGATTATGTGTAGAACTTTCTTTGCTATTAGTAAACATTAGAGAATTCTACAGGAAACAAGCATATGAATAAATATGTATTTCTTATGGCAGTAGCTTACAATATTGTTATATTAGTATACCTCAATTAAAATAAACAGCCCTAGCTAGTCTACAAATTTCATGCCATGTTTCACATGTTTACATAGAGCACACCTCATAGAATTATCACAATTTTAATGTTTTTTTCCTATTATATTAGTTTTCCATAACTCTTACCCTACGCACACAATTTACATGTCACCAAACCAACAAGAGTGAATAAACATAGCTCAAGATGTGCTCAGATTTAACGTTATTAAACAATGACACTTACTTTTTCTTTTACTTTTATTTCTTTGGATGTGTTTTAAAATTCTGTTTCCCAAACTATGGAAATGAGTGTCAACTGCAGATCTGATTCAAATGCATATACCACATTCTAACCCAGATCTACCAAATAAGAATCTATGGGTGTTTTTCTAAATAATTACATTAAAAACAAACAAACAAACAACAAAAAACACAAGCTCTTTTGGTGATTCTAATTTACAATAAAGTATAAAAGCTTCTTTTATACATTGGAGTTTCTCCATCTTTATTGCACATTAGAATTGATGAAATAAAATTCATGTTTTATGGCAAGACAAGAAAAATTTAAATGTAAACATTTACTCTGCCCATTTGGGTCTCTTCCCTCCCTTTTAGTGTGTATTGTGCATCTGCATTAATTGGAAGGAGATAACATTTCTTTTTAATCTTGTGAAAGATCAAGATGACCCACCACTTGATAACTCCTTAGGAGATAACCTTCCTTCTTAATCTTGTAAGGGGTCACGATGACCCACCACTCACTTTATACATGCAGATCTGGATTGTTGATATGTCATTTGATGTATAGCCTTTTGTTTGAAAAATTTACATAACTCTGCTTAGACCTCTAATGTGTGGAACAGTCTTCAGAGCTTTCTAAAAGACTGTCTCCCAGGTTATAATCCTCAGGTTGGCTCAAATAAAGTTTTCTATTTCTTTCTTAGATTGACTTTTGTTTACTTTTTTCATCAACAGAATCATTTGGGGAGCTTTAAAATATGTACTGGCTTTTGTCAATACCATTTATCCACCATCTTGCATTGAGTCTGGGCTGGCTTATCATGTAGGTGACCATACATTTGGTATAATTTCTTAGGCACAAAGAATTTTATTTCCATCCAAAATATTCCACATTTTTTTCTAGTAATGCTTGAACTCACCCTGTTCCCCAGCCCCCCAAAACAACATCCACACTCTTCCATTAAAGATAAAGATTAAAATGCAAATACTCCCATGAAAGAAAAGTATTGTTTCCCAAGAGTGGCACTGTTTGAGCACTTAAAGGAAAAAGGGTAGAATCACAAAAGTGGACTAGGCTATGGTGGGGGATGGACATTTGCAAGGTAACTGGGCTACTCAATGCAGAATTTTCCCTTCATAGTTTTGCCATAAACTAGTCTGTTCTACAAAGCAGAAAATGTTACTGGACATAGACTGTCATTGCAGATAAGGGAAAAGAAACAATGTCTACCTTCCATGAATTTATGATCCTGTAGAAATGAAGGGGTTCTAGGAGTGATGGAATTTACAGAGAGAATGTGAATGGCCATTGGTTTGTTCTTGATAATCTGCAAAATCTGTCTGTATAATCCATGAAGATTTGTCTAGAAAAATTGACTCTGCCTTCTTGAACTTGTATGTCAAGAGTCACCCAATTCTAAGAAAGTAAAAGAGAATTAAAAGACAATAAAATTCTCTGTATAATATGTAATTAACTGGAGAATTGAGGAAGGCTTGCTCTACTTTTAGTGGCTGATTAAGTGCAAATATTTTCATCCTACTGTTAGGGAACCATTGACTGAAACTACCTGTTTTGGCCAGGTGTATTAATAACCAATTGCATGAGTTGTCTCACAGCAGGGGGTCCCATTAAGGAACATGGTGCTGCCACTGAAAACTAACTGAGAGAATTCAGGAGGGTCCAAAAGGAAGGAGGAGATGTCAGCACATAATATGTCCTGCCAACCTCCCAGAAACCCTCACACTGGAATCCATCTTGGCTGAGAGATGTGTGTGCCACCAGGAAGGACCCTGAGTCAGAACAATTATGGGCACAAGCAAGATGATTGGCCGGAGACAACTGGAAAACTAACCCATTACCATAAAATCTTAGACTGTGAGCCATGTGGCAAAGCAGTTCTCCTGAGTTCCCTTACCCTGCTGCTCTCTGCTAAAGAACCATTTTCTGATAAAGTCTTTTGCTTTGTTAATATGTGTGTCTCCTTGGACAATTCATTTCCAAGTGTTAGACAAGAGCCTACTCTCAGGCCCTGGAAGGGCCCCCCTTCTAGAAACACTACCAATCAAAGTGAATCTTTCTATGCTTCTAATCTGAGCAAGCCTCAAAACCACATAGGAGATGAAATAGTGCCTTAGTTTGAGAATTAAAAGTTGAATTATGGACCAGTCTGAGACCTACTGATGAAGAACAAAAACAAATCACTACTGTTATTTTAGACAGTGGTCTTCAAAGTGAGAGATGTGGTAAAAGTGTTACAACATTTATTTTTATTTATGTGTGTCTTGGAAAGGATGTTTTAGTAAAATCAAATTGATAGTAGTGAATGTATGATATGAATAATGTATAAATAAATACTTACACACTGGAGGTACAGGTTTAAAAAGTTGTTACTAATGAGGTGCATGATTAAAAAAACTTAGTGATTTAAATTATTTTGAAAAACAGTAAGTTTTACTTTGGGAGGACTACTTTATATACTGCTTCCTTTCACTGATGACGATTATCACTTAGAGTGAATGGCAGCAGTAAAAATGTCATCTGTAATGTACTCTTGTTTCTTACCTGGAGCATAAATGAGTTTTTTTCCCCATGATTTTCAGTTATAGACATGTAGGGTGGCCTTTGTGTCTCATCTGTGGTCTGAAGCTTTCGTTTATAGACAATCTCCACTCATTAGGAAGCATCTCAGAAAGTCACAGGTGAAAGGCACCTCAGATATTTGTTCTCCCTCCTTATTTTAAAGATGAAGAAACTGGGATCAAAGGGAGAGGCAGTGAAAAGATGTAATTAAAGTTACTCAGTTAAGTCAAGAGTGATCCTTGATATTACAAACAGTGATGTTTCTATTTTTCTAGAAACATGCCCAACGTGTTTACCAGAAGATAGTAACTATTAGCACTAAAGGGGCATCCAGTTTCCATATTTCCTAACAAAATGACATTGAGTATAATCACTGCTTAGTATTTCTGACAATGGCAATTGCTATCTGGCTGGTAGGACTGGAAGGAATCTATAAATCTTTAGTTATTTATTAAGAGGGAAGTAAGTTTGTTTTTTGTCTCTAATGGAAAACAGGAACATTTTTACATAGAGATTTTTAAAATTAACTCAAAGTTTTCTGTATTATATTTGTTTATGGATATAGTGAGAGCTGTATCTGTAGGTTGCTTCTTCAATGAGATGCATTTTGTTATTATTCCAGTATTTTTCTATCATTTATGTTGACTTGCAAAGAAATATAAGATATCCTTGGGAAATCAAGACTAATACATGTTAAATATTTGAGAATATACCCAATTACATTCTAATTTAGAAGGTATAGGTGTTAGAAATCAATTTGCCTTTCAAATTAATGCTTTCTCAAAGAAAATTAGAGAAAGTGTTTTAGTATTTCATCTCCCTAGCCTCTGACTCCTGTAGGTATTCATCCAGACTTTCCGACAGGAAGCATTTAAGCAGCTTTAGTTGCTCCTTTGATTCAGGTTCAATATTAGTCTCCCCCAGGAGGCCTTTGTCTAATGTCATTCTCTAATCATTCTTTCTTTATAATCAGGCTTTGACTCTGTAACTCTTGTGAGTTATGCTTGGCTCCTGTATTTCCCAAAGCTACACTTCTTCCAGTCCTCCTGTGCGCTATGTTCTCAAACTAAAATTTTGATTAGTTTTCTGTGTCTTGTTTGGTTAGGTGCTTTTCCAAGAGCTGCAGTTTGATCTTGGAGACTTAGAAATGGATGGTATCTTCTACTGCATGCTCATAAGGTTATGGTCTGCCTGTTGATCATTAGAGACTCTTATTTTTCACAAAAGCTTCATGCAACCTCACCCATATTAAGATACACTTACTAAATACCCACAGTGTTCTCTGCTCCATGAGAGAGTCTTTAACGCTCCTTCCAGAAAGGAGGATGGAAGCTTGTCTCTTCTTGCCATAAAACCATGGGGTTTGGCTCTTGCATGCAGGGTCACTTTAAGGGAAAGATAATTAATACTGGATAAATGGACATTAGGCTTGGACATATTCTATTGTTGACACCCATTGTAAGTTCAGAAACCTAAAGCAGATGTAAAAGTTTTAGCATAAAACACAAAACACAATTCACCCTCCCAGTACTGATACAATGTTTTGAGAAGAATGCTTCTGGTTGTCTTGGCATGCTGGCTGCTGGGTCTTGTGTTTTGTAGCCTGGAAGAAGATGGGGCAATGCATTTGTCAGCAACAAACCACTGAGCAAATGCAAGCCTCCTATCAAAACAACAGTCCTATTTTTGAACTTTTTTTCTTTTTAAATAATGTCAACTTTGCAGGACAGTTGAAAGAATCAGAGAGAAAACTCCCATGTACCGTTTACTCATTTTCCACATTTCTTTATAAGGCCCTTTAATACTTGAGTGTATATTTCCTATGAATAAAGATATTCACTCTCATAACCATAGTACAGCTGTCAAATTCAGGAAATTTAATGCTGATGAAAAAATTTTTGTGAATATTTCATGCACATAAAGAAGCATATTGCAGTTTTAACATATATCCATAAGGTCAACCTTACTGCTTCTTCATTTTAACCCTTCTATATATTTATATTAATTTACTTATCTTCTGGTCCATTTAATCTGTCCTGTACTGAGTGTATGTTAAAGTCTTTTATTATTAACATGGTATTATTTTTTCTTATATTCCCTGTATTTTTGTCTTTATATAGGTGATTGCTGTTTTTTTGTGTATCTTCATTGTAAACTGTACCATTAGCCTTTATAAGATAATCTTAGTTTCAATTAATGATTTTTGGCCCAAGTTCTATGTTGTCTAATATGGAGATGACAAGCACTTTATTACTGTTACAGTAAATCTTTCCTATTCTTTTATATTTTGTCTTTTTGAATCCTTCTGTTTTAGGTGTACCTTTATTGGTAGTATAGAGTTGGATTTATTCTTTGAGTTAAAAACCTTTGAATGGTTAAGGTAAGCCCATTAACATTTTCTAATGTGACTGACAGATTTGGTATCAACTCATCAAAATGTTATCATTTTATCTGTGTTACTTTATATTTCATTTACCATGTACATTATGTTGTATATACAATTTTTCTTTTCTAAGTGGAGTCTTTTTTCTTTTAAAAAATTTCTTTTGTTGTTTAAGAAGGATTGAATTAAAATCTTCTATCATAATTCTTTTAATCCTACTTTTTGAACTTCATCTTTCACTCTCTGGTTTGTCAGTTTTAAATGGTAAGTTGACTTCAACTTATTACCCATATAATAGTCATAACTCTTATTTACTTTGCCTTTTCTTTCTGCCTTCGTTTTCCATTTTTTAAAAGTTGCATTCTTTCTGCTCTTACCATACATAATGTTTATATACTTTTCTTCCACCTATATCTCCATTCTTGTTTTAGTCTTAGTCTACAATTAAATGTATCAAATATATCAAATGTGCATCATTAGTCCTTTAGCCCACATTTCCCCAAACAAATGAAAGCTGAGCGAGTTCATTACCACTAGACCTGCCTTACAAAAATGCTGAAGGGAGTTCTTCTAGCTGAAATGAAAGGACTTTAATTAATAACATAAAATCATGTGAATGTGTAAAACTCACTGGCAAAGGTAAATATATAGTTAAATATATATTTATATGTTAAATAGTCAGATTCTCTAATATTGTAATGGTGGTGTGTAAACAACTTTCAACTCCAATTTAAAACTTAAAACAAATAAATGAATTAAAAATAATTATATCTACAATAATTTTTTATTGGATACACAAAATAAAAAAGATATAAACCATAACATTAATAACCTAAAATGTGAGAGGAAGGAGAAGTGTAGAGTTTCTGTATGCTACTGAAGTTAAGTTGTTATCAGTTTAAAATAGGATGCTATAAAACATTTTATGTATGCCTCATGGTTAGCACAAAGGAAAAATCTATAGTAGATACATAAAAGATTAAGATAAAGGAATTAAAACACACCACCACAAAAAGTCATCATACCACAAGGAAAGATACAAAAGAGAAAGAAAAGAACAAAAAACTACAAAACAAACAGAAAACAATCAATAATGGGCAGAGAGAAAGTGTTTGAAGTGTTAGGTAGACAAAAGAGATCCAACTATATGTGCTTTAATTCCTTCCGAGAAGAAAAAAACAATAGTAGAGAACTAATATCTGTGAGCTGTGCTCCCTTCTCTGTCTCCAGCTGATCCCTGGTGGTTAGTCTTGTTGATCCCCCAGTTATCCCCATGAGAAGAGAAGGATTTGGCAGTTAGCATATGAGAGATTATAAATTAAAAAAAATTAAAGAGAACTCTAAAAAATTTAAAAAATTAAAGAGAAAATTAAGGAGAACTCTAAAATTTTAAGCATAAGTGACTAAAAAAATAACAATACTAATAATTTTAAAGAAAAATAAATTCCTGAGTACAGCAATTTAACTCATCTGATTTCTAAAATCAATGCATGGCAAAAATATGGGATTACAAATTTTCATGATATGCCTGTAATTGAATTTGTTTTATAGCTTTTTTATATGCACCTCTTGATTTATTATTATCATGCTTTATTTCCTGCTTCTTC
The DNA here is from genome assembly GCF_964341445.2 of Mesoplodon mirus. Classification (NCBI taxonomy): domain Eukaryota; kingdom Metazoa; phylum Chordata; class Mammalia; order Artiodactyla; family Ziphiidae; genus Mesoplodon; species Mesoplodon mirus. The sequence goes on along the minus strand of NC_138987.1, from coordinate 75,467,357 downwards.
AGCCTTTAAAACTTCACAGCTGTGCTCATTTACCCATCCTATATAGGCCTATATCTTTGTCCTAAATTCTGGAACTGATCTGTATGTTATGCAGGAAATTACTTGATCTTGAGGCTAATAACTCAGAGATCTTGTTTTGCTCATTGTATTTTAGTGACAAGGTTCCTGATTTATTCCTTCTGTTCTTGAAAACTCCTTTACCTTCGATTGTGGTTCTGCTTTGACCTTAGTCTTTTTTAGTAACTGAAGTTCTGTTCCTGGAGTTCAGATTCTAACATGAGACCCAAAGCTACTGGTTCCTATTCACCTTTTCCTTAATGATTCAGAAATGTCAATGAATAAACACTGCTCATAGCAAACTGAGGCTGTAATCAATACAATGATGAAATTTTGTAGGTTTTTTTCTCTGGTTTTACCCAATCCAACTAAATGCTTGATTTATAACCTTTCAGAAATGAAAAAAATGTTTATGATAATATGAATATATATGTGATCATGAACATATATCCATATATATGAATGTGAATTTATATTTAATGTATAAAAGATTATACTATAATCACCCACTGTAATTTATTTATTTATTTAATTTATTGTGAACAAATGTATCTGGGGTATCTTGCTTGACAATATAATAGGAGAAATTAAAAAAAATTAACTGAATGTTAAATTGAAAGAATAAAATCACTCTCTTCAATATTTCTTTCTAAGTGCTGATGGAGTAGTTTCAAACTTTCAGTCCCTTCATTGGCTAAGGGAGTTATTAAGAGAGCTTGACTCAGCACCTGGACCGTTTATTATTCCTGGCAGATCTGAAAGGGCAAAGTTTGAAAGCAGGAGGCAATCTAGGACTGCTCTGAAAAATAATGTGAACATTATGATTTTATTTATCTTCCTTTTTTTGGGAAATATAATTAAGGTAAAAATTTCCCCCAACCCAGAAAACCTCTCCACAAAGGTAGTAGGGAAAGAAAATCATTTTATTACTGAATAAAACATTAACCCAGAATGTGATGCAAATCACAAGCAATGTGATAAGAGATTACAAAGACATTAAGAAATCTCATCCTTTTATATAGCCAAGCAGATACAACCCATCACATGCATGTCCTCAAGATGAACAATAACTAGTCCTCAAATAGGAGGACTTGACAGCACAATTTGTCACACATAGTTCATCCTGGATTTACCTGGTAATTGGGGTGGCCATCTCTGTTAGCTGATTGGCTTTATTCAAAGGAAAAACAAACTTCTCATATCTTTATGACAGGATATAGTTCTGAAACTTGGAGCAAAGTTGCCCACTGAGGTTAGGCTCCTGCCATCCCATAAAAATTGGGGGCAGTTTCTCCTCAGGGGTGCTATTTCCCTTGATGTTTACATTTCAAAAAGATGGTTACCAAGTCTTTGAAAAAGGCATTCCTGGGTCATAAAGCTGACAAAAGTCCTGTCTAGTCTTCAAAAGAATTGATATATATTTCAAAGAGAGGAGAAAGTACTAACATTATAAGTTTTCTAAAGCAAAGTCTCTAAGGAAAAGGGAGGGGGAGAAATCTCTTCCCTTAGTTTTAAAAGTCAGAATTAAGCCTCTTAATATTAATTGTTATTTGTCTTTATATATGAAATAGGTACCTTAAAATTATGAATGTAGTTAAAAATTTTTCTATACTTTAAGACTTTAGACTGTTCATGAAAATTAATATTTGTCTTGAGTAGGGGTGTGTGTGTGTGTGTGTGTGTGTGTGTGTGTGTGTGTGTGTGAAATAATCAACTTTCATTTCTTTAATACACAGGAGAATCATTAATTGTGCCTGAAACTTATACTGATAGATCTCCAAGGAGAGTGTTTGGGAGGCCACTTGTTGCCTGACTTGGAGAACCTCAACTGCTCCACCTCACCAGACTTCTGTAGGTGGTTACTGACTGCCCTACTTAGATCCTTAGAACATTACTCTCTGCTGCATGACTCATGCTTGGGGAAAGACACTGTTGGAAAGAAGGTGTGGAACCTGGAAGGAGATTCTGTGGGTGAAGGATGGACTTCTCTCCCAAACAGTGAGAGAGCTAAAAGAACTAGGTTTTTATTTTGTATATTTTGTATGCATGGTATGTATGGTATATATGTATGTGTGTATGTATCTAGGTATGATATATGCACGTACGTATGCATTCCTAGAGAACCAGGTAAGACATGGCAGTGACCATGAGAGAACCTCCTATGAAAGTTTGACTTCAGGTCAAACTTAGCTTTCCCCCAGGGCTATACAGAGTTATACTATACAGAGTTCTAAATTTCTTTCTCTGGTGTGGTTTACTTTATACCACACTGTCAGGTAGTATATGTAATGTGATTGTACTTCAAAGAATAAAAGACATAAGTAGTAAAGGGAAACATGGCCTGCCCTGAACATCCTTTCTTCTATGACCTGAGGTGAGAGCAGTTTGTTATTGAAGGGCTGGCCGTACAAGTTCCAGGCAATGGACCTATATATGTGTATATGTATATATATATATATATACACACACACACATTTTAATGGTTCCTTATGTTCCTTCTCAATGAAAAATTAACCAGTAGATCTAAGAAAGAAATGGAAAACTTTATTCAAAGCAAATTTGAAGATTATGACCCAGGAATAACATCTCAGAAAGCTCTGAGAATTGTTCTGCCTGTTAGAAGTCAAAACACAGTTATATAAGTTTTTTTTGAGACACAGGGCTATACATTAAATTACCTATTATTGACAGTTTACACAATCCAGATCTAAGTGCCATCCTGGCCCCTTACAAGATTAAGAAGGAATGTTATCTTATAAGAAGTTGTCTTGCTGGTGCTAGGAGAATGTTGCTCTTTATGGTTGAGCAGGTATTTCTGCTGATAGGGGAGGTTTAATGAAGATACACAATGCACAATAAAGGGGAGAAATGAGGTCAAAGAGCAGAGAAAGTTTTTTGTGTTTAAATTTTCCTTGTCTTGCAATAAAATGTGAAGTTTATTTCGCACTTAGGAAAATTTTCTGGGAGCAAAACAATCAGATCACAGAATATATATTTATACCTATTGCAAATTGTCTCTAAGAAAGGAAATATCAAATTACATTCTCACCAAAAGTGTATAGAATATCCAATTTACTTTTATTTCACCCTCTTCAGCCCTTAGCATCATCATTCTTTTAGGCTTTTTATTTCTTTAGGAAAAATACTGCTATTTAAAAAAATATTTAATCAAGTATAGTTGATATATAGTTGTGTTAATTTCTGCTGTACAGCAAAGTACAGTATATATATATATATATATATATATATATATATATATATATATACACACACACATTCTTTTACATATTCTTTTCCATTATGGTTTATCACAGGGTATTGAATATAGTTTCCTGTGCTATATATAATAATTTGCATCTGCTAATTCCAAACTCCCAATACATCACTTGCCCACCCCTCCTCCACAGTCTGTTCTCTATGTCTGTGATTCTGTTTTGTAAATAAGTTCATTTGCGTCATACTTTAGATTCCACATATTAGTGATATCATGTATTTGTCTTTCTCTTTCTTCAGTTAGTATGATAATCTCTAGGTCTATCCATGTTGCCACATACTATACTGTTTTAAATATGCATTTAAAATTATTTGTGATGTTGTTTGTATATTCATGTTTATTGCCATTTGTATTTGGAAAGTCAAAATGGATTCAGTATTGCTAAGAGAGCTCTCTAAAATGGAACCGGGAGGCCACTGAGGAAATGTGACATACACATCTCAGCTCAGACAGAATCTGACTTTTTGACCACTTACTGTCTTAACACAAGCACCCAGAACATCCTCCCAATGTTCCAGAAACTAAAAATACTTATCAGACCCTTACCTTAAAATAACTCATGATAGTCTATTTATTGAGGAAGAAGAAAATTTCCTCTACCCTTTTAGGTTATTCTGGCTGGCCTAAGAATTAAACTGACATAAAACAGATTAACAGGAGAAAAATCAAACAAATATTTAATTATATATATTATATATATTATATATATATATTATATATATATATATATATATATATAATATATATATATATGTGAAAGACTCAGAAAAAATGAGTAACTCACCAAAATGACCAAAACCCTCACCTTAAATACTATCCTCAGATAAAGGCAAAAGAATTTGGGGAGAGTCAGTTATAGGAGGTGACCAGGAAAAGCACAGTAAATAAGGGTAAGCTTGTTATGCAGATTTAAGTCAGTGCCTTCTCCATTGATAAGAGTTTCTAGAGATTTAGTCTTCCTCCTCTTCCCGGTACAGTGAGGGAGACACCCTTACAAATGGAGATTTCCCTTACAAGTGCACACGTTTCTTATAAAAGTGTAACTCCTACTTGGCTTCAGAGTTTCTCCCATGTCTGCTGTTTCTTAGAAATTAACCAGTTTAAAATAATTAATATGCCAAAAGACACATTTTGGGGTGGCAGATTCTGCTCCCCAGAGGACACATCCTAAGTAATTTGGGACAGCCTATCCCTTAAGGACAAATATTTCCTTTCTTGTGTCAGAGTACAGCCTCATGACTTTTACCTTTATAAGCCCTTGACTCTTTCTCTTCCACAGAGCACTCTTGGTTTTACCCAAAACTGTGTTTCCTGAATTGCAATTCAATCAACAATACCTCTTGTTTCGCTTTTGTATTGAGACAATTTTCTTTAAATTGTGTAAAGATTTACAAGAGTTTTTTTTTAAATGTTAAGGATCTTGTTATCAGATCTGTAATTTATGATACATTTTTCCAGTTTTTAAAAAATATTTTAACTTCGTTTATGGTATACAGGTTTCAAATTTTATGTAGTCAAGTCTTTCTTTATGCTCCCTGAGTTTGTATCATACTTAGGTTTCCTTCACTTAAATATTATAATAACGATATTATAAAACATGCTATGTTTTCATCCAGGATTTATTTTATCCTTATGTTGCAGGAAGGCAGACCCCTTGCAGGGCCTGAGAGTGGGCTCCTGTCTAACACTCAGAAATGAATTATCCGAGGAGACACATGTGCTGAAATAAATTGAATTATCCGAGAAATGAATTATCCGAGGAGACACATGTGCTGACAAAGCAAGAGACTTTATTGGGAAGGGGCTCCTGGGCAGAGAGCAGCAGGGTAAGGCAACCCAGAAGAACCACTCTGCCATGTGGCTCGCAGTCTTGAGTTTATGGTAATGGGGTTAGTTTCCGGGTTGTTTCTGGTCAATCCTTCTGACTCAGGGTCCTTCCTGATGGTGCGCACATCGCTCAGCCAAGATGATTTCCAGTGAGAAGGATTCTGGGAGGTTGGTAGGCCATATGGATTGGAGTCTCCTCTCTGATTTTGACCTTTCCTTAATTCTTCCAGTTGGTGGTAGCTTGTTAGTTCCGCATTCCTTACCAGAACCTCCTGTTGTAAGATAACTCATGCAAGCGGTTACTATGATGCCTGGCCAGGGTGGGCGTTTATGGTCAGTGGTTCCCCTAACACTTACATTATTCAAATTTTAACCTACATATAAAAGATTATATAATGGATGTTGATGCCTAGGTTTATTTTACAAAAATATAATAATGGATTTTGAAATAGTTTTTTCTTCATTACATGATTTACCATAAGTTTGTAAAACAAAGAATGTTGCCCACCATCCCGTTCTACAAGAATCAAGTCCTTAGTCACTGCAGTCACTGACCTACAATATACCCTGAAAGGATTTCAGGGCAAAGATCAGGATGAGACACTCTGTGCTCTGAGAAAACAGGCAAAACAGACCCTTGTATAATTAGAAATTTTTTATGAATCTGGATTCTTGCATCTTCCCATACTTAGAAAAGCACAAAATCATTACCTGAGATATCTGTTCCTCTTGACTAGTAGTAGATATCTGTTCCTCCTGACCTTCTACTGAGATGTATGCTTGACTGCACATACATATTGGCCTCACCCCCTAACTCTTTGGAGTATTTCCTCAGAGCTATCTGAGAGGCTGTCTCTGGACTACAGTCCTCAGAAAGTCTTCAAATAAAACTGATACTCACAGCTCTCATGTGAGAATGAGACATAATTATATTAGAATTTTGACATTTATTCTAGCACCTCATAAATATTTAAGACAAACCAGAAGTTACAAACTACACAGTAAACATAAACAATATTTAAATATGTGTCAAAACTGTGAACAAATTCTGCTTGGGTTTTCAAAGAAAAACAAGTCTTGCTTCTTTAAGACTATCTACTGCTAATGAAATTTGATTTCCAGGGAGAAAATATCTTAATCTAAATGAACTGTCTTAGGAAAAAACAGGTTAGTCCTTATATTTTTTACATTACCACTTAAAGCAGTTATAATACATTTTAAGAGACATTGAACAGTTATGTCTATTTCCGCACATCAAGGTAAGAATATATAAAATAAGGGATTACCACTTATGTGCAGATATATTTCTCCCCTTGATTAAGAATTTCGGTAATATCAATACAATTTCATTCAAACCGACTTCTAAAGGCTTTTTCTCAGAGACCAATATATAACATTGTGATTTCTTTAGAGTTTTAATACAAGTAGGCATGTGTTTTCACAATGCAATTATACATGTGACAGCCATTTAATTGGCAGATCATTTTTTAAGATTCTTTTTGTGGAAATATAAATGTGAAACAAAGGCCCTTAATACTAACCAACTTCAGCTCTTCCTCCATATTTCTATTATTAACTTCATTAGGTAGTCTTTATGGTAGTCATTGAGGTAGTCAGATATCCCTTTAAGAGAGAAACTGCTGCTGGGGGTTACTTAGCTGACAGTATCCAGCTGTGAGTTCTTTCAGGCTCTGACTCAGCTTTAGATCTGAGTCTATGTTCTTCCTGGCAACCCCCAGGTGATGACTGAGCACAGTGTTATTACAAGGCTCACGGCACCTGCCTAATGTCTTCTAACAAAAGTCTTTGTGCTAAGCCCCACCCTGGGCTGGCTGAGAACTTCTCGGAGCTGAGGCTTTTCCTGCCAATCTTCCTTCATTTCTCATCTCCTTTCACAAGTGTCAGACCTGTTTTGCCATCTGGAGGTTTTACCTGCCAACTACTGCTCTCTTAATCTTGTACCTTTCTCAGCCATTTCTCCTGATATATTTATATACATACATACATACATACATGCATACATACATACATACATATATATATATGAGTACATATGTATAACTATATACAATATATAACAATATATAAAATATGTTTATGTGCAATTCTAACTCTGCCTTGCTGTCTGCTTCCCAAATGATCCTACTGACACATTCATTAAACAGGGAGCTGTGCTAGGTATAAATAATATAATGCATAATGATATATTAATATATAACATGTAATAGGATTTAAATTTTGATTTTTTTTATCATGGATTTTCAAGATAAATATTATTTATTTTGATTACTGAGTTGTTTGACATCCCCTTACATTCTGTACCCCAGGCAGGAGGGCTAGAGGTTGAATTGATTGCCAATGGCCAAATGATTTAATTAATGATGCCTATGTAATGAAGCCTCCATAAAAACTCAGAAGGACAGGGTTTGGAAAGCTTCCACATTGGTGAACACGTGGAAGTGCTGGGATAGTTGTACTCCACAAGAGGGCATGGAAGCTTCATGCCCCTTCCCAGGTACCTCGCCCTATGCAACTCTTCCGTCTGGATGTTCGTATCATGTGTTCATAAGTAAACAGTTTTCCTGTGTTCTGTGAGCTGTTCTAGCAAATTAATCCAACCTGAGGTGGAGGTCATGGGAACCTCCAATTTATAGTCTGGATTTGTGATAGGCATGTGAAGTTGAGGGCGTGGTAGTCTTGTAGGACTGACCCATTAACCTGTGGGATCTGATGCTATCTCCTGATAGTGTTAGAAAAGGGTTGAATTGTAGGATACCCCAGCTGATGTCAGAGAATTGCTTTGTGATGTGGGAAGAACACACATCATACTTCCTTAAAGGCCTCCATTGTTACTGCATTGTGCTCAGTACAAAATAGAACTCAACAAATATTAAATTTTAAAAAAATATCCAGCTAGATAATTCAATGTGCTTTTTCTCTGTATTATGAGTTTTATTTTTAGACTTTGATGAGAAAGTTAAACTATGCCTCAGATATTCATTTATTTTCCTTTTATGAACTCTAAATAAATGCATCATGGGTGGATACATTGCTATTCAAAAGTCTGAATTCTACAGAAGCCACATCTCCCAATGTAATGCTTCTAACTGTTTGCCCCAGCAATTTTATCAATAAATTTGTCCAAAAAACCTAACAATATGAAGGCATACAACTGTAAAACCTGTCACACATCACAATTTCAAAGTAACTCTTCTAGAGAAATGGAAGAAATAGTCAACAGCAAAATTTCAGAGTGGGAGGCAAGTTAATAAAATTACATGCTGTGAAACATAATGTTATTAAGCATCAGATAGTTTTACTAGCTGGCTTTTAACAACTTTAAAAAGTTGAATTAACTCAATTCTAGTAGAGTGTGGACAAGGTTTATGGAAAAGTTGAATCAAGAACAGACAAGCAAGCTTGACTGTGAATATTTCTATGTTCAAATACTACATGCAAAGTGTCTGGTAAAATTGGCAACAGACTGACTACAGAATGAACTTAGAATCATAGAATTTTTCTTAGTGAAGCAGACAAAACATTAAAAAAAAACCCGACTTTTCTGTGAAGATGTAATTCTGCCCTACCCTCACCCCATTCCATCATCACCACAATCTGCACTAAGGGAAAAAAATAATTCTTGCTAAATAATTTACATGTCAAAAATAACAAAGATAATTATAGTTAAATAAAAAACAGAAAGTAGAAAATTTAGTTGCTGCTCTCTGTTATATTTTGCACAGTCTTTATTAGAAAAAGATATGAAATGTTTGAATGTGTGGGCAGAAAGAAAAACATGTTTCTGTGTTCAGAGAAAGACTTGCAAATAATGTTTTCTGCTCACAAAAGAAAGAAAAATCCATGTTCATTAAATAATATTTGGCAAAAAAGAAACAGTACTCCGAGAGGTGATCAATTTTTAACATTTAGTATATATCCTTTCATTGTTTGCTTTCTACATGTCTATTTTACATAGTTGAACTCATACTATTTCAATTAGTACTAAGTTGGGATAGTGCAGGGTTTATGGCATGTGTAGTGTGACAGTTTATGAGAATGGACCATATGCCACATAGCATGTCTAAGAGGACAGATGATTTAGTCTGAGGTCAGACCATGGAGTGCTTTGAACATCACACTGTTGGCATAAATGTTATGAGATAGCCTTAAATTGAGGAAACTTTAGCCTCTATTCTGCTCTGCCTCTGCTCTCTTCATGCTGGCTTGGAGGGCCGTCTCCCTGAGCCACCTATGCAACGCTTATTTATGAAGCCATCAAAAGAGCTTGTGATATTTCTTGACTGCAGAGCCTATTGTGAAGTAGCTCATTACCTTAGGCTGGCACGGAGTCCCCGTACACGGGACCGAAGATAATTAAAATGACGTTCCAGCGCAGAATCACGTTTCCTTACTCACCTTCCACACTATGTCAGCTTTGTACTTCCTTCCTCAGATAAACCCAGTGTGGGAAGGCATGATGGGGCTGTCGTTTTCTTACTGCAGACACACTCAACAACCCGCAAAACCTGCCCACATTTTCAGCTAATTTTGATGCCCTAGCAAACTCCTTACAAACGTGTCATTTTAAGGCCCTGCCCCCATAATCTACCTACCTAGTGAATAATCTAGTTCCCTAATAAATCTGTGTAAAGCAGAGAGAATAAACCATTAAAGAAATTACAATTTGACAAGGTCATTGCCATAGTTCTGTTTTGGTTTTGCAAGACAAATAGAAAATTCCAACTGCTCATAATAACAAAGCAATATAATATGGACCAGGTCTTTAGCAATTTTCACTTCTGATCTTAAAGTTGTATGTAAAAGATGCACTTTTATTTATTTATATTTATTTTTTTTGTGTGTGGTACACGGGCCTCTCACTGTTGTGGCCTCTCCTGTTGCGCCCAGCTGCTCCACGGCATGTGGGATCTTCCTGGACCGGGGCATGAACCCGCGTCCCCTGCATTGGCAGGTGGACTCTCAACCACTGCGCCACCAGGGAAGCCCAAGATGCACTTTTAAAACAGATCTATAGTTTTATTTGAGATGTGTTATGGCAAAAGCATTTCTTATGCTTCTCAATATATTCAACAGGCAAACAAAGATAATTTTGCTTTCTATTTTATATGCATCATTATTTATTTCAGGAAAAATCTCCAAGTTTTGTCCTAGCAAGCTTCATCAATCTGCAGGAAAAACTGATTGTGTCCAAACAAGCACTTAAGTGAGCAGTAGGAAGAAGCTATGCACTGAAGTGGGTTGGACAGACACGTTTAGTTCACCCACAACACCAATGCTACTTAATGAATGATATTTTTCCAAGATCCGAGGATACCCGGTATGTAATTATTACTGATATTTTAAGAACTTGAGACTTTAAACATCCACCCACTTTTGTTCATATTGAAGTCTCAGTTTCATTCTTAAGCTGCATCCTAGTATATTATATATAATATGTATGTGCAGCATAGTGGCTCTTAATTGGATTTTCTCTGATACAGATATGTTCCTTCAGTTTTTGTTTTGATATGGTCAAATTGGCAGCTAACAAATCAATGTAAGAAATTCATTATTTGCACTGTGTTCACTTTAGGGAATTTGAATTGCTCTAAAACTTCTCTCTTGCATTTCTTTGGAGTCATTTTGCTATAAAATAAGTTTGGTTTGATTCAAGGAATGATTTTAGTGCCAGGAAGTATTAATTGCAGAGAGCCTGCCTATGAGAGCTGTAGGACTTTCACAGGTGTTTAAACCACAGGATAAGAACAAGGCTGACATTTAATAGTAATTTTCATTAATATTAATTTCGTTCAGCAGTCCTTTGAAGGAGACATTTATCATTACATTTTTTAATCTTGGCAGATGGAAGCGAGTTGTGCTCAAGAGACAGATAAAAACATCAGGAAGCCTAGATCTAGTTGAGAAATTACTTTCAAACCCATATTTTATGTTAAACTTTGTTGCCAACACTTATCAATGGAAGAATTATATTGCAAAGTTAGTTTTAATCATTACAAGTTGAATGTATAAGACATGAGAAATTATCCTTTTTTTGCTCTCAGTTGATGCATCACATGGTTTAGGTTTAATTAAAAGAACTAATTATCTTTTTTTTTAGGCACTCAAGATGATGACATTTCCAGAGATATTTTATTCTACTTAAGAGGGGGTGCCAACCTGTTAAATGGCCACAAGTTGGAGTCTCCAGAATTATCAGTGGTTTGAAGGGCATCCTGTGGCAAAGCAGGAGAAGAGAGAAAGATCTGTGAGTGCTGAGAGGATGACAAAGACTCCACGGGTCAAAACTTTTATCCCATGGAAGAAAATGTTGCCTGCAGCAGGGGAAGTGGCAACAATGTCTTTTGATTCCAGATTGCACACAATTTCTTGATCATTTCATGATGTTTTCACATTTTCCATTAATTTTTAAATCGTTTATAGAATATTTATAAAATATCTGTAAGGTGTGGAAAAATAATGAATCAAACACCATTATATGTTATTGTATCCTCTATCTAACTTAAAAAAGAGAAAATTACTCTTACCTTTGAGGCAGTGAAACTTCTGAGACTAAAGTGGTAGAAATCAATTAGATTCTGTGGGTAGGCTTGGTAGGTTGTTGAGTGGGAGAAAATATAGTTTAGAGAGTTTTTGGTTATGTGCAGAGGAAATCACTTGTGAATTTTATGCTTATCATTCTTACTTTATAGTTTTGTCATTTATGTTTGTATCCTTAAACAATAGGTTGTTTAGTTTGCATAGTTTAGAGTCATATAAATGCAATTACACTGTGTTGATCTTCTGCCACTTATTTTTCTCTTAGTATTATGTTCCTGAGGTTAATTCATGTTGTTATATGTAGCCATAATTTATTCAGTTAATTGCAGTACTGTTCCACTGGGTGAATATACCACACCTTGTAATTATGGGTCTGCATTTTTCTTCATTATTTGACGGAGAGCTTTTTAAGGGTGGAAAAAAATCCTGTTTATCAAAGTAAAATTGGCATAGACTTGGCCACGATAGTTGGCATGAAGAGAGTATTAAGTAAATGCTTGTTTAATGGTAACTTTGTAATAGGACTGTAGAAATGTAAAAAAAAAAAAAGTTTTCTGAGACCCTAAAAATGTAATCTAGACATTCATTGTACCTCTAGTCCAATTACAGGGCAATTTTCAAAGCAAAAGATTCTGGAGACATGTCTTCTCAATATAAAATGCATTTGTGTTTTCTGGGCTTAATATCTTTAGCAACAGTCTCTAATAGGAATGGCAGAATAAGATGTTTTGTTTTTTCATTTGAATGGATATGTTCTTACTAGTGATCTTTATATTATGAGTTTGAAAAAGAAAAAGATGAATATTAGTCTTAAAACTGTTTGTACTGTTTTCCCAAGAGGATTAGCTAACATGTTGCATAATCTAAGCAAATAGATGCCTTAGCAACACGACAGATAATTAGCTACTTTACAGAGCAGGTAATTTTTCAGGTTTGTTCTTTGCATAAAGGAAAAAATAAAAAAACACCTGGTGTGTTTTTTGTTTGTTTGTTTCTGAGCTACTCTCCTTTATTCTTGGAAATGGGATGGAAAAAGATTGGGTTGATTTAAAGGCTTTATGTTTATCACTCAAACACTCTGAAAATCATCACCTTCATTACTCTAGATTTTGTTATATTACCTTCACCCCAGGAAGTACTATTTTTACGATATATTTCTTTAATCAAAAAAAATAAGAAATTGTGTGTTTCATAACCTTCTTTCCTGTGAGCAATCACTGTGGCTTCTTTTCAGTTAAACCCCACTGCGTTACAATTTAAGATTTAAAATAATGCTTCCAAGCTTGTGAGCTGTGGATTCCTGGGAAGTGCCAGAGTTGTGGAAATCCATTATGTACATAAATCATTTTTCTGTAGACTGAAGACAATTTATATATATATTCAAATGTAGGTAGATGCAATCATATTTAATAAAATAAATTTTCATGTTCTACTAAATAATAAAGACTTTCCTCATTTTTTCTTTTTATTTAACTTTTTTTGGTTAAATATTTGTGTGAACATAGTTTTGAAAAAAATCAATGGGCTTTTACTGGAAACAAAAGGACCTCTGTTTCAGCCTTGTCTGCCCCTGGTTCTGCCTCTTCATAGGAAATTACCTCATAGTTTTAAGTTATTTCTTTAGTCCTTTTAGTTTCTAAATAATATGCACATGCTACTATTTTTTTTCCAGTTCTAAAGATTACTTATTGATTTCTAGGTAAGGAAGATAAGGATTTAGCCCTCTTCCCCTCTGATCACTTGCACAATTAATAAAGGTAATTAGATTTTATATTATAAGTGAAACTGTATAACTCAGATTGGGACTTGAACCCAGCCAAAACCCAGATTGGGACATGAACCAATGAGCCAGGATTCAAGTCCAGGCAAAACCCAGATTGGGACTCAAACCGCCAGTCTTTTGACTGAGATCACACACCTGGTCTCAGGACTTAATGAAGCTCATGTTCTTGATGTCTCATCACAGAAAGAATTCAGTGAGAGACAAAGTGATAAGTAAGAAGTGGATTTATTTAGAGAGAAATGCACTCCACAGACAGATTGTGGGCCATCTCAGACAGCAAAAGCAGCCCCAGGGTATGGGGTTGTCAGTTTTTATAGGGGTGGGTAATTTCATAGCCTAATGAGTAGGAGGAGTACTCCAGCTATTTTGGGGAAGAGGTGGGGATTTCCAGAAATTAGGCCACAGCCTACTTTTAAACCTTTATGTTCAGTCTTGGAATTGTCATGGTGTCTGTGGTTGTGTCAGTTAGCTTGCTGATGTATTACAATGAGGGTATCCTGAGGCTTAAGGTCTAGTGGAAGTCCACTCATCCCACCATCTTGGACCTATTTTGTTCTAATCAGTTTATTTCGTGTCCTTGGGCTATGTCATTTTTTTTTTTTTTTTTTTTTTTGCGGTACATGGGCCTCTCAGTGTTGTGGCCTCTCCACTTGTGGAGCACAGGCTCCGGACGTGCAGGCTCAGCGACCATGGCTCACAGGCTCAGCCGCTCAGTGGCATGTGGGATCTTCCCGGACCGGGGCATGAACCCGTGTCCTCAACCACTGCACCACCAGGGAAGCCCTATGTCATTTTTTTAAACATTGTGCCCTGCCCCCTTCTCTCCTTTCATAAGGACTAAATGAATGTTAATTTCACCTGAGCCATATAAGATGTATGTATGATATATATTACATTTCCATCCTTGAACAATGTTTTACCATTTTTTTAAGGAATTAATAAATATTGTTTTTGGCATTTACTTAACTGTACTTACCGCTCATAGTACATCCCTAATTTCTCCACCAGAAATGTGTCCTTAATATTCAAAACATCAATTGATCTTTAGTTTCAAATATCCTCATCTATTTATCTGTTATCAGTTCTCATTTGGACTAGTTGTTCTTGAAAACCGCTATCCTACTGAAAATACAATGCCTGTTTCTGCTATCATCCTAGAAATCTTATATATTAGATTCTATGCTTCCTGGTGCCAGGAGGTAAAATTTTTGAGATTTTGCATGTCTGAAGATGTCTTCATTTTGTGCGCAGATGTGATTGATTGTTGGGTTAGGTACAGAAGTCTAGTTTGGATATCATTTCACTAAGAATTTTAAAGTCATTTTTACATTTTTTTCAATTTCCATTTTCATCTTGCCTGACACTGTTCTGATTTCCATTCTATTGTATGTAGTCTGTTCTTGTTTTTCTCTCTCTAGAAGGTTTAGTATCCTGTATTTGTTCCCAGTGTTTTAAAATTTCACATTGAAATGTCTTTTACATTCATTGTTTAGGGTACTTTGTAGGTCTTTTCAATACATGATTTGAGCAATTTTCTTTAATTAATTATTTTAAAAATTCATCTTTATTTTACCTAGTTTGTTTTTCTGGACCTCTTATTATGGGATGTTGGACCTCATTGATTTATTCTCTAACTTTTCTATTTGTCTTTTCTATTTTCCAAAATTTTGTATTTGTTCTATTTCCTGGAAGATTTTTTCAATGTTATCTTTGAAATCTTCTATGAAATTTTCAATTTAGTGATCATATTTTTAAATTTTGAGAATTCTGAGATTTTTGTTTTCCATTTTTATTTCATGGATGCAATACCATTGCTCATATCTCAGAAGATATTAATTAGATTTTTTTCAAAGTTCTTTCTGTTCTCTGCATTGTTTCTGTTCCCCTCATTCATTTTTTCTCTAAAAATAAGAGATTTGTTTAATCTATGTCTTTCATATAAGAGACTTTCCTTGAATTTCTAGTTACCTTATAGTCAGTCATCTTAGACTTTCTTTTATATTTAAAAGAAACTTCAGAAAGATGATTGGAAGCTCTATGTGTGTGGAGGACATTTGTCTATGGCAACTTTCATTGCAAGGTGGACAATTTTTGAGTCCCTCCAAAGTCAGTCCCTCTAGATCTTCATCTGGGGCAGGTTACTCTCCAGAGGATCCCTTCAATCTCTTGCCTGCAGAATATATTTCTAGTTGGCATACTAGGTTTCTAGTAGGTGTGGGTCTTATCAGTTGTTAGGTAGACTTATACTTATACCCCATTTTTTGCTTCTCATTAATCTGTGACTGGTATTTCTGACTCCATAGTTTTTTACATTTAACTTCTCCAGAGTGTAAATATCTTATCTTCTGTTGGTGTGGGAAAAATTAGTCATCTAGCTGTTTAAGTCTGGAGAAGGTTATATGAGTCTAAATGCTCCTTACATAGTCCTTTGACCCTTATGTAGTTCTTCCTTTTGTCAGTCCCATCTGAACTTTGACTTTCTGAGATGTGAGTGTCAGCAATTTCTTGTTTTTTAATGAACTCATTTTTTGTCTCTATGATTCACTATCCATACCTGCCCATTGCCAATTCGTTTTCAGATTTCTCTATTGCATTAGTTTTCATGCCTCTGTCCATTCCTCTGGTATTTTATTGACACCTTTTGTCATTTCTCATACACTCCTATTTTCTGTGAAAAGAACACACACTTATCAATAATAGCATTATAGGACTTAGTATCAGTTTTCAAAACTTCTAAACAAAAAGTCTTTTCTAAAATTTGGGCAGTTCCTTTGTATACTTACTGAGGCTATTGATTACTTCTTATGTTTCTTTTTGTCCACAGTCCCCAGAAAACTTGATTAAAAGGCACAAATAGCTCTTCATTGCTAAATATTAAAATTTCCATAAACATAAACAAAAAGAGGAAAAATTGAAATTACATATTTTTAGGTCATTGTATAATTTTCTCAAAGAAAGAAACTCTTTGGTCCACCTCATTGTCCCTCTCTTCTCTTATCCAGGTCTCACTTTAGGCATTTAGTTTAAGAGACCTTAATGATAATCTTATTCAAACTCATTTTTAAAATCAGAAAATTGATACATGTACATTGAGATTTCATAGCTTGCCTAAGTGATAACTGAGTAGTAGAATTCAAATTTAATTATGTATATTTCATTTAATGTTAATATAGATTAGACTGTCTTTTATAGTTAAACATTCAAAGACCTCAAATGAACATAGTTGTACTTATATCTTCTGTTGATAGAGTAAATGCACATAGGTGAGAAGACATCTTTCAATGACTAGCTAAACAGCATCCCGACAACCACCACTGCCCTCACATAGTTCAGTTCCATTAGTTGGATAACTTGCTCCAATAGGGAAGACCAGAGAGGTTCCAAATCAGAACACTTTAATTGTAAGTTAAATTCTTAGGCTCGGGCTTACTTTAATAGCACTGTAGCCACATCAAAATGCTACATTCTGAAAATTTTACTGAAAAAGAAATAAAGTTAGAATGTCCATCATCAAAAAATCTACAGACAAAAAATGCTGGAGAGGGTGTGGAGAAAAGGGAACCTTCTTGCACTGTTGGTGGGAATGTAAATTGATACAGCCACTATGGAGAACAGTATGGAGGTTCCTTAAAAACTAAAAATAGAGCTACCATGTGATCCAGTAATCCCACTCCTGGCCATGTATCAGGGGAGAAAACCATACTTTGAAAAGATACATGCATCCCAGTGTTCATTGCAGCACTATTTAGAGTAACCAAGCAAAGAAGAATGGATGAAGAAGTTGTGGTACATATAAACAATGGAGTATTACTCAGCCATAAAAAGAAACAAAATTGAGTTATTTGTAGTGAGGTGGATGGACCTAGAGTCTGTCATACAGAGTGAAGTAAGTCAGAAAGAGAAAAACAAATACTGTATGCTAACACATATATATGGAATCTAAAAAAAAAAAAAGGTTCTGATGAATCTAGGGGCAGGACAGGAATAAAGATGCAGACGTAGAGAATGGACTTGAAGACACGGGAAGTGGGGAAGTGTAAGCTGGGATGAAGTGAGAGAGTGGCATTGACATATATACACTACCAAATGTAAAATAGCTAGCTAGGGAAAAGCAGCTGCATCACACATGGAGATCAGCTTGGTGCTTTGTGACCACCTAGAGACGTGGGATAGAGAGGGTGGCAGAGAGGCGTAAGAGTGAGGGGATATGGGGATATATGTATACATATAGCTGATTCACTTTGTTATACAGCAGAAACTAACACAACATTGTAAAGCAATTATACTCCAATAAATATGTTTAAACAAAGGAAAAAAAGAAGTTTAAAAGAATATTTAATTAGAAAAAAATCATCCAGTTACTGAAAAATTGCAAAAATAACAACAGTACAAAGAACACCCATATACCATTTACCCAGCTTCACCCATTATTAATATTTTAGCCCATTTACTTTATCATTTACTTTCTCTACCAATCTATATAATATTTTTGAACAATTTAATATAAACATATAGTGGCCCTTTATTCTTAAATTCTTCAATGACTACTTCCTAAGAGTAAGGCCTTTTATATCTCCAGTATAATTATAACAATTATCAGTAAGACAGGCTCTTACATAACCCCAGTGCAGTTCTCAAATGTACAGCATATTTATCACCTTCAGCAAGTTAAACATTGATATATTACTTTTACTGAATTTACCACATATATTCCGATTTGACATTTCGTTCAATAATGACCTGTATAAAACTTTTTATCCCTTCTAATCTATGATCTAGTATAGGAGCCGGAATCATATTTGGTTATATCTCTTTATTTTCCTTTAATGTGTAATGTCTTCAGTTTCCTCTATTTTTCATGATGTTGGCATTAAAAAATACAGTCCTTTTAAAAATTAATAGAGGGCTTCCCTGGTGGCGCAGTGGTTGAGAGTCCACCTGTTGATGCAGGGGACACGGGTTCATGCCCCGGTCCGGGAAGATCCTACATGCCACAGAGCGGCTGGGCCTGTGAGCCATGGCCACTGAGCCTGCGCGTCCGGAGCCTGTGCTCTGCAACGGGAGAGGCCAGATCAGTGAGAGGCCTGTGTACAGCAAAAAAAAAAAAAAAAAAAAAAAATTAATAGAATGTTTCGCAATTGGGGTTTGTCTGATGTTTCTTCTCAAGTATATTTAAATATACATTCCAAGCCTAAATATTACATAAATAATTTTGTGTACTTCTCAGAGTATCCCGTCTGAGATGCACATTGTCCTTACTAGTAATGTCTATTTTGATCACAAGTCAGGTTGTTGTTCAGTTTCTCTTTTGTAGAGTTGCTATTTTTTCTCCAGTAATTTATAAGCCATCTGTGGGATACACTTAATACCATACAAATATCTTGTTTATCATCAAAGTTTTCCCTTATATTTATTATGTACATATTTACATATGTACCCATGGCACTTAAGACTGAGGGTATTCAGTGAAATACTGCATTTATAAATTACTTGGATTCGTTCCTTCTTTCTTTCTCCCTTCAATGTGGTTACAGTATTCATGTGAAACACAATAGGTATAGAAAATTTGATAGTTACTTTAAGTTGCAAACACAGTCTTAAATCACTAATTGTAATACTTTAGGCTTCCAACATTATTCAATGGTAGAACTCTATATTCTTTCCGATCTGGATCTCTTGTAGGTTGGTATCCTCTTTCAAGAGAAGAAGGTCCAGAAATCTCCTTTACTTTTCAGTTAACACCATTCCTGTTTACTAGCTGCTATTGTGGACTCTTCAGGAGGTGGAGAGGGGCTTGAAGAAATAGCAAGAGGAGAAAGAAAAATCTTAGCTGACCAGTACTCTTGTAAGATGGCTTTGCCTTCCTTGGGCCTGGTGTGCTTAAAACTGATTGATTATCTTTTAGGTCACTTACATGCATATATTACAGAGTCCTTCCACTAATGGCTGGTGGTCTTTTATATGCAGTTAATTTTATGGGAGCAAACATGGTCTTTTAAGCAGTAATTTTCTCAGCCTTCAGAGGACTTTTCCGATGGTGAGGATGGATTTTACCTCTATGCTCCTGATTGTGCCTTTTGAAGAGTGCAGTAGGATTCTTTTTTCCTCCTTCCTCCCTCCCTCCCTCCTTTATCTATCTATTATCTATCTATCTATCTATCTATCTAATCTATCTATCTATCTATCTATCTATCTATCTATCTATCTATCTATCTATATCTATCTATTCATCTGTCATCTATCTATCTATTCATCATCTATGGGAAGAAATTGGCTTACAGTATTGTGCCAATGGCTAGGCAAGTTTGAAACCCATAGGGTAAGCTATTAGGAAGGGCAGGCTAGAAAATCTAGGAGCTGATGCTGTGGTCCACATAAGTAGATATCATATGATATTTGTCTTTCTCTATCTGACTGACTTCATTTAGTATGATAATAGTTAGGTCCATCCATGTTGCTGCAAATGGCTTTATGTCATTTTTTATGGCTGAGTAATATTCCATTGCTTCTATGTACCACAACTTCTTTATCCACTCCTCTGTTGATGGACATTTAGGTTGCCTCCATGACTTGGCTACCATAAATAGTGCTGCAATAAACAGTGGGATGCATGTGTCTTTTCAAAGTATGGTTTTCTCCCCTGATACATGGCCAGGAGTGGGATTACTGGATCACATGGTAGCTCTATTTTTAGTTTTTAAGGAACCTCCATACTGTTTTCCATAATAGCTGTACCAAGTTACATTTCCACCAACAATGTAGGAGGGTTCCCTTTTCTCCACACCCTCACCAGTATTTACTGTTTGTAGACTTTTTGGTGATGGACATTCTGACCAGTGTGAGGTGATGACTCATGGTAGTTTTGATTTGCATTTCTCTAATAATTAGTGATGTTGAACATCTTTTCATATGCATGTTGGCCATCTGTATGTCTTCTTTGGAGAAATGTCTATTTAGATCTCTTGCCCATTTTTTGATTGGGTTTGTTTGTTTTGTTGATACTGAGCTGCATGAGCTGTTTGTATATTTTGGAGATTAATCCCTTGCTTGTTACTTTGTTTGCAAATATTTTCTTCCATTCTGTGGGTTGTCTTTTCATTTGGTTTGTGGTTTCCTTTGCTGTGCAAAAGCTTTTAAGTTTAATTAGGTCTCACTTGTTTATTTTTGTTTTTATTTTCATCCAAAAAGATATTGCTGTAATTTATGTCAAAGAGTGTTCTGCCTTTTTTCCCTCTAAGAATTGTATAATGTCCAGTCTCACATTTAGGTCTTTAATCCATTTTGCATTTGCTTTTGTGTATGGTGATAAAAAATGTTCTAATTTCATTTTTTACCTGTAGCTGTCCAAGTCTCCCAGTACCACTTATTGAAGAGATTGTCTTTTCTCCATTGTGTATTCTTGCCTCCTTTGTCACAGATTAATTGATCATAGATGTGTGGTTTTATTTCTTGGCTTTCTATCCTGCTCCATTGATCAATATTTCTGTTTTTGTGCCAGCACCATAGTGTTTTGATTACTGTAGCTTTGTAATATAGTCTGAAGTCAGAGTGCCTGATTCCTCCCACTTCATTTTTTTCCTCAGGATTGCTTTCCTATTTGGGTCTTTTGCATTCCCATACAAATTGAAATTTTTTTTGTTCTAGGTCTCTGAAAAATGCCATTGGTAATTTAATAGGGATTGCAACTGAATCTAGATTGCCTTGAGCAATATAGTAATTCTGACAATATTGATCCTTTCAGTACAAGAGCACTGTATATCTTTTCATTTGTTTGTGTCATCTTTGATTTCTTTAATCAGCATCTTTTAGTTTTCAGAGTACAGGTCTTTTGCCTCCTTAGGTAGGTTTATTCCTAGGTATTTATTTCTTTTTGATCTGATGGTGAATGGGATTGTTTCCTTAATTTCCCTTTCTGATCTTTCATTGTT
Organism: Mesoplodon mirus; assembly: GCF_964341445.2. Taxonomy (NCBI): domain Eukaryota; kingdom Metazoa; phylum Chordata; class Mammalia; order Artiodactyla; family Ziphiidae; genus Mesoplodon; species Mesoplodon mirus. Next base: position 75,445,930 of record NC_138987.1, on the reverse strand, counting down.
AGTGTATAGAAATACAAGAGATTTCTGTGTATTTGTTTTGTATCCTGCAACTTCACCAAACTCATTGAGCAGTTCTAGTAATTTTCTGGTAGTATCTTTAGGATTTTCTATGTATAGTATCATGTCATCCACAAACAGTGATAGTTTTACATTTTCTCTTCCAATTTGGATTCTTTTTATCTCTTTTTCTTCACTGATTGCCATCACTTTCTCCTGGAGGCCTTCCCTGAAGTTCTTTAGGTTAGATTAGTGCCACACACACACACACACACACACACACACACACACACACACACACACCATCTGCTGCCATCACATCTTACTCCTCTTGTCCTGGTATTGGGTAGTAGGGGCAACATAGCATGTTAAGGACATGGACTTGAGCAAAGCTACGTGGGTCCAAATCCCAGTTTTGCTAATTACTAACCATATGAACTTGGGCAATTTTTTTCCCAGTTTTATTGAGATATAATTGACACATTGGGCATATTCTATTTAATCTCTTTGTGCTTCATTTTCTTCATCTGTAAATGATAATAATTACAGTGTTTATCACATACGGTTTGTGAGGATTAAATTAGTTAAAATATTTAAAGGATTTAGAAAAGTGCTTGACATAATATGCAATATATATTAATATATTATATATCATTTTTAATATAGAGATATGAAATATTATAAAGTATGTGTGTATATATATATATATATATATATATATATATATGTACAAGTTAAAGTTTTTGTAATGATCTCTTTTTCCAATAGGGAATGAGTTTTTTATGATAACAGTTTTAGGACTCTATTTTCCTCCCTTATTACATACTTAAAAACTTGTGCTGTTCAGATAGGTAAATAACCTGTATAGTTGCTAGAATAAAAATTCCATTGCTAGCAGGGCTCAGATTTAGGTTCTGCCAATGGGAGCATCCTGTCTGAGACTGGAAGGTGAAAAGGAGCTAAAACTTTTTTGGGATTCCTTAGCTGTGGAGGTGCTGACCAGGGTAGGCTCCTTTGGAGTGGACCCCTGCAGCAGAAGATAAAAACTGCCTCCTGTTTTGTTCACCTGGCTGCAAGTCAACTACAAGTTCACCTGGCTGCAAGTCATATAAATGCAGTTTTTGGCAGTGGTGCTGGTAGCTTCCAACAAATCCTGATTTGATTTCCTAGCTAAACCCTGACTAATATAATATTACAGGGACTCACATAGAGGCTACTTAGAATTTTTAAAATGAGCTGAATGTGGTATGTTCATTCTTAATGAAGGAACTACATGCTTTTTCCCTATAAATTCCTGATTGGGTAAGAACTTTTATTCAATAATATTTATTAAAAAGGTACCCCAGGGCTTCCCTGGTGGTGCAGTGGCTGAGAATCTGCCTGCTAATGCAGGGGACATGGGTTTGAGCCCTGGTCTGGGAGGATCCCACATGCCACGGAACTACTAGGCCCTTGAGCCACAACTACTGAGCCTGCACGTCTGGAGCCTGTGCTCCGCAACAAGAGAGGCCATGATAGTGAGAGGCCCGCGCACCACGATGAAGAGTGGCTGCCGCTTGCCACAACTAGAGAAAGCCCTGGCACAGAAATGAAGACCCAACACAGCAAAAATAAATAAATAAATTAATAATAAACTCCTACCTCCAACATCTTCTTAAAAAAAAAAAAAAGGCATCCCATATAAGACGCTATTGTAGGCCATGACATGATCATATGTGTGGGTTTTTTTTGGTGTTTATGTGCCTGATTTCTGGGTGTTCTAGATTATATCATAAACATAACACCCAACATAGCTTTCTCCATTATCCCATACAATTGTAAGATCACTGTGAACTTCACTTATGTGGAGGCATTCTGTTTTTCTATATAATAGGAGATATTTTCTCTTTTTTTCTGAATCCAACCACACTGTTATACCTGGTTTGTGTTCTTATTCTCTCTGATGGGCTATAAGACTCTAATGTAATTTCACATTCAATGTCAAAGCCTGGTATATTAGAAATTTTTTTCAGGAAAAATTATCAACATTTCTCATATGATTGAAATTGCAATATTTTATGGTGGAAATCTACCAGCACTATTACATCATTGGAATAGTGTTATGTGCTTAGAAACTGGTAGTTTGTATTAGGAACAGTTCATTTTCAGTCTATAAATATATTAGAGAATTTTAAAACCAATACAACCACGTAAATATTGCTTACTCCCTTTTTTCCAAAGAAAAATTTCCTTTAAATCAGACCTGAATATCTTCTATTGAGTTCTGGGGAAAAAAAGTCTGCCTCTTCTTAATTCACCATAATTTTTACTATTGTCTCCACTTCTTTTCATCTTATTAAGTCGGGCTCTTCCTCTATGTCTTGGTCCCTTTACTGACAAGTTGGTTCCCTTCTATATGTCATCTTTCTGGAAAATGCTATGCAGAAATTTCAACACTTCTACTTGAGAAAAAACAACAGCAACAACCATAGACTGTAAGATAAGTTATAACCAAACACTGGCCTGAAAGTGAGGAAGCTGAATTATAATCCTACATCAACTCTTTTTTTTTTTTTTTTTTTTTTTTTTTGCGGTACGCGGGCCTCTCACTGTGGTGGCCTCTCCCGTTGCGGAGCACAGGCTCCAGACGCGTAGGCTCAGCGGCCATGGCTCACGAGCGCAGCCGCTCCGCGGCATGTGGGATCTTCCCGGACCAGGGCACGAACCCGTGGCCCCTTCATCGGCAGGCGGACTCTCAACCACTGCGCCACCAGGAAAGCCCCTACATCTACTCTTTACTACCAATAATATGTTCAGTAAGTAATCTCTCTGGACCTTTTTACTCATTTATAAAAGGCAGGTATGACTGGATTCTAATGTTCCCTTGGGCTCTATATTTCAAAACTATGTGACTTTACCTTAGCTTACTCAGGATGTTTGCAAGGCATGGTAGCTCAACAATAACATCAAGGACTCAGGCTCCTTCTAGTTCTATCTAGCAACATCCTTAAGTGCAATATCCTAGGCAAGATGAAGGGGAAAAAGAAAAGGAAAAGACAAGAACAGGGAAATTATATTGATGCCGCCAATACAATTAGAATTCTATTTGTAAGGTAGAGTACAGAATGGATATTGGATAGGCCTGCCACATGGGACTAAAAATAGTACCAACTCATTGTTCAGATATTTATTCATTCAGCTAGTCAATCTTTATTGAGAGCCTTCTTTGTGCCAAACAACTCTTTACGTAGTGGGCATTTGGTGGTAAACATCACAGGCATTGCACTTTCCTTAATAGGACTTGTAGAAGTTACTAGAGTTAGTAGGAGTGCATAAAAAAGAAACACAAAAGAAACAAAAATTACAGCTCTGGTTTTGTAATATCTTGAGTGTCTCTAAGGCAAATGAGGATAAAATTATCTACCTGGGAGTTTAAAAAAAGTACCAAAGAAAAAATAAGCAAGAATGAAACTGTGTTCACACTGAATTCGGGGTCAAACTATTTCACCCACCCTATCTTCTTCCCAACTCTTCAGGAATCCTCCCTTAGTTTATTAATTTTATACAGAAGAAACTGCCTTATAAACAAAGGCTTCTATAGTATATGTATTTATCCTTCTTTAACATGTCTGGAAACCAAAGTCAAATTTCTGTCTGGCTTTTTGTCTCATCCCTCTTGGCAAAAGAACTTTTTGATATTATAGACAATGTTGAGTAACAAGAGTATTAATGTGCTTGATACCCATGACTGAAATGCCACAGTCATGTTGGTCAACAAAAAGCAGCTGTCTGAACCAAGCAAAAAAAGGTGAGGGGGGGGGAGCTTAAGATATATAATCTGATAGAAAAAAAATGGTTATTATAAGAAGGCAAGAGACCTACCAAATTTAAATTAGTAGGTCAGATGACTTTGAAAAAGTGAGATTAATATAGAAGTTGGATCCTCAGAATAAAAGATGGGGTAGGTGAGAAGAGTCTTAGAACAGAGATAGTAGTGTGGCTAAAGGTTCTGTGGCCTAGAGACTCCACAAAAATCACTGTGACAGAAACGTGTTGATGGAGGGTAAAGAGTATGAGTTGAGGCTGTTTAGGCAGATGAGAGCCAGAGTACACAGGGAGAGAAAGAAGGGAACTGAGTGTATGAGCCAATGTATGGAGGTGTCACCTTTCATAGGAAGTAGAGTATTAGTGATTCATAATGTTTGGGACAAGGAAACCCAGAGTTGTGACTGTACTGGAAGGCATGATCAGGTTAGAGAGCATTTTTTGGTCATGCTAAGAAAATTGGATTTATCCAGGCTTGTGGTGTGCCATTGAAGGGTTGTAATGGAAATGGTAGGTGGTGGTGGTGGTTATATGAGTCACAGGGAGCTCAAACAAGTAGCTGTGTGGAGGATGGATTTAAAGGAAGCAATATGAGAGGCAGGGGGACATAGAACTATTGAAAAAGTATAGGTCGGTGATAATAAAGGCAGAAACTTAATATGTGTGTGTGTGTGTGTGTGTGTATATACACACACACACACATGTATATATAATAGCAAATGGTGACATTCTGGAATATCTATTGAGTCAGTAAAAGGAAAAGGGAAAGGGTTAGGGAAAGTTGTGGAGCACAATATAAATGACATTTTGTGAGGTAGAGAGGAGCCAGATGATATGGGCCTGACAGGAAACTGTTTAAGTTAAATTTTAAGAGCCATAAGAAATCATTGAAATGTTTTAAGCTGGAGATGTCATTGTCAACCATGAAGGGCCTGAGACTATTCTACGTGGTAACAGCCTACAGTTTCAAGGCTGCAGGCAGAAGATGTGAGACTCATGGGTCAGAAATAAATGACTTTATTACTTATGGAAGAGCAATTAGCATTAGCATCAGCATATCTGTGTCAATTCTACTTGCCGCTAAGACTCACAATTTGAATAAACCTAGATGGATGCCTGCATACATACATGGTTGCATTATAGGAGAGTTTAGGAAACCCAAACCGTTTATCATGGGTAGCTGGCCTATCTGACTTCTGTTTCTGAAAGGGACTTTATTTGTACTGTACAGGACAGTAAACATGCTTGTGCTTTGCTCTGGAAGGAGACATTGTTTCCATCTTCCAAGGTTGTTAGGAACCTGCACTTTGTTCTGCATGGCAATGTTATCTTTATCTTCCAAGGCTGTGAAAGGTAGCCTAGAAAAAATGACAGTCCCTCCTACAAAGTGTACACAGATGTGGAAGATCCATGGAGAATAGTTCCTTAAAACATCTACTCCTCTTTCCTATATCATTTTGACTTGTGAATAATTTTCCTATGAATATGCCACTATGTTGGCTTCTTTGATTAATTTGACCAAATACATTCAATATTCCTCATAAGACATTTAATTAATGTTACTATCAACAGCACTGCAGTCAGTAAGATCAGGCAGACCCTGAAGCCTGCCATACTTACCTCATCTATATTTTCATTGTTCTAGACATAATCTACTGAACAAATTGCATAAACCAGAGAGCTGACATTAGAAAATCATGTGGCTTTTACTTGAAGTTTATGTATTAACTTTTCCTACTGGTACGAGGTATTAATCCAAGTACAGTAGAACATGTTTGTAATTATACAGACTCTACTTTGAACTGCAAGGAAGAAGTCTAGGGCAATTATATCATCCATAACAATATGGACCAATGAGACTGACCTGAATGTCTTACCTAAAGTGATTACTTCAGGTAAAGTCAAGGGTAAATTTCATATATGGACAATTAATTCACAACAAAGGAACCAAGAGCAATCAATGGAGAAAAAAATAGTCTCTTCAATAAATGGTGCTGGGAAAACTGGATATTCACAAGTAAAAGAATAAAACTAGACCCCTCTATTACATTACTCACAAAAATTAACTTGAAATGGATTAGAGACTTAAATGTAAAACTAGGTATCATAAAACTCTTAGAAGAAAACATAGGATAACAGCTCCTTGACATGGGTCTTGGCAATGATTTCTTTGGATATGACACCTAAAGCACAAGCAACAAAATAAAAAATGAACAAATGGGACTGCATCAAACTAAAAATCTTCTGCACCATGAATGAAATGATCAACAAAATAAAAAGGCTACCTACAGAATGGGGAAAATATTTACAAACCATATATCTGATAAGGAGTTAGTATCCAAAATTTATAAAGAACTCATACAACTCAATGAAAAAACTTAAACAATCCAATTAAAAAATGGGAAGAAAATCTTAATAGACATTTTTCTAAAGAAGGCATACACATGGTCAATAGGTACACATAAAGGTGTTATTCATCACTAATCATCAGGGAAATGCAAGTCAAAACCACAATGAGATGTCATCACACATCTCTTAGAGTGGCTATCATCAAAAAGACTAGAACTAACAAATGTTGGTGAGGATGTGGAGAAAAGGGAACACTTGAGCACTGTTGGTGGGGTTGTAAACTGGTATAGTTACTATGGAAAATAGTATTGAGGTTCCTCAAAAAATGGAAAATAGAGGTACCATATCATCCAGCAGTTCCACTTCTGGGAAATAGCCAAAGAAAATGAAAACACTATGTCAAAGAGACATCTGTACACCCATGTTTATAGAAGCATTATTTACAAGAGTCTCTATTGTTTTTAGAATAAGATTTTCTTTCCTTTGTTCTTAGACTAATAAATGGGAGAACCAAAGACCATATAGATGAGATGAAAAATTAATCAATCTCTCATTATAAATAAGACTTATAAGTTCTTTAACTTTAAATGTTCACATTACGTAGAGAACTAGTTCATTTTAAATTACAAGAAGATTTGATCTTAAGGAATCTGAAGCTAAAATATAAGATATAAAATATCCATCTATTGAAATACATTATTTTAACCCATAACCATTAAACTTTATGAATAACTAGTAAAATTATTTCCAGGCATCTTGTGAGTTTTCAGTTAATTAAAATGCATATTAAAAGATAAAACAATTTCCAAAATCACACATGAAATAAATGACAGAATGGGGATTCAGATCCAGTTCATTTTACTCCAGAACCAAGATCTTAACCACTATGCTTTATAGAAAGCCTGTGATTTGAGTCCTAAACCACTCCAGGGAAGATTTTCCCATAGGCCCATTTTCATTTGGGGTTAGGAAGGCAGACCTTATCATCCTTGATTCTTTTCCAGCACAGAGTCTTTTAAATGTCTATTTTATTCATGAGTTCCCTCCATAATATCCTGCCCTCTAAATAGTTGTTCTAACTCTGTTTTATCAAAAGTAACACAATGTTACATGATAAAATGCAAATTCTCCTGCTGTCTCGGAGATTACTTATAAACCTCCAAAGCTGAAGAGACATAACTATAAGTGATGAAGGGAAGAAAGAATCTAGATCACATATACAATACTTTCTGAGTGACCGTGACACCAAACTTCATCCATCAGCCACATCTACGTTACTTAAGAGAGGTTGAAGAGGTTATTGTCCTCTCCTAGTGAAGCACAAAGAGAGTTTGATGTGAAATACAGGCTTTTGCCAGGAGATATCCATAGAAATGTTCACTGGGTGGCAGGGAAAAAGGGTTGCATTGGATGTGAGCTGAAATTCATGGTGAGGGAAAGAGACCTATCTCCTGGGTATGAAATGTGGACCCAGCGGAAGTGTGGGATCCTATTTAAAGGGGTTTCATGTAAGAGAGCCATCTGGATAGTGAATTGACTCCAGCAGAGAAAGAAGTCATTGAAGGAGAGGAAGCAAAGAGAGTCTTAAGTGAATAATGGAAGAAACTACTAATATTTTGGGAACTTAATGGGTCTGAGGAAACCTCAAGAGAGGGTTCCTCACTTCAGGCTTCTGAGACTGAAGTAAGCTGGAGCAGGTGATGATTGAGTTTGGAGTAATATAATAATTGGCAAGAACTGTATTATTATGTGAGTGAAGCAGGAGAAAGATGGGCTCCAGGCCAGACATTTACAACTAGCCTCCTGTTTACATTTCTTGAGGTAGGAGTCAAGTGAGCTCCAGGCTAGATATTTATGACCAGCTTCCTGTTTGCACTTTGAAATAGAAAAAAAACAAGAAGAGGGTAAATAGCTGGACTTTGGGCATTTTAAGATAACAGTTATGGCAGGAAAGAGAGGGGCTAAACCCTGTTTAAACGATTAAGAATTCACATATTTCCCATCCTTGGAGCAAGGGAGACACTACACATGTGCAGAAAGGCTCCTTGGGGGTCAAAAAGGAGGGGGTGACAGATCATAATTGGTGATGCCAAGCCCCTGCCCTGCCCCAGGCATCTGGGCTGGAATCCATCTTGGAAAAAGTTGTGCACACATGTTGCAGAGGGTCCTATGGTAGGTCAGGTGTGGAAAGAGAAACAAGATAATTGGCCAAAGGTAAAAAAGACCTGGAAGAGCTGTCCTATATAAATGATTTGACCAACTCTTTACTGTGTTCCTCCTCATTAGGGAGGATGCCCACATACTTTCTCTCTGGGTATGTATCTCTGCCTTGCTTCTGTCTTAAATAAACAGTTTCTCTGTGTGCTCTCCCATTTGTTGTTCTGTGTCTCTAATAATAAATTTTGCACCTGTTTTTACAGTTTATGTCTCCTTGAAACATTCTTGCTTTCAAACAGAGGCAAGAGCCAGGGAAAATTTTGCTTCTAGCCTCTAGCCCTTGCTGGTCTAGTTGCTAGGATTCCTGGTTTTCATCCAGACGACCCAGGTTCAAATCCTGAGCAGAGAACTAAGATCTCGATTCAAGCCACTGCTCACTGTTGTCTCTCCAAGATCAAGAGTGACAGAAAAAGCTAGGAGATTCACTGCAATTTCATTCAGAGAAGTGGAAAGGGCTTTTTTTTTTTTTTTTTTTTTTTTTTTTTTGCGGTACGCGGGCCTCTCACTGATGTGGCCTCTCCTGTTGCGGAGCACAAGCTCCGGATGCGCAGGCCTAGCGGCCATGGCTCACGGGCCTATCCACTCCGCGGCAAGTGGGATCTTCCCGGACCGGGGCACGAACCCGTGTCCCCTGCATCAGCAGGCGGACTCTCAACCACTGCGCCATCAGGGAAGCCTGGAAAGGCCTCTTTAATGGAATGAGTTTAATAGAGAATGAGAGAAAATTAAGTTGCTCTCTGCATGCTTCCTAACAAACCCATTTGTGAAGGGGAAACAATGGAGACAGGGACTATGGAATAATTAAGACTGCCTGTACACTAGTTGTAAATAATGACCCCTCTAGTTACCAATTACAAGAGTATTAGAGATCAATGTTCCAACACTATGTATAGAGTTAAATGAGATGGTAAATATATGATGAAAAACTCCCTATTGCAGTGGGTCTATATATGTGATGGGATCATGGAGCAACCCTATGTCAGAATGACTCTATTTATATATATATGATAATTATAAAAATAGGTAACTTATGTGGAATTTAGACTCTGGATAGCAATTAAGAACCATGTGTCTAAACAAAGGCACAGAGATAATGGTGAAAATCAGTTGGTACAGGGATTCTTTCGGGAATTTTGGGAGCAGTGGAACAGTATATGCCTCTGGAGAACATATAACCTCATTTCAAATGAAAAAGATCACTTTTGATTGGCCAAAGAAAGTTGAGATTTCAGTTTGAACCAGATATATATGTAGGTTTGGATACAGAAGAAAATGCCAAATTCTAACTTAGAAAGAGAATGAATGAACACATCTGTTAACAAGGTGGCCCTGAGTGGGCTGACAGAATTATCATAGACAGATGCATAACTGCTGTTGGCACATGGATGGCAGGTTCAGCCACCCTCACCCCTCACACACACACCCAAAGGTGGTTCAGACATTGTGATTGATGATGTAATGCATGTATCATGAATATTAAAAGATTTATTATTTGCACATGAGGCTTTCAGGGGAGAGCAGAGCAGGCACCCAACTTGGTCCCAAATAGCTTAAGTGAAGGGCGAACTGAAGTCTTTGGTTGGGATTTTATTGTGGTCTGTGTGGGGACTGGAAGGGGAGCAAGCTTGCATGGTTTGTACTTCCCCATCTGTGCCCAACCAGGGACCTCCAGGTTTGTTTTTTTTTTAAAAATCAGCATCCCCAAATGTGTCACAAAAGGGGAGTAGAGAAGAGTGAGGCTTGAAAACCATAAGCAATCAAACATTAAATATAATACTCGGGCTCTTTAACACAGTAAAAAAAAGTCTGTCCTAAATTTTCTACACTAAATGTTTAAAAAAATTGCATTCAAGATAATATATCTGAGAGTTCACTATGAAGAAAAGAAAGGTCATAATGTAAAATTGTAGCCTTTAGAAAGAACTTGGAGCTCTTGGATGGTAGTAATTATGGCAGAGGTCTTGGTGTTTCAGACTGAGGAGACGAAATTTGAATATTGAAGTCTTTCTTACATCAAAAAAATATATTATTATACTCTTATCTCTTAATTTTGTTACTTCACTATTTTCAAAAGTCCTGTTATTTAAATTAAGGTATTTTCTATATATTATAAATTTCCTATGACTTAGGGCTAGAGCCCTTACTAATTACTTCTGCAAGTTTTCTAATAGAGGGTTTAGCACCCACATTGTCAGAACACTTACAAAAAGGGCTTTTTGTTAAAGGTATATCAGAGAAAAGAAGCTGGAACTTAAAACTGAAAGGTCTCATTTGTAATTTAAATCTGTGACTAAATTAAAGTAGAAGAAATAATGTGATTAGAATAGATGATGAGAAACTGGAAAAACAAATGATAACCAGAAACATTTTAAAGAAATATTTAATATACTTTCTGATTGGGTTTAAAAATGTATGCTAACAGAATTTTAGATAATGAGGATGGTGTGTTTTAGGGCAGGCAACAGAAAACTATATCTTGCAAACCAATTCCAATATACTGCCTGTTTGTGTACAGCTCATCAGATAAGAATGGCTTTTACATTTTAAAATGATTATATTTTTGGGACTTCCCTGGTGGTGCAGTGGTTAAGAATCCACCTGCCAGTGCAGGGGACACGGGTTCGAGCCCCGGTCCAGGAAGATCCCGCATGCCACGGAGCAACTGGGCCCATGCACCATAACTACTGAGCATGTGTGCCACAACTACTGAAGCCCGCATGCCTAGAGCCCATGCTCCACAAGAAGACAAGCCACTGCAATGAGAACCCCGTGCACTGCAGCAAAGAGTAGTCCCCCGCTCGTCGCAACTAGAGAAAGCCTGCATGCAGCAACGAAGACCCAGAGCAGCCATAAATAAATAAATAAAATGATTATATTTTAACTGTATATACGTATCTATACAATATCCTTGATCTTGCTACTTCTCTAAAATATTTACTACCTGGTCCTTTACACAAATAAGTGTGCTGACCTCAGTTTAGGGAATAGATTCAAGGGCTAGAATTTTGAGAAACAAGCAGAACAGTTAGCATTGGGGGAAGGAAATGATGAGGGGAAAATTTGTTCAGGGGAGTACGTTTAGAACCTTGCCTTAGAGTATATGGAATGTTATAATCTTTTTATTATCTGTTAGAGGCTTATAGTGAGCCGTGCAGACAGCCTACATTTGACTTTCAACTGTTGTGGCCAGGGTAAAAACTGGTGCTGGGAAAACTACAGAAACACATACAGAACAATGAATTTGGACCCCTATCTCACACCTCTCACAAAAATTAACTTGAAATGGATCAAAGACTTAAGCATAAAATCGGATACCATAAAACTCCTAGAAGAAAACATAGGGAATAGCTCATTAATATTGCTCTTGGCAATGATTTTTTTTGACATGACACCAAAAGCACAAACAACAAAGGCAAAAATCAACAAATGGGACTACATCAAACTAGAAAGCTTCTACATAGCAAAAGAAACAACCAACGAAATGAAAAAACAGCCATTCAGGGCTTCCCTGGTGGCGCAGTGGTTGAAAATCTGCCTGCCAATGCAGGGGATATGGGTTCGAGCCCTGGTCTGGGAGGATCCCACATGGCACAGAGCAACTAAGCCCATGAGCCACAACTACTGAGCCTGTGCGTCTGGAGCCTATGCTCCACAACAAGAGAGGCCGCAATAGTGAGAGGCCCACGCACCACAATGAAGAGTGGCCCCCACTTGCCACAACTAGAGAAAGCCCTCACACAGAAACAAAGACCCAACACAGCCAAAACTAAAAATAAATTAATTAAAAGAAAGCTCAACATAAAAAAACAAAACAAAACAAAAAAAAACAGCCATTCACTGAATGGAAGAAAAATTTTGTAAACCATATATTGGATAAGAGGTTAATATCCAAAATATATAAAGAGCTCAGTCAACTTAACAACAAGAAACCAAACAAATCCAATTAAAAATGTAAGCAGCTCTTCAGCAGGATATAATTCTTTAACAATGCAGAAATAGACAATATGACACTGGGCTGAAACTTCCTTCTCACATGTTTCACTTAATTCAGTACTGGGGTGTCAAAAGGAATGAAAATTAAGAATTTTGGAAAATTAAGAATTTTGGATGAGATACCCTTTGAGAAGGGTATCTCAAATAAAAACTAGTTACCACAGCTGCTACCATTACAAATTGCTAAACTTTGTAAGAAGGAAGAAATTTCTCCAATGCCATTCTCTGAAAAAGGAAAAGAACTGCTAGTTTTTCTCCAGATATGATAAATTTATCTGTGAAACATAACCTTTTTCTGAAATATTTTTCCAAAGTCACTTTAGGTTTGCAGGTCATGGGTCTCGACAACTGGCTTAGACTGTTTTCCCTGACTTCCTGAGGTTGAAACCACTGAATTTCTGCCTCAGGCTATGGTTACTTCAGGTGTTAGGTTTTGGGAGAATGATCTAGTCTGAGATAATGGTTTAAGGTTCTGAAGGACGTTTTGTTTCCTAAATTTCATGCACATGGGTCACTGCTGTGGTAATCTCTTTTTTCCTATTAACCTCTCTCTGTAAAAGGGAATTTCATGAGAGATGTGACATTGAATTGATGCAACTTCAGAGATCTATTGCAGCCAAAGACGGTCTAGGTTGTAGGTCCTCAAAAGAGCTCCACTTCAACTCCTCTAAGACACTGAAAACATCTGGGTGAGACTGATCAGAATTAAAATCTGAAAAGGGAGAAATCTGTGTATAATTCATTTGAACTTTATCTCACAGCCTAAGACTTTAATTTCTTTGGATTTTACTATCTGTGGACTTTAACTTGCAAATGGACTTCATTTTTGAACTTTAAATTCTTCCTGAGAATTTCATAGTAGGAGTAGTTTGCAAATTTGAGGCAACTCTGTAATATTGGAATTCATTTTTGGAGTGATTTAATGATGTCATTTGATTTCATTGCAGAATCTTGAATAGATTCTATTAGATAATGTGGCTATGCATAATTTAAAGTGAGATGGGGACTAGACTACAGAGTAAGCTTTTGGCCTTGTGCACAGAGTGACTTAGAAGTTAATTAAATTATTTTTCTGTTCATACCCATTTCAGAGGCTTCTGAGAAAAAATTGTGCATCACACTCATGGCCCTAGGAGAGTATCCAAATGTTGGTTGGTATTATGTACAGCAGGCCTGTTTCATTGCTGATCTCATTCCTAAGGGGAAAGTCATAAGTTTTATACACTTCATTGGGTTGAACCCAATGAAGAAAGAGAATAAAGACCTGAGCTATGAGTGGGGGAAATGCTTCTTTCCAACTCCCTTCCAAGGAAGGTCAACCCTATTAGCTTATGGACTCTGTTCATCTCCTTACACATTTCATTTAGAAGCTTGACATAACAAATGTGACTGATGGATTTGAGGAGGCAAGTAGGGCATGTGTACCCCACACTCCTCCTCGTCCCTTCTTGGGGAGTGAGGTTGTCTTCTGACTTCACATGTTAGCCTTTATACCTTCATGCCCAAAGTTTTCCATGTTCCTCAGTGGAGAGGCTGTTCCTATGCTTGTGAAATAAAGTCCATCTAATTTGGAAATTTGGTATTAGTGAGACCATTTGCCCACAGATATGTCACATTCTCCAACATCAGTTTTATTAATAATAAAAGTGATGTGTTGGGCTCTCTAACTGATAATTATTTTACTTATGTCTTCATTCATTTAGCACTTGGGTGGAAAAGGAAGTATCATTCACTGTATTCTCTCAAAGATCCCAAAACTCACTTTGAGAAAGTTGCCTCTACATTTTCTTGTTCTAGTTTATACCCTTAAATGGGATTGCATCACAGCATAAATGTCTGATCAATACATAATATTGGACACTCTTTACATGGACAAATTTACCCTATATTCGACTGTCTATTCTTTCTCAAAATCAAAGGAGAGTAGAGCTCCAAGTTCCAGTTTTCTTTTATCCATTACTGGGAAATATATGTTATTATTCTTACTATATATTAAAATTTCAATGATTAATTTTTCATTTTAACAGCCTCATAGGACAAAGAATAACAAGATTATCTTGCTAGGTTCTTTTTTTTTTTTTTTTTGGTGTACGCGGGCCTCTCACTGCTGTGACCTCTCCCGTTGTGGAATACAGGCTCCAGATGTGCAGGCTCAGCAGCCATGGCTCACGGGCCCAGCTGCTCCACGGCATGTGGGATCCTCCTGGACCGGGGCACGAACCCGTGTCCCCTGCATCAGTAGGCGGACTCTCAACCACTGCGCCACCAGGGAAGCCCTCTTGCTAGATTCTTAAACACTACATGAACATTATCATATGGACTGGGCAGGTTAGTTTTATGTGAATCTGTAGGCTGGTATTTTCACCATATCTCACATGCAACCCTCTGAATTTTGGTGGTCATGGAAAATGTAAGTTTCTCAAATGCTCTCCTGTGTTCTGTGCTTCTTGTTTCTAAACCTACTCCCAATTCTGCCTTCACACCTGAAACTTTTTACTCAACTCTTTGGAATGTTTAATGCAAATAAATTCCCTAAACACTCTTAGTTATGAACCAGTCCCTTTTCCTTTGGAATCTTGCTGGATGCTGCTTCCTTGTAGCTCTTGGGCTAAGGCTGCACATTCTCCAAATTCCCTTTGCTTTAGGGTTGAGGGCAGGGCCAGAATTCCCCTAGCTTCCCAATTCCAATCCTGAATCGTGGCTTCTCTACATGATGTAAAACTTCCTTCTGGTTTGGAGGTTTAGGTTATCTGCCTCCACCCGCTATCTCCGCCATAACTGCTATGAATAACTTTTTTACTGACCTCCTGGATATCTGAACATTCCTTACATTCTCCCCACATGACTTATAGTTTTCCTTTTCTTATTGAATATTTTATCAACTCCGAGACAATTTCAGTGCTATATGCATGAACTATCCAACACACTAATGCCAAATTTATTTGGCCTGCTGAAATTAGCAGCCTTATTTTCCATAGTCACTCCCAGGATCTGTCAGACCCACCATCTCCCCAACAGACAGGCCTGCATCTACTATATCATCTTAAATTACATTAATCCCCATCTGTGATCACCACTTGCTATCATTTTAGCTACTTGACTTCCTAATCTTCACAACCCTACCTCTTCACGATCTGGCACATTTATATTTTAATTCCTCACAATTTTCAGATATTTCCCTTATTTTATTACTTAAATTTTTAATTTGCATATAATTGTAGATTCATGTACTTTCATAAAAAATAATACAAAGAGAGCCTGTGTATCCTTTACACACTTTCTCCCAATGGTAACATTAACATTTGCAAAACTATAGTGCAATATCAAAATCTGGATATAAACATTGATAGAGTCAAGACAAAGAAGAATTTCATTATTTACTTACTAACCTCCTTCCATGTACCTTCCCTCAACCCTGGCCCTTGGCAATCACTAATTTGTTTTGATTTATATAATTTTGTCATTTCAAGAATATTATATAAGTGGAATCATATAGTATGTGATTTTTTTTCATTCATCATAATTCTGTGGAGATTCATCCAAGTTGTTGCATGTATTAAAATTTCTTCCTTTCTATTGCTGAATAGTAGTCTATGTTATGAATGTACCACAATTTATTTACCCATTCACCTGTTGAAGGGCATCTAGTTTGTTTCCAGTTTTTGGCTATTACAATTAAAGCTGTTATGAACATTCATATACAGGTTTTTGTGTGAACGTAAGTTTTCATTTCTCTAGAATAAATGACCAAGAATGTGACTGCTGAGTTTTATGGTGGTTGAGTTGAGTTTTATAAGAAACTGCCAAAATTTTTTCAGAGTGGCTGTACCATTTTACATTCTCACTAGGAATATATATATATGATCCAGTTTCTCTTCATCCTTGCCAGCATGTAGTGTTGTTACTATTTTATATTCTATTTATCTATTGGGATCTCTAATTTTGGGTTTATTTTGAATTTCCTCAATGGGTAGTGAAGCTAAACATCTTTTCATGTGCTTATTTCTTATCTATATATCCTCTTCAGTGAAATATATTTTCATGTTTTTGGCCTAATTTCTAATTGGATTGATTTATTTTTACTGCTGAGTTTTGAGTGTTCTTTATATATCCTGGACTAGTCCTTTGTTGGACATGTGGTTTGCAAATATAAGAAAACTGGAAGGCTATGGGCATATTAAAGATGCTCAAAATCATTACTAATCAAATAAATGAAACCTAAAGAATTATCACTGTATAACTATTAAACAGGCAAAGTTTTAAAACCTGGTTAGTATCAAATATTGATGGGGATAAACTGACATAGGAACTTTTATGTGCTGTATGAGACAGTGTAGGGGCCCATTCCAGAAAGTTATCTGGTAATATGTAATCAAAGTAAACACAGTATAGACATACATTTTAAGTTAACAATACTGTTTTGGCATATAAACTCAAGAAAATTCTTACACAGTTCAATAAGGAGACAGGTACAAAAATTGCTTTTGGTGAGTTGGAGGGTACCTGGTTATCTATAGACTCAAGAAATAAGTAGGTTTCTAGCTGCATGAAACAGTTTGGGGGACTAATTTATTTCCATCAAAAGAATGGAATAAACACAGATTGGCTTCCTTCCCCATATAAAATCCTGAAAGTTGTGGGAAAAACATAAGAAGGCAGATCAATACAGGGTCCCACTAAAAACAGGCACAAAACTATAGCTATCCCAAGGGGTGACATTTAATAAACTCCAGAAAATAAAAATGAGCTCACAGTAAAAATCATGAGATTCCTAGAAGTACTGTTAGGAAAACACAACAAAGAAATAACATGCCAGAGGAAGCACTCCTAATGGAACATACACAATGAAGGAGACTAAAACAATAATACATCATCTGAGAAATAAGGGCAGCTATAACAAATAAAGAATAAGAATAGGTAGTTATGAAGAAGAATCAACTGGAAATACTAGATATGAAAAATATGCCTGTCAAAGTAAAGACTGATTTTGGGGGGAGGTGATATTTAAATAATGCTAAAGCATTTTTCGGAACTAAAGAAAAACATAAGAAATCAGAGTGTGAACAGAATAAATAAGAAAAACTTCACAACTGGGCACACTAAACATGACAAGCAAATCTTAAAAATTTCCATAGGGAAAAAATTTGATCATTTTCACAAAAATGAAAATTAAGCATTTATTCAGCAACGATTTATGAAGTGTTTATTATGGGCTAGGAATTTTCTAAGTTCTTTGGACCACTAAGATCCCTGCGCCTGTAGAACTTAGTGAGGTAAGTGGGATATTACCATAAAAAATAAACATAATAACAGAGGTAACTAAAACAGAGTAAGGGGATTAGAAGTGCCATGGAGAGTGGGGTGGGAGAATGAGAAGACTGCAATTTTTAAATATGCTCATCAAAAGTGCTCTCTTTTGCTTTAGTTGTTATCCTCTCAAGGATAACCATTATCTTGACTTATAACAACATAAATACATTTTTCTAGTTTGTGTAATATATTTGTAATTAGTGACTACATGCATATTTAACTTGTCACTTTGGCATAGTGGGTAATTTTAAGTTTAGTAACAGACAACTCTAATTACAAGTGCTGTTCCAGATGTGGTCTCTTTACTGGAGCAAATAAACACAGACTCTGGTACCTGATATGCAGCTATTGAAATATGTATATTTCTCTTTACCAACAAACTCAGAATTCCAGAAGAACATGCTTTCATCAGGCAGAGACAGCAATATACTTTTGCTATCTTGATTCAGGTCTCTGGCTTTATACCATAGTTTAGTCATGAGGGAACTCAATCATCTCACTATTGAACAAGTCATCACTCTGGATAACTACATTGATAGAATCATGCTTACAGGACTTAACTAATAGAAAGTATCAAGTAACTAGATGCTCAGTAAGACACATACATGACAGAAGTTTGGTGATCCATCCCATAAAAATTCATCTCAGTTTTATGGCTCTGAGGAGCCAGCACATCTAGTGGTGTTCAGAGTGTCTGTGGCTAATTGGGATGCTGTATGGAGCTTCTTACAAAGTTCTATGGGAAGTTTCCTCACTGGACAGTCTTTTAAGGTTCTGAAGCAAAGCCATGACCTCTTTGGCAAATAACTATTTTGCTTTTGTGAATTAGATTTGGCTTGCTTTGGATACCAGGTAGAGAATACCAAATGACCATCAGATATGAGTTTTCTGAAATGAACTGAATTTTATAGGGTTATTTGGCTACAGAATGGTAGATACCCAACAAATATCCAACACCAAGTTGTAGCAGTACAAATGAGATTGAGGTCAAGATCAAGGTGGTCCTGGAAATACAAATAAGTTGCATGATAAATGTTCACATTTTTGACATTCATTTCTCTTGCACTGTCCCTTCTTCTCAATAGGCATCTGAGATTCCAAGGAAAATTCCCTATGAACATGTGATGGAAGAAGATAGTTTATAATATGGATTTGCTTTCCCTGCCTGCCATGTTCCTCTCTGCAACATCTTAATGAATCTCTAAGTGCAACATCTCTGATGAACTTAATGTATGCTTTATTCACCATTATGATGTCCCATACAATCTTACTTCTGTTTTAAAGAAATAATTGTACAGGGAAAAAAATAAGAGAGATAATGGGCTGATTTTCATAATATTAATTCATCTTACTGTTTACCAATTATGATCTTAGAAAATGATGGATTAGCCTTTTGGAGACATTAAGGTCTATTGAAGAAATGCTTTGCAAAGCTAAAACTTATTCTCCAAAAGTATGATATATTCTCTGAACTATAACAAGATATATAGTACTTATTCTTCTAAAACCATAATAGATGGATCTGGGAATCAAGGGGTAGAAGTAAAACTGGCATCTTTCACTATTACACTGAATAATTCACTTGAAAAATATGTGCTCTCCATTTTTTTGTGTGTTGAAGGGGGCTTAGTTCTTAAAGGAAGAATACTTCCATCAGAGGAAACACAGAGATTATCCACTGAACTGGGAAGCTGAGATTGCCACTTCTTTGTTAGACATATTGTATTGATGGAAGTGATAAGTCCTGATTATCAAGGGGATATAAGGTGTCTAGAACATAAAGAGTATAGAAGTGCATGTCTAACATCCAGGGGATCCTCTAGGTACCTACAAGCAATAGTGGCAAAATTTAATGAGAGGTACAGCAACCACGTGGGAGCAGGACCCTTAAGATTCAAACACTCCAGGAATGAAGAGTAGGATTATGTATCAAGTAACGAAACTTGTTCCACCAAAGTGCCTAGTAAGGTCAAAGGGAATATTGAATAAGTTGCAGAATAATGAAGTTATAAATACTAATTATAATCTGTGTTCCGTTGCAAAAATACTTTCTAAGATATCTACATTAGTCTTTGATTTATTATATATTTATTAGTATTAATCAGTTTCTCTTTTTTATCTTTTCCCATATTTTATATAAGATATGTTGATGGTAGTTAAGTTTATTATTCAGTTAATTGCTCAAAATATCTCAAGATAGATAAAATTGTGACTGAAATAAAGGAGCAAAGAACAGCTCTTAGAGAAGGATGGTGACTCACAAGATACTACATTTCCCCAAAGGAGAGGAGAATAATTTTATTTTTATTGGTACAAGGGATAGTGAGAGGAGGTTATTATTTATTCCCTTATTCACTAATTTGTTAATTTTTTAATATTGATCACTTACTCTATGCCAGATACAGTTCTAGGCACTGTAATATCATAGTTAACAAAATATAATTTTTGTTCTACTTTTCAGTAGAGAGAGAAGACAATAAACACCATAAATAAGAAGGATGTATAGTGTGCTAGAATAATGCTGAGTGCTATCTAGAGTAGAAAAGAAGAATTAGGAATTATAGAGGGAGAGAGATTGAGGAGGATGCAATGTAAGTAAGCTGTTCAGGAAAGATCTCACTGACTGACTGACATTTGAAGTCCAGTATGCTGAAGAATATGAGAGAAGAAGCCATGCAGATAGCAGGAGAAGACATTCCAGGCAGAGTGAGCAGCAAAGTCCTGAAGTGGGAGTGTGCCTGGCATATTAAAGGAACTGCTAGGAGGCTAGCTTGGCCAGATTGTCATTTGTTAGCCACTCTGATGACTTTGGATTTAAATTGGAAGGAGGGTAACAGGGAGTTCTAAGCAGAGAATTTATTGCTATAGTCAAGAATAATACATGTTGATGTTGCCAGAAAGATAGACCATGGTGGATTCCATAGAGTGATTCACTCAACATCTTTCTTATCATTTTCTATTGTACTTCTTGTATTATATTAAAAGGCTGAAATCTATACTTTCTCACTAAGGTTTTCTTATAGCTCTCTTTTTGGATGTGGTTTAATTGGTGCCAATCAGATACATTTGTGCCAGGATTAATTTTGGAACTGTATACTGTATAATGAGGGAGACCGTGTCACTGTGGATGTCCATTACAGATTTGAGCAGGTGCTGCACTGCTCTGGAGAGATGTCTCCAGACATTGCTATGGCAATTACTTCATTCTAGTTAAGGTCATATGTTCTATCAGAAAACAGTACTGGCAGTGGCTTCCTGCTCTCCAGGTAAGACAGTGTGATTGTGAAGGCAACTGTTGGAAGTCACTGTTTCCCATATCCTTAGCTTCCTACTCTTCTTGAGAGCAGATCCTTGGACAGAATTTTGTGATGTGGTTCTAGTACTTATTCCTAGAAACTCATCCTAGAATCTGCCCCTCCACCTCTAAAATGATTTGGAAGCATTTAATTCCTTTTGGCTTTTATAGAAATGAGCTCTTTATTGTTTGAAATGTAACTCTGGATGATACAGGGAAGTTGAGGTGTCATCTGGATCTCTGCACTTTGAAGCCAATCCAAAGACCTTAAAGGAAAAGGAAAACAGAAACTTCCAAAGAGGTGGACTATTGTAATTTGAATACATGGTATAGCATGACAATATATAGCATCAAAGCTAATGTGAAGAGAAAAAATATGGAATTAATAAGCTCTGATTTCAGAGCAAGGTAAAAAGAAATTTTACAAGCATAAATTCGCGAGCTTAAGGAAAAAAAGTGAAAAATTTTTCCTATGCTACTACATCTTGCCCACTTTGGTGTCTAGATTTTGGTCTTCAAAACTCTTCAATAGAATCAGAGCTTTTAGACAATAGATGATTCTATCTTTAGGATAGGAATATTCAACGTAAGTCTACAACATCTTATCATTGTCAAAAACAAGGATGCTTTCATAATTGCTTTTGGGTAGTACATGAAGGGATAAAAATGCAAGTCTGAGGAGAAACTGCTAGAAGTAGTGACAAATCAAACATCTAAAAGAAAACAGTGATTAAAGTAGAACTTGTTTTATCTGTAAGATGTTCATGATGATATTTAAAGAAGACAAATATTTGTATAAGAGAAAACGCCTGTCAAGAACTGTGAAGGCTCTGAGACATCCCTTTTACAGGCTAACACAGTTTCACAGATGCTGGCAGAAGACAGATTCCTGGGTCCAAGACAAAGGACTTTGTTACTCATGGCACAGCAGGCAGCATGATTTTCATGTTTGCATTGGTTGTCCTTGCCCTCCACCCCAAGTCCCGTGGTGACAATGCAGAGGCAGACCCAGATGTATGTTACACACAGTGTGATTGTGCCACAGCTGAGGAAACCCGAGATTAGGAAGCCTTAATCCTTTGAAGGAGGGAGGGGCTAGCAAACCTGCCCAACTCACCCCACACCCCCACACAGAAAATTTATCTTAATTATCTTGGTCAGGAATCAAATATGTCCTCTGTCCCAAAGGCAGACACTTTCTATCTTTCAAGTCTGTTTTCAATACAGTCATCATTACAGGATTACTTCTGAACAAAACTCATATGAGACATGTAAAAATGTCATGGAAAATTGCCTCCCAACAAAGTCAAACCTGCAAATGTGAGTATACTGATTGGTGAGTGATTTCCTTCAAGGTTGAAAAAGCCAGATTATTCAATTGTTAAAGGAAGGTGATATGCTTTGCTTTATTTGTCTGATACAATCCCCTCCACTCTTTGGGTAGTTCAGTATTTGTTCCAGTATACTTGATATGTAAGTTGAATTGTGGCTGAGTTGTTACTGTGAGAATATGGAATTTCAGTTTAGGGAAGGATTAGGAATTGACTTCAGTAAAGTCTGAATTCTGAAATGCTGAAGGATATTATGCCTGGAAACTGGCCTTGACTTCACTCAGGAAAGTTGTGGGCTTATCTCCCACCAGAAAACTACTTGGTAGAAGGGAGACATGATTTTGGAGTCTTGGCTAAGGTAGTGGAGATGTATGAAACGTTTGGTATGAGACTAGGGTGGAGAGTATGAAGCACTCACGAGAATGTCACAGTGAGCTCTTGCCCTTGATGGAAACATTGCTCTGTCACTCTACACAGTTGTTAGTATTTAAATCTCTACTGCCCTATGAGTACATGAGGCCTGGGAAGACTGCATTTCCTTTTGAGAATTCCTTCTTTTGTTTTCTGCTTTATTTAATCATTACTCTAATTTCTATATTCTTTGCTATTTAGTCACAGGACAATCTCATTGTGTTATGCTCCCCTCTCTCTCTTTTTTAAACTATTTGTATTTCTGTGCATATTCCTTTTTATTTTTTATCTCCATGCTATTACTCATATAACACCCCCTTCCTCTCTCTCATCACCAGGATATTGGATCTCCTGTAGGACACTGCCATGGACTCCTTGAGAAATATCAGAGGAGAAAGAACGGTAATATTTGGGCTAATTTCATGCTAAACTAGCACGTGGAGCCCCAGAGTATTCATCGTTTAGAGAACTGGTGTTAATATTACTTCATTTGGGTTTCAAGCTGGAGAACCCTGTAGACATAGGAGCCACATATTAGTAATTCCTGTGAAAGTTTATGAATAGAGTACTATATATCTCAAATAACAGTAATTTTAAAATAAGAGAATATTAATGTAGTGACATTGAAATAAATTCTTTCCCCTTTTTTCAGTCCTATCTTTTTTTATGGTAAAGCAAATATGATAAATTTTATGTTTAGAGACTGTTGACTTAAAGGAAAAACACAATATAAAAGTTTAGGGACCTTACTGAGAACTATAGCCCTGGAAACAGCCTGTCGGTATCTCTGGGGGGACAGCTCCAAAGAGGTGCGGAAGAGCCAGTATATATATATATATATATATATATATATATATATATATATATATATATATATACACATATGTGTGTGTGTGTGTGTATACACACACATATATATATATACATATGTGTGTGCGTGTGTGTGTGTGTATACACACACATATACTTTATAAGTATGTATGTATATATATATATGTATGTGTGTGTATATATATATGTGTGTGTGTGTGTGTATATATATATATATATATATATATGAGTTTTTTGACTGGAAATACATACAGTCAAGCATACATCTTGGTAAAAGATTACTGATCATCACAAAGAGCAGATATCTCAAGTTAATGATTTTAGTGCTTTTCTATGTATGCATGGTAAGGTGCAAGAAACTGGGGTCATTGAAATTCTTCCTTGAATGTGCTTCTTAACTATCTAGAGTACTGTATAACCAAAACACAGAATGCTTCATCCTGTTTTTCCCATCCTGAATTCCCCCAGGGTGCACTGTCACTGTCATGAGTGACTGCAATGGACTGCAACTTAACCTTTTGTGTAATTGGATGATAAGAGACACTCTTTGTCCTTTTTGGTTACTAGATCATAACATTGCTACTCTTTGTTTTCTGGTGAGAGTCTTGATTGCATTTAGGAGCAAGCACATCCTTACATAGTTACAATGAAAGTATAATTGAGAGCTAGCAGAGAAAGGAACTCAATTCTGATATCATGTCTTCTGTCTAAAATAAGGCATAAAATGTAACTGTATAAGAGATTTAATATCTAACCTTACACACAAAATGTTTCTTTCATTTCTAACATAATTTTGTAGACACAAAGAATAGGCTTTGAAAACATTTGCAAGCATTCTCATACAAATGTGCAAAATTAATTTGGTTTCTCATTTGTTGCACTTGTTGAATGTAAAATGAAGAGATGTTTATAATGGTATCCAATATGAAATGACAAGGGCTGCAAAGGCAGTAGAGCTTTGTGGTTAAGTGCATGTTACCTGGAACTGGACTTTCTGTGGCAGAATTATGGTTTTATTGCTTTTAAAATGTGGACTGTAAACAAGTTACTTAATTTTTCTGCATCTCAGTTTCTTTGTCTGAGAAATGAATATCACTTATTTTTTTTTCAAAAAAGAATATGTACTCATTGGTTGCTATGAGGATTTGATGAATAAATCAGGACAGTACTGGGCAAATATATTTGCATAGAATATTTCTATATGTTCACATAAGAAATTTGGTAATAGTTGTTGACTCTGGAAGGTGGGAAAATTGTCCATATCAGAAGCACTATTTTAGCCTTTAGTATTCTGTGAAATTCTCATAGGATTTTCTTATTTTAAAATGGTTTAAATATTTTTGGATGATGCATATTTAAGATTTCTCCCATATTTAATTACATATTCAATTATCAATTTGATCAATTTTGGAAAGCCTCTTATTATGGACAATAGAAATTTATTTATAAAGTGTCTATAGCCTAAGTACTAAAGATAAGCTCAGAAGAAAAAAAGCCTTCAATGTATAAGTAAAGACAATAGATTACCAGACAGCCCTGTTTATGACCTTATGGGAATATTTTAGGACTCTGGTTCATGCAGATATGTGGTTCTTGTGCCTGCAAGAGGATCAAATGTCAGGTATGAGCACAGGTTTGTAGTACTTTTGAGTTGGGAATAGATCCAGTTCCCAGGATTAGCATTACGCACACAAATCCAGTCAGTAGAAAGATGACCCATGAGAGAGAGAATTGTTCACTGCATTTCTAAATTTTGAAAGGTAGAGAGAATTGATTTGGAAGTAATGAGGAATACAGCAAGCTGGCGAGGCACCACCTTGTGAGCCCTTACTCAACAAAATGGATGTCAGTCATAAGAGTAAGAGTGACACATAGAATTGGCATAGTGGTAAGCTGAAAGCAAGGACACTCTCATTCTTCCCTAAAGGTTTATTATCTTGCCATCCTTATGATTTGTCATCCATTAACTTACCAATATCTCTCCCTTTTGACATTACAAAGGCTTTAGACTATCTTGTCCTTACTTAATGTATATATTTTCTGAAATCCTTTATTCCCACATTTTACTAGCATAAAGTGTTCCTTAATTAATGGCCTTCCAAATAATTCAGTGCTTTTTCTTCATTCTCCAACACCTGACATTTTGTCAAATAGTGTAGTGTAATTGTCCTTCCCTGCTGCCACAGCAAGCCAGATGTTCACATTTCTTTCAGATGGTAACATTCAAGTAAACTACACACTTGGTATTTGAGCAGTAGGCTGTAGGCACCTGTACGTCTTTGCAATAAGCTCCAGGAGGGTCATCCTGATGGGGATATAACTTATTTCCATTCCAATCTCCAAGTTTACAGTCCGTAGGAACACAGTTGTATTCAAATCTTAGGGAAAATAATTTTCTGGCTTCCTCATTTGCTTAATTGCTACAAAATAAGAGTCAAAAGCAAAGACATGGAACACAAGTGAGAGGAATGTCTCAGTCACCCTCCAAGGACGGCTCAAACTCACTATTATTTTAACTAATAACACACGTGAGTTGATTAATATTTTATGTAATCTTTAGTATAAAAATTGGCTGATGCCTGATAGGATTTAGGCCTCTCTTAGCTCTACCCCTGTCTGTGGCTTCATACTGTGAAAATCTGTCCCTGCTCCAGCAGTCATAGTAAAACAAATGAAGCACGATACTGTGATGAAATACATATCCTTTGGTGATAGCAGGTGTTGAATCCCTTTTCTATACAGATGACTAATATGGATTTGGTTAGGGATCATGGTTATGAAAAGGCAATAATGCAAAGCATTCTGGGACACCTGATAGCATGGAGTCCCATGTAACTGAGGTGGCAAAGTGTGTAGTACAATTTAGGATTGAAAAATGTATCAAAGAATCAGATTTTCTAATTCACTTTCTTTTTAGGTACCTGTCCAGAGTCACATTATTTGAGAGCTTACTGTATTAATGTTTTATGTCCCAACATACATTAATATTATCAAAAGTGGAATTTTACTTGTCACACAAACTTTCTCAGCTTCTAATGAAAATAAGAGAGAATGGGATGTTGGTATAAGCCCCAAATAAATGGAAATAATATGAAAAATACACCAGCAGGGACTGCTGTGTGGCTTTAGATACGGCAAAAGCAGAATTCTTTCTCTGTAGCCCAACTATCTCCCTCACCTTCCCCTGACACTGGGAATAATATGGATTCCAATACTGTGAGCAACAGCGCTCAGGGATTGTCTTTTAAATCATTTCTCATCTGCAAGCATTCATACTAGTTTCTTGTATTTCTTTTGGGGACAGAGAAATAAGGCTGCCTACATATGCTATAGATGTGGTTCTGGTACTCATCTAGTGAATTGTGCAATCAGAAAACCATTTTGGATATAGCAAAGAAAGACAAAGCAGCATAAATAAAGAGGTTTTGAAGTAAAGGAGGATACAGTTTATATAAAGGAGACTGCTGTATCTGGTTCTGTTTCAAGGAAGGGAAAAAGAAAGAAATGAGCCAGTAACTTCTACCTAAATATATACCTGAAATTCTTTTGTAATTGTCATATATAAAAGACAAGTCCTTTAAAAAAGTTGGAGGGGAGAACCAGAGGGAAGACGGCAGAAGACTAAGATGTGGAGATCACCTTCCTCCCCACAGATACACCAGAAATACATCTACACGAGGAACAACTCCTACAGAACACCTACTGAACGCTGGCAGAAGACCTCAGACCTCCCAGAAGGCAAGAAACTCCCCCACGTACCTGGATAGGGCAAAAAAAAAAAAAGGAAGAAAAAACAGAGACAAAAGAATAGGGACGGGACCTGCACCAGTGGGAGGGAGCTGTGAAGGAGGAAAGGTTTACACACACTAGAAGCCCCTTCGTGGGTGGAGACTGCGGGTGGCGGAGGGGGAAAGCTTTGGAGCCACGGAGCAGAGTGCAGCAAAAGTGGTGTGGAGGGCAAAGCGGAGAGATTCCCGCACAGAGGATCGGTGCCGCCCGGCACTCACCAGCCCGAGAGGCTTGTCTGCTCACCCGCCGGGGCGGGCGGGACTGGGAGCTGAGGCTCGGCCTTCTGTCGGAGAGCAGGGAGAGGACTGGGGTTGGCGGCATGAACACAG
The DNA here is from genome assembly GCF_964341445.2 of Mesoplodon mirus. Classification (NCBI taxonomy): domain Eukaryota; kingdom Metazoa; phylum Chordata; class Mammalia; order Artiodactyla; family Ziphiidae; genus Mesoplodon; species Mesoplodon mirus. Next base: position 75,418,274 of record NC_138987.1, on the reverse strand, counting down.
CCTGAAGGGGGTTAGTGCACCACTGCTAGCTGGGAGGGAGTCCAGGGAAAAGTCTGGACCTGCTGAAGAGGCAAGAGACTTTTTCTTCCCTCTTTGTTTCCTGGTGCGCGAGGAGAGGGGATTAAGAGCGCTGCTTAAAGGAGCTCCAGAGACAGGTGCGAGCCGCGGCTATCAGCGCGGACCCCAGAAACGGGCATAAGACGCTAAGGCTGCTGCTGTCACCACCAAGAAGCCTGCGTACGAGCACAGTTCACTATCCACACCCCCCTTCCGGGGAGCCTGTGCAGCCCGCCACTGCCAGGGTCCCGGGATCCAGGGACAACTTCCCTGGGAGAATGCACGGGGCGCCTCGGGCTGGTGCAATGTTATGCTGGCCTCTGCTGCCGCAGGCTCGCCCCGCACTCTGTGCCCCTCCCTCCCCCCGGCCTGAGTGAGCCAGAGCCCATGAAGCAGCTGCTCCTTTAGCCCCGTCCTGAGCAAAGAACAGACGCCCTCCAGCGACCTACACGCACAGGCAGGGCCAAATCCAAAGCTGAGCCCCAGGAGCTGTAAGAACAAAGAAGAGAAAGGGAAATATCTCCCAGCAGCCTCAGAAGCAGCGGATTAAAGCTCCACAATCAACTTGATGTACCCTGCATCTGTGGAATACATGAATAGACAACGAATCATCCCAAATTGAGGAAGTGGACATTGAGAGCAAGATTTATGATTTTTTACCTTTTCCTCTTTTTGTGAGTGTGTATGTGTATGCTTCTGTGTGAGATATTGTCTGTAGAGCTTTGCTTCCACCATTTGTCCTAGGGTTCTATCCATCTGTTTTCTTAAAAAAATTTTTTAATACTTTTTTTCTTTTAATAAATTTATTTTATTTTAACTTACTTTATTTTATATTACTTTATGTGCTTTCTTTTTTTTCCATCCTTCCCTCCTTCTTTCCTAACTTCCTCCCTCCATCCTTTCTTTCTTACTTTCTTTCTTTCTACTTCTACTAATTTTTTATTTCTAATTTTTCTTCCTTTTATTCTGAGCCATGTGAGTGAAAGGCTCTTGGTGCTGCAGCCAGGAGTCAGTGCTGTGCCTCTGAGGTGGGAGAGCCAACTTCAGGACACTGGCCCACAAGACACCTCCCAGCTCCACATAATATCAAATGGCAAAAATCTCCCAGAGATCTCCATCCCAACACCAGCACCCAGCTTCAGTCAATGACCAGCAAGCTACAGTGCTGGACACCGTATGCCAAACAACTAGCAAGACAGGAACACAACGCCACCCATTAACAGAGAGGCTGCCTAAAATCATAATAAATCCACAGACACCCCAAAACACACCAACAGACGTGGACCTGCACACCAGAAAGACAAGATCCAGCCTCATCCACCAGAACACAGGCACTAGTCCCCTCCACCAGGAAACATACACAACACACTGAACCAAATTTAGCCACTGGGGACAGACACCAAAAACAACGGGAACTATGAACCTGCAGAATGCAAAAAGGAGACCCCAAATATAGTAAGATAAGCAAAATGAGAAGACAGAAAAACACACAGCAGATGACGGAGCAAGATAAAAACCCACCAGAACTAACAAATGAAGAGGAAATAGGCAGTCTACCTGAAAAAGAATTCAGAATAATGATAGTAAAGATGATCAAAAATCTTGGAAATAGAACAGAGAAAATGCAAGAAACATTTAACAAGGACCTAGAAGAACTGAAGATGAAACAAGCAATGATGAACAACACAACAAATGAAATTAAAAATACTCTAGATGGGGCCTCCCTGGTGGCGCAGTGGTTGAGAGTCCGCCTGCCGATGCAGGGGATACGGGTTCGTGCCCCGGTCTGGGAGGATCCCATATGCCGCGGAGCGGCTGGGCCTGTGAGCCATGGCCGCTGGGCCTGCGCATCCGGAGCCTGTGCTCCGCAACGGGAGAGGCCACAACAGTGAGAGGCCCGTGTACCACAAAAAGAAAAAAAAAAAAATACTCTAGATGGTATCAATAGAAGAATAACTGAGGCAGAAGAACGGATAAGTGACGTGGAAGATAAAATAGTGGAAATAACTACTGCAGAGAAGAATAAAGAAAAAAGAATGAAAAGAACAGAGGATAGTCTCAGAGACCTCTGGGACAACATTAAATGCACCAACAGTCGAATTATAGGTGTTCCAGAAGAAGAAGAGAAAAAGAAAGGGACTGAGAAAATATTTGAAGAGATTATAGTTGAAAACTTCCCTAATATGGGAAAGGAAATAGCTAATCAAGTCCAGGAGGCACAGAGAGTCCCATACAGAATAAATCCAAGGAGAAACATGCCAAGACACATATTAATCAAGCTGTCAAAAATTAAATACAAAGAAAAAATATTAAAAGCAGCAAGGGAAAAACAACAAATAACACACAAGGGAATCCCCATCAGGTTAACAGCTGATCTTTCAGCAGAAACTCTGCAAGCCAGAAGAGACTGGCAGGACATATTTAAACTGATGAAGGAGAAAAAACTACAAGCAAGATTACTCTATCCAGCAAGGAACTCATTCAGATTTGAGGCAGAAATTAAAACCTTTAAAGACAAGCAAAAGCTGAGAGAGTTCAGCACCATCAAACCAGCTTTACAACAAATGCTAAAGGAACTTCTCTAGGCAAGAAACACAACAGAAGGAAAAGACTTACAACAACGAACCCAAACTAATTAAGAAAATGGGAATAGGAACATACATATCGATAATTACCTTAAATGTAAATGGACTGGGCCTCCCTGGTGGCGCAGTGGTTGAGAGTCCGCCTGCCGATGCAGGGGATACGGGTTCGTGCCCCGGTCTGGGAGGATCCCATATGCCGCGGAGCGGCTGGGCCCGTGAGCCATGGCCGCTGGGCCTGCGCGTCCGGAGCCTGTGCTCCGCAACGGGAGAGGTCACAACAGTGAGAGGCCCGCGTACAGCAAAAAAAAAAAAAAAAAAAAACAAATGTAAATGGACTAAATGCTCCCACCAAAAGACACAGATTGGCTGAATGGATACAAAAACAAGACCATATATATGCTGTCTACCAGAGACCCACTTCAGACCTAGAAACACATACAGACTGAAAGTAAGGGGATGGAAAAAGATATTCCATGCAAATGGAAACCAAAAGAAAGCTGGAGTAGCAATTCTCATATCAGACAAAATTGAATTTAAAATAAGGCTATTAGAAGAGACAAAGGACACTACATAATGATCAAGGGATTGATCCAAGAAGAAGATATGACAATTGTAAATATGTATGCACCCAACATAGGAGTACCTCAATACATAAGGCAAATACTAACAGCCATAAAAGGGGAAATCGACAGTAACACTTTCATAGTAAGGGACTTTAACACCCCACTTTCACCAATGGACAGATCATCCAAAATGAAAATAAATAAGGAGACACAAGCTTTAAATGATACATTAAACAAGATGGACTTAATTGATATTTATAGGACATTCCATCCAAAAACAACAGAATACACATTTTTCTCAAGTGCTCATGGAACATTCTCCAGGATAGGTCATATCTTGGGTCACAAATCAAGCCTTGGTAATTTAAGAAAATTGAAATCATATCAAGTATCTCTTCCAAACACAAAGCTATGAGATTAGATATAAATTACAGGAAAAAAATCTGTAAGAAACACAAACACATGGAGGCTAAACAACACACTGTTTAATAATGAAGTGATCACTGAAGAAATCAAAGAGGAAATTAAAAAATACCTAGAAACAGTTGACAATGGAGACACAATGACCAAAAACCTATGGGATGCAGCAAAAGCAGTTCTGAGAGGGAAGTTTATAGCATTACAATCCCACCTTAAGAAACAGGAGACATCTCGAATAAAAAACCTGACCTTGCACCTAAAGCAATTAGAGAAAGAAGAACAAAAAAACCCCAAAGTGAGCAGAAGGAAAGAAATCATAAAAATCACATCAGAAATAAATGAAAAAGAAATGAAGGAAACGATAGCAAAGATCAATAAAACTAAAAGCTGGTTCTTTGAGACGATAAACAAAATTGATAAACCATTAGCCAGACTCATCAAGAAAAAAAGGGAGAAGACTCAAATCAATAGAATTAGAAATGAAAAAGGAGAAGTAACAACTGACACTGCAGAAATACAAAAGATCATGAGAGATTACTACAAACAACTCTATGCCAATAAAATGGACAACCTGGAAGAAATGGAGAAATTCTTAGAAATGCACAACCTGCCGAGACTGAATCAGGAAGAAATAGAAAATATGAACAGACCAATCACAAGCACTGAAATTGAAACTGTGATTTAAAATCTTCCAACAAAAAAAAGCCCAGGACCAGATGGCTTCACAGATGATTTCTATCAAACATTTAGAGAAGAGCCAACACCTATCTTCTCAAATTCTTCCAAAATATAGCAGAGGGAGGAACACTCCCAAACTCATACTACAAGGCCACCATCACCTTGATACCAAAACTAGACAAGGATGTCACAAAGAAAGAAAACTACAGGCCATTATCACTGATGAGCGTAGATGCAAAAATCCTCAACAAAATGCTAGCAAATAAAATCCAACAGCACATTAAAAGAATAATACACCATGATCAAGTGGGGTTTATTCCAGGAATGCAAGGATTCTTCAATATATGCAAATTAATCAATGTGATACACCATATTAACAAATTGAAGGGGGAAAACCATATGATCATCTCAATAGATGCAGAGAAAGCTTTCGACAAAATTTAACACCCATTTATGATAAAAACCCTGCAGAAAGTAGGCAAAGAGGGAACTTTCCTCAACATAATAAAGGCCATATATGACAAACCCACAGCCAACATTGTCCTCAATGGTGAAAAACTGAAACCATTTCCACTAAGATCAGGAATAAGACAAGGTTGCCCACTCTCACCACTCTTATTCAACATATTTTTCGAAATTTCAGCCACAGCAATCAGAGAAGAAAAGGAAATAAAAGGAATCCAAAGTGGAAAAGAAGAAGTAAAGCTGTCACTGTTTGCAAATGACATGATGGTATACTTAGAGAATCCTAAAGATGCTACCAGAAAACTACTAGAGCTAATCAATGAATTTGGTAAAGTAGCAAGATAAAAAATTAATGCACAGAAATCTGTTGTATTCCTATACACTATTGATGAAAAATCTGAAAGTGAAATCAAGAAAACACTCCCATTTACCATTGCAACAAAAGGAATAAAATATCTAGGAATAAACCTACCTAAGGTGACAAAAGACCTGTATGCAGAAAATTATAAGACACTGATGATAGAAATTAAAGATGATACAAATAGATGGAGCGATATACCATGTTCTTGGATTGGAAGAAGTAATATTGTGAAAATGACTACTACCCAAAGCAATCTACAGATTCAGTGCAATCCCTATCAAACTACCACTGGCATTTTTCATGGACCTAGAACAAAAATCTTCACAGTTTCTATGGAAAGACAAAAGACCCCGAATAGCAAAAGCAACCCTGAGAACGAAAAATGGAGCTGCAGGAGTCAGGCTCCCTGACTTCAGACTATACTACAAAGCTACAGTAATCCAGACAGTATGGTACGGGCACAAAAACAGAAATATAGATCAATGGAACAGGATAGAAAGCCCAGATATAAACCCACGCACATATGGTCACCCTATCTTTGATAAAGGAGGCAGGAATGTACAGTGGAGAAGAGACAGCCTCTTCAATAAGTGGTGTTGGGAAAACTGGACAGGAACATGTAAAAGTATGAGATTAGATCACTCCCTAATGCCATACACAAAAATAAGCTCAAAATGGCTTAAAGACCTAAATGTAAACCAAGACTTATGAAAGTTGTAGAGGAAAACATAGGCAGAACACTCTATGACATAAATCACAGCAAGATCCTTTTTGATCCACCTCCTAGAGAAATGGAAATAAAAACAAAAATAAACAAATGGGACCTAATGAAACTTCAAAGCTTTTACACAGCAAAGGAAACCATAAACAAGACCAAAAGACAACCCTCAGAATGGGAGAAATTATTTTCAAATGAAGCAACTGACAAAGGATTAATCTCCAATATTTGCAAGCAGCTCATGCAGCTCAATAACAATAAAACAAACAACCCAGTCCAAAAATTGGCAGAAGACGTAAATAGACATTTCTCCAAAGCAGATATACAGACCATCAACAAACACATGAAAGACTGGTCAACATCATTAATCATTAGAGAAATGCAAATCAAAACTACAATGAGATATCATCTCACACCAGTCAGAATGGCCATCATCAAGAAATCTAGGGCCTCCCTGGTGGCGCAGTGGTTGAGAGTCCGCCTGCCGATGCAGGGGATACGGGTTCGTGCCCCGGTCTGGGAGGATCCCATATGCCGCGGAGCGGCTGGGCCCGTGAGCCATGGCCGCTGGGCCTGCGCATCCGGAGCCTGTGCTCCGCAACGGGGGAGGCCACAACAGTGAGAGGCCCGCATACCGCAAAAAAAAAAAAAAAAAAAAAAAAAAGAAATCTAGAAACAATAAATGCTGGAGAGGGTGTGGAGAAAAGGGAACACTCTTGCACTGTTGGTGGGAATGTGAATTGGTACAGCCACTATGGACAACAGTATGGACGTTCCTTAAAAAACTACAAATAAACCTACCATATGACCCAGCAATCCCACTACTGGACATATACCCTGAGAAAACCATAATTCAAAAAGAGTCATGTACCAAAATGTTCATTGTACCTCTATTTACAATAGCCCAGAGATGGAAACAACCTAAGTGTCCATCATCGGATGAATGGATAAAGAAGATGTGGCACATATATACAATGGAATATTACTCAGCCATAAAAAGAAACAAAATTGGGCTATTTGTAATGAGTCTGTCATACAGAGTGAAGTAAGTCAGAAAGAGAAAGACAAACACCATATGCTGACACATATATATGGAATTTAAGGGGAAAAAATGTCATGAATAACCTAGGGGTAAGACAGGAATAAAGACCCAGACCTACTAGAGAATGGACTTGAGGATATGGGGAGTGGGAGGGGTATGCTGTGACAAAGCGAGAGAGAGGCATGGACATATATACACTACCAAACATAAGGTAGATAGCTAGTGGGAAGCAGCTGCATAGCACAGGGAGATCAGCTCGGTGCTTTGTGACTGCCTGGAGGGGTGGGATAGGGAGGGTGGGAGGGAGGGAGATGCAAGAGGGAAGAGATATGGGAACAGATGTATATGTATAACTGATTCACTTTGTTATATAGCAGAAACTAACACACCATCGTGAAGTGATTATACTCCAATAAAGGTGTAAAAAAAAAAAAGAAAAAAAGGTGGAGGGGAAGCAGATGGATTCTGCCTCCGCTTCTGAGTGTGGGTTGCTCTCTCCACCACAAGGGCCAGCTCCATGTTTCTATGGTGGTGAGGAGTGTTTTCCCAGTGGTCTTTGATTAGAGTACATTGACATCATCTAAGAAATAGGAAGTGCTTTGAGTAGTGGTTGGCAATCTTATTATTTTCAGCACATAATACAGGGCTTGGAATATCGTTGTAAATTAATATGTATTTGTTTAATTAGTACTTCAAAAAATGCTAGGTTCACGTAGTACAGATGTTCAAATTATGTGAGTCCTAATTTGCAGCTGTGTAATCATGGAAATGAACAAAGGAATAAAATTGATAAAATCTGTAACTGTTAGAGTGTGTAAAGAGGAAGTGAAAGGGAAAATTGAGAATTTAGAATGTTTCTGGGTTGAGATTTTTAGCTCTATTGGGATAACAAAGATGCAAATAACCATAAGATAATGTCTGAAACAGTACTTACATGTAAAGAACAGAACATTAAGTATGTTTGACTTTACAGGTGAATAGCCTAGTTAAGAGGTATAAAAAAGAAGTAGGGCAGTAAAGTCAAGATACATATACACACACATATATTGACTTAATGTAATGTAATGTTATTTTGATATGCACTGAATTTTTAAGTGCTCCAGAGACAGTAAAATTTATTAACTATGCAGAGTATTTGGAAGATTAGAAAATTATTGTGGGAACAGGGAAAAATGAAATAGAGGTCAATATACTTACAAGAAAGAAGCCTTATTTTCTTTTCAAGAGGTCAGAAGTGATGAGACTTAAAAAATATCAAATAAAAAATTCTCAAGGAAAAGGGTAAAATGAGGTTTAAAGAGCAAAAGTTGATAATTTTCCCTGTAAGCTCAATTAATTAAATTATAGACTGAGAAACTAAAGGTTAAGACATTGAGACAAAAATAGCAAAGTCAAAGAACAAAAGAATAATTTTGTAGATAGGTTTAAGGTTATGAAAATAGTAGATCAAGAAAGACTCAATATATTTTCCACATAGACATAATCTTTGATGATAGCTTAGGACAACTTTTAGGTTCAATTCAAATGTGATAAAATAACAAAACTATAAAAATGTTGACAAGAAAAATGAAACAAGGATAACTAACAATCAACAATGATACCTTAGAAAATGAAAAGAGAAAATATTTTTTAAAATAGTAGGATAACAAGCTTTTATGCAAGAATGTTTTTGTAGAGGTAAACAAAAGTAGCCGAAATCATGAGCAACCAAGGGACAACAATACATATAATAGACAAAAAATAAATGACTTTCATGGGAGCTTAAGGAAAATGGATCAAATGAGAGGGTGAGGGGAATATTTATGTTTAGTTCACTAAAGCACTTCTAGTTCAATAAGTTATGTTAATGGAAAATTAGAAGATTTTATTTAACGAATTAATCACTATATAATAGTACTTATTACTTTAATAGAAAAGGTAACATAATGAAATAAGCATGGATTTTGTTTTCACATGCTTGGCTTCAACTTCCACTTCTACCATATTTTAGGTATACGTGAGTGTGTCACTATGTGACTTTGGGCTAGTTAATTTTTTTTCAGTTTATACTTTTTTCACCTGGATAAAAAGAAAAGTAGCAATAACAATCTTTCATTTTCTGAAGGCTAGAGATAAAATACATAAAATAAGTAGCACAGAATCTGTATAAGACATTCAATAATTTGTTCTTTCCTCTTCAAAATTACACATTTTTCTTTTCCTTCTTTCTGAAACTGGGATGAAACTTAAAAATGTTAGAAGAGGGCTTCCCTGGTGGTGGGACACGGGTTCATGCCCCGGTCCGGGAAGATCCCACATGCCGCGGAGCAGCTGGGCACGTGAGCCATGGCCGTTGAGCCTGCGCGTCCGGAGCCTGTGCTCCACAACGGGAGAGGCCACAACAGTGAGAGGCCCACATACCGAAAAAAAAAACTGTTAGAAGAAACTTGCTGGTCATAAAGGCAAAGAGTAAGTTTTCATTGTCTTTGCTTGTGAGAACTCAGACTTTTATAGAGGTTCCTTTGATTGTCACCTCAATAGAGGTACATTGAGAACTCCATAGGCAACTGAATTTTCAGTTAATTTTGGATTTATAATTTCTGCTTAAAATGTTTTTGAAAAAATTGCATTGTGATGCAGCATTGAAATGTAAAGTTGCATAGTGTACAGAAGATTACTTGTCACAAGCCAAGCAATTTAAAGACAGAAGAGATTGCCAAATCTCAGAATAGAACATAGAATTTTTCAAAACTAGGAGAGGTTGGAGTGACTGATTAGTGTGTCATAAAAAACTTTATCACTCAGGTGCCTATCAATGATCTGTCAGAAACTTCTAGATGACCAAAAAAAGAAGTGTTTAATTTCCATTGATTTCCATTCAACTGAAGATTTTAAAAAGTGAGCTAACCTAATAGGAATCGCAGGAAAAAAACCCTCAGAATTCTTTAATGTGCCTTACTGTGAAGTCAAAAAAACATAGAGGCTTGAAGAACAAGAGCTACAATAACTATAAAAATCTGTAGTTGACATGAAGGCTTACATGTTGATTTTTAAATTTTTAAAAATTAGATTTATAATATTATGAGCCAGGCACTTCTAAATTTTAATGAATATGACTACAAACATTTAATTACAAATTAACTCATTTAATTCATAAATATTAACTCACCTAATTCTTTTAACAAACCTATGAGGTAAGAACTCTGTTTATGTCCATTTTACAAATGAAGATGTTGATGGATAGAAAAGTTAAAAAGGTCACAGAGTAAGCAAGTGGGAGAGCTGGAGTTCAAACATCCCAGGTCTACATTCTTAATCTTTAAGCTCTGCTGTTTTTGAGACTTTGTATGTAGAAAACCTTAGTCTCAGTTTACCTTAAGATGCTCTGTTCTAGTTTATTTTAAATAAATGGATTTAAATCTTACAACAAGCTTGGGAGGTAGATACAATTTCTGAGAGCCATAAAGAGGTGAGGTAAATTGTCTGATGACTAAGCTGGGATTCTACTGAAGCAGTCTGGCTTCAGAGCATGCACATCTGGCTTCTTTTAGCCATTAGACACATGCTTCTGAGTTGTAAAGCAGTTTCAAGAACTTAATTCAAGATGCAATACAACCCTAGTTATCCAATTACTTCCTTGTTCTTTCAGCTACAGTTATCCATTCCTTGCTATTTTATTCACTGTGGACCACCCATGTAAAAAAGAAATTCTTTAAAGTTGGGGGTGGGGAGGAGAAGCAGATAGAATTTTGGCAATGTGCCTGAAGATAACTCTGACACACTGCCTTGTTGGAGGACCTCAGATACAGCCTATTCCTTTCTTATTTGTGCTGCTAGCTTTGCTTATTTTATTGATTAGAATACACTAGGCTATTCTGCAATAACAAGTAAAATCCCCAAATTTCAGTGGCTGAACACCACAAAGACTTACTTCTTGCTTTTAATCATCATTTGCCACCAGCAAAGGGTGGGAATATTTATAACTAGCAAGTCCTTTCTTCTTTGTGTTTAATGGTCCCTCCTTTATCTTGTCTCTCTCTTCTCACATCTTACTATAAATAGGAAGAAGAAACTAGGTGACACCTGGAAATCTACTTAGCAAGATCACCCCATTCATTTGGACACATTTTCTATCTTTCACATTACAGAAAGTGATGATGTTCTTCAACATTTTGCTATAGCAAAAATCTTCTTTCCTTCAATTTCCAATAACATTTTCCTCACATTCCTTTAAGCCCTTACCTATATCCTCCTCAAGGTTTATCAGACATGTCCTAGCAGTTTCTTCAAAGCTTTTCAGTCTTTTACTTGTTCTTTCCTCAAAGTCCTCTCATCTTCTTGATTCCAAAGCCACTTCCACATTTTAAGTTTTTCTTATAGCAGTACCCTACTTCTCGATACAAAAATCTGTATTAATTTTCCATTGTTGAAGAGCAAATTATCTGAAATCTTGAAACAACAATGGGCAGTTCCTATAGGTCAGAAATTTTGGAGTTGCTATTCTGGCTTAGAAACTTTCATGAGGTTGCAGGCAAGATGTTGGTCAGTGCTACAGTCACCTGAAAGTTCAGATAGAATTCCAAATATACTTCCATCCAATTAGGAGTACTCATATGGCTGGAAAGTCATGTTGATTGTCAGCAGGAGACCTTAGTTTATTGCCACATGGTCTTCTCTGTACAACTGATTATCTTTATAAAATGGAAGCTGGCTTCCAACAGAGAAGGTGATGTAAGAGAATAAAGTAGAAGCTACAACGTCTTTTATAATCTAGTCTCAGAGTCACATTCCATTATTTCTGTAATATCCTACTGGTTATACAGGTCAGTTCTACTCATTGTGGGAGAGGACTACCCAGAGACCTGATAACAGGAGGCAAGAATTGATGGGGGTCATCTTGGAGAATGGTTATTATGGAGGAGATAAACACAGTAACAAATGGAGATAATGTAAATTTTAAATGCCATAGAAGAGGCTTGTCCAAAGACCTGTAATGCTATGGAAGATGGAGCTTGTAACTACAGTGATGTAAATGAAGGTCAAGAAATTCTCAGAGAAGATGATGTTTGATATAATTCATTGTGAATGAATGAGAACTCTGTACTCAAAAGAAAAGAATAAGAAAACGAGTTCAAGGAGAGGAAGCAGATGTTTTAGCACTTGGTATCTTAGTACTAAAATATAATAGGGTTGTGTTTTCATTGTCATTTGTCTCAAGGTATTTATAAATTTCCTCTTTTGATTTTACTGTTGACCCATTGGTTTTTTAGTAGCATGTTTAGTCTCCATTTATCATTTTTTCCTCATTTCTCTTTCTGTGGTTGATTTATAGTTTCATGTCATTGTGGTCAGAAAAGATGCTTGAAATAATTTCTACCTACTTAAGTTTGTTGAAGCTCATTTTTTGTGTCCTAGTAGGTGGTCAATCATAGACAATGTTCCATGTGTGCTTGAAAAGAATGTATATTCTAGTTTTGTTGGATGTAGTGTCCTGAAATGATCAATTAAGTCTAACTGTTCTATTGTATCATTTAGGATCTCTGTTGCCTTATTTATTTTCTGTCTGGAAAATATGTCCATTGATGTTAGTGGGGTGTTAAATTCTCCTACTATTATTGTATTCCTGTCAATTTCTCCATTTATGTCTGTTAATATTTATTTTATGTATCTGGGTGCTCCTCTGTTGGGTGCATATATATTAACAAGTGTAATATCCTCTTCTTTTATTGATCCTTTTATCATTATATAGTGTCCTTCTTTAGCTTTCTTTATGACTTTTTTTAAAGCATATTTTGTCAGATACAAGTATTGCTACCCCTGTTTTTTTGTCTTTCTTTTTTGCATGAAATATCTTTTTCTATCCCCTCACTTTCAATCTATGTGTATCCTTACTCTAAAGTGAGTCTCTTGTAGGCAACATATTGTAGGCTCTTGTTTTTTAATCCAATCTGCTGCTCTATGTCTTTTGATTGGAGCATTTAGTACATTGACATTTAAGGTAATTATTTGATAGATATGTATTTATTTCCATTTTAAACCTAGTTTTCCAGTTGATTTTGGATTTCTTATTTGTCCCTTTCTTTTTCTTTTTGCTCTTCCCTTTGTAGTTTGATGATTTTCTTTTGTAGTTTGCTTGAGTTCCTTTCTTTTTGGTTTTTGTGAACATATTGTCGGTTTTTGATTTGTAGTTACCCTGTTTTTCAAGTATGTTAACACATTCCTATATCTACTTGCTTGAGACTGATAGACATACCACACAAAATCTATGGGATGCAGCCAAATCAGTCCTTAGAGGGAAGTTCATAATGATAGAGACCTTCTTCCAAAAACAAGAAAATCTCAAATAAACAAGCTAAACTACCACCTAAAATAACTAGAAAAAGAAAACAAAATCTAAAGTCAGAGAAGGAAGGAAAAAATAAAAATCAGACAGGAAATAAATAAAGTAGAGATTAGAAAAACAATAGTAAAAATCAATAAAAAGAGCTCGTTCTTTGAAAGGGTGTACAAAATCAACAAAACTCTGGCCGGGCTCACCAAGAAGAAAAGATAGAGGACCCATATAAACAAAATAAGAAATGAAAGAGAAGATATCACAATGGACACTGCAGAAATACAGAAAACCATAAGTGAATACTATGAATTATTATATGGCAAAAAATTGGACGGCCTAAAGGAAATGGACAAGTTTCTAGAAACATAGAGCCCACAAAAACTGAATCAAGAAGAAATAGATAATTTGAACAGAACAATCATTAGAAGTGAAATAGAATCTGAAAAACAAACAAAAAAACAAACAACTCCCTGCAAACGAAAGTCCAGGACAGTGGCTTCATGGGGGAAATCTACCAAAAACATACAAAGAAGAACATATACCTATCCTTCTCAAACTTCTCCAAAAGATTAAAGATGAGGGAACACTCCCAAAGTCATTCTATGAAGCTACCATCACCCTGATACCAGAACCAGACAAAGACAATATCAGAAAAGAAAATTGCAGGCCAATATCTTCAATGAATATAGATGCAAAAGTTCTCGACTAAATATTAGCAAACCAAATCCAACAACACAGAAAAAATATCATACACCACAATCAAGTTGGATTCATCCTAGAATCACAAGGATGGTTCAACATATGCAAATCAATCATTGTGATATATCACATTAACAAAAGACAAAAAACACATGATTATCTCAACAGATGCAGAAAGAACATTTGCTAAAATTCAACATCCATTGATGATAAAAACTCTTACTAAAGTGGGTATAGTGGGAATATATATCTCAACATACTAAAAGCTACTTATGACAAACTCATGGCCAACATAATACTCTATGGTGAAAAGCTAAAAGACTCTAAAATCTGGAACAAGACAAGGATGCCCACTCTCACCACTTCTATTCAACATAATATTGGAAGTCCTAGTTACAGCAATCAGACAAGAGAAAGAAATAAAAGGCATACTAATTGGAAGGGAAGAGGTAAGATTGTCACTATTTGCAGATAACATGATACTCTATATAGAGAATGCTAAAGTCTCCACACAAAAGCTATTAGAACTAATAAATGAAATTCAGCAAAGTTGCAGAATACAAGATTTATATACAGAAAGCTGTTTTGTTTCTATACACTATTAATAAAATATCAGAAAGATAAATTAAAAAGTTTGTTTTAAATCACATCAAAAGAATAAAATAGGGCTTCCCTGGTGACACAGTGGTTGAGAGTCTGCCTGCTGATGCAGGTGACACGGGTTCATATGCCGGTCCAGGAAGATCCTGCATGTCACAGAGCGGCTGGGCCCGTGGACCATGGCCACTGAGCCTGCATGTCTGGAGCCTGTTCTCCACAATGGGAGAGGCCACAACAGTGAGAGGCCCATGTACCTCAAAAAAAAAAAAAAAAAAAAAAAGAATAAAATACCTAGGAATAAAGTTAACCAAGGAAGTGAGAGACTGACATGCTGAAAACTATAATACATTAATGAAGAAAATTGAAGATGATTCAAAGATATCACAAAAAAAGAAAATTACAGACCAATATCACTGATGAACATAGATGCAAAAATCCTCAACAAAACACTAGCAAACAGAATCCAACAGCACATTAAAAGGATCATACACCATGACCAATTGGGGTTTATCCTAGGAATGCAAGGATTCTTCAGTATATGCAAATCAATCAATGTGAGAAACCATATTAACAAATTGAAGGAGAAAAACCATATGATCATCTAAATAGATGCAGAAAAAGCTTTTGACAAAATTCAACACCATTTATAATAAAAACTCTCCAGAAAATGGGCATAGAGGGAACCTACCTCAACATAATAAAGGCCATATATGACAAACTCACAGCAAACATCATTCTCAATGGTGAAAAACTGAGAGCCTTTCCTCTAAAATCAGGAACAAGACAAGGATGTCCACACTTGCCACTCTTATTCAATATAGTTTTGGAAGTCCTAGCCACAGTAATCAGAGAAGAAAAAGAAATAAAATGAATACAAATTGGAAAAGAAGTAAAACTTTACTATTTGCAGATGACATGATACTATACATAGAAAATCCTAAAGATGCTACCAGAAAACGACTAGAACCAATCAATGAATTTGGTAAGGTTGCAAGATACAAAATTAATGCGCAGAAATCTCTTGAATTCTTATACACTAACAATGAAAAATTGCTAGTGTATAGGAAACACAGAAATTAAGGAAACAATCCTATTTACCACCGTAACAACAACAACAAAAATACCTGGGAATAAACCTACCTAAGGATGCAAAAGACCTGTACTCAGAAAACTATAAAACACTAATGAAAGAAATCAAAGATGAAATAAATAGATGGAGAAATATACCATGTTCTTGGATTGGAAGTATCAATATTATGAAAATGACTATACTACCCAAAGCAATCTACAGATTCAATGCAATCCCTATTAAATTTCCATTGGCATTCTTCACAGAACTAGACCAAAAAGTTTACAATTTGAATGGAAACACAAAAGACCCTGAATAGCCAAAGCAATCTTGAGAAATAAAAATGAAGCTGGAGGAATCAGGCCCCCTGACTTCAGACTATACTACAAAGCTACAGTAATCAAGACAGTATGGTACTAGCACAGAAACAGAAATATAGATCAATGGAACAGGATAGAAAGCACAGAGATAAACCCACACACGTATGGTCACCTTATTTTTGATAAAGGATGCAAGAATATACAGTGGAGAAGACAGACTCTTCAATAAGTGGTGCTGGGAAAACTGGACAGCTACATGTAAAAGAATGAAATTAGAACACTTTCTAACACCATACACAAAAATAAACTCAAAATGGATTAAAGACCTAAATGTAAGACCAGACACTATAAAACTCTTAGAGGAAAACATAGGAAAAACACTCTTTGTCATAAACCACAGCATGACCTTTTTGCCCCACCTCCTACAGTAATGAAAGTAAAAACTAAAATAAATAAATTGGACCTAATGAAACTTCAAAGCTTTTGCACAGCAAAGGAAACCATAAACAAGATGAAAAGAAAACCCTCAGAATGGGAGAAAATATTTGCAAATGAAGCAATGGACAAATGATTAATCTCCAAAATAAACAGCTCATAGAGCTCAATGTCAAAAAAACAAACAACCGAATCAAAAAAGGGGCAGAAGACCCAAATAGACATTTCACCAAAGAAGACATACAAATGGCCAAGAAGCACATGAAAAGATGCTCAACATCACTAATTATTAGAGAAATGAAAATCAAAACTACAATGACGTATCACCTCACACCAGTCAGAATAGCCATCAGCAAAACGTCTACAAACAAAAAATGCTGGAGAGGGTGTGGAGAAAAGGACTCCACTGTTTCTGGGAATGTAAATTGATACAGCTACTGTGGAGACCAGTATGGAGGTTCATCAAAACAACTAAAAATAGAACTACTATATGACCCAACAATCCACTACTGGGCATAGACCTTGAGAAAAACATAATTCAAAAGGACTCATGTATCCTAATATGCACTGCAGCACTATTTTCAACAGCCAGGACATGGAAACAACCTAAATGTTCAATGACAGGTGAATGGATAAAGAAGATGTGGTACATATATACAATGGAGAATTACTCAGCCATAAAAAGGAATGAAATTGGGTCATTTGTAGAGATGTGGATGGACCTAGAGTCCATCATACAGAATGAAGTAAGGTAGAAAGAGAAAAACAATATTTTATATTAACGTATATATGAGAAATCCAGAAAAATGGTACAGATGAACCAATTTGCAGGGCAGGAATAGAGATGTAGACGTAGAGAAAAGACATGTGGACACAGGGTGGGAAGGGGAGGGTGGGATGAATTGGGAGGTTTGGATGGACATATATACACTACCACACGTAAAATAGATAGCTAGTGGGAACAATCTATAAAGCACAGGAAGCTCAGCTTGGTGCTCTTTGACAACCTAAATGGGTGGTATGTGGGGGGCGGGGGGAAGGTCCAAAAGGGAGGGAATATAGACATACATATAGCTGTTTCACTGCACTGTACAGCAGAAACTAACAAAACATTGTAAAGCAATTATACTCCAATTTAAAAAAAAGACAGAGATGGAAAGATATCCTGTGCTCTGGTATTAGAAGAATTAATATTATTAAAATGACAATACTACCCAAAGCATTCTACAGATTTAATGCAATCCCTGTTAAAATACCCATGACATTTTTCTCAGAATTAGAAAAAATAATCCTATAATCTTTGACATAAATATGTCAAAGATTTTTGGAACAATCTCCTAAGGCAAAAGAAAAGAAAAAGTAAAAAATGGGACCTAATTAAACTTAAAAGTTTTTGCATAGCAAAGGAAAACAACATCAAGAAAAGGCAGCCTACAGAATTGGAGAAAATATTTGCAAATGATGTAACAATCAAGGAGTTAACATAAAAATATACAAAGAACTCATACAACTCAATATCAAAAAAAACAATCCAACCAAAAAATTGGCAGAAGACTTAAATATTTTAACAAAGAAGACATACAGATGGCCAAAAGGTACATGAAAATATACTTCACGCCACTAATTATTAGAGAAATGAAATCAAAACCACAATGAGGTAATACCTCACACCTGTCAGAATGGTTATTATCAAAAAAATCTGCAAATAACAAATGTTGGAGAGGATGTGGAGAAAAGGGAACCCTACTACACTGTTTGTGGGAATGTAACTTTGTGCAGCCACTATGGAAAACAGTATGGAATTTCCTTTAAAAAGTCAAAATAGAACTACCATATCCTGCAGTAATTCCACTACTGAGTATATATCTAGAAAAAATGCAAACACTAATTCAAGAAGATACATGCACCCCAATGTTCATAGTGGCACTATTTACAATAGCCAAGACATGAAAATAACCCGTGTCCATCAACAGACAAGTGGATTAAGATGTGAGCCATGTATATATAAAAATATATATTTTATATTATATTTATATTTACATATATATGAATATTACTCAGCCACAAAAAAGAATGAAATACTTCCATTTGCAGCAACATAGATGAACCTAGAAAATATTATGCTTAGTGAAATAAGTCAGACAGAGAAAGATAAGTACTATATGATATCACTTATATGTGGAATCTGAAACATAATACAAATAAATGTATATACAAAATAGAAACAGGCTCACAGATATAGAAGACAAACCTGTGGATACCAAAAGAGAGAGGGAAGTAGAGGAGGTTCAAATTAGGGGTATGGGATTAACAGATACAAAGTATTAAATATAAATAGATAAGCAACATGGATAAACTGTATAGCATGGAATCATACCAATTCTCTTATAATAACCTATAATGGAACATAATCTGCAAAAATACTGAATCACTATTCTGTACACCTGAAACAAACACAGTATTATAAATCAACCACTATAAATTATAAATTTATAGTGGTTGATTTAAATTTAAATTATAAATTAAATTTAATTTATAAATTTAAATTATAAATTTCCATAAAGAAAAAATTTGAATCACTATGTTGCACAACTGACACCAGTAATAATATAAATCAACACTACTTTAATAATAAAAATAAATTAATTAAAAATACTTATAGAAAACAGAGGAGCTAAATGATGTTTTATTGAAATCTATGAAGAATAAATTTTTGTGATTTATATATAGAGATTATAACCTTTCCCAGGTGGCAATAGAAAAATTATAACTATTTTATATAGTTTACATAATGATTACAAATTGTAGAAAACACAAAAAATTTATAAATTTCAAAACTTCAGGAGTTATTGAAACTATATTGATTGACTCTTTTCCCTTCTTCCCTCCTTTCCTGGTGCTTCCTTCATGGAATACTTAAGTGATGACCAGTACTCCAACATCTGTGTTGGAACATGTGGCAACCATGAAGATGAATGTCATAACTTTAGGATGGCTAAATAGAAACAAACACTAATTACCAAGAAACAGTAGAAAAAGCCCTGGACTCTCTGTTTTAGGACTTCTTTTAACTGAGAGAAAAATAATACCATATACATATTGCAAGTAATATTGCTGGATTCTATTTTTTCTGTTATGTGCTGATAACCTACATTCTCACTGAAAGATAATGTTGCTGCCATTTTGACTCTATTTCCAATCTCTGACTAAAATTGTCTTAAGTGATATGGCCCATAAATGATATTGTGTATTAAATTAGACCTTGATATAGGAAATGAAAGAATATTCCATCTACTTAATCATGGTCTTGGGTAGATTTATGGGGCAGATCACTTAGATACATTAATTCCTCATTTTTGCCATTAGTTACTATCTCTTCTCACAGCTGCTAAAATGGTCCAACTTATAAGGCATTACTACTTCCTTGTGACCTATTTGAAGTGAATGATAATAAACAATTGTAAGAGAGTGGAAGTCTAAGGAATCTCTGTTTGATTAGAAGTTGCCTGGTGTTTCATAATATAACTTCAATTTAACCTGTGATAACTTTGTATTTAAGTCAGAATTTACATTTAATAAAAAATATTTTTGAGAAATAAATGGAAAAGAAATATATAATTATGCAGAACCCATTTTAGGGATGGTTTTCTGTTGCCATCTGACTTAATAGTGGGTATTTTTAAAATCAGCAATATAGTCTCAGTATTTAGGAGAGTATAAATGTTCTATTCTTTCCACACAGTGCTCTTGTTTTCTATTTTAATAAAAACAAATATTATACAGATTGTTCATTCATACTATAAAAATACACGTTTTATGTAATCTTTCTCCTAATTAACAAATTCAATCTCACTACTGGAAGACAGACTTGAATGAGAATGATGAGAAATTAACACATTTTTTGCTATGATCTTTCTGACAATGTTGTAATTAAGTTGCAAAAATCTAAGAGAGAAAGAACATATGTGCACATTGTATTTGACTAAACAATGGCTGCTCAAGCAGAGCGTATTTCATACAACAGATTCAAGGAAGCATCTAAGCATATCTGACATATAATAGGTGATGGGTGGTGAGAAATTTGTCACTGGAAATAACTGTAATATAGCGTTACTTCACATAGTCTGTAGTCTTAGAACTTTGTGTCTGAAAAAAATAAAATTAGTACTGTAATGAATACTGCCTTACAGAGTGAAGATTTAAGCATTTGAGAGATCTCCCTTTGAAGTCTCATGCACCTTGAGGTGTGTGGGTAGGCACCAAGACAGAATCTTAGCTGACACTTCTGGGTTCTTGAAGCAGCTACTTTTATTGGCGGGTTAACTGTTTCTCATGTTGGACTCAGAGCCCAAGAAACGTTATAAAAAGGGAAATTTCAAGGAAAATGTTAACAGTTTTTATTATCTGAGAAACATACTTAGTCTATACAACTCGTGTTCTGCAAATACTCCTTTACTGTAAGTCATTTTTTTAATGAATATCAAATTTTATGGGCAATTTTGCCCATTTTTAAATGCTAGTAGGAGAACTGAACTCATAAAGGAAAATTCAGTGATCTAAGGAATGACAATTAATGCAGACAAAAGCACATATTTTGATAAGTTTCTACCACTTTTGAAAAGATATGGATAATCTCAGGATTTTGTAGCATCAGGAGCTTGTTATAACTCATTTTAGAAAGGCAGAGTGATTGCAGGGATTTGAATCACTTTCACTTGAACCACTTAGCCCAATTTAAATGAGGTAGTATACTCCCATGTACTCGGGTAATTCCTAAAATCTCTCGTCCAAAACAGATTTAAAATTTATGCCAGGGTCATTCAGGATATAGCAGAATATTTTATCCTTCTTTTACCAGTTCTTACTCATGTGTTAGCTCTATCACAACTCTAATGCTATAGAAATGTTATCTCCAAGTTTGGAAATAACTGGCCTTAGCTCTTTTAAAATTTTTTTGACTAGGTAACAAATAAGAACATAAAAAGATGTTCAATATTATCAGCCATCAAGGAAATACAAGGAAATACAAGGAAATACAAATTAAAAATACAATGAGCTATTACTGCACACGTTTTAAAATGGCTAAAAATTTAAACATAATAATAATACTGACAATACCAAGTGCTAGAGAGGATAGGGAGCAACTGAAACCCTCATATATTGCTAGCAAAAATGCAAAATGGTATAGCCAATTTAAGAAATAGTTTGGCAATTTCTTATAAAGTTAAACATTAACTTACCTTATAGTTCAGCAATTCCATTCCTAAATATTTATTTCCCCCAAGAGAAAGCTTATGTTCATGCAAAGACCTAAATGTGAGAAATTTATAGTGACATTATTCACAATTGCCCCAAACTAGAAACAACTCAGATGTCCTTCACTTGGTGAATGGTTAAAACAAAACAATACAAACAAAAAAACCTGTGGTTGATCCATATAGTGGAAAACTATGTACTCAATAATATACAATGTAAAGGAGTATACCCTTGATACACAGAGCAGCATGCGGAATTGATATACTTTACATACATTCTTTATATATATATATATATAGTGAGGGAGGGAGAGAGAATGGAGGCAGGTCTTGTAATTAGAACACAAGACATGAACCCACAGAGATTTCAGATATCAAAAATAGTGTCAAAAGAGCCATAAAAATAGGGCTACTGAGATTTTATTTGCACAAGGAAGCTAAGATAGTCATTATGTAAGAGATATGACAAAAGCAGAAGTTACTACTGGGAGTCAAGACAGCAATTGGATCGTTTTATGTTAGGATTAACAGAAAACGTAGGAAAAGGCAATCATAGGTCTTCATGAATTCGTGTGAAACATATCATCCCTTGAACCAGAGGGTGGGATTTGGGGATGAAATTTCTCTAAATTTTCTGGCAAGAGCTGAGCTACTTTTTATTTATTTATTTATTTATTTATTTATTTATTTACTCACTCACTCACTCACTGATTTATTCTCTCACATATTCATTCATTCATTCTCTGCTTGGTTGAACAAAGGTTTTGTTTTTGTTGTTGCTATTATTTTATTTTATTTTATTTTTTATTGGAGTATAGTTGTGTTAGTTTCAGGTGCACAGCAGTTGCTGTGAACCAGTTATACATATGCATATACCTATTTGTTTTTAGATTATTTTCCCATACAGGCCACTACACAGTACTGAGTAGAGTTCCCTGTGTTATACAGTAGGTCCTTATTAGTTATCTATTTTATATATAATAGTGTGTATATGTCTATTCCAGTCTCCCAATTTATCCATCTTCCTCACCCCTGCATGAAGGGTTTTAATGTGATTCTCAAGAGTATCAATTAAAAATACTATAAAAATTATGGACTTCCCTGGTGGTCCAATGGTTAAGACTTTGCCTTCCAATGCAGAGGGTGCCAGTTCGATCCCTGGTTGGCGAGCTGGGATCCCACATGCCTCATAGCCAAGAAGCCAAGACATAAAACAGAAGCAATATGATAACAAAAATTCAATAAAGACTTTAAAAAAATGGTCCACATCAAAAAATCTTTTAAAAAAATGGTATAAAAATTAAAACAAATTAACTGAAATTTGAGAATAGAGATGAGATAGCAGAGTTGGGGGGAAGTAAGACTGATTACAATAGAACTGTAGGTATATCTCTGACTTTTCCAGTTGCCAAAGGAAGAAAAGAAAAGAATCAGTTATATGATTTGCACTGTGTGCCAAAGGAGGATGCTATTTCAGGAGAAGCAAAATGGTTTCTTGCCTTAAGAACTGAAAAAAAATTATCTTTGGGAATAGTCACATGAGAGGCATTGAGTGATGTAATTTACTGAATACT
Organism: Mesoplodon mirus; assembly: GCF_964341445.2. NCBI lineage: Eukaryota > Metazoa > Chordata > Mammalia > Artiodactyla > Ziphiidae > Mesoplodon > Mesoplodon mirus. The sequence continues at coordinate 75,395,120 of NC_138987.1, read as the reverse complement.
AAGTACAATCCAACAGCAAATAGAATTGTCTGTTTCACACAGCTAGCTCTAATATTATCCCTCAACTTAAGCTAAGGATATAGCAATAAGTATGAGATGGGAAATCTGAGAGTGGCCAAGAATATGTAGTTTTAGGTCACAGCTTTCAGACACTCGGGATGTATCAGTTAAGTCTCCTTGGTTTAAATAATTGGAAACCAAGTAAAAGTAGAGTGATCAACTAAAAAATATATAACAAACTGGAAGTAGGGAAATAATTTTCATGATGCTGGACTTCTTGGCATTCCCTGAACAAGCCAATCCTTTTCAATACTCTGAGCCTTGACACATGCTTTTCTATTTGTCTGGAAAGCTCCCACTTTCCCAGTTAGCTTGGCCAACTCCTAACTGTCTTGTTATACAGCATACTGGTTTAGACTGGTGAATTTCCAAACAAATAAACCTGGATTGAGTCCTGACCCTGTAGTTTACTAGCTTGTGACCTGTTGTAACTAACTTCCCTAAGCCTCTGTTCTCTCATCTGACAAATGGGTGTAATAATAGAACCTTCCTCAATCCCCTCACCCCCCAAAAAAACACTTGCATAGTGCTTGGCACATAGCATGGCTCAATAAATTCTGTTTATTAATAATTGAGAAAGTTTATGACAAACTCCTATGAAATCTTTGGGGGAAAGAACAAATCTTATGGAAAAGTGGGAATAAAATTATGCTATCAAAAAATCTGTCTTCAGTAGAACTTAGTCTTCTTTTTAAGTTGTTATGTTTCTCTTGATGATGTGCCATTACTCACCTTGTTTTGGTAGCCTGTGATCAACTCAATTTGAATAAATATGTGCAATGCCTTATTTTAGAAATATGTCAGCAAAGTAATTAAAAGATGTAGGTTTTCTTATTTCATAAAAGATGATCTTAAATTTTAGAGATCTTGAGTTTAAAATATTTAAAAACTTTCTTAAGGCAACTTGGAAAGAGAGGCCTTGGAAAGAGGCATGTGATGGTTAGTTTTATGTGTCAACTTGACTGTATCATGGGGTTCCTAGAAACTTGGGCATTTTTGTGAAGGTGTTTTTGGATGAAATTAGTATTTAAATTGGTAGACTGCATAAAGTAGATTGCCCTCCCTAATGTGGGTGGGCCTCATCCAGTCAGTTGAAGGCCTAAACAGAATAAAAAGGTGGACCCTTCCCCAAGTAAGAAAGAATATTTCTTTCCTTATTGGGAGTTTGGCCTTTGAACTAGGACATCAGCTTTCTTCTTGTCCTTGAACACGAACTGAAACATTGGCTTTTCCTGGGTTTTGAGCCTATTTGTCTTCAGATTGGAATTACATATTGGCTCTCCTGGGTCTCCATGCTGCAGATCTTGAGACTTGTTTATCTCCATAATTGCATGGACCAATTCCTTATTATAATTTGCTTTATATATCATCCTATTAGTTCTGTTTCTCTGAAGAACCCTGACTAATACAGGGTACTTCATCCTTTTTTCATGTTTGGTTTCAGAATTGTTCTTGATTTGCACGTATGTGAACTGAAGCAATCATTGTATATCCTGATTTCATTTAATTGGTTTGACCAAAAGTAAATAGTTGCAATTCTTTTAGGTGTGATCTTTATCCCAATATTACCAGGTTTTATTCTAAATTTAGTCTCAAATAGCTGCTTATATTGTCTCCAACTTTCTGTATCTGGTCTTACACACATTTTGAAACCTAACCAAAGTAGCTGTTTTCTGTTCTGCTGATAAGAAAACTGGAAACCTGAATGTTCCCTGGCACCATTAAGGTCAAACCTGCTTTTTTGTCCCGTTTCACTTGTTCTCTGGATCATTGTCATATTTCAGGTTTATGGTTAAATCAGAAGTATATTTGTAGGCTGGCAAGTGAAAAGGAGATCTTTCCTGCATCCCCAACCCAGTTTTTGGACCAGCCTTCTAATATACTTTCTCCCATTTTCTAGTAATTGAGCCATGTTACTTACTTTTGCCATGCTTTTTAACGCTTGTAATTTGGATAATTCTTGGCTTGGTCTTATTTTTTTCCTATCAGATCAGGGGCCAGAAATGGTGAAGACATTTATTTCAAAAAAGCTCTACTAATTAAACTCCTTAGTACATCAGAATATTATTACTCACAGATAATACATTCCAACCCATACTTGATGTCTCATTTGGACTACAAAAAGATTTATCTATGCTGCATATCTTGGCCTTATATGGGAATATGTTTTCATATTGTTTATTCAACAAAGTCTTAAACTATTTTGATGGGAAAGACCATAATTAGTGTTTTTGAGATCCTAATATAGCACAGATGAAGACAAAATGTGACATGCCTAGCAAATACAGTATTGTTGGATTCAATTAGAGTACTTTTTAATTGCCTTATCTTTGCAGACCTTTTAAGAACAAAGAATTATTAGAGAAATTTAGAAAGAATTATGACCATACGTTGCTACAAAATATCTAGGAGAGGTTTTCTATTCTCAATCTGCTAAGGAAGATGAGTCATGTTAAATAAAGTATTCTTTGCTGTACTGTTCATCCTGATGGGTCTGAATATGGGAAGATGGGCCTGAGGCTAGTTTGGGGGTGGCCTGGAGAGAACTGAATTACCCAGTAAAAAAAAAAAAAAGAGTGAGAAGAAGTACAAATTCTCAAGGCCATCCAATAGAGAAGGGGTGAAGTGTGGCTGTGAGATAAAGGAAAGGAAAAATAAGAAGATGTAATACTATAGCACTCCGTGGAGTAAATCATCAATGAAAAATATCTGCTGTAGTAGAAGGGCACCATAAAGATATTTTGAGTAGAGATATATTCTATTAAATTTGAGGTCCATATAATATATACCTGTCTTCAATTTCCTCAATCAAAAAATGTCTCTCTACATATGAACACCTTATGTAAGTGTGAAAATTGAGGCATAGACTGGGTTTCATAACTTGGTAGAAATGATGTGGTAAAAGCATTGTTAAGGTACAATAATTCTTAATCTGAGCTGATTAAATTGAAGAAGAAATTAGGAAAGGATGTAATCTTGGAGATACAAACCCTCCAACAAACTGCAGAAATCTTGGAAAGAGTTCTGGGCTTCCATGTGTCATGAATTGGGAATCTCATCCAAATTTACTTATATCTCAATAAGCAAGGACCATGGTTTTTGAGTCATATACATTTAAAGAAATATAGGCCCTCTCTCCCATATCTGTTATTTTTGCTCACTTTTGAACTATTAGTATTCTATTTCAGTGGCTAGTGTTGTTTCTACAATGACTCATGTTTATCTAAATTGAGACATATAAAAATGTTTTCCATGTCATATAGGGGAAATAGAGCCTTTATCTACAGCCATTCATTTATTTTTCAACAATATTTATTTCAATGGAGACTATAGAGTTTTAGATATTGTTTTCTACTCCTGTGACAAAAACAACAGAAGTAGCAGGAAAATCCATTGGAAAGAGTCATTTTCTTAAGCCAATAGATTTATTAACTGCTTTAGATTATCCCTTGGGTTATCTGCACACTGATAAAATTGATGGGGCTTAGGACACACTGCCCTAAAATGTGGCACCTTGGCTTATTGGCAATTTTAAACTGAAGGGATCTGAGAAATAGCAGGTGCAAGAAGGACATTCTGACTTTCCCCTGAAGCAGGTCATAAGACCCTCATGTGAGAGATGACTTCTCTATACCCAAAAGAAAGGATCATCCTTATCTCCAAAGACAGAAGGACACCAGGAGGAATTTGAAAAAAAAAAAATTGCACTTGGTTGATACACTTTGTCTTTTCATATTCCCCGTGTCTTTCTTCTCTTCATCAAGTCTAGTATAAAAATGCTCAGGTTTATCCTGTATTTCAGGTCTTCATTTCCTTATGAATACTCTGATGTCATGTAAAACTTATATTAAATACATTTGTATGTTTTTCTCTTGATAATATGCCTTTTGTACAGAGTCCCCGCCAAAAATTTAGAAGGGTAAAAGGAAAATATATATTCTCTACCTTACAATTTGCACAAGTCAAGTTTTGAGGACCATAGTTTTAACCTCCATAGAAACTAAAGCATATCTTTATAAATTTTAATGTTTTTAATTTTCATAATTAGAATACTTCCATCAAGAATATCAAGAAAAGGAGAATGTATATTCATAAGAAAATTGCTCTTTGATACTAACAATACGCTTATAATGAATAGAGGGTTGGTTGAAAAAATCAATCTATGAATAAATGTGTAAAACAATGAAACTTTTCCTACTCTTTCTCAAAGTATGTAGCTGAAGAGTAGCAGAATAAGCCACATAAAAATATGCCTCTTTGGCATAAGGATTATTTTGAGCTGAGTGTTTAGAGAAACAGAACAGTAGATATTGGAGAAGCCCTGGAAACAGAGTGGAAGTTACATTTTGGTAAGGGAAATTTGCATTTATAAAGGAAATCTCCATATGTAAGGGTGTCTCCCTCTTTGTGCCAGGAAGAGAAGGATGACTAAATCACGAGAGAATCTTATCTGTGGAGAAGGCAACAACTTAAATCTGCATAACATACCTTACCCTTGGTTACCATGCTTTTCCTGGTCACCTGCCCATAAGTTACCTCCCTCTCCCACCCCTTCCACACCTTTCTTCTTTTGTTTTTAGTTGAAGATGGTATTTAAGCTGGAGTTCTAAGCCACCTCTTTGAATCACTTGTTTTTCCATGGGTATCTCCCATGTGTACATGAGCTATGTATGTTAATATACTTCTGTTTGTTTTTTTCTTGTTAATCTGTCTTTTATTACAGAAGTGACAACCAAGAATTCAGAAGGTTAGAGAGAAATTTATTTTTCCTCCTCTACAATGTAGTAGTTCTATTTTTCTATTTTTTTGGTACCTCCATACTCTTTTCCATAGCAGCCACACCATTTTGCATTTCCACCAACAGTGTATAAATGAGGCAAGAGACAGATGGACCCCCAGGGCAAACAGTTTAATTTCGTTCCTTGTGGACCGATACTCTGAGACAGGAATAACAGGACAATTGAGAGAGGAGGCTGGGCCCTGCCCAGATAGAATATAAGAAACCACATATTCCTCATTCTTGACATCAGGAGACCTCCCCGACTACACATGTACAGAAAGGCTCCTTGGAGGTCAAAAGGGGAGTAATGCCAACTAATGCTCACTTACATATAGGCCTCTTCGGTAGAATTCAACTTGGCTAAGACATGCATGCACACACATGGGAAAATCCTGAGATACACCAAATATGGACTTTGAACCAGGCAAATCAAAATGATTGACCAAAGGAAACACAGACAAAGTGCCCCATAAAAGTGATTTAAACTGCCATGAGGGCGCGACCCGTGTGCCTATCCACACATACTATTTTTTTCCTAATAAATACTTTTTTCCTAACTTGTTTCACTACTTTCCATCTTTGTGGGAATTCGTTTCTGCAAAGCCATGGGGCCAGGGACTTGTTACTGACCACTGGTCTAGTGGTTAGGATTTGGTGCTCTCACTGCTACGACCTGACTTCAGTCACTGGCCAGGAACCAAAACCCTGCTTCAAGCCGCTGCAGGCTGAGGCCACCTGAGATCACAAAGGTTTCAATTTCTCCATGACCCTGCTAAAACTTATCTTTTTTTTTTTTATAATAGCCATCTTAACTGGTGTGAAGTGGCATCTCATTGTAGTTTTCATTTGCACTCCTCTCATGATTAGCAATGTCGAACATCTGTTCATATACCCGTTGACCATTTTCATGTTTTCTTTGGAGAAATGTCTGTTTAAATTTTTTCCAATTTTTAAATCGGTTTTGTTTGTTTTGCTTTTGAGTTGTGGGAGTTTAATGTCACATTTTATACAGTCAGCTCTACCACAAAAGACACATATGGTGCTTTTGGACTTGTTTTAATCAAGAGGTTAATTTTTAGCTCATACTTTCACAATCAGGTTTGTTGTCTCTATGACTTAAAATGGCAGTCCACATTAGCATGAAATTAACCCAAATTATACTTTGTTTTGAAAAACATATTTTCTTGTTTTCTCCATCTCTAATGGCATTCTTCTTGAAGACTTTGTATGATAAGGACAATGTTATACATTTATCAAATCTCATTTCATTTTTCTCTTCCTGGGCACACAAGAATATAACATTTTCCAAGCTCCCTTGCAGTTAAATGGGACCAAATGACTGGGTCCTGGCCAATTGCCAAGGTAAGTCACAGCCAAGTTTTTCCTTTAAAACAACTCTTCTGCTCTCTCTTTTTCTGAGGGTGGGACTTTGGAAACCATATGTTACAGAGATAGCTGCAATATGAGGAGGAGTGACCAACTCACATTGAACTTGATGTAAACAAGAAATAAACTTTATTGGATTAAATCATTAAGATTTCAGGTTTCTTTTCTTATAGCCTATCCTATCATGACTAACTATCAACAAACATTGTGTGGTAAACCTATGTAAAAGTCAATATAAAAAGGATTTATTAAGAATTTTTTAAAAACTTGCATAAAGGAATTTTACAACATAATTCAACCTTTCCTCCAGTAGTCTTATATCTTCCAAAAAATGGATAATTTTTAGGTAAATGAGAATGAATTAATGTCAGGAAGAAAACAAGTTGCTTTAGAAACACCAAAATGCAGATTGGAGAGGTCTAAATATATTTAAGAACATTGAATAAGGTAACATTAGCTATAATTATATTTAATTCTATGATAGCAAATTTTTGGTTAACAAATTTGAGAAAATAAATCTTTGGCAGCCAGAACAGTTTTTTTTTCTTCTTTTAAAAAAGTCTCTTCAACTAGAAAATAAAAAGAATAATATTGCTATATTAGATAAACTCATAATGTTAATAGACTAAGGCAGGAACCTGAAGAATACCCCTAATCCTAATAAAACTGAATAAATATATCTTCAATGAAATTCATGATAAGTAAATTGAGGACATTTTGTAAATTTCTCCTTCATAAAAATTATCTGCAGAGCCTTACACTGAAAAAAATGAGGAAGTATAGGCAATAAGGCAGCCATCAACTTTACTACATAGCTCACTGTGACATTAAATAAAAAACAAGAAGCTACAAGTTATTATAGTGTGCAGTTAAAGATCAGTGAAGGGTACCATAATATGCCATTTCAGAATATATCTCTTTGGCACATGGATTATTTTGTGTTAAAGGCCATTGAAAACCAGCAGATACAGGAAAACTGTAAAAATAGGGCACAATTTTCCTTTTATAAAGGAAATTTACATTTGTAGAAATGTCTCCTCCATAGAGAAACAGGAGGCTCTTAACAACTCTTATCAATGGAAAAGGCATGAACACAATTCTGCATAATAAACCTTACTAAACAATCCTTATTTATCATACTTTTTCTGATCATCTCCCCATAATTTGTTTCCCCCATTCAGGAGCCCCAAACTCTTTTCCTTTGTTTTCATTTCAGATGGTATTATAAGGGAACAGAATTTGTCATCCCCAAATATATCTCTGGCATGTTAATTATTTTAAGCTGGTTATTTTCTAAGTAACAACAAACATGGGAGAAACTGAAAACCAAGTAGGAGTTACACTTGTGTAAGAAATTTTTACATTTGTAAGGGAAATCTCCATTTGTAAGGGTGTGTCCCTCACTGTACCAGGAAGAAGAGGACCAAATCTCTAGAAACTCTATCAATGGAGAAGGTATTGACTTATCTGCATCACCACCTTACCCCTCTTTACTGTGCTTTCATGTTCACCTCCCATAACTTACTTTCCCCACTCTTAACATCTCTTTTGTCTTTAGCTGAGGGTGGTATATAAGGTGAGGGCATCGGCCATTTTGATGAGTTAGTCTGTTTTTCTGGGTCTCTCCCATGTATACATGTTATTAAAATTTTGTTTGATTTTCTCCTGTTAATCTGTTTCCTGTCAGTTTAATTCTTAGACCAGCAAAAAGAACCTAGAAGGGTAGAGGAAATTTTCTTCCTCCCTGACAGTATATAAGCCCAACTTCTAACTACCCCTTGGAGTTAACTAATCTCTGAGTGCCCTCATCTGTAAGTGCAATACAGATGCTAATAAACTTCTCTTTGTTTTCCTCTTGTTAATCAGTCTTTGGCCAGTCCAACTTACAGAGCCACAGCTGAAGAACCTAGGAATGTAGTATGAAAAATAATTTTTTCATCCCTTATATCAGTATTACCAATCATGGTCATCCTCAGATAAGTAAAATATAAAATTTAAGGTCTATGGATAATTTGCTTAACTGAAAGGACTAGAGACTTGTTTTTGTGTAGAAAACTGAATGCCAGCTTGTTATAGGAGGCCAGAATATGTCACCCAAAATATGCAGCAGACACAGGAGAAGCTCTGAAAACACAGTAGAAGTTAGCAATTTGTAAGGGAAATTTTCACTTATAAAAAACCTTTCATTTGTAAGGGTAACTCCGTTTTGGTACCAGGAAGAGAAGAATAATTCTACATCACAAAAGAATCTTATTAATGGAGAACACAGGAGACTTAAATCTTCATAACAAACCTTACTCTTGTATACTGTAGTTTTTGTTTTCCTGGTCACCTTCCCATAATTGGCCTCCCCCATACCTTTGTTTCAGCTGAAGATGGGGCTTAAGCCAGAATTCTAAGCCACTTCTTTGGTTTATTCATTTCCTTCAGTATCTCCCAAGTATATAATAGATATACATGTTAATAAACTTCTGTTTGTTTTTCTTTGTTAATCTACCTTTTGTTACAGTGACCCCCGCTAAGAACATAAGTGTAGATGAAAAAAATATTTTTTTCCTTCCTACACTGTCAAATTCATCCTTGTCAATAAACTAATAAATAAATATTTATTTATTTATATTTATTTATATATTCAGATGACATCAGTTTTCAATGAACTAGATTAACTTTGGGTTATGTTCTGATTCTGCCTTCGCTATGTTACTGAACTCAGGTTTGGTTGCTCACTGCTGAAAAGCCAATACTCCAGAGGCAAGTGTTGGTAGAAAGGAAAGGTTGCTTTAATCAGAAGACTGGCAGTCTGGGGAGAAGGTGGACTTCTGCCTCCAAAACCAACTCTGAAGACTGCTCAGCCATGACAGTTTTTAAAAGGAAAATGGAAAATACTCTCAGTGAATCATCAAGGCAGGAGGTCAAGTTCTGCATCATTTTCCATTGTGTGCAGACTGGCTGACTCCTCATGATCTTTCTTCAGATGTTATCTCATCCATGTAATTTGCCTGCAGGATTACTAAGGAGAAAGCTGAGGGTAGAGTGTTAGTCATTCTTTAACTACTAAATTCTTCATTCATGCTTCTTTTAATCTAGGGAAAGAATACATGTTAGGCAAGCTATGGTGTGCATACAGTAGAGCATAAGTCAGGAGTTAGGTTAAATGTTACCTAGTGATCTCATTTCTATAATGTTTGAGGGGAACAGAAATGGACAAACAGGAAAGGGGCAAAACAGCTGTTTACAAATTCCCACAATCAGACATTATTCCATTTCTATGGGATTAAGGGCAAAAGTCCATCTTCTTTAACTTCTTCATGCTAACATAGGGCACTGTATTCTTAGAGTGGAAGATGTTGACACGGGTCTCTAGGTCTCTTTGTTGACAATTTTAGTTGCCTACTTATGGACAGAGCAAGCTACAATTATTTTTATGCCCACAAATATATAGATTATTATGAGAAATAGTGTTAATCCCATTCTCTTGAGGCCAATTCTTGGAACTGTGTTAGCAGTAGATTTAGTACTGCTCGAGATGGAGTAGACTGTGTTATGGCTACAGTCATCAGGCAGTTAGCTTTTCCCCTCTGGAGACAGTTATAGTATCTGTAAAACAACTCAGGAACGTGCATCAGACAATGAAAGATTCTGTGACTCTATTGTCGACTCTACTGTCCTAATTATTAGCTACTTGAGCCCACAATTTTATGACTCAGGGAGGCCTAGGAGGCTTCAGCTTTTCTATAAACAAGAAGCAGGGGATATGGAGGAGCCTTTGTACTTCAGGACGGGGTACCACAAGGTTCTGCTTGGTTTTGTTTACATATAACTAGTCTTGAATTTTGGTAAGGGGTCTTAGAACAATGTGTACTTTACCATAATTAAGTGAAGATTGTTCAATTATACGACCTATCTTCTCAGTAGAGTGGCATGTATAGTTTTTTCAATGAAAACTTTTTAAAGAGAAGATTGACACAATATAGACAAAATATTCAAGGATCAATATAATATGAGCATTATTCTCTAAGTTTCCATTCGTTAAAAAAAACTGTTCTCTGTTGGTAAATTTATCCCATAGATGAATAAATGAATAATACATGGAGTATGCTTGGTAATTTTGGCCAAAATAGTAAATTCTGGCTACATGATATTGGTATAAACAGATATCAATATCTTAAGTGATAGCAACCATTTTTTTTAAAACTCAGAATAGTGAAGGATTTAGGTATTTGAAAATATTAAGATGTATGAGTTTCCCCAAGATCCCTAACTAACATTACAATTTAAAGGAAGCTCCTTTTAATAGTGGTCTGAGGTTAGCAGACATTTTCCCTGAAGAATTTCTCCAGTGAAAACCTAGTTCTTATGAGCTTCTATGGATATAGGTCAACTCTGCTTTGAAAAAGATCTTCTCTAATATTAAGGGTAGACCTCACTCTACTTTACTGATGGATATGACAAAAATAATTTCTCAGTCAAATTGAGACAAGTAATAGTGAAGGGCACACTGTTAATAAACACACAGGAATCTCAGTCACAAACCAATATTGTCTCAGGGCATATATGGTCACCATACCGATAGAAATTCTTTAATTATTCTTGGTTCTATTACTACATGAATCAAAACTTTTATTTGCTTGTTTTCTTGTCTAGACTCTAGACAGAATAACAGACTGAGAGTTTCTCAAGAAAAGAAACTATATTTATTTTATTTTGAAGAAATAGCAGAATATTCTGTTTTCTTTATTCCACATACATTGATGTGACAGGAATAAAGGAAAAATATATAATTGTTTGTGAGTCTTTCCTTTTCCTTTTCACTCCCATGCGATCCTCTTCCCAGTTTGTGCAGGTTTCTAAGGAGGAAGAATGTCTTGCAGCTTGGTCAACTAAAAGTCTTTGTTGTGCCTATAAGACCCTGAATATGCTAGATATAAGAGTAGAGGCTGGAAGAAAACGAGAGGATCTGATAATCATTGATACAGGAAATGGCAAAAAGAAACTTAGAGATTAGAAGTGCTTGGTCAAACAGGGCAAAAAGGGAAATAAGAAGAAAGTCAGGAGCTTTGTTAAATTTTGCAAAAAGGAATGTTGAAGAGGTGTGAGTAGCTGCGACTCAAAGTGAAATTTAAAGGAAGTTTGGAAAGCTTTACTGTCTAATGTGGGAAGAAAAGGTAATTACTATACATTTTCAAGTGAACTGAAATAAAAGCTAACAATATTCTCAATGTTTATGGAGTTGAACTTCAACTTTATCTTTTAAAGGAAATAAGATACCCTAGTTTTATGTGTGTTATATCGATTAAGAATATATCAAATAGCAGGTAATGTTGAATAAGGCCTATGTAACAGATTATGCTTGTTGAATGAATGAACAATGAATGCATGAATAAATGACTACATTTGAAAGATCAGAAAGTTTCTCTCCTTTGAACAATTTAAGGGCAAGTTGTGTACGTCATGACCCTTTAGCCAGAAATATTTTGATATGTATTTTATTAGAATAGAAAACCATGGATATTATTTACTCTCTTAATTTTATAGGTTTTTAGAGAGGGCATGGGGAGATTTGGAATCAGGCAGCTACTATTGTTCTGCTGAGAGTGGTTACTAATGATGTCTTTTCTCACACAGATATGACCCCTGGTTATTACTGCAGATCCATACATTGGGCATGAACCTCCTCCTTTACCTATCCCAAAATAACAATTTGCAAGAGTGTTAGCCCTCATGTTAGTCATATCCTTTCAGTTTTGCAGCTTGCAAGAATAAACCATGAAAATAGTTCACAAATTTTTTTTTCTAGTACAGCATCAACAATAACAAGTGCCTTCAAGTCTCAGAGACTATTTTGTTGATAGCTTCCTTCATTGTGCAAAAGCTTTTTAGTTTGATGTAGTCCCATTTATTTATTTTTGCTTGCCTGAGGAACCATATCCCCCCCAAATATTACAAAGACCAATGTCAAAAAGCTTGCTGCCTATGTTTTATTCTAGAAGTTTATGGTTTCAGGTCTTATGTTTACATCTTTAATCCTTTTTGAATTTATTTTTGTATATAGTATGAGAAAGAAGTCCAGTTTGACTCTTTGTATGTAGCTGTCCAGTTTTCCCAACACCATTTATTGAAGGTCCTATATTTTCCCAATTATATATTCTTGCATCATTTGTCAGAGATTAATTGCCCATATAACTGTGAGCTCATTTCTGGGCATTCTGTTCTGTTCTATTCATCTATGTGTCTGTTTTTGTGCCAGTACCATACCGTTTTGATGACTGTAGATTTGTAGTATAGTTTGAAATCAAGGAGTGTGATACCTCCAACTTTGTTCTTCTTTCTCAAGATTCTTTTGGCTATTCAGGGTCTTTTGTGTTTCCATAGAAAATTTAAATTATTCTAGTTCTGTGAAAAATGCCATGGATAGGAATTATACTGAATCTGTAGATTGCCTTGGGTATTATGTCATTTTAATAATGTTAATTCTTCCAATCCATGAACAATGTATTCTTTCTTTTTGTTTATGTTGTCTTCAGTTTTGTTCATCAGTATCTTGTAGTTCTCTGAGTACAGGTCTTTTATCTGCTTAGAAAGATTTTTCTTAGGTATTTTATTCTTTGTGATATGATTGTAAATGGGATTATATTCTTAATTTCGCTTTCTGATAGTTCATTGTTACTGTATAGAAATGCAGCAGCTTTCTTTATATTAATTTTGTATTCTGAAATTTTACTAAATTCATTGATGACCTGTAGTAATTTTTTGGTGACATCTTGAGTTTTTTCTATGTATAGTATCACGTCACATGCAAACAGTGATAGTTTTAATTCTTCCTTTCCAATTTGAATTCCTTTTATTTCTTTTTCTTGTCTGATTGCTGTGGCTAGGACTTCCAATACTATGTTGGATAAAACTGGTGAGAGTGGTCATCCTTGTATTGTTTCTGATCTTAAAGGAAATGCTTTCACATTTTCACCATGGAATATGATATTACCTGTGAGCTTATCATATGTAACTTTTATTATATTGAGGTTTGCTCTCTCTATAACCACTTTGTTGAGAGTTTTTAATCATAAATTGGTGTTGAATTTTGTCAAAAGTTTTTACTGCATCTATTATGATGATCATATGATTTTTATTCTCCAGTTTTTTAATGTGGTGTATCACATTGATTGAATTGCAGATATTGACCCATCTTTCCATCTCTGGGATAAATCTCACATGATCATGGTGTATGATTCTTTTAATGTATTGTTGAATTCCAGTTGCTAATATTTCGTTCAAGATTTTTGCGTTTATGTTCATCAGTGATATTGACCTGAAACTTTATTTTATTTTATTTTCCATACCTTTGTCTGTTTTGGTATCAGGGTGATGCTGGCCTTACAGAATGAGTTTGGAAGTGTTCCTTCCTCTGCAATATTTTGGAATGGTTTGAGAAGGAGAGGTGTTAACTCTTCTCTAAATGTTTGATAGAATTTACTTCTGAAGCCGTCTGGTCCTGCACTTTTGTTTGTTAGGTTAGGAGTTTTTTTTTTTTTTTTTTTTTTTTTTATTAGCGATTCAACGTCTTACTGGTAGTTTGTTCATATTTTCTATTTCTTCCTTGTTCAGTTTTGTGAGACTGTACAGTTCTAGGAATTGTCCATTTTATTGGCAAATAATTATTTGTAGTAGTCTCTTATAACCCTTTGTATTTTTTGTGGTATCAGTTGTAAATTCTCCTTTTTCAATTTTGGCTTTATTGATTTGAGCCCTCTCTCTTTTTTTCTTCATGAGTCCTATTAAAGTTTGAGCAATTTTGGTTATCTTTTCAAAGTACCACCTCTTAGTTTCTTTGATCTTTTCTATTATTTGTTTAGTCTCTATTTCATTTACTTCTGTTCTGATCTTTATAATTCCTTTGCTTCTACTAACTTTGGGTATTGTTTACTCTTTTATTTTCTAGTTCCTTTAGGTGTAAATTTAGGGTGTTTATTTGAGATTTTTCTTGTTTCCTGAGATTGGCTTGTATCACTATTAACTTCCCTATTCAAACTGCTTTTGCTGCACCCCATAGATTTGGATTTTTGTGGTTTTGTCTCCAGGTTTTTTTTTTTTATTTCTTCTTTGACTTCTTCAGTAATTCAGTGGTTGTTTAGTATCATATTGTTTAGCCTCCACATTTGTGTTTTTTGCATATTTTTCCTTGTTTATTTCTAGTCTCATAGCATTATGGTCAGAAAAGATGCTTGATATGATTTTAACATTTAAAAATTTATTAAGACTTGTTTTGTGGCCTATTCTGAAGAATATTCCATGTGACCTTGAAAAGAATGTGTATTCTGCTGCTTTTGGATGGAATGGTATGTGTGTGTGTGTGTGTGTGTGTGTGTGTGTGTGTATACACACACACACACACACACACATATATATATATATATAGTTGATATATACTAACTTGATATTTATCATGTTCATGAGGTCTCATGTGTTGTTTAAGGCCAGTGTTTTCCTTTTTGTTTTCTGTCTGGATGATCTGTCCATTGATGTAACTGTGTTGTTAAAAGTCCCCACTATTATTGTGTTACTATCACCTTCTCCCTTTAAATTGGTTAATAGTTGCTTTCTGTATTTAGATGCTCCTATGTTGAGTACATGTGTGTTTACAATTGTTAAATTCTTCTTGGTTTGATGCCTTTATCATTATTATGCTGTCCTTATTTGTCGCTTGTTACAGTCTTTGTTTTAAAGTCTACTTTGCCTGATATAAGTATTGCTACCTCAGCTTTCTTTTCATATCCGTTTGCATGAAATACCTTTTTCTATTCCCTCACTTTTAGTCAGTTTGTGTCTTTAGCTCTGAAGTTAGTCTTTTTTAGGCTGCATATATATTGGTCTTGTTTCAGTGTGCATTCAGCCACTCTATGTCTTTTGATTGGAGCATTAAGTCTATTTACATTTATTTTTATTTTATGCATCTTTATTGAGTATAATTGCTTTACAATGTCAGTTAGTTTCTGCTGTACAACAAAGTGAATCAAGATAGGTATACATATATCCTCATATCCCCTCCATCTTGAGCTTCCTGTGCACCCTCCCTATCCCACCCCTCTAGGTTGGCACAAAGCACCAAGCCAATCTCCCTGTGCTTTGCAGCAGCTTCCCACTAGCTATCTATTTCACAGTCTGTAGTGTACATATGCCAATAATGCTCTCTCACTGCGTCCCAGTCTCCCCTTTACTCCTGTGCCCTCAAGTCCATTCTCTACATCTGTGCCTTTATTCCTGCCCTGTCACTAAGTCCATCAGTACCATTTTTCTAGATTCCATATATATGTGTTAGCATACGGTATTTGTTTTTCTCCTTCTGGCTTACTTCACTCTGTATGACGGACTCTAATTCCATCCACCTCACTACAAGTAATTCAGTTTCATTCCTTTTTATGGCTCAGTAATATTCTATTGTATATAAGTGCCACAACTTCTTTATCCATTCATCCATCGATGGACATTTAGGTTGTTTCCATGTCCTGGCTATTGTAAATAGTGTTGCAATGAACATTGATTGGGGTACATGTCTCCTTTTGAATTATGGTTTTCTCAGGGTATATGCCCCATAATGGGATTGCTGGGTCATATGGTAGTTCTATTTTTAGTTTTTTAAGGAATCTCCATACAGTTTTCCACAGTGGCTGTATCAGTTTACGTTCCCATCAACAGTGCAAGAGGGTTCCCTTTTCTCCACACCCTCTCCAACAATTATTGTTTCTAGATTTTTTGATGATGGCCAATCTGACTGGTGTGAGGTGATACCTCACTGTTGTTTTGATTTGCATTTCTCTAAGGATTAGTGACGTTGAGCATCTTTTCATGTATTTGTTGTCAATCGGTTTGTCTTCTTTGGAGAAATGTCTATCTAGGTCTTCCACCCATTTTTGGATTGGGTTTTTTTTTTGGATATTGAGCTGCATGAGCTGCTTGTATATTTTGGAAATTAATCCTTTGTCAGTTGCTTCATTTGCAAATATTTTCTCCCATTCTGAGTGTTGTCTTTTCATCTTGTTTATGATTTCCTTTGTTGTGCAAAAGCTTTTAAGTTTCATTAGGTTCCATTTGTTTATTTTTGTTTTATTTCCATTACTGTAGGAGGTGGGTCAAAAAGGATTTTGCTGTGATTTATATATATATTTAAATAATTATTGATAGGTATGTTCTTACTACCATTTTGTTAATTGTTGTTGGATTGTTTTTGTGGTTCTTTTTTGTTCCTTTTTTCTTCTTTTGCTCTCTTCCTTTGTGATTTGATGACTATTTTTAGTGCTATGTTTGGATTCCTTTCCCTTTTTGTGTGTGTGTTATCTGTTATAGATTTTTGTTTTGTGGTTATCATGAGATTTATATACAGCAATCTATTCATATGTATTTATATACAGGATTATTTTAAGTTGCTCATCATCTAAGTCCAAATACCTTTTAAGAATTCTTCATTTTTACTCCCACCTCCTATGTTTACTTTTTTGACATCATAATTTATATCTTATGTTTTGTGTATCCCTTAACTACTTATTGTGAATATAGATGAATAAACTACTTTTGTCTTTTGACCTATCAGCTCTTTACATGGTTGATTTACTACCTTTACTTTATACTTGCCTTTACCAATGAGATTTTTGTTTTTGTCATCTTCATATTTCCAGTTTTGGTCTTTTCTTTTTCACTTAGAGAAGTCCCTTTAACAGTTCTCATAAATCTGGTTTGGTAGTGCTGGACTTTTTCAGCTTTTGCCTGTCTGTAAACTTTTAATCTCTCCATCAAATCTGAATGAAAGCCTTGCCAGTAGAGTATTCTTGGTTGCAGGATTTTCCCTTTCACCACTTTAAATATGTCATGCCATTCCCCTTTGACCTGCAGAGTTTCTGCTGAAAAGTCAGCTGATAGCCTTATGGGCATTCCCTTGTATGTATCTTGTTCCTCTTTCCTTGCTGTTTTTAATATTCACTCTTTATCTATAATTTTTGCCATTTTAATTGCAATGTGTCATTGCGTGGTCCTCTTTGGGTTGATCCTGGTTGGGACTCTGTGATTCTTGGACCTGGATATCTGTTTCCTTTTCCAGGTTAAGGAAGTTTTCAACTATTACATGTTCAAATATTTTCTCTGCCCCTTTGTCTCTTCTCCTTCTGAGACCCGTATGATGCATATGTTAGTACATTTTGTGTTGTCCCAGAATTCTCTTAAACTGTCTTTTTCTTTTAAATTCTTTCTGTTGTTGTTGTTCAGTTTGGATGATTTCCACTACTCTGTTTTCCAGCTCACTGATTGATCCTCTGTGTCATCTAATCTACTGTTGATTCCTTCTAGTGTATTTTTTTTTAATTTCAGTTGTTGTATTCTTCATCTTTATTTGACTGTTCTTTATATTTTCTAACTCTTTGTTAAAAACTTTTAACTTCTTACTCTGTTCAAACAATCTTGTCCAGACTTCTTTGAATATCCTTATGACCATTACTTTGAACCCTTTATTAGGTAGATTGCTTGCCTCCATTCACTTCATTCTTCTTCTGTTTTTTTTTTTCTCACTCTTTCATTTGTTGCCTCATTTTGCCTAACTTCCTGTTTTTATTTCTATCTATTTTGTCGGTTGGTTATGTTTCCCCACCTTGGAGAAGAGGAATGTTGTAGGGGATGTCCTATGTGTCCCACCAGTACAATCCCCTTTGGTCACCAGTGCTTTATGACTTCTGTGTGGATCCTTCTGTTGTTGTGGGCTGACTACTCTTGGTGGTCTGGCACCCAGTCTGGTTGGTTGTTAGACCCTTCCTTGTAGGGAGGCTGTCAGCCACTAGTGGCTGGGACCAGGTCACGAAGAAGCTGGGGGCATCCTAGAGCTAGTGCTAGCCCACTGATGGGCAGAACCAGGTTCAGGGGTGGATGATTGTGGGGCTGGATATTCTGAATATATTGTTGGCCTGCTGGTGATTTTGGCTGGTTCTGGACACAGCTGGCTGCAGGGTCTTTGGTATCCTAAAGTTGGTGCTGGCCTGCTGGTGGGTGAGACTCAATCCTGGGGTGGCTCTCTGAGGTACCCAATGTGTCCCAGAACTGGTGATTGCCTGCTGGTGGGTACAGTCAGGTCCCAGGGTCTCTGGTTGCAAGGTCCTGGGGCTCCTGGAGCTGGTATTAGCCCACTGGTGGGTAAAACCTGTTCCTAACATGACTGCCTGTAGCATCTGTGGTGTCCTGAAGCTGGTGTTTGTCCAGTGGAGGATGGGGTCAGATCCCAATGTGACTGGTGAGGGGTACTTGGTGTCCAAGAACTGGAGTTGGCCTGTGGCTTTGTAAGTCTGGGTCTCAGGGAGTACTGGGGCTGGTGCTGTCCTGTTGACATATTTGCTGTGTCCTGACATGGCAGCTTGCAGTCTGTAGAGGTTCTGGGCCTGGTGTATGCTACTGGTGTGCAGTGCTGGGGCCCAGGGGATCCCAGGGCTGGTGTCCACCCACTGACATTACTTACCCACGGTTTGGTGGAGCAGGGTCTTGGGTTCCTGGAGTTGGTGTTTTGATCTGCTAGCTGGTGGGTCTGCGGTACAAAAGGTCCTAGGGCTGGTACCTTCTACTGAGATGTAAGGCTAATCCCAGAGCTTGTGTCTTCCCACTGGTGGGTGGAGCTGGGTCTAGGATCTCTGGCTACAGGGCCCTGGAGGTCCTTGAGCTTATACAGGTCCACTGGTGTAAGGGATCTTGTCCTGGACCGTCTGCTGGACAGGGCCATGTCCTGGTGTGCCTGTAGGCTCAAGGAATCTTAAGGCAACTGGCCTGCTGGTGGGTGGGGCTGAGTCCTATCCTTGCTAGGTACTTGGTCTGAGGTGTCCCAGTACTGGTACAAATGGGCTAGTGGGCAGGGTCAGGGTCCAGGGTTAATAGAGAGTGAAACTTTGCAACTTGGATTGGGACTTGAACCCACGGTCTTTTAATTGAGATCACACACCTGGTCTTAGGATTTAATGAAGCTCAGGTTTTTGATGTCTCATCCCAGAAAGTTGAGAGAAACACGCTCCACAGACAGAGCATGGGCCATCTCAGGAGGTGAGAGAGACACCAAAATATGGCATGGTCAGTTTTTATGGGCTGGGTAATTTCATAGGCCAGTGAGTGGGAGGATTATTCCAACTATTTCAGCGGAAAGGGAGGGATTTCCAGGAATTGGGCCACCACCCACTTTTTGGCCTTTTATGGTTAACTCTGAACTGTCTTGACACTGGTGGGTGCGTTACTAAGCTAATGTATTACAATGAGCATATAATGAGACTCAAGGTCTACTGGAAGTCGAATCTTCCACCATCTTGGATACAGTTAGTTCTAACCAGTTTTTGTCGTGTCCTATGGCTATGTCATTCTTTTAAATGTTGTGCTCTGCCCCCTTCCCTCCTGTTTCAGGAGGATTCCAAAATAGCCTGGCCAGCACCAGTGTTGTCATGGTAGAACGATCTCCCCAAAATGGCTGCTGCCAGTGTCTATGTTCCCAGGGTGAGTTCCAGTTGCCTCTTGTATCTTCTGGAGACTCTCCAAGTTCAGCAGGTGTGTCTGACCCAGGATCCTTTCAAATTACTGCTTCTGTCTTGGGTTTTGGAGCATGTGAGATTTCGTGTGTGCCCTTTAAGAGTGGAGTCTCTATTTTCCATAGTCTTCTGGGTCTCCTGAAAGTAAGCCCCACTGACTTTCAAAGCTATATATCCTGGAGCCTCGTCTTCCTGATGCAGGACTCCTTGGCTGAGGTGCCTGATATGGAGCTTGGACATTTTGCTCCTCGGGGAGAACCTCTCTGCAATTTTAATTATCCTCCTGTTTGTGGGTAGCCCACCCAGGAGTATGGGTCTTGACTATACTGCCTCTATGCCCCTCCTACCCATCTTGCTATGCTTTCTTCCTTATAAAGTTGGTTGTAGAAGATCTTTTCTGCTAGTCTTCTTTTCTTTCTCATGAATAATTGCTCTGTAAGTAGTTGTAATTTTGGTGTGCTCATGCCAGTTCTCTCCTTTCATTCTTTTATTTTTCTTTTGTTATGCTTACCATGCAGTCTCCAAGAAAAATGCTTAATATTAATAATCCTGGGTACACCAATGTACTGTTTCTTGGATCTTATGAAAAGTTTATCTATGACTTATCAGACTGTGTAGGTGGTTCAGGACACAGTAGGAGATCTGAACAGATTAAATTGGTGTGAACTTCCAAATTACCTAAGGGGACAATTTACAGTCTTGTTACTGACAGGTCAGATTCAAGCTGCAAGACTACAAATTCTTTTCTTTTCTTTTCTTTTTTTTTTAATGATTGATGCATGTAGTGATTTATAAAATTTTCAATTAGTTTATCAGAGATTTTTTTACTTCTTTTTAAAATATGGGAGATTCTCTTTAAAACACGAATCTACAATGCAACAATACACTGTAGCTAAGTAGCTGCTGACCTCTTTTGATAGGGTATATGATTTGGAGTTTACCTCAGTGCTCAGCATACCTGTTTTAATCATTTACATTTCCTGCCTGGCTCCAACTGGCATACTCTTGTAGTCTATATTAAAGGCTTAGAAGCAGCCTGTCTCAAGAGGTAGAGAACAGAGCCATGTCAAGGTGATAATTGCCCTCAAAGGACACATAGAACCTATAACTACCCACTGTGGCTCCTTCACCTTGTTCCCTGTGTGTGGTGATATTTTGTTGAAAAATGACTGATTGACTGAACTTCTCAAAAATTATTGTGATAATTTATAAACCTCTGAAAACTCAGCAGGGCTAGTGTGAAATTTGCAATCCTTTTACCCCTAGGGATTTAACAGTTGAAATGGAAGAGGCAGTATTCTTATTTAGGCACAGTATTCACATAAGAGGCCAGGACCAAGGGCAAACTCATGGAGTTTATATTGTTTATTCAACTGGTAATTCTTCCACATTTTCGTTGCTATTGGATTGACCATTTTCTAAGAGTGGGGCTATTAGAGGTAATGAAGAAATATAGAGGCCATTGTGATTGGTTAAAAATATAAATGGCTTCATATCATGATCTTGATTAATGTCCTTCTTTGAATTCCCACTGCACTTGAGTAATATCTAAACTCCTTTTTAGGAGCTCCCACTGCTCCTCATCCTCCCTCACTGTAGCTCTTATATATAGCTTATATATAGCTTATATATATATATAAGCTTATATATAGCTCTTATATATTACTCTATCTTATTAACTTTTCTTCAGGCACACCTGTAGGTCTCTTTCAGGCTTTGGACATCTGTATTAAAGGCTTAGAAGCAGCTCACTTCAGGAGGTAGAGAACAGGACCATTTCAAGGTAATAATTTGCCCTGCAAGGACATAGAACTCAGAGTGTCTCCTTCAGGTTCCTTCAGCATATCAGTTTCTTCATTGCACAGGGGATTGGCATTTGTTGTCTGTCTGTTTTTGTCTTAGTTCATCTCTTGACTTGTTCTTTTCTCATCTTTTAGGTCTCAGCTTAAATGTGTCATCTTCTAAAAGGTCTTTTTGATTATCTTATTCAAAGTAGGACTACTCATTTCCTATTCATATTTATTTATTTATTTATTTATCTATTTGTTAGTATTTATCACAGTCTGGCATTATCTTTTTGTTTATTTATTTTTATTTCCTCTCTCTTTACCTCTGTGATCACAACAACTCTGTGTGTTTTCTGACTGATATATTCCTAGTACCAAAGCAGTGTCTGACTCAGAGACTATGGAACAAACAAATGTGCACCATATATTGAATCTTTTTTTGCTACTTTGTCACTTCTGTCTCCAGTTTCTGGAAGCAAATTATATTATTGGAACACATCATATTAATCATTTTCACTGTTCATATAAACTAAACTGAGAGTGCCAAAGTATTGAAATAGAGTATAATTTACTATAATTAAATACTGATTTTTAATTTTCTTAAAATATGATCAGCTGTTCCATACACTCCTATTTTTAATACTCTTCTCTCATAATTCCTTCTTTAAAAAATTATTGGAGTATAGTTGATTTGCAATGTTTTGTTAATTTCAGGTGTACAGCAAAGTGAATCAGCTATACATATACTCTTTTTTTTTTTTTTTTTTAGATTCTTTTCCCACATAGGTCATTACAGAGTATTGAGCAAAGTTCCCTGTGCTATAGGGCAGGTTCTTATTTTATATATAGTAGTTATCTATTTTATATATAGTAGTGTGTATTTATTAGTCCCAATCTTCCAATTTCTTTACCCCACTTATCCCCTGGTAACCATAAGTTTGTTTTCTACAACTGTGACTCTACTTCTGTTTTGTAAATAAGTTCATTTGTAGCCCTTTTTTTAGATTCCACATATAAATGATATCATATGATATTTGTCTTTCTGTGTCTGACTTACTTCACTCAATATGACAATCTCTAAGTCCATCTATGTTGCTGCAAATGGCATTATTTTGTTCTTTTATATAGCTGAGTAATATTCTATTGTATATATGTATCACATCTTCTTTAGCCATTCCTCTGTTGATGGACATTTCAGTTTCTTCCATGTCCTGGCTATTGTAAATACTGCTGCACTGAACGTTGGGGTGCATGTGTCTTTTTGAATTATGGCTTTCCCATAATTCCTTTTGAAGGTGATAGCTTTAAAAACTTGAGAGCAAACTTTGAGGAGCAGATTGTGTCAAGGCAATTTAATTTGAAGCATATTTATTTGAGAAGTATGATTATTGTCAGTCACTGAGCAACACAATTATCAAATAGATTTTAATCCATAACTAAAATTATTTTTTCAGTGGACTCTGAGATCATAATAGCCAGTGCTTTATTCCCCTGATTTCACTGGCATTTTGTATTTCATAATTCTAAAATATTAAACTTATTTTTAAAAAATAAGCTATTTGACTTTCAGAGAATATAACAATTCTTGGAACTCTCACCTTTACATTTCTCTCAGAAATGAATTTTAAACTATTCAAGCACCTCTGTAGGTATAGACATATTCCATATTTAAGTATAGATCATAGCCCAAGGCAAGAGAAACTTAGGAATCTATGCCAGTTGCACATCCACTCAGTAATGAGTCAGCTGTTGCTGCTTCTAAAATAACCTCAGATCCCCAAACTGTGTGAGATTTGCTGCCCTAAGGCCATATAACCCAATATCCACAGTCAGTCAGGCCCTTTCTTGGCTATGTTTCCAGCTTTTTGACCCTTCATCAATTGCCTTCCCCATCATTGTCCTAGATCTTGGTTTTTTCTCTATCTTATATCAAGCTTATTCTATTCCCATTTGGACATGCAGCTATGTATATAAAAAAGCTAGCTTGGTTTTGTACCTTGGTCCACTTTTATTGTATTTCACATGTTTTTAATCACTATATTATGCTTTGAATTTCTCTTACAAATAACCCCAAATGAAAAATACTAGGTATTGTTACATTTATATGATTTACTTTTTCTGAGTCTCATTTAGAGCACTGAAGTTTTCAAGCATCTTTATGTTGATTTTGATTCTCTTGGTGAGTTATTCTGTAGTCATCTAACCTCTGATTGCCTTACCCTTGTTTCTAATTTTCTTAGGTTCCAAGAGATGTCATTACTGTCCTTATTTATCCTCACAGCCCTGTCCAATACAAGTTCTGTAGGGAATCTGATCTAAACTCAGACCAAATACCAGTAGTTCACTACCTTTGATATCTAGTTTTAGCAAATCTCTATTCCCTGTGATAATGCTAACTATCAAGCTGAGAGGGTTATTTCTATGATTAGAACGTCATGGTTTCTTACATCTAATTTCTTCACTAAAGAGAATATTATATACTTGCTGGAAGAAAAAATAATGTATAACAATTTTTTTGTTGCAGAAATTAATCATTACATATTCTAAGAGTGCTCTCACATTAGTTCTCTCTAGGAGAAATAGAATAATAAGCTGCATAGCAAGAATCAGATGTGACAGTTTATATTTAGAGTAATAAAATAATAATATCTTTGCTATATACAGGATGGTATTTTACATAGATTTTTATTTTCAAGACCAAATAGATAATACAACAATTGAGACAATTAAAACAAGAATATACTATATGGTTTATTTACTCCACTAATATCATCATGTACCTTAGCATGTTTTTTTTTTTAATAAACCAGTGATTTTTTGTGCAATTAAGAATTTGGAAGGGTATTATTAATTGAGTTAAGAATTGACCATAACAAGTCAAAGTAAAAACTATTTCTTATAATCCTGATATGTGCCTAGTTCTATATTATGTACTATAAAGGAAATCATGGCCTTTGTTTTGAATTTAGAATTTTAGAATTTGACAAGGAAACAGAGAGATAAATCCAATACATATGTCATGAAGTTCTAGTTTTTGTAGCATAAAATCTGAGAGAGTAAAAAAGCTGCATGTTGGAATCTTAAGGGAACACTATTTAAAGGGTGTGCAATTTTGACTACCCATAGAAGGAGTGTAAAAATTAAATTCATGGCTGAGTGAGGAAGGAAGAGGAAAGGACAGAGTAGCGAAGAGGTTAATTTCTATCAAGGGTGGTGATCTTTCCCCTGGGACAGTAAATTGTTGTCTAACCCTTAAATTTCACTGCATGAACTCTTCACAATATATACAGTGTCTTCTTTAAAACTGCAAGAATTTCAGATTTCTTATTGTTCATAGAAAGGTGGTTTGATGAGGTGGTTTATGCTAAGTGAAATAGAACAAGTTCAGTGCTGTTCAATATTGTCACATGTGTTTAGATACAAGCATAGCTCAGGAAGTTATATACAAGCATAGCTCAGGAAATTATTTAGATTTTATTTCAATAGTAGGAAGTTAACTGGTAAAATCACTTTGTGATTCAGGTAGAAAGACAAAATGTTCTCGGCCAGATAATAAAATATGATTGTTTGGGGTATTGGAACCTGACATATATCTTTATGTTGGAGAAAAATGGCAAAAAAAATTGGTGAAATACGTCACAGGCAAGACAACATATGAAGCTGATGTTATCTGCATGTAGCAGGCATCAGATTTCAAGTAGCTGCAAAGAGGAGGGGATTTTTCATGTTGAATGGAAATATTAGGGATTCTGTGACTTCTGGGCAGTTAGGAAAAATAATTTCAGACTCTACTCAACTTGGAATCTGTTCTCTTTTTACCAAAATTCAGGAGCTATAGATACTTTTCAGTGCTAAAGTACAGATAAGATATAAATGAAAAAATAAGTCAAAGAGGATGCTGCTAGAGAGTAACAGAGACATAGAGACAGAGAAACTGAGAAAGAATAAGGCCAAGGGAAAGATAGAGACTGGATAATGAATAGAATTTGGGTTATCAAATCCTTTCTTTAACAAGATACTCAATGTCAAAAACTGCATTGTGTCCCCCCCTCCACACGCCCCTCCCCCACCCAATTCTTATTTTGAACACCTAACTCTCGGTGTGGCTGTATTTGGAGACAGGGCCTTTAAGGAGGTATTTAAGGTTAAATGAGGTCAGAGTGTGGGTCCCTAATCCAATAGGACTGGTGTCTTTACAAGAAGAGGAAGAGACACCAGATATCTCTCTCTGTCAATGCATGCACAAAAGAAAGACCATGTAAGGCCAAACTGAGAAGGTAGTCATCTTCTAGGCAAAAAGAGAGGTCTGAACAGAACCAGCCCTGCTAGCACCTTAATCTTGGACTTTCAGCCCCCAGAACTATGTGAAAATAAATGTCTGTTGTTTAAGCCACCCAGCCTGTGGTATTTTGTTATAGCAGCCCTAGCTGACTAATACTCTCAGTATGCCGATAAAGAAATAGTGTGCTTGGCAGAACTAGTAGCAGAGTCCATAATGGGAAAAAATACTCATGAAAGGAAAAAAAGGGGCCAAACATTACTTAGGAAGCGAGGATGGGTGCATAGCCTGGAGATAGGCAGTTGCACCCCTTTTCTGTACCCTATATTTTACTCATCAGGCATACCTCAGATTTTCAACCTGGAAAGCAAAGCCCAGAAGGAACTGGGAGGTGCCTCCCCATTACATTTATACACTTTTGTTTATGTCTGGTGGAAAAGCATGAAATTCAAATACAAAACATCACCATCTGCCCCTCTACTCAAAACAAAGCCCTAAACAAAAAACTCTATGTGAACATGCACACATGACTATGAATTCTAGGTTCCCTGGGTCTACCCTGTTTGAATCAAGAGGCTGAAAAAAAACAGAGAACATAGTATTAACCTGAGATATGGATAGCATCAGTGTCCAGCTGTGAGTGGGTTGGGGAGTGGGTGGGCACCAACATTGCGGCCAGCAGCCAGGCTTGTTAACTCCCAAATATTGATATACCTACAAAACTCTCATTTGTTTTCCTTAATGTGATGCTATCATTGTATTACACAGTCAGTATGACGAGGCCTTAGAAGAATTTTGAAATTTAAAACATGTTTAGTAAAAAGTTACTCCAATGTATATTAAGTTATTCTGATCTTGCTCTGTCTGTTATACACACTTAATCCAGCTACTCAATGTAATGCTTATAAGTCCCTTTCAGAAATTGTTCATGTGATTATTGGGCAGTAGTTCACTAAGCATATGGTCCTTGTGTTGTGGCATGGTGATTCTGAGGACCTTGTGAAGCACCCATACAGCTGTGTTCAGGGTAGGCCTCTACTGGTAAAGTTCCATCAAAACAAGTTCCACCTGAAAAAAGAACCACAGCAGCCAACTTCTAATCTTGTATTTTTTAGAATGTCAGAAAGTTCTCAAAGATGAAGACTGGGAAAAAGGAAAAATGAAGGAACAGGGAGGATGATGGAAAGTGAGGGGCAATATGAACTAAGTGGGACAAAGCATCTGTCCATACTCAATCTATTGTCCTTCAAAAGACAATGAATCAGTGGCCAACAGGAACTCAATTTTGCACAGTCTTGTACATTCAGGGAAGTCCCCACAAAGCACCCAGATCTATAGAAATGAGCTAAGTCATCTGCTGTCAATATCTGTGTGCTTCCAAAGCCAAACCAAGACAACAAATACAAAATCAAACAAAAAAACCCAACTGCCACTTCTTCCTGTACCCCTTGCCTTCTCACACGAAAAGAACAAAGAAGCAAATAAAATCTCATCCTTGAATAGCCAAACCATTTTCTATGCTATAAGGAAGAATGAGGCGAGCATCTTTATTTGTTTGAGTTGACACACTTATTTGAGTTTGAGTTGACACCACACTTGTGTTGGCACAGATTTTGCTACCATAATATATATGTATTAGCACATCCATCAGCTCAGGAAGATCTTGAGCTGCATCCCTACTCACAAACAGTTCCAGTGACTTTCCCTAAATTCATTTCTATTACAAATCTAATCTCCACCCCTTCTTTAATCCAGGGATATTGGCAAGAGATCTAGGTGAGTCAGTAGTAATCAGAATACATCAGAAAGGGTCAAACAGCAATACAGTATAGGCAGACTACCTGCTAAGTGGAACTCAGTTTAGAGTTGATTGTGGTCTAAGGGAAGCCCTCTTAATCAGTAGGAAGCTTAGCTACTGGGAATGGGTGATGGGCAGTACTCCCTCTAATGGAACTGGGGAAGGCCAGCTTTCCTCCCAGCTGCAAGGTCCTTGAATAAAATGCTCCCTCAGGTTGATCCTTTGTTTTCCATATAATTGAAAGCAAAGGATTATTGTCCATATAATTGAATCATGTCATGTAGTTTCATCCTGGCTCAGCTCCCCACCACCCAGCCTTTAGAAACTTGCTCTAGTCTCATGGGAGTTAAAGTGAGGGAAAGTGCTGCCTCATTTTGACAAAGTCCTCTTCATGCTCCAATGACAGAAGCTTTTGAAGAAAAATAGCCAGCAAGAAACTCTTTTTTTCCTCTGTCATATTTCTCCCCTGAGAAAATAATCGTGGAAAATCTAGCTGCTTTCACCGTGGAAAGTGGAAGAAGGAAGAGGTGGAAAAAGTCAACTCAAGGAGCAAGGGAGAAAAAGCAAAATCAGTAAATATCTAAAAATATTTTCTTACTGTGTTTGTTTTGCCACTAGCTGTACCATGTATGTGTATAAACTGCTATAAGATCTCCAATTCCTTAAGAAGGAATTTAGGAAACTATGACCAATAGGAGAGAGATTAGAAATTTCACACAGACTTAAACCATGGAGAAAAAAGTAGTATCATTAGATCAGTAGTTATCAACAGGAATGACACTGTTCCCAGGGAGGTGTTTTGGGGTGTCACAGTCCTGTCTCATTTAATGAGAAAGGACCAGGGCATCTACTTTCCAAGAAAAGTTATCCCACATACTGCATGGCTTTTAATTGATCCACAGGACATCCAGGTAGATGAAAAGTCTACTTATCCTTATCCCAAACCAGATAAACTTTGTTTACATATAGCACAAAATATTCTTTGTGTAGCATTGAAATATATTTAATTTTCCAGAAATAGAGTTATTGAGGGAAGATTATATTTTATTTTGTTTGGAAATTTACCAAGAGTTGTTAACCATTTGGAAAAATCATGCCTCTAATGATAAATGATTCCAGTGGCTTTAGGTCTAAGTTCAAGCATCTGACTACATCGTGTATTATAGTCATGTACAAACAATTCCATATTTAAATATCTATTATTTTAGTACAAATTGCTTTTCTTTCATCTGTTCTTTTTTACCATAAACATCTTGTATGCATAGAGAAGTGTCCAGAGAGATCAGGCCCAAGCTCAATTGTCCTCTCCCAGTGAAGTCACACGGTCAGTTCTTAATTCTCTCAGCAACGTTATGGGACAACATGTATGAAGTATTGCCAATCAGGGAAGCTCACTTAAGCCACGGTGTCCATGGTTTTTATTGAAAATCAGTCATGTAGTTATGAAGTGCCCACATGGCTGACCTTATTTACTCAATCTCCAGGTCTTCTGAGATCAAATTGATACTGTGTGACCCAAAGCTCTCACCATACTAACTTTGTTAGCATAAACTATCTTCATGGTCAAGATAAACAAAGGCACTATTTTCAGGCATGATATTCCACAGGTTTAGAAATTACCTTCCAGGAGCTAGGCAAGGGCCAAGCCTTTGTTTTGGAACGTGCAGGGTTTTGGCAAGCCAAGCCTGCTGAGTCAGTCCTTTATTGCATACCATGAATTTTATTTCAGAACATTAAAGGAAAAATATATAAGGAAAAAAAGGGTCTTCTAGGGTCTCAAATCACTGTAGAAAGAGATTGAGAGGCAATAAAACAAAATCTTATATTCTGGGAGGAAAGGTAGTTGACTGCTATTTCAGTCTACCTCCTCTTTCAGCCTCCTTAAGGTGGTAAAGTACAATTTTTAACATATAAGTCTTTGGAGTTGGGCTTCCTGCATAAAAATCCAGCCCTCCTATTCAAAAATTTGTGTGGTTCAGAGGAAGCTATTGAAAGGTTCCATCAGTCAGTTTCTTCATCTGTTAGTAAATTAGAGATGTAAATGCTCCTGCCAAGAACATAGCCAGTTACTTATAAATGTTCAAAGTAAGCATTCAATCTCTATTAGAATTACTAATATTACTAGCTTTCTTAAGCAAAGAAATGGGAATACCAAATTCAGAGACCAAAGGAAGATTTATGGTCATTTGAAGTTTGGGGTGTGGGCCTTTTAAGGTTGAGGTTTTGGACCGTTTTTTTTCTCAGTCTTTCTCCCAATTAATGAAGGGGATACCTGCTATCTGAGATGACTTTTGAATTCTGGGGAATGAGGAAACAGGATGAAGTGTCATTTTTCTCACGAGGGCCTGTTCAGTGCTTTTGGTTCAAAAAGAGAGAGCTTAAAGCAAACCTCTTTTTTATTCCTAAATTATCTAAAATTATTCACTAAGGTACAAATGCAGCAGAAATTCAAGGTAACAGTTCAAATAGTAAACATTTGGCTGAAGCTTTCTTTTGGTGTTGTTTCCCGTCAGAAGCTCAGAATAGAGCCTTAATATGGTACACTCTATACATGACAGTTAATGAACAGCCTGAACTCATAAAAATTTTCTTGACCAAGGTGAAAAATCACATTACGTAAAGAGATTTCACGTGCTTTAGTCATTGCTTTCATGATACAAGTTAGGAGGGTGTGGGAATGATTCATTTAGCAAAAAATGGGTTCTCATAGATTGACTTTTATCAAAAACAAGTTTGAATAAAATAATCAGTTAACTGAAGACTTCAATACCTCAGCGGAAGAGTCTTCATTTATGGTAGGGTTACATATCACTTTATCCAAAGTGAAGTGCCATCAAGAAGCAGAAAATGAAAATACATACTTTACATTAGAGAGCTTGCTTTCTAGATCAGTCAACCCACAGGGCATTGGGTTGCTCCTTGGGGATAAAGTAATTCATGCTCCCAACTCTCACTAAAAGCTATTGTTCTTTCTTTCTTTCTTTCTTTCTTTCTTTCTTTCTTTCTTTCTTTCTTCCTTCCTTCCTTCCTTTCTTTCTTCCTTTCTTTCTTTTTCTTTCTTTCTTTCTTGTAAACTTAACTTTTCACAGAATTGAAGTACAACTGAGCTGTTGAATAATACAATTTAATAAAAGAAATGTTCCCTGGGAGCTCCCCACAGCTGTCACTCAAAGAGATCAAGAAAGTTTGACCCCTGTCCCATCATGAAATGCTGGGCATATTTTCCAGACTTCAGTAACCCTGGGAAGCTGAGAGCTCACTAGGGCTCTGAAGTGAAATCTGCCACTTGGCATTTCTGCTGTCTTCAGACACTCTGTTCATCCAAATACTCCCAAGTTCACATTCTTATAATCTTCAGGCTCCTTTCCACTGATCCAGTCTCTCACCCCTTCTACACTCTCCTAAACCATTTCACTGTGCCATTTGCTATTCCTGACCCATGATCAACAAACTCTTACATAACCTCAGTTTCTTCCACATGTTTGCCTTAACCTGACCTCCTCCTTTAGCATCTCTCAAGCAGCAGTTGTGCACCTGCTCACATCCCACTTATCTCTGGGACAGATCATATGAAACACTTAGGCTACTAATGCCCTGACCACGTGCATGAACTGTTGTTTTCCCATCCACCTGAGATTCTCATTTCCATTGATGTATTCTATACATTTTGTCCCCCAAAACAGTTCCACCTTAAGATCCCCAATTCAGACATTCTACTGTAAGGCTACAAACTTATATTTCTTGTTGGCTTATATAACCTATTGGCATAATTGGTTTTTTTCCCCTGCTTAATTGAAATAAAATTAACATTTTACATTATGTGAGTTTAAAGTATACAATATGATGATTTGATACATATATATATTATGAAATGTTTACCACAATAAGGTTAGCTAACACATCCTTTACCTTATATAATTACCATTTTGTTTTTGTGGTGAGAACATTAAAGCTCTACTCTCATAGCAACTTTCAAGTATAGAATACAGCATTGTTAACTATAGTCACCATGTTGTACATTAGATTCCTGGAACTTATTCGTCTTATAACTGGAAGTTTGTATCCTTTGACCCAATTTTCCCCACACTTCTATCCCTGGAAACCTCCATTCTACTATCTGTTTCTATGACTTCAATGATTTTAGATTCCACATGTAAATGAGATGATACAGTATTTTATTTTCTCTGTCTGACATTTAACTTAGCATTATGCCTTCAGTGTTCATCCATGTTGTGACATAATTGTTTTATTTTTATGCTTCAGCCCTTCAGCATCAACGTTAACTCGTAGCTTTCTCATGCTCTTCAATAACTATCTCAGAATTTTCCTCTCAATCTTCAAAGACCTAAATCTTTCTTATTCTCAGAATATGGTTTGGACTACTTGACATAGACATTTAGATGTTTCAGTCACTTCAAACTCAGTATGTGGAAACTATTTTTGAACCACCCTTTCTCCACCAAAAATGTCCCTTCTTCAGTGTTCTCTATCTCTGTTTCACTCTTGCACACCTCTAATCCATTCCCTCAATATTAAAATAGATGCAATATTAAAAAAATGTATCCTGTCAGCAGGCATCCCATTCCCCTATTAGAAAGTACAAATGAGTAGTAGACATATTACTGCATGGGCTGGCTCTTAACCAGCTATCTCTCCAGCCTCATCTTGTATTACTCCTCACACTACCAATTTTTTGTTCTTCCATAATCAGCATCTTTCATTTTGTCTGCTGTACCCAGGGTCTTTGCACAGGCAGTTTCCTGTTTTATGTCCCATACAACTTACACCTCACACCTCATTCTTCACATCTCAACTAAAATATCCCTTCTTCCAGTGAAGTCTCCAAGGACCAAGATCTCCAACAGACTTGGTTAGTTCTTCCTATCACACAGTATTAAAAATGTTCATGTCTCAATTAGAATTATTAATATCTCTTTATAACCCTCAAATTAAGCTCCACAGTGGTGGGATCTGGGTCCATTTTGTTCACTCACATAGCTTCTCAATAACAGACATGGAAGAAACTGAATGAATTATTTTAAATCAATCTCTTTACTATATTTTACAGACTGTAGTTATTCCATCTTTATTTTGACTTCAAGTGGTAAAATTGATTCTTCTATGATTTTTTTTTCCTCATAGAAGACATAAATAATGGCAACCCTTCTATTATCTCAATTTCATGCACTCTGCTCTTGGATCACTTTCTCCTATCTTTCCAGCTCACTCCTATTATTACTATTCCATCAAAAGTTTGTGCCTGTAGCCCCAAAGCTGAATATGACTGGAGACAAACATACACCCACATTGAATGTTCCTACTTTTTTATTTTTTTATTTTTTTGCAGTACGCGGGCCTCTCACTGTTGTGGTCTCTCCCGTTGTGGAGCACAGGCTCTGGATGCACAGGCTTAGTGGCCGTGGCTCACGGGCCCAGCCACTCCGCGGCATGTGAGATCTTCCTGGACCGGGGCACAAACCTGTGTCCCCTGCATCAGCAGGTGGACTCTCAACCACTATGCCACCAGGGAAGCCCAACTGTTCCTACTTTAAGTTCATGCCACAAACTTCAAAGTAGTCTCTTCATTATGCCCAGCAATCACAGGACATTTTACTAGGCTGCTTAACCCTTCACTGTGCTGGAAGATTTTCTCACATCTTCGTTCTTAGACTTTGAATACTTCCCTTGTGGCCTTCCCTTTCAGCTGATATCCTTGTGTTCTTCTTCACTGAGAACACTGAATCATTCATAGCTGGAGAACTTCCCCACATCCCAGCACCATATCTACCAACCTACCAACACCTGTAGCTAGAAGATCTGACAGCACATTGGTACATAAACTCCTGATTCAAGCCAAAACTCTCATGGGTGCATTAGGCCTCAGCCCCTCTCACTCACATAGAGACATTGCTCCAGAAATTCAGTACCCCTCTCTTGTATTATGTTTTCTTTTTCTTACATTATTATTCCCAACAGTTCACAAGCATGATGTTATTTTTCCCATCTTAAACAAAACAAAAACAAAAAACTTATCTTGACCTTATTTTCCCCACCAAATACAGTCCATTCTTCTGTTCTTCTTTGTAGTTTCTGTATTCACTGTTTCAAGTACCTCATCTCTAATTATCTCTTAGCCCCTGCTTTTCCCCTCCCAGCCAGATTTTGGCCCCATCCTTCCATTGAAACTGTGCTTATTAAGATCACAAGTCACTTCTGTGTTACTAAATATACTGGCCAAATCTCAGTCCTCATCTTATTTGATCTTTTTGAAACACTTGACTTCAGTTGATGAAATCCTCCTCCTTAATACACTTTCCTCACCTGACTTGCAGAAATCTGCATCCTTCTGATTTTCCTCCACCATCCCTACTGTGTCTTCTTAGTCTCCTTTACTGCTTCCTATACTTGATCCATCCCTCACTGTTGGAATCCCCTGGGGCTCAGGCTTTTTTTTTTAATGTCTATATTCACTCCCTCAATGATACTATGGCTTAAAATTCCAATTTTATGCAGTTGACTTTCAAATTTATATCATTAGTCTGGACTTCTCTCATATACACAACTTCCCACTCAACAGTTACATGATATTTCAAACTTAAAATTGTCTAAAACTGACCTGTCCTTTTCCTTCCAAATCCACTCTTTCTACATGATTTCCTATTTTAGGTGAGAGCAGCTTAGTCCTTCTAGCTCTTTAGGCCAACAGACTTTTAGTCATTTTATACCTGCCAGGAAACTTTGGTTCAAACTTTAAAATATATTACAAACCAATTAATTCTCTCCATCTCTAACTGCTATTATCCTGGTGTGAGTGGTCACTATCCCTCACCTAGATTGTTGTTATAGTGTTTTCTGGTCTCTCTGACTCCCTATAATACAGTCAGACTCTATACCTGACAAAATAGCTGGGCTAGTTTTTGGTGAAACAATTGGATTTTGTCAGTCATCTTCTGAAATCCCCATAATGAGTCCCTAACTTAGAAGGGCCAAAGTCTCTATAATAACTCACAAAGTCCTATGTGATCTGTCTCCACTCTGATCTCATCCCCAGCTACTGTCTTCCTCCATTGCAACTGAGTGGCCAGCTTGCTTTTCTTTGAATGTTTAAGGATGCTCCATTTTAGGGTCTTTCACTGGCTATTCTCTCTGCCTGAGACATTGTTCTTTCCAGATAGCTTCATGTTTAACTCTTTCTGCCCTTCAACTCTTTGCTTAAATGTGATCCCCCAATGGCTTACCTTGTTTTTTTTATTTTCCCACCCGATTTATTTATTTATTTATTTAAAAATTTATTTAGTTATTTTTGGCTGCATTGGGTCTTCATTGTCGGGCGTGGGCTTTCTCTAACTGCGGTGAGTGGGGGTTGTTCTCTGTTGTGGTGCATGGGCTTCTCATTGCAGTGGCTTTTCTTGTTTCAGAGCACAGGTTCTAGGTGCGTGGGCTTCAGTTGTTATGGCTCATGGGCTCTAGAGGGCAGGCACAGTAGTTGTGGTGCAGGGGCTTAAGTGGTCCATGACACGTGGGATCTTCCCGGACCAGGGTTTGAACCCATGTCCCCTGCACTGGCATGCAGATTCTTAACCACTGCACAACAATGGAAGTCCCCCTAGACAAATTTAGAATTACAACCCACCCTTCCTAGCACCAGTGATACCTCCTAATCTGTTCTTTTCATTTAATACCATTATCAGATTCTGCCATACATATTTTATCTATTGATTATGTACAGTTTATTGTCTGACTTTCTGATTAGAATTTAATTACTCTAAGATCTTGTTTATGTTTGTATTTTTGATCACTGATGAATTTTAAGTCTGCAGAAGAATGGTTGATATAGAATAACTGTTCAAGCGGATTAAATCTCCACAATCAACTTGATGTACCATGAATCTGTGGAATACCTGAAGAGACAACAAATCATTCCAAATTGAGGAGGTGGACTTTGGGAGCAATGATATATATATTTTTTTCCCTTTTTCTCTTTTTGTGAGTGTGTATGTGTATACCTCTGTGTGTGATTTTGTCTGTATAGCTTTGATTTTATCAATTGTCCTAGGGTTCTGTCTGCCCTTTTTTCTTTTCTTTTTTTTTTTTTTTTGCCCTAAAGCCTTTTTTTAATAATTATTTTTTATTTTATTTTATTTTACTTTATTTTATTTTATCTTCTTTCTTTCTTTCTCTCTTTTTCTTCTCCCTTTTATTCTGAGCTGTGTGGATGACAGGCTTTTGGCAATCCACTCAGGATTCAGGGCTGTGCCGCTGAAGTGGGAGAGCCAAGTTCAGGACACTGGTCCACAAGATACCTCCCTGCTCCACATAATATCAAATGGTGAAAATCTCCCAGAGATCTACATCTCAACACCAAGACCCAGCTCCACTCAATGACCAGCAGGCTACACTGCTGGACCCTATGTCTAACAAATAGAAAGACAGAAACACAACCCCATCCATTAACACAGTGCTGCCTAAAATCATAAGAAGGCCACAGACACCCCAACACATACCACCAGACATGGACCTGCCCACCAGAAAGACAAGATCCAGCCTCATGCACCAGAACACAGGCAATAGTCCCCTCCACCAGGAAACCTACACAACCCACTGAACCAACCTTAGTAACTGGGGACAGACACCAAAAACAACGGGAACTAGGAACCTGCAGCCTGCAATAAAGAGACACCAAACACAGTAAGTTAAATGAAAGGAGAAGACAGAGAAACAAACAATAGATGAAGGAGCAAGGCAAAAACCCACCACACCTAACAAATGAAGAGGAAATAGGCAGTCTACCTGAAAAAGAATTCAGAATAATGATAGTGAAGATATCCAAAATCTTGGAACTAGAATGGAGAAAATACAAGAAACGTTTAACAAGGACCTAGAAGAACTAAAGAACAAACAGTGATGAAAAACACAATAAATGATATTAAAAATTCTAGAAGGGATCAATGGCAGAATAGCTGAGGCAGAAGAACAGATAAGTGACCTGGAATATAAAATAGTGGAAATAACTACTGCAGAGCAGAATAAAGAAAAAAAGAATGAAAATAATTGAGGACAGTCTCAGAGACATCTGGGACAACGTTAAATGCACCAACATTCGATTATAGGGGTCCCAGAAGAAGAAGAGAAAAAGATATGGACTGAGAGAATATTTGAAGAGATTATAGATGAAAAATTCCACAATATGGGAAAGGAAATAGTTAATCAAGTCCAGGAAGCAGAGAGAGTCCCATACAGGATAAATCCAAGAAGAAACACGCCAAGACACATATTAATCAAACTCTCAAAAATTAAAAACAGGCAGATTCTGGGAGGGGTCACGTCAAGGAGTAGTTCCCAGAATTTCTGCTGCCAGTGTCCTTGTCCCCATGGTGAGCCACAGCCACCCCCTGCCTCTGCAAGAGACCCTCCAACACTAGCAGGAATGGTGACTGTTTCTATTTAACTCTAGTTAAAATTTGTATGAAGGGGCTTCCCTGGTGGTGCAGTGGTTGAGAGTCCGCCTGCCGATGCAGGGGATGCGGGTTCGTGCCCTGGTCCGGGAAGATCCCACATGCCGCAGAGCGGCTGGGCCCGTGAGCCATGGCCGCTGAGTCTGTGCGTCCGGAGCCTGTGCTCCACAATGGGAAAGGCCACAACAGTGAGAGGCCCACGTACCGCAAAAAAAAAAAAAAAAAAAAAAAAAATTTGTATGAAGATCCCAACTATAAAGAAAAAAGAGTAAAGATTGCTAAGGAATCATCAGTGCATAATTCAGATTTAAGTGAATTCAAGCTCTCTCAGGACTCTCTTTTATTTTTATTATTATTATTTTTTGCGGTACACGAACCTCTCACTGTTGTGGCATCTCCCATTGCAGAGCACAGGCTCCGGACACACAGGCTCAGTGGCCATGGCTCACGGGCCTAGCTGCTCCGTGGCATGTGGGATCTTCCTGGACCAGGGCACGAACCCGTGTCCCCTACAACGGCAGGTGGTCTCTCAACCACTGCGCCACCAAGGAAGCCCAGGACTCTCTTTTGATATATGAGTACAACAGGCTATCACACAGCTCCTCTGCCATGAAATTACTAACATAAACACATTTATTGACTTCAGGGGTCCTCACAAAGCAATCGCTTAATTCTGAAAGACTGGACCACGTTAAGGTTCTAGTTTCCGCATAGCATAGGAGATGGGGAGAGTTGTGAAGAAGAAGTGATCTGCTGCAGAAAGCACAAGATATTTCTAAAAACAATTCTTCTAGGTCCTTGTTAAACGTTTCTTGGGGAGAGGGGGAAGATGGCAGAAGAGCAAGATTCAGAGCTCACCTTCCTCTCCACAGATACATCAGAAATACATCTATACATTGAAAAACTCCTACAGAACACCTACTGAATGCTGGCAAAAGACATCAGACCTCTCAAAAGGCAAGAAACTACCCACGTACCTGAGTAGGGCAAAAGAAAAAAGAAAAAACAGAGACAAAAGAATAGGGATGGGAACTGCACCAGTGGGAGGGAACTATGAAGGAGGAAAGGTTTCCACACACTAGGAAGCCCCTTCATGAGCGGAAACTGCGGGTGGCGGAGCAGGGGATCTTTGGAGCCATGGAGGAGAGCGCAGCAACAGGGGTGCAGAGGACAAAGCAGAGAGATTCCCATGCAGAGGATCGGTGCCGACTGGCACTCACCACCCCGAGAGGCTTGTCTGCTCACCAGCCAGGGCGGGAGGGGCTGGGAGCTGATGCTCAGGCTTCAGTCTGAGCACAAGGAGAGGACTGGGGTTGGTGATGTGAACACAGCCTGCATGGGGTTAGTGCACCACTACTAGCCAAGAGGGAGTCCAGGGAAAAGTCTGGACCTGCCAAAGAAGCAAAACACTTTTTCTTCCCTCTTTGTTTCCTGGTGCACGAGGAGAGGGGATTAAGAGCGCTGCTTAAAGGAGATCCAGAGACGGGCGTGAGCTGCAACGAACAACGCGGACCCCAGGGAGGGGCATGAGACACTAAGCCTTCTGCTGCTGCTGCCACCAAGAAGCCTGTGTGCGAGCACATGTCACTATCCACACCACCCCTCCTGGGATAATGTGCAGCCCAACATTGCCAGGATCCCAGGATCCAGGGACAACTTGCACGGGAGAATGCACGGAGCATCATGCCAGCCTCTGCCACCACAGGCTCCCCCCGCACTCCATACTCCTCCCTACCACCGGCCTGAGTGAGCCAGAGCCCCCAAAATCAACTGCTCCTTTAACCCCATCCTGTCTGAGCGAAGAACAGATGCCCTGCGTCGACCTACACGCAGAGGCGGGGCCAAATCCAAAGTTGAATCCTGGGAGCTGTGCGAACAAAGAAGAGAAAGGGAAATCTCTCCCAGCAGCCTCAGGAGCAGCGGATTAAATCTCCACAATCAACTTGATGTACCTACATCCGTGGAATACCTGAATAGACAACGAATCATCCCAAATTGAGCAGGTGGACTTTGAGAGAAAGATTTATTATTTTTTCCCTTTTTCCACTTTTTGTGAGTGTGTACGTGTATGCTTCTGTGTGAGATTTTGTCTGTATAGCTTTGTTTTCACCATTTATCCTAGCATTCTATCTGTCCTTTTTTTTTCTTTGAAAAAATTTTTTTTCTTAATAATTATCTTATTTTAATAACTTTATTTTATTTATCTTACTTTATTGTATTTTATCCTTTTTCTTTTTTTCTTTCTAATTCTTCTCCCTTTTATTCTGAGCTGTGTGAATGAAAGGCTCTTGGTGCTCCAGCCAGGAGTCAGTGCTGTGCTTCTGAGGTGGGAGAGCCAACTTCAGGACACTGGTCCAAAAGAGACCTCCCAGTGCCATGTAATATCAAATGGAGAAAATCTCCCAGTGATCTCCATCTCAACACCAACACCCAGCTTCACTCAACGACCAGCAAGCTACAGTGCTGACCACCCTATGAGAAACAACTAGCAAGAGAGTAACACAACAATAACCATTAGCAGAGAAGCTGCCTAAAATCATAATAAGTCCAGACCCACCCCAAAACACACCACCAGACGTGGACCTGACCACCAGAAAGACAAGATCCAGCCTCATGCACCAGAACACAGGCAATAGTCCCCTGCACCAGGCAGCCTACACAACCCACTGAACCAACTTTAGCCACTGGGGACAGACACCAAAAACAATGGGAACTACGAACCTGCAGCCTGCAAAAAGGAGACCCCAAACACAGTAAGATAAGCAAAATGAGAAGACCAAAAAATACACAGTAGAGGAAAGAGCAAGTGTAAAACCCACCAGATCTAATAAATGAAGAGGAAATAGACAGTCTACTTGAAAAACAATTCAGAATATTGATAAGAAAGATAATCCAAAATGTTGGAAATAGAACAGAAAAAATGCAAGAAACATTTAACAAGGACCTAGAAGAACTGAAGATGAAACAGACAACAATGAACAACAAAATAAATGAAATTAAAAATAATCTAGAAGGGATCAATAGCAGAATAACTGAGGCAGAAGAACAGACAAGTGACCTGGAAGATAAAATAGTGAAAATAACTACTGCAGAGCAGAATAAAGAAAAAAGAATGAAAAGAACTGAGGACAGGCTCAAAGACGTCTGGGACAACGTTAAATGCACCAACATTCAAATTATAAGGGTCCCAGAAGAAGAGAAAAAGAAAGGGACTGAGAAAATATTTGAAGAGATTAAGGTTGAAAACTTCCCTAATATGAGAAAAGAAATAGTTAATCAAGTCCAGGAAGCACAGAGATTCCCATACAGGATAAATCCAAGGAGAAACATGACAAGACACATATTAATCAAACTGTCAAAAATTAAACACAAACAAAACATATTAATAGCAGCAATGGAAAAATGACAACTAACACACAAGGGAATGCTCATAAGGTTAACAGCTGAACTTTCAACAGAAACTCTGCAAGCCAGAAGGGACTGGCAGGACATGTTTACAGTGATGAAGGAGAAAAACCTACAACCAAGATTACCCTACCCAGCAAGGATCTCATGCAGAGTTGTTGGAGAAATTAAAACCTTTACAGACAAGCAAAAGCTGAGAGAGTTCAGCACCACCAAACCAGCATTACAACAAATGCTAAAGGATCTTTTCTAGGAAAGAAACAAAAGAGAAGGAAAAGACCTACAATAACAAACCCAAAATAATTGAGAAAATGGGAATAGGAACATACATATTGATAATTACCTTAAACAAAAATGGATTACATGCTCCCACCAAAAGATACAGACTGGCTGAATGGATACAAAAACAAGACCCATATATATGTGGTCTGCAAGAGACCCACTTCAGACCTAGAGACACATACAGATTGAAAGTAAGGGGATGGAAAAAGATATTCCATGGAAATGGAAATCAAAAGAAAGTTTCAGTATCAATTCTCATATCAGACGAAATAGAATTTAAAATAAAGTTTATTAGAAGAGACAAAGAAGGACATTACAAAATGATCAAGGGATCAATACAAGAAGAAGATATAACAATTGTAAATATTTATGCACACAACATACGACCACCACAATATATAAGGCAAATACCAACAGCCATAAAAGGGGAAATCAACAGTAACACAGTTATAGTAGGGGACTTTAACACCCCAATTTCACTAATGGACAAATCATCCAAAATGAAAATAAATAAGGAAACACAAGCTTTAAATGATACATTAAACAAGATGGACTTAATTGATATTTATAGGACATTCCATCCAAAAACAACAGAATGCACATTTTTCTCAAGTGCTCATGGAACATTCTCCAGGATAGATCATATCTTGGATCACAAATCAAGTCTTGGTAAATTTAAGAAAATTGAAATTGTATCAAGTATCTTTTCCAACCACAATGCTATGAGACTACATATCAGTTACAGAAAAATATCTGTAAAAAATACAAACACATGGAGGCTAAACAATACACTACTTAATAACGAAGTGATCACTGAAGAAATCAAGGAGGAAATTTTAAAATACCTAGAAACAAAAGACAATGCAGACACGACAACCCAAAACCTATGGGATGCAGCAAAAACAATTGTAAGTGGGAAGTTTAAAGCAATACAATCCTAACTTAAGAAACAGGAAACATCTCGAATAAACAACCTAAACTTGCACCTAAAGCAATTAGAGAAAAAAGAACAAAAAAACCCCCAAGGTGAGCAGAAGGAAAGAAATCATAAAGATCAGATCAGAAATAAATGAAAAAAAATTAA
Source organism: Mesoplodon mirus (assembly GCF_964341445.2). Classification (NCBI taxonomy): domain Eukaryota; kingdom Metazoa; phylum Chordata; class Mammalia; order Artiodactyla; family Ziphiidae; genus Mesoplodon; species Mesoplodon mirus. The sequence continues at coordinate 75,353,275 of NC_138987.1, read as the reverse complement.
GGAAATGATAGCAAAGATCAATAAAACTGAAAGCTGGTTCTTTGAGAAGTTAAACAAAATTGATAAACCATTAGTCAGACTCATCAAGAAAAAAAGGGAGAAGACTCAAATCAATAGAATTAGAAATGAAAAAGGAGAAGTAACAACTGACACTAGGGAATACAAAAGATCATGAGAGATTACTACAAGCACCTGTATGCCAAGAAAATGGACAACATGGAAGAAATGGTCAAATTCTTAGAAATGCACAACATGGCAAGACTGAACCAGAAAGAAATAGAAAATATGAACAGACCAATCACAAGCACTGAAACTGAAACTGTGATTAAAAATCTTCTAACAAACAAAAGCCCAGGACCAGATGGCTTCACAGGCGAATTCTATCAAACATTTAGAGAAGAGCTAAAACTTATTCTTCTCAAACTTTTCCAAAATATAGCAGAGAGAGGAACACTCCCAAATTCATTCTATGAAGCCACCATCAGCCTGATACTAAAACCAGACAAGTATGTCACAAAGAAAGAAAACTACAGGCCAAAATCTCTGATGAACATAGATGCAAAAATCTTCAACAAAATACTAGCAAACAGAACCCACAGCACATTAAAAGGATCATACACCATGACGAAGTGAGGTTTATTCCAGTAATGCAAGGATTCTTCACTATATGCAAATCAATCAATGTGATACACCATAGTAACAAATTGAAGGAGAAAATCCATATGATCATCTCAATAGATGCAGAGAAAGCTTTTGACAAAATTCAACACCCATTTATGATAAAAACCCTGCAGAAAGTAGGCATAGAGGGAGCTTTTCTCAACGTAATAAAGGCCATATATGACAAACCCACAGCCAACGTCCTCAATGTTGAAAATCTGAAAGCATTTTCACTAAAAGCAGGAGCAAGACAAGGCTGCCTACTCTCACCACTCTAATTCAATATAGTTTTTGAAGTTTTAGCCACAGTATTCACAGAAGAAAAGGAAATAAAAGGAATCCAAATTGGAAAGAAGAAATAAAGCTGTCACTGTTTGCAGATGACATGATACTATACATAGAGAGTCCTAAAGATGCTACCAGAAAACTAGCAGAGCTAATCAATTTATTTGGTAAAGTAGCAGGATACAAAATTAATGTACAGAAATCTCTGGCATTCCTGTACACTAATGATGAAAAATCTGAAAGTGAAATCAAGAAAACACTCCCATTTACCACTGCAATAAAAAGAATAAAATACCTAGGAATAAACCTACCTAAGGAGAAAAAAGACCTTTATGCAGAAAATTATAAGACACTGATGAAAGAAATTAAAGATGATACAAATAGTTGGAGAAATATACCATGTTCTTCGATTGGAAGAATCAACAGTGTGAAAATGACTCTACTACCCAAAGTAATCTACAGATTCAATGCAATCCCTATCAAACTACCACCGACATTTTTCACAGAAGTAGAAAAAAAATTCCACAATTTGTATGGAAACACAAAAGACCCCGAATAGCCAAAGCAATCTTAAGAACGAAAAATGGAGCTGGAGGAATCAGGCTCCCTGACTTCAGACTATACTACACAGCTACAGTAATCAAGACAGTATGGTACTGGCACAAAAAAGAAAGATAGATCAATGGAACAGGATAGAAAGCCCAGAGATAAACCCACACATATATGCTCATCTTATCTTTGATAAAGGAGGCACGAATGTACAGTGGAGAAAGGACAGACACTTCAAAAAGTGGTGTTGGGAAAACTGGACAGGTACATGTAAAAGTATGAGACTAGATCACTCCCTAACACCATACACAAAAATAAGCTCAAAATGGATTAAAGACCTAAATGTAAGGCCAGAATCTGTCAAAGTCTTAGAAGAAAACATAGGCAGAACACTCTATGACATAAATCACAGCAAGATCCTTTCTGACCCACCTCCTAATGAAATAGAAATAAAAAGAAAAATAAACAAATGGGACCTAATGAAAGTTCAAAGCTTTTGCACAGCAAAGGAAACCATAAACAAGACCAAAAGACAACCCTCAGAATGGGAGAAAATATTGCAAATGAAGCAACTGACAAAGTATTCATCTCCAAAATTTACAAGCAGCACATGCAGCTCAATAAAAAAAATAAAAAAACAACCCAATCCAAAAATCGGCAGAAGACCTAAATAGACATTTCTCCAAAGAAGATAAACAGATTGCCAACAAACACATGAAAGAATGCTCAACATCATTAATCATTAGAGAAATGCAAATCAAAACTACAATGAGATATCATTTTACACTGGTCAGAATGGCCATCATCAAAAATCTAGAAACAATAAATGCTGGAGAGGGTGTGGAGAAAAGGGAAAATTTTTGCACTGCTGGTGGGAATGTGAATGGGTACAGTCACTATGGAGAACAGTATGGAAGTTCCTTAAAAAACTACAAATAGAACTACCATATGACCCAGCAATCCCGCTATTGGGCATATACCCTGAGAAAGCCATAATTCAAAAAGAGTCATGTACCAAAATGTTCATTGCAGCTTTATTTACAATTGCCAGGAGATGGACAACCTAAGTGTCCAGCATCGGAAGACTGGATAAAGAAGATGTGGCACATATATACAATGGAATATTACTCAGCCATAAAAAGAAACGAAAGTGAGTTATTTGTAGTGAGGTAGATGGACCTAGAGTCTGTCATACAGAGTGAAGTAAGTCAGAAAGAGAAAAAGAAAGACAAATACCATATGCTAACACATATATATGAAATCTAAGAAAAAATAAAATGTCATGAAGAACCTAGGGGTAAGACAGGAATAAAGACACAGACCTACTAGAGAATGGACTTTTGGATATGGGGAGGGGGAAGGATAAGTTGTGAAAAAGTGAGAGTGGCATGGACATATGTACACTACCAAACATAAATCAGATAGCTAGTGGGAAGCAGCCTCCTAGCACATGGAGATCAGCTCGGTGCTTGGTGACCACCTAGAGGGGTGGGATAGGGAGGGTGGGAGGGAGGGAAATGCAAGAGGAAAGAGATATGGGATCATATGTATATATATAACAGATTCAGTTTGTTATAAAGCAGAAACTAACTACCATTGTAAAGCAATTACACTCCAATAAATATGTAAAAAAAACATTAAAAGCAAAGAAAAAGTATTAAAAGCAGCAAGGGAAAAACAAAAATAACACACAAGGGAATCCCTATAAGGTTAACAGCTGATCATTCAGCAGGAACTCTGCAAGCCATAAGTGAGTGGCAGGACATATTTAAATTGGTGAAGGAGAAAAACCTACAACCAAGATTACTCTACCCAGCTAGGATCTCATTCAGATTTGATAGAGAAATTAAAGCCTTTACAGACAAGCAAAACCTAAGAGAATTCAGCACCATGAAACCAGCTTTAGAACAACCGCTAAAGGAACTTCCCTAGGTAGGAAACAGAAGAGAAAGAAAAGGCCTACATAACAAACCCCAAACAATTGAGAAAATGGTAATAGGAGCATACATATTGATAATTACCTTAAACAAAAATGGATTACATGCTCCAATCAAAAGACTTAGATTGGCTGAATGGATACAAAAACAAAACCCGTATATATGCTGTCTACAATATAGCCACTTCAAACCTAGGGACACATACAGATTGAAAGTGAGGGGATGGAAAAAGATACTCCATGCTAATGGAAATCAAAAGAAAACTGGAGTAGCAATTCTCATATTAGACAAAATAGACTTTAAAATAAAGGCTATTACAAGAGACAGAGAAAGACATCACATAATGATCAAGGGATCAAAGCAAGAAGAAGATATAACAATTGTAAAAATTTATGTACCCAGCATAGGAGCAATTCAATACATAAGGCAAATAATAACATCCATAAAAGGAGAAATCGACAATAACACAATCATAATAGGGGACTGTAACAAACCACTTTCACTAATGGACAGATCATCCAAAATGAAAATAAATAAGGAAACACAAGCTTTAAATGACATATTAAACAAGATGGACTTAATTAATATTTATAGAACATTCCATCCAAAAACAACAGCACATTCTTCTCTAGTGCTCATGGAACATTCTCCAGAACAGATCATATCTTGGGTCACAAATCAAGCCTTGGTAAATTTAAGAAAATTGAAATTGTATCAAGTATCTTTTCTGCCCACAATGGTATGAGACTGGAGATCAATTACAGGAAAATATCTGTAAAAAATACAAACACATGGAGGCTAAACAACACAGTGCTTAAAAATCAAGAGATCACTGAAAAAATCAAAAAGGAAATCAAAAAATACCTAGAAACAAATGACAATATAAACACGATGACAAAAAAACCAATGGGATGCAGCAAAAGCAGTTCTAAGAGGGAAGTTTATAGCAATACTGTCCTACTTAAGAAATAAGAAACATCCCAAATAAACAACCTTACCTTACAACTAACTCAATTAGAGAAGGAAGAACAACCCCCCCCCAAAGTTAGCAGAAGGAAGGAAATCATAAAGATCAGATCAGAAATAAATGAAAAAGAAATGAAGGGAACGATAGCAACATTTAGTAAAACTAAAAGCTGATTCTTTGAGAAGATAAACAAAATTGATAAACCATTAACCAGAATCATTAAAAAAAAAGTGGTGGGGAGTAGACTCAAATCAATAGAAATAGAAATGTAAAAGGAGAAGTAACAACCGACACTGCAGAAATACAAAGGGTCCCGAGAGATTACTACAAGCAAAACTATGCCAAAAAAATGGACAACCTGGAAGAAATGGACAAAGTCTTAGAAATGTACAAGCTTCGGAGACTGAACCAGGAAGAAACAGAAAATATGAACAGACCAATCAAAAGCACTGAAATGGAAACTGTGATTAAAAATCTTCCAGCAAACAAAAGCCCAGGACCAGACAGCTTCACAGGCGAATTCTGTCAAATATTTAGAGAAGAGCGAACACTTATCTTTCTCAAACTCTTCAAAAATATAGCAGAGGGAGGAAAACTCCCACACTCATTCTACAAAGCCACCATCACCTGATACAAAAACTGCACAAAGATGTCACAAAGAAAGGAAACTGCCAGGCTAATATCACTGATTAACAGAGATGCAAAAATCCTCCAGAAAATACTAGCAAAAAGAATCCAACAGCACATTAAAAGGATAATACACCATGATGAAGTGGAGTTTATCCTAGGAATGCAAGGCTTCTTCAATATACACAAATCAATCAACGTGGTACACCATATTAACAAATTGAAGGAGAAAAACCATATGATCATCTCAATAGATGCGGAGAAAGATTTCGACAAAATTCAACACCCATTTAGGATAAAAACCCTCCAGAAAGTAGGCATAGAGGGAACTTTCCTCAACATAATAAAGGCCATATATGACAAACCCACAGCCAACATCGTCCTCATTGGTGACAAATTAAAACCATTTCCAAGATCAGGAACAAGACAAGGTTGCCCACTCTCACCACTATTACTGAACCTAGTTTTGGAAGTTTTAGCCACAGCAATCAGAGAAGAAAAAGAAATAAAAGGAATCCAAATCAGAAAAGGAGAAGTAAAGCTGTCTCTGTTTGCAGATGACATGATACTATAAATAGATAATCCTAAAGATGCTACCAGAAAACTAGTAGAGGTAAGCAATAAATTTGGTAAAGTAGTAGGAAACAAAATTAATGCATAGAAATCTGTTGCATTCCCATACACTAATGATGAAAAATCTGAAAGTGAAATTAAGAAAATACTTCCACTTACAACAAACCTCCCAATCCAAAAATGGGCAGAAGATCTAAATAGACATGTCTCCAAAGAAGATATACAGATTGCCAACAAACACATGAAAGAATGCTCAACATCATTAATCATTAGATAAATGTAAAACAAATCTACAATGAGGTACCACCTCACACTGGTCAGAATGGCCATCATTAAAACATCTACAAACAATTAATGCTGTAAAGGGTGTGGAGAAAAGGGAACCATCTTGTACTGTTGGTGGGAATGTAAATCAATACAGCAACTAGGGAGAACAGTATCAAGGTTCCTTAAAAAACGAAAAATAGAACTACCGTACGACCCACTAATCCCACTACTTGGCATATACCCTGAGAAAACCATATTTCAAAAAGAGTCATGTACCAAAATCTTCATTGCAGTTTACAATAGCAGGACATGGAAGCAACCTAAGTGTCCATCAACAGATGAATGGATAAAGAAGATGTGGCACATATATACAATGGAATATTACTCAGCCATAAAAGGAACAAAACTGAATTATTTGTAGTGAGGTAGATGGACCTAGAGACTGTCATACAGAGTGAAGTAAGTCAGAAAGAGAAAAACAAATACCGTAAGCTAATGCATATATGTGGAATATAAAAAAAATATGAAAAAGAAAAACCTAGGGGCAAGGTGGGAATAAAGACACAGACCTACTAGAGAGTGGACTTGAGGATATGGGGAGATGGAAGGGTAAGCTGGGACAAAGTGAGAGATTGACATGGACATATATACACTAACAAACGTAAAATAGATAGCTAGTGGGAAGAAGCCCCATAGCATAGGAGATCAGCTCAGTGCTTTGTGACCACCTAGAGGGGTGGGATAGGGAGGGTGGGAGGGAGGGAGATGCAAGAGGGAAGAGATTTGGGGACATATGTATAACTGATATATGTATATGTATAGCTGATTCACTTTGTTATAAAACAGAAAATAACACACCATATATTAGACTATAAAGTAATTATACTCTATTAAAGATGTTTTTAAAATTAAAATAAAAAAAAGAATAGCTGCTCAGTAGATATTTATTGAATAAACTAATGACTAGAGAATTTTCCCCCTTTTTAGAAAATCCCTGGGTTTTATAGTAAAAAATATATATATAAAGCAAAAAACAATCACGCCAAGATGCATTATCCTGAAAGTCACATCTTTATCTTCTTTTAAACTTCTTTCTATGCATCAAAATGTAACAAGATGGCAGTTGCGACCACTCTACTTGCACTGCTGTGTGCTTATTCTCTTCAGAAGGCAGCTGATATTATAAATCAAATATTTTATTCACAATTTCTCTTTAAAATTTATAAAAATAATTTTCTGTTATCATTAAATATTTTTCTTAAATGTGATTTTTTAGTGCACTATGTGACATAACTTATTTTGCCAAAGTCTTATTGTCATACATTCATGCTGTTTACTTAATCCAACACTGTTTGATATAAATATATGAGGTTTCTAACTTGCTTTGATTAGCTTAACTGATATTTGACCTTATGTTATCTTGTTTATAATTTATTGTTCTTTAAATCTTTTCTTATTGTTTTCCTTGTTAATGGTCTTTTGCTATATTGATGACTTTGTTTTTTCTCTCTGGTAATTTAGAAAGAGTATTCTTTGTTTTTATTATAGTAATATCTGTTTTTAGGTAATTATAACTGATTATTTTCCATGAATATTTGCATCTAAGCATTTAAAACAATGTATTATAACACATTAAACTTGCCTTTCTTCTGCCATCCCTTCCCCATTTCATTTCCAGTTTTTGTCAGTGTAATATGAAATTTAAGTCCTTGTTATCATTTAATATTTTATATCTTATATTATTTTTCACGATATTTTTATATTATATTAAAATTTATAATAATTTCATATTTATTCAGTTTTAAAGACAGCTTTTTTTCTTAGAGATAATTCATTTATACTGTGACTTCTCTATTCTTAAGATCTTTGCTTTTTTCTTCTTTTCTCATTTTGTTAACTTAGTTCCTCAAATATTTTGTATTAAGTGTATATATATACTATAGTTTCTGTATACTTGCACATCTAAAAATATCTTTTTCTTGTACTTATAGTTGAATGCAAATTCAGCCTTGTGTAGAATTTTTATCTCAATTTTTTTCTCTGCAAAACTCAGAGGATATTGTTCTACTTTCTGATGTTAAGAATAAGGTCAATGAACTTTGAGGATACATATATCCTGTACCATACCCAAAATGTGAAGGGTGAGAATGTGCAACTGTTAAAATGTGGTAATTTTTTAAAAGTATAGCTAATCTGTAATGTAAGAGATAAATCATGTTTCCCTCTGTTTTGTGACAAGGTGAACACTTGAATATTTTCAGCCAGAAAGCAAATGAAAATTACACAACTGATGTTCTTACTGCCATCTTACTATCTCTGTCCTGCTTATGTCTTGCATACAGCCTGTTCAAGCATGCTTGCTTGTTTATGGTGACATTGTACAATATTATCATGTGAATACACAAAGTCTCCTAAATTTCAGCTGTGGTTGGATATAATTTATTTCTTGATACCTGTGATGACTTTTAAACTGCAATATTTAAACTGTACATAACATTTTCACAACAATTTCTATTCATTCAGTTACTAAGTCAGGAATGTAAAACAAATATTTTATTATTATCAAGAAGTTTCCATCTGGTGCAGTATAAGGAGAATACATTGAGTTTCTAATATGAGGTTATAATTTTCCACTTGTTTTGAAAGTCATGAAAAGAAGAGAGAAATAGTATCAACCAGTTTACCTTTAAAGCAAGGAAACTTTAAAATAAAACTTGAAATTTTAAAACATCTTGGTTCAGATATTTCTCATCATTTTATATGTAGGAGGTAGAAGTCCCTTGTTTGTGTCATTTGCTCTAATAATAAAAATTTACCCACGAAAAATAACTATGATATAAAATATTCTAAATTAAACAACATTAGAAAATTTCAGAAAATATAAAGGACATTAAATAATTTTTAAAATCAATACAATTGAGGACTGAATGCCAATTTCATGGTAAAACTATTGCTGATAAGTAGAATTATATATTTACAATTATAATTAAATTATCTAATCACTCACAACAGGTTAAAATACTAGAATGCACTTGAAATTAATAGTTACTATATTTACTTAGACAACTGAGTCTATATTTAAGAAAGATAATCTACTTCAGAATTATCCCAATGTTTTAGTTTATAAGACAATAGTCCAATAGAATTGTGCAAATTTAAAATAGAATCATAAGGACTAGAATGCTGCATGGCATTGGTAAGTAGATCCTTTTGGGCTTATTTAGTATTTTCTGGTGGAAATATTGGTGTAGAAATAAATGACAGATGTCAGTTCATGTAAGACAGCTGAATTAAATATCAAAATTGAAGGAGAGATTCTTAAATTTTATTGTTGTTGAAGGGACAGCTGTAAACAACTTAGAGTTTATTATAATGAGTCAAAGAAATCAAAGTTAATTTAAATAAGGTCTGTGCTCATAGGTGTGGCATCTATATAAATTTGAATTTTAGTGATGATGTGGAAAATTCATTGTTTAGGTTGAACAATGGTGAGGCTTTGTAAGGAATTCCAAATGCTCTGAACTTTAAAATACTTTTATGACACTATGCATCTGAGATATAATAGGCATTTTGTTTCCCAAAATATTTGCGAAGAAGGCAAAGGTGTACCATGTAGAAAATAATATTGTTTGTTGGAAACACATTGAATTGTATAACGTCACGGGTTATATGAAACAATGTTTCAAAAATGTAACGGCTAATAATTGAAGTGATTTGTTGAAATTGGCTTCCAGATTCAGATTTTATCTTTACCTTAAAACTTCTACATCACATTTATTAAAGAGTGGGGATATTGCCTTAAAGCCAATAAATAATTACCTTAAAGTAAATATATAGCCAATCCTCACTTTTCAAAAGTAGAAGCACTGAAGGGAAACAAAACCATCGAGGAGAGTAAAGAGGAATTTATGCAAAAAACAAAAACCCCCAACCAACCAAGTAAACAACCAAAAAAACAAACAAACAAAAAAACCCACTAAAACTGATATTTCAAAATTACTAAATCTATAAACAAAACAAAAACTTTTAGACTAAAAATTTGTGACACTATTTATAAACTATGTTTTATAATGTAAGAACACTCTCCTCAACCTCTACTCCATCGCTACATTTGTATGTCAGTTCTTTGGTCAGCAATGCTATTTCATTTCCCCATATGATGACTGAGACTGTAGTATAAATAAAATGAAACAGATCTATTCAAAAGGGAATATAGGCATGGGAAACATGGGGACGGTGGGGGAATGAACACAGACATAATTCTTGATCTTGATAGAAGAGAGATTTAAAGAGAACAATGTCTATTAATTTTGCATTTACTGTTTTATGTTCTAAAATTAAATTTTTATCTCTGTTTAAGAGATTCGATTAACCACATTTGATCCACTGATCCAGTTTTGTAAACTGGGAATGTGATACACAAGATATAGCAGAATAAATGCTAATTAATGAATTTTTAAATGAATCTCAGTTGCACAGAATTGTTTTAAACATAATGTTTGGCTTGTGGACAAATTGTCTTCATTGGTCCATGCAAGGTCCTCTTTTATGCTTGTTGGTATGGTGAATATACATATTTATTAGTATAAAGAGCATCTGTGAACTCAAATCTTAAGAACTAGACCATTTCTAGTTATTTATACCTGTACATTTATTCATCCTTATTTTACTCCTCTAGTTCCCACTTACAAATAAACACTATCCTAAAGTTTTTGTTTGTCATTCTCTTTTCTTGGTAACAGCTTTATTGGGATATAATTCATATACAAATCAATTCATCAACTTAAAGTGTATAATTAAATGGTTTTTAGTATATTCACATACTTGTAAAACCCATCACAATTAATTTTATTTTTTTAAACATCTTAATTAGAGTATAATTGCTTTACAATGTTGTGTCACTTTCTGCTTTATAACAAAGTAACTCAGTTATACATATACTTATGTCCCCATTTCTCTTCCCTCTTGCATCTCCCTCCTCCCACCCTCCCTATCCCACCCCTCTAGGTGGTCACAAAGCACCGAGCTGATCTCCCTGTGCTTGCTATGCGGCTGCTTCCCACTAGCTATCTACCTTATGTTTGGTAGTGTATATATGTCCATATCACTCTCTCAGTTTTTCCCAGCTTACCCTTCCCCCTCCCCATATCCTCAAGTCCATTCTCTAGTAGGTTTGCATCTTTATTCTCATCTTGCCCCTAGATTCTTCTGACCATTTTCTTTTTCTTTCTTTTTTTAAAATTCCATATGTATGTGTTAGTGTACGATATTTGTTTTTCTCTTTCTGACTTACTTCACTCTGTATGACAGTCTCTAGGTCCATCTACCTCACTACAAATAACTCAGTTTTGTTCCTTTTTTGGCTGAGTAATATTCCATTGTATATATATGCCACATCTTCTTTATCCATTCATCTGTTGAGGGAAACTTAGGTTGCTTCCATGTCCTGCTATTGTAAATAGAGCTGCAATGAAGATTTTGGTACATGACTCTTTTTGAAATATGGTTTTCTCAGGGTACATGTCAAGTACTGGGATTAGTGGGTCATATGGTAGTTCTATTTTTCGTTTTTTAAGGAACCTTGATACTGTTCTCCCTAGTTGCTGTATTGATTTACATTCCCACCAACAGTACAAGATGGTTCCCTTTTCTCCACACCCTTTACAGCATTAATTGTTTGTAGATGTTTTAATGATGGCCATTCTGACCAGTGTGAGGTGGTACCTCATTGTAGATTTGTTTTACATTTATCTAATGATTAATGATGTTGAGCATTCTTTCATGTGTTTGTTGGCAATCTGTATATCTTCTTTGGAGAAATGTCTATTTAGGTCTTCTGCCCAGTTTTGGACGGGTGTTTTGTTTTTTGATATTGAACTGCATGTGTAGCTTGTATATTTTGGAGATTAATCCTTTGTCAGTTGCTTCATTGGCAAATATTTTCTGCCATTCTGAGGTTTATCTTTTCGTCTTGTTTATGGTTTCCTTTGCTGTGCAAAAACTTTTAAGTTTCATTAGGTCCCATTTGTATATTTTTGTTTTTATTCACATTTCTCTAGGAGGTGGGTCAAAAAGGATTTTGCTGTGATTTATGTCAGAGAGTGTTCTGCCTATGTTTTCCTCCAAGGCTTTGATGGTGTCTGGCCTTATATTTAGGTCTTCAATCCATTTTGAGTTTATTTTTGTGTATGGTGTTAAGGAGTGTTCTAATTTCATTCTTTTACATGTAGCTGTCCAGTTTTCCCAGTACCACTTATTGAAGAGGCTCTTTTTCCACTGTAAATTCTTGCCTCCTTTACCAAAGATAAGGTGACCATATGTGTGTGGGTTTATCTCTGGGCTTTCTATCCAGTTCCATTGATCTATATTTCTCTTTTTGTGCCAGTACCATACTGTCTTGATTACTGTAGCTTTGTAGTATAGTCTAAAGTCAGGGAGCCTGATTCCTCCAGCTCCATTTTTCGTTCTTAAGATTGCTTTGGCTATTTGGGGTCTTTTGTGTTTCCATAAAAATTGTGGAATTTTTTTTCTACTTCTGTGAAAAATGTCAGTGGTAGTTTGAAAGGGAATGCATTGAATCTGTAGATTGCTTTGTGTAGTAGAGTTATTTTTACAATGTTGATTCTTCCAATCCAAGAACATGGTATATCTCTCCATCTATTTGTATCAACTTTAATTAGTTTCATCAGTGTCTTATAATTTAATGCATACAGGTCTCTTGTCTCCATAGGTAGAATTATTCCTAGATATTTTATTCCTTTTGTTGCAATGGTAAATGGGAGTGTTTCACTTTCAGATTTTTCATCATTAGTGTATAGGAATGCAACAGATTTTGTGCATTACTTTTGTTTCCTTCTACTTTACCAAATTCATTGATTACCTCTACTAGTCTTCAGGTAGCATCTTTAGGATTCTCTATGTATAGTATCATGTCATCTGCAAACAGAGACAGCTTTACTTCTTCTTTTCCAATTTGGATTCCTTTTATTTCTTTTTCTTCTCTGATTGCTGTGGCTAACACTTCCAAAACTAGGTTCAGTAATAGTGGTGAGAGTGGGCAACCTTGTCTTGTTCCTGATGTTAGTGGAAATGGTTTCAATTTTTCACCACTGAGGATGATGTTGGCTGTGGGTTTGTCATATATGGCCTTTATTATGTTGAAGAAAGTTCTCTCTATGCCTACTTTCTGGAGGGTGTTTTTCCTAAATGGGTGTTGAATTTTGTCGAAAGCTTTCTCTGCATCTATTGAGATGAGCATATGGTTTTTTCCTTCAGTTTGTTAATATGGTGTACCACGTTGATTGATTTGTGTATATTGAAGAATCCTTGCATTGCTGGGATAAACCCCACTTCATTATAATGTATGATCCTTTTAATGCGCTGTTGGATTCTCTTTGCTAACATTTTGTTGAGGATTTTTGCATTTGTGTTCATCAGCGATATTGGCCTGTTGTTTTATTTCTTTGTGGCATCTTTTTCTGGTTTTGGTATCAGAGTGGTGGTGGCCTCGTAGAATGAGTTTGGGAGTGTTCTCCCCTCTGCTATATTTTGGAAGAGTTTGAGAAGGATAGGTGTTAGCTCTTCTCTAAATGTTTGATAGAATTCACCTGTGAAGTCATCTTGCCCTGGGTTTTGTTTGTTGGAAGGTTTTTAATCACAGTTTCAATTTCAGTGCTTGTGATTGGTCTGTTCATATTTTCTATTTCTTCCTGGTTCAGTCTCAGAAGATTGTGCATTTCTAAGACATGTCCATTTCTTCCAGGTTGTCCATTTTATTGGCATAGAGTTGTTTGTAGTAATCTCTCATGATCCTTTGCATTTCTGCAGTGTCAGTTGTTGCTTCTTCTTTTTCATTTCTAATTCTATTGATTTGAGTCTTATCCCTTTTTTATATTTTTGATGACTCTAGTTAATGGTTTATCAATTTTTAAAATCTGCTGAAAGAATCAGCTTTTAATTTTATTGATCTTTGCTACCGTTTCCTTCATTTCTTTTTCATTTAATTTGATCTCATCTTTATGATTTCTTTCCTTTGCTAACGTTGGGTTTTTTTTTGTTGTTGTTGTTCTTATTTCACTAATTGCTTTAGGTGTGAGGTTCGCTTGTTTATTTGAAATGTTTCTTGTTTTTGAGGTAGGCTTGTATAGCTATAAACTTCCATTTTAGAACTGCTTTTGCTGCATCCCATAGGTTTTGGGTCATTGTGTTTTCATTGTCATTTGTTTCCAGGTGTTTTTGGATTTTCTCTTTGATTTCTTCAGTGATCTCTTGGTTGTTAAGCAGTGTGATGTTTAGCCTCCATGTGTTTGTATTTCTTACATATTTTTTCCTGTAATTTATATCTGATCTCATAGCATTGTGTTTGGAAAAGATACTTGATATGATTTCAATTTTCTTAAGTTTACCAAAGCTTGATTTGTGACCCAGGATATGATCTATCCTGGAGAATGTTCTATGAGCACTTGGGAAGAAAGTGTATTCTGTTATTTTTTGCATGGAATGTCCTATAAATATCAATGAAGTCCATCTTGTTTAATGTATCATTTAAAGCTTGTGTTTCCTTATTTATTTTCATTTTGGATGATCTGTCCATTGGTGAAAGTGGGGTGTTAAAGTCCCCTACTATGATTGTGTCACTGTCAATTTACCCTTTTATGGCTGTTAGTATTTGCCTTATGTATTGAGGTGCTCCTACACTGGGTGCATAAATATTTACAATTGTTATATTTTCTTGGATTGATCCCTTTCTCATTATGTAGTGTCCTTCTTTGTCTCTTGTAATAGTCTCTGTTTTAAAGTCTATTTTGTCTGATATGAGAATTACTACTCCAGCTTTCTTTTGATTTCCATTTGCATGGAATATCTTTTTCCATCCCCTTACTTTCAATCTGTATGTGAGTCTAGGTCTGAAGTGGGTCTCTTGTAGACAGCATATATATGGGTCTTGTTTTTGTATCCATTCAGCCAGTCTATGTCTTTTGGTTGGAACATTTATTCCATTTATGTTTAAGGTAATTATCAGTATGTATGTTCCTATTACCATTTTCTTAATTTTTGTGGGTTTATTATTGTAGGTCTTTTCCTTCTCTTGTGTTTCCTGCCTAGAGAAGTTCCTTTACCAGTTGTTGTAAAGCTGGTTTGGTGGTGCTGAATTCTCTTAGCTTTTGCTTGTCTGTAAAGCTTTTAATTTCTCTGTCAAATCTGAATGAGTTCCTTGCTGGATAAAGTAATCTTGCTTGTAGTTTTTTCTCCTTCATCACTTTAAATATTTCCCACCACTCCCTTCTGGCTTCCAGAGTTTCTGCTGAAAGATCAGTTGTTAACCTTATGGGGATTCCTTTATGTGTTGTTTGTTGTTTTTCCCTTGCTGCTTTTAATATTGGTTCTTTGTATTTAATTTTTGATAGTTTGATTAATATTTCTTGATGTGTTTCTCCTTGGATTTATCATGTATGGTAGTCTTTACACTTCCTGCACTTGAATGACCTATTCCTTTCCCATATTAGGGAAGTTTTCAACTATAATCTCTTCAAATATTTTCTCAGTCCCTTTCTTTTTCTCTTCTTCTTCTGGAACCCCTATAATTTGAATATTTGTGTGTTAATGTTGTCCCAGAGGTCTCTGAGACTGTCCTCAGTTCTTTTCATTCTGCAGTAGTTATTTCCACTATTTTATATTCCAGCTCACTTATCCGTTCTTCTGCCTCAGTTATTCTGCCATTGATCCCTTCTAGAGAATTTAAATTTCATTTATTTTGTTGTTGAACTCTGTTTGCTCTTTAGTTCTTCTAGGTTCTTGTTAAACGTTTCTTGTATTTTCTGCATTCTATTTCCAAGATTTTGGATCATCTTTTCTATCATTATTCTGAATTCTTTTTCAGGTAGACTGCCTATTTCCTCTTCATTTGTTAGGTATGATGGGTTTTTATCTTGCTCCTTCATCTGCTGTGTGTTTCTCTGTCTTCTCATTTTGCTTCACTTACTGTGTTTGGGGTCTCCTTTTCACAGGCTGCAGGTGCGTAGATTCCATTGTTTTTGGTGTCTGTCCCCAGTTGCTAAGGTTGGTTCAGTGGGTTGTGTAGACTTCCTGGTGAAGGGGACTAGTGCCTGTGTTCTGGTGCATGAGGCAGGATCTTGTCTTTCTGGGGTCAGGTCCGTGTCTTTTGGTGTGTTTTGGGGTGTCTGTGGCCATATTATGATTTTAGGTAGCCTCTGTGCTAATGGTTGGGGTTGTGTTCCTGTATTGCTAGTTGTTTGGCATAATGTGTCCAGAAGTGTAGCTTGCTGGTCGCTGTGTGGAGCTGGGTCTTGGCCTTGAGATGGGAGATCTTTGGGGGACTTTCATCATGTGATATTACATGGAGCTGGGAGGTCTGTTGAGTACCAGTGTCCTGAACGTGGCTCACCCACCTCAGTGGCACAGCCCTGACACCTGGCTGGAGCACCAAGAGCCTATCTTCCACACGGCTCAGAATAAAAGGGAGAAAAAAAAAGAAAGAAAGAAAGAAAGAAAGAAAGAAAGAAAGAAAGAAAGAGAAAATAAAATAAAATAAAATAAAGTTATTAAAATAAAAAATAAAATATTATTAAGAAAAAAAATTTTTGAGTAATAAAAAAAACAAAAACTACCCCCCCCAAAAAAACGGACAGACAGAACCCTAGGACAAATGGTAAATGCAAAGCTATACAGAGAATACCACACACAGAAATATAGAGATACACACTCACATAAAGAGAAAAGGGGGAAATATATATATATATGTTTTCTCCCAAAGTTCACCTCCTCAATTTGGGAGGATTTGTTGTCTATTCAGGTATTCCACAGATGCAGGGTACATCAAGTTGTTTGTGGAGATTTAATCCACTGTTTCTGAGGCTGCTGGGAGAGATTTCCCTTTCTCTTCTTTGTTTGCACATCTCCCGGGGTTCAGCTTTGGATTTGCACTCGCCTCTGCATGTAGGTCGCCTGAGGGCGTCTGTTCTTCGCTCAGACAGGACGGGGTTAAAGGAGCAGCTGATTCGGGGGCTCTGGCTCACTCAGGCCATGGGGAAGGAGGGATACGGATGTGGGGCGAGCCTGCAGCAGCAGAGGCCAGCATGATGTTGTACCAGCCTGAGGCGTGCCGTGCATTCTCCCGGGGAAGTTGTCTCTGGATTGCGGGACCCTGGCAGTGGTGGGCTGCACGGACTCCCGGGAGGGGAGGTGTGGATAGTGACCTGTGCTTTCACACAGGCTTCTTGGTGGCTGCAGCAGTATCCTTAGGGTCCCATGCCCGTCTCTGTGGTCTGCGTTGATAGCTGCCGCTCACGCCCATTTCTGGAGCTCCTTTAAGCGGCACTTTTAATCCCCTCTCCTCGTGCACCAGGAAACAAAGAGGCAAGAAAATGTCTCCTTTCTCTTCGGCAGCCGCAGAGTTTTTCATGGACTCCCTCCCGGCTAGTTGTGGGGCACTAGCCCCTGCAGGGTGTGTTCACGCAACCAACCCCAGTCGACCGAAGCCCGAGCCTCAGCTCCCAGCCCCCACCCATCCCGGTGGGTGAGCAGACAAGTCTCTCAGGTTGGTGAGTGCTGGTCGGCACCGATCCTCTGTGCAGGAATCTCTCCGCTTTACCCTCCACACCCCTGTTGCTGCGTTCTCCTCTGTGGCTCCAAAGCTCCCCACCTCTGCCATCCGCTGTCTCCACCCACTAAGGGGCTTCCTAGTGTGTGGAAACCTTTCCTCCTTCACGGCTCCCTCCCACTGATGCAAGTCCTGTCCCTATTCTTTGTCTCTGTTTTTTCTTTTACCCTACCCACGTACGTGGGGGAGTTTCTTGCCTTTTGGGAGGTCTGAGGTCTTCTGCCAGCGTTCAGTAGGTGTTCTGTAGGAGTTTTTCCACATATAGATGTATTTCTGATGTATCTGTGGGGAGGAAGGTGATGTCCACGTCTTACTCTTCCGCCATCTTGAAGCTCCTCCTCCCACAATTAAGTTTAGAATATTTTCATCTGCTCCAAATGTAATCCTGTTCCCTTTGTAGTCACTCCCAGTCTCCTCATCGAAGGCAGCGCCAGTCAACCACTAAACTATTTTCTGTCTCTATAGGTTTGCCTGTTATGTACTTTTCATATAAATGGAATCATATAATACATTATCTTTTGTGATTGGCTTCTTTCAATTAGCATAACGTTTCCAAGGTTCACCATGTTGTAGTATTCACCAGTACTGTATTTTTATTTATTGCTAAATAAAATTCCATATGTGGATATACCACATTTTACCTTTCTATTCATCAGTTGATAGGCATTTGGATCATTTCCTCGATAGGCATTTGGATCATTTCCTCTTTTTTGCTTATTATGAATAATGCTGCTATGAACATTCATGTACAAGTTTTTTTTTTGTGGACATATGTTTTTATTTCTCTTGTGTATATATTTAGGGGTGGAGTTGCTGGGTAATGTGGAACTTTATGTATAACATTTTGAGGAACTGCCAGAAATTTTCCAAAGTGTCTGGCCCATTTTACATTTCTACCAACTGCCAATGAGGATTCCAATTTTTCTACATTTTTGTCAACACTTGTTATTATCTGTCTTTTAAATTATGGACATTTTAGTGGGTGTGAAGTGGTATCTCGTGGTTTTGAGTTCTATTTCCCTGAGGACTGATGATGCTAAACATCTTTTCCATCTTTTCATATTTTTTGCCCATTTAAAAAATGGGTTCATAGTTTTTATTATTGAGTTATGAGTTCTTTATATATTTATAAATAAGATCCTTATAAGATATATAACTGGCTTATAGTTTCTCACATTAAGTAGGCTGTGCTTTTAGGCTGTTGATGGTATCCTTTGAAGCATAAAAAGTTTTAATTTTGGTGAAGTTCAGTTTATTATTTTCTTGATTGTTAATGCTTTTGGTTTCATATCTCAGAAACCATTGATAAATCCAAGGTCAAGAAGATTTACCCCTATGTTTTCTCCTAAGAATTTTATCATTTTAGCTCTTACATTTATGTGTTTGATCCACTCTGAGTTATTTTTTTGCATACTGTGTGAGCTGGGGCTCCAGCTTCATTTATTTGGATGTGGACATCCATTTGTCCCAACACTATTTGTTGCAAAGACTGTTGTTTCCTCATTGACTTTTTCTGGCACTCTTGTCAGAAATCAGTTGATCATAAATGTGAGTGTTTATTTCTGGACTCTAATTTCTGTTCCATTGATTTATATGTATATACTTAGTCAGTTATCACCATTTTAATTTCATTGCTTTCTTAAATTAGTTTGTATGTAGTTTTTGTTTGCAGTGATACAACATCCTTTCAAGATTAAAAATTATACAAAAGTGTACACAGAAATTCTTCAGTTTTAAGGTTTCCAGTCAACCTTTTGTTACTAAGATTTATCCATGTCATTGGTAACAATAATTCAGTTATTCCACGGTTATGTATCATTTTTTTGTTGAATATGCCATACTTCTAAAATCCATCACTTTTCTATAGGTGTGCAGGTCATTTCCTATTTTTATCCTCCCCTATTTTGTACAGTGTTTCAATGTCAATTCTTGTACCTATCAACTAATACACATGGATGAAGTAGTTTCCTCTGGGTATATACTCAGGTGTGGAATTGCTCCAACCTGGGTATGTCAGTGTTTAATAGATACTTCCAAACTGTTGGGTGTTTTTTATTACTCTCCAATCAGAAATGTATTGGAAATTCTATTGGTCTATTGGTCTTCAGAGTTGGGATTGTGAGACTTTGTGAGTTTATCAATTAATGTCATATGATATATTATCTTATTACAAGCTTGATTTGCATTTCTTTGATTAATGAGGTGGAGAATATCCATAAGTTTATTGCCATACATATTTCCTCCTCCATAAAATACTTCTCATGATTTTCATGTTTTTGCCCATTTTAAATTGGGTTATTTAAGTCCTTATAATTGATTTGTAGGATTTATTTATACAATTTGCAACTCTTTCTTAATCATATGTGTTGTAAATATCTTATCCTTAATTTGTAGCTTGACTTTTCACTTTTTAAAGTTGATTTTTGATAATGAAAAGTTATTTAAGTTTTTTTTTTAAATTGAGGTGTAATGGGCATATATTAGTTTCAGAGGTACAACATAATGATTTGATATTTGTAATATATTACAAATTCTTCACCACGAGAAGTCTAGTTAACATCTGTCACCACAAATAGTTATATAGGTTTTCTTGTGATTAGAACCTTTAAGAATTCAGCAACTTTCAAATATGCAGTATAGTATTAAGAATAGTCACCATGCTGTATATTGCATACCCATGACATTGATTTTATAACTGGAAGTTTAATATCTTTTGACTCCCTTCACCAGTTTGGCACCCCTTTACCACCACCCCACACCTTCCCCACCTCTGGCAACCACCAATCCCTTCTCTGAACTTGGTTGTTGTTGTGTGGTTCTTTTTTGTTTGTTTTGGTTTGGTTTGGCTCTAAGATTCCACACATAAGTGAAATCATATAGTATTATTTAGCATAATACCCATGAAGTTCAGCCGTGTTGTCACAGATTGCAAGATTTCCTTCATTTTTTATGGCTGAACTATATCCATCTATCTTTTGATGAACACTTAGGTTGTTCCCATATCTTGGCTATTGTAAATAATGCTGCAAAACATGGGGGTGCATGAACTTTTCGAATTACTGTTTTTTCTTTGGATAAAAACACAGAAGTGGAATTGTTGGATCATATGGTAGCTCCATTTTTAAGTTTTTGAGGAACCTCCATAGTGTCTTCTATCGTGGCTGCATCAATTTATATTCCCACCAACAGTGTATGAGTGTTCCCTTTTCTTCACATTCTGGCCAACACTAGCTATTTGTTGTCTTTTGGATTATAGCCATTGTAACAGGTGTGAGGTGATACGTCATTGCAGATTTGACTTGCATCTCTCTGATGATTAGTGATCTGTGTGTCTTTTCATGTCCTCTTTGGAAAATTGTTTGTTCAGGGCCTCTGCCAATTTTTATATTGGATGTTTGTTTTTTGCTATTGAGTTATATGAATTTTCTCTATATTTTGGATATTAACCCTTTAGATATATGATTTGCAATTATTTTCTCCCATTTAGTAGGTTTCCTTGTCATTTTGTTGTTAATTTCCTTTGTTGTGCAGAAGCTTTTCCTTAATGTAGTCACACTTGTTTATCTTTGCTTTGGTTGCCATTGCTTTTGGTGTCAAATTACTTAATGTAATACAATTGGTCTTTTGTTTTAATTTGAACATATTTTGTGTCTTAAGAAACCATTCACTCCCTCTAAATCATTTATATTTTATAATAGAATTTTGGAAGTTTTTCTTTAATATTTAATGCCATTTGAAGTTGAATTTAGTATGTGAACTGAAAAGGGGATTGGTATTTATGCTTTTCCCTAAAAATAATCATTCTTACAGCTGCCAATTATTAAATAAATAATTCCATTTGTTTTCCCACAACCTAGTATGTTCCTTCTGTCACATATCTAATTTCCATACGTACTTGACATATTTTTACTCTATTTATTTTGCCAATCTTTCTATCCTCGCACTAGTGTCACACTTTTTAAATTACTATAAGTTCAGAATAAACCATATTTTTAGAGTAAGTCTCACCTCTTCCTCTTCCTCTTTCTTTTTCAGCAGTATGGCTGTTCATAGACCTTTACTTTTCCATACACGTTTAAGAATCAGCTTCTCAAATTTCATAGAAAGAAAAATTTAAAAACTCATTGGGGGGACTTCCCTGGTGGTCCAGTAGGTAAGACTCTGTGCTCCCAAGGCAGGGGGCTTAGGTTTGATCCCTGGCCGGGGAACTAGATCCCACATGCATGCCACAACTAAGAGTTTGCATGCTGCAACTATGAGCCTGCATGTCATAACTAAAGATCCTGCATGCTGCAACTAAGACCCAGCACAGCCAAAATAAATAAATTAAAAAAATAAATATTAAAAAAGAAAAAATCCTCATTGGGATTTTAATTGGAGTTGCTTTGAAAAGTTGAGTTGGTTTAAATCAATTTTGAGGAATTTTAAATCTTTACATTTTTAAGACTTTCTATATTTTTCTTTGGTTACTTTTAAGAAACAACATTTCAGCCAGGTGTGCCTATACCAAGATCAAGAAGATATACTTAGTCTTTCAGAAGTACTATAGGTTTAAGTCTTATATTGAGGCCTGATGTATCTGAATTTAACTTTTATGTATGATATGAGACGGGAGTCAAATTACTATTTTTTCCTTACAGATTTGCAATTGATCCAGTACAATACTTTTCTCCTTTAAGATTCATTTAGGGATTTGTGTAAGGACATGGGATGTACAGAGTTGCATTTCTAGTGGTGGATTTAACAACACTGGATAGTAAAGAGTGACAACTGTGAGAATCTTGAGGTTTCTAAACCAATTATCAAGATTTATAAAATGTAGATAACAGGGTTCATGGCCTGAACCAGAATAGTGACTGGAAAAATAATTTTTATTTATCTATTAAAAAAATTTTTTTAGGGCCTCCCTGGTGGCGCAGTGGTTGAGAGTCCGCCTGCCGATGCAGGGGATACGGGTTCGTGCCCCGGTCTGGGAGGATCCCATATGCCGCGGAGCGGCTGGGCCCGTGAGCCATGGCCGCTGGGCCTGCGCATCCGGAGCCTGTGCTCCGCAACGGGAGAGGCCACAACAGTGAGAGGCCCGCATACCGCAAAAAGAAAAAAAAAAATTTTTTTTTAACATCTTTATTGGAGTATAATTGCTTTACAATGGTGTCTTAGTTTCTGCTTTCTAACAAAGTGAATCAGCTATACATATATCTCCATATTTCCCCCCTCTTGCATCTCCCACCCATCCTCCCTATCCCACCCCTCTAGGTGGGCACAAAGTGCCTAGCTGATCTCCCTGTGCTATGCGGCTGCTTCCCACTAGCTATCTATTTTACATTTGGTAGTGTTTATATGTCCACGCCACTCTCTCACTTCGTCCCAGCTTACCATGTCCTCAAGGACATTCTCTAGGTCTACGTCTTTATTTCTGTCCTGCCCCTAGGTTCCTCATGACTTTTTTTTTTTTTTAGATTCCATATATATGTGTTAGCATATGGTATTTGTTTTTCTCCTTCTAACTTACTCCACTCTGTATGACAGACTCTAGGTCCATCCACCTCACTACAAATAACTCACTCTCATTTCTTTTTATGGCTGAGTAATATTCCATTGTATATATGTGCCATATCTTCTTTATCCATCCATCTGTTGATGGACACTTAGGCTGCTTCCATGTCCTGGGTATTGTAAATAGAGCTGAAATAAACATTGTGGTACAAGTGTCCTTTTGAATTATGGTTTTCTCAGGGTATATGCCCAGTAGTGAGATTGCTGGGTCATATGGTAGTTCTATTTGTAGTTTTTAAAGGAACCTCCATACTGTTCTGCATAGTGGCTGTACCAATTCACATTCCCACCAACAGTGCAGGAGGGTTCTCTTTTCTCCACACCCTCTCCAGAATTTATTATTTGTAGATTTTCTGAGGATGGCCATTTTGACTGGTGTGAGGTAATACCTGATTGCAGGTATGATTTGCATTTCTCTAATGATTAATGATGTTGAGCATCCTTTCATGTGTTCGTTGGCAATCTGTATATCTTCTTTGGAGAAATGTCTGTTTAGGGCTTCTGCCCATTTTTGGATTGGGTTGTTTGTTTTTTTGATATTGAGCTGCATGAGCTGCTTGTAAATTTTGGAGATTAATCCTTTGTCAGTTGCTTCATTTGCAAATATTTTCTCCCATTCTGAGGGGTGTCTTTTTGTCCTGTTTATGTTTTCCTTTGCTGTGCAAAAGCTTTTAAATTTCATTAGACCCCATTTGTTTACTTTTGTTTTTATTTCCATTTCTCTAGGTGGTGGATCAAAAAGGATCTTGCTTTGACTTATGTCATAGAGTGTTCTGCATAAGTTTTCCTCTAAGAGTTTTATAGTGTCTGGTGTTACATGTAGGTCTTTAATCCATTTTTAGTTTATTTTTGTGTATGGTGTGAGGGAGTGTTCTAATTTCATTCTTTTAGATGTAGCTGTCCAGTTTTCCCAGCACCACTTATTGAAGAGGGTGTCTTTTCTCCATTGCATATTCTTGTATCCTTTATCAAAAATAAGGTGACCATATGTGCATGGGTTTATCTCTGGGTTTTCTATCCTGTACTATTGATCTATCTTTCTGTTTTTGTGCCAGTACCATACTGTCTTGATTACTGTAGCTTTGTAGTATAGTCTGAAATCTGGGAGCCTGATTCCACCAGCTCCGTTTTTCTTTCTCAAGATTGCTTTGGCTGTTCGGGGTCTTTTGTGTTTCCATACAAATTGTGAAATTTTTTGTTCTAGTTCTGTGAAAAATGCCATTGGTACTCTGAT
Organism: Mesoplodon mirus; assembly: GCF_964341445.2. NCBI lineage: Eukaryota > Metazoa > Chordata > Mammalia > Artiodactyla > Ziphiidae > Mesoplodon > Mesoplodon mirus. The sequence goes on along the minus strand of NC_138987.1, from coordinate 75,329,000 downwards.
AGGGATTGCACTGAATCTGTAGATTGCTTGGGGTAGTATAGTCATTTTCACAACGTTGATTCTTCCAATCCAAGAACATGGCATATCTCTCCATCTGTTCATATCATCTTTAATTTCTTTCATCAGTTTCTTATATTTTCTGCATACAGGTCTTTTGTCTCCTCAGGAAGGTTTATTCCTAGGTATTTTGTTCTTTTTGTTGCAATGATAAATGGGAGTGTTTCCATAATTTCTCCTTCAGATTTTTCATCAGTAGTATATAGGAAAGCAAGAGATTTCTGTGCATTAATTTTGTATCCTACTACTTTACCACATTCATTGCTTAGCCCTCGGAGTTTCCTGGGAGCATCTTTAGGATTCTCTATGTGTAATATCATGTCATCTGCAAACAGTGACAGCTTTACTTCTTCTTTTCCATTTTGGATTCCTTTTATTTCTTTTTTTTCTCTGATTGCTGTGGCTAAATCTTCGAAAACTATGCTGTGTAAGAGTGGTGAGTGTGGACTACCTTGTCTGCCCCTGATCTTAGTGGAAATAATTTCAGTTTTTCACCATTGAGAACGATGTTGGCTCTGGGTTTGGCATATATGGCCTTTATTATGCTGAGGTAAGTTCTCTCTATGTCTGCTTTCTGGAGGGTTTTTATCATAAATGGGTGTTGAATTTTGTCAAAAGTTTTTCTGAATCTATTGAGATGATCATATGGTTTTTGTCCTTCAGTTTGTTAATATGGTTTATCACATTGATTGATTTGTGTATATTTAAGAATCCTTGCATCCCTGGTATAAACCCCACTTGACCATGGTGTATGATCCTTTTAATGTGCTGTTGGATTCTGTTTGCTTGTATTTTGTTGAGCATTTTTGCATCTATGTTCATTAGTGATATTGGCCTGTAGTTTTTTTTTTTGTGACATCTTTGTCTGGTTTTGGTATCAGGGTGATGGTGGCCTCGTAGAATGAGTTTGGGAGTGTTCCACCCTCTGCTATATTTTGGAGGAGTTTGAGAAAGATAGGTGTTAGCTCTCATCTTAATGTTTGATAGAATTCGCCTGTGAAGCCATCTGGTCCTGAGCTCTTGCTTGTTGGATGAGTTTTAATCACAGTCTCAATTTCAGTGCTTGTGATTGGTCTGTTTATGTTTTCTATTTCTTCCTTGTTCAGTCTTGGAAAGTTTGCTTTTCTAAGAATTTGTCCATTTCTTCCAGGTTGTCCATTTTATTGGCATAGAGTTGCTTGTAGTAATCTCTCATGATCCTTTGTATTTCTGCAGTGTCAGTTGTTACTTCTCCTTTTCCATTTGTAATTTTACTGCTTTGCGTCTTCTCCTTTTTTTTTTTCTTGATGAGTCTGGCTAATGTTTTGTCAGTTTTGTTTATCTTGTCACAGAACCAGCTTTTAGTTTTACTGATCTTTGGTATTATTTCCTTCATTTCTTTTTCATTTATTTCTGATATGATCTTTATGATTTCTTTCCTTCTGCTAACTTTGAGGTTTTTGTTCTTCTTTTTCTATTTGCTTTAGGTGTAAGGTTAGGTTGTTTACTTGAGAGGTTTATTGTTTCTTGAGGTAGGATTGTGTTGCTATTAACTCCCCTCTTAGAACTGCTTTTGCTGCAGCCCATAGGTTTTGGGTTGTTGTGTTTTCATTGTCATTTGTTTCTAGGTATTTTTTTGATTTTCTCTTTGCTTTCTTCAGTGATCTCATTATTTAGTAGTGTATTGTTTAGCCTCCATGTGTTTGTATATTTTACAAATTTTTTGTGTAAATAATATCTAGTCTCATAGTGTTGTGGTCAGAAAAGATCCTTGATAAGAATTCAATTTTCTTAAATTTACCAAGGGGTTGATTTTTGACCCAAGACATGATCTATCCTGGAGAATGTTCCATGAGCACTTGAGAAGAAAGTGTATTGTGTTGTTTTTGAATGGAATGTCCAATAATTATCAACAAAATCAATCTTTTTTAATGTATCATTGAAAACTTGTGTTTCCTTATTTATTTTCATTTGGATGATCTGTCCATTGGTGATAGTGGGGTGTTAAATTCCCCTACTATGATTGTGTTACTGTCAATTTCTCCTTTTATGGCTGTTAGCATTTGCCTTATGTTTTGAGGTGCTCCTATGTTGGGTGCATAAATGTTTACCATTGTTATATCTTCTTCTTGTATCAATCCCTTGATCATTATGTAGTGTCCTTCTTTGGCTCTTTTAATAGTCTTTATTTTAAAGTCTATTTTGTCTGATATGACAATTGCTACTCCAGCTTTCTTTTGATTTCCATTTGCCTGGAATATCTTTTTCCACCCCCTCATCGTCAGTCTGTATGTGTCCCGAGGTCTGAATTGGGTCTCTTGTAGACAGTATATATACAAGTCTTGTTTTTGTATCCACTCAGGCAGTCTATATCTTTTGGTTGGAGCATTTAATCCATTTACATTTAACTTAGTTATTGATATGTGTGTTCCTTTTACCATTTTCTTAATTGTTTTGGGTTTGTTAATGTAGGTCTTTTCCTTCTCTTGTGTTTCTTGCCTAGAAAATTTCCTTTAGCATTTTTTGTAAAGCTGGTTTTGTGGTGCTGAGTTCTCTTAGCTTTTGCTTGTCTGTAAAGATTTTAATTTCTCCATCAAATCTGCATGAGATCCTTGCTCGGTTGAGTAATCTTGTTTGTAGGTTTTTCCCTTTCATCACTTTAAATATTTCCTGCCACTCCCTTCTGGCTTGCACAGTTTCTGCTGAAAGTGTTAACCTTTTGGGGATTCCGTGTATGTTATTTGTTGTATTCTTCTTGCTGCTTTTAATATTTGTTCTTTGTATTTAATTTTTAATAGTTTAATATTTGTCTTGTTTATTTGGCATGTTTCTCCTTAGATTTACCCTGTATGGGACTCTCTGCCCTTCCTTGACTTGATTGACTATTTCCTTTCCCATATTAGGAAAGTTTTCAACTATAATCTCTTCAAATATTTTCTCAGTCCCTCTCTTCCTCTTCTTCTTCTGAGACCCCTAAAATTCGAAATTTGGTGCATTTAATGTTGTCCCAGAGGTCTCTGAGACTGTCCTCTATTGTTTTCATTATTTTTTCTTTATTCTGCTTTGTGGTATGTATTTCCACCATTTTATCTTCCACGTCACTTATCGTTTCTTCTGCCTCAGTTATTCTGCTATTGATTCGTACTAGAGAATTTTTAATTTCATTTATTGTGTTGTTCATCATAGTTTGTTTGCTGTTTATTTTTTCTACATTCTTTTTAAACGTTTCTTGTATATTCTCCATTCTATTTCCCATTTTTTGGGTCATCTGTACTATCTTTACTCTGAATTCTTTTTCAGGTAGACTGCTATTTCCTCTTCATTTTTTTTGGTCTGGTGGGTTTTTTAACTTGCTCCTTCATCTGCTGTTTGTTTCTCTGTGTTCTCATTTTGCTGAACTTACTGTGTTTGGGGTCTCCTTTTTGCAAGCTGCAGGTTCATAGTCCCCGTTGTTTTGATGTCTGCCCCCATGGCTAAGGTTGGTTTAGTGGGTTGTGTAGGCTTCTGTTGGAGGGGACTGGTGCCTGTGTTCTGGTGGATGAGGCTGCATCTTGCCTTTCTTGTGGGCAGACCTGCATCCGATGGTGTGTTTTGGGGTGTCTGTGACCTTATTATGATTTTAGGCAGCTTCTCTGTTAATGGTTGGCATTGTGTTCCTGTCTTGCTAGTTGTTTGGCATACGGTGTCCAGCACTGTAGCTTGCTGGTTGTTGAGTGGAGCTGGGTCTTAAAGTTGAGATGGAGATCTCTGGGAGAGCTTTCCCTGTTTGATATTACATGGAGCGGGGAGGTCTCTGTTGGACCAGTGTCCTGCACTTGGCTGTCACCCCTTAGAGGCACAGGGCTGCCACCTAGCCAGAGCACCAAGACCCTGTCAGCCACATGGCCATGTATGTGGTGTGTTGTTGCCTTTTGGGAAGTCTGAGGTCTTCTGTCAATGTTCAGTAGGTGTTCTGTAGGAGTTGTTCCACATGTAGATGTATTTCTGTTGTATTTTTGGGGAGGAAGGTGATCTCCACCTCTTACTCCTCTGCCATCTTGAAGGTCTCTCCCAAAAACTATTTTTTTAATGAGATATTATTAGCAGGATTCTATGCTCCTTCTCTTCCCATCTTTGCTCTTTTTTTCATCAGGCCAGGGTAAATTCAGTATCAGAAGAGAGTTCCTTCTTCTTAGCAAATTGATCTGCAAATAATGTTATCTTATCATGCTTGAAGATATTTACCCCATTCATGGGTTTTAGGTATTAATGATGAGAATTATGTTAGTGATAAAACTAGTACCTACTATTTGCATAGTGGTTTACATGTTATAAAAATGACATATATCTTAACTAGTTGGTAGATCAGGCAGATACAACTGATCTCAATTTAGGGAAGAGTAAATGTTAATAAAGTTTATACATCTTTCATCTTGGTGATTTATCTAAAGAGGAAAAAAATCCAATTAGCTGTCTTTTGTATTTTTAAAATGTTATACTGAAAATCATCAAGTTGCTTATGCTTGTAGTTTGAGGCCCAAAGATCTAGATTTGAAGCCCAGTCTCACCATCTACTCTGTGACCTTGGGCTTTCACTTAATCTTCCTTAACCACAATCACCATCTCTGTAAAATGGGAGTGATATAACCCAAATGACTTTGGTAAGAATTAAGAAACAACAAATGTGAAAATATTTTCAACTTGTATAAATATAAGCTTTTACATTTCATGATATGTAGAGAATAAAAGCCCATACTTACCATTTGTTCAAAGCCATGTTCTGCAGTTAAAAAAAAAAATCTCCCCAATTATTGACTCTAGCTTTTAATTACTGCTTCTGGATAAGTTACCTCTATAGCTTTCAGTATGCTTTTTCCATGTTATTCACTAATGTAAGGTGATTAGATTCATGTGTTGCTGCAGGCACCATTTACATAGAGTAGTGTGATCAATGCCTCTAGGAGTTGTGCAATTTGGTGGCCTGTTTGTATCTTGTGTTCTCAGTATAATTCCTATTAGTTCCTTTACATCCTGGTTTAAGTTCCTGTCACTGACTCAAGTCTACCTTCTCATTTAAGGTACAATTTTCAGTCATATTTGTCCTGGAAATTATAAAAAGCAAACAAACAAACACCACCTCCCCTCAAATCTTGCTCATGAAATGCATACAAGCTAAACAATTAGACTCGCTAAGTGCATTCACAGTTGGGGTTCATCTGTCCACATAATTTATACTTGTATGTAGAATTTTGGATGATTTTTTTTTCGTTTGAAGGAAAAATGAGGTTAAAAAAACATGAAAACTCTTTGGCAAGTGTCCTATTGTGGTTACAGTTCATATTTTTGGTTTTATTTTCTGTAGACATTAATGGATATATCTTCCCTTCATTCTTATATTATTTTATGAAAGTGGATAGATTTGAAACTGTTCAAATCTAACATAAAAATTAATTTTAAAAAATAACATAAATAATGGTTTATCCATGAACTGGATGTCTTCAAATTCTTTCAGATACACTGGTAGTGACAGCACAAAATGATCTAGTATATTGTCAAGATAATAACTCCTGCTTTTTAAGATAAAACATGGTAACTTTTGATTGCACTTTGTATCTCACATATATTTTTATTATATAAGTTTCATTTGTATAGATTGTATAAACTGCCTTTACAGATTATAACCTAATATTATATGCCTTCATCTTTGCAGAATGGAAATCAGTTTGAGATGTGGTCCTATGAAGAATATGTTTGCACTAAAAAAAGGAATAAAAACCTCTAAAAATGAATAAAGAAGACAATTCCAACAGAAGAATGAGAAAAGTTTTAAGCAATAAAATTCAAATTTCTAATCAAAATATATGAAAAATGTTTAATACCACTGGATAAAAAAGAAATAAAATTAAAATACTGATGAAATATCATTTTTGTTGTGTTTAAATTGGCAAAGATTCAAATAATAATAATGCCAAGTATTGACTAGGTTAACTGGGAACTCTCATATATTGTTAGTGGAAATATAAACACTTCCTGGGGAGACATTTAGAAATACTAACAAAAAATCTTTAAGAGTTGCCATTTGACTAATTTTTTAAAGAAGCAACTTAAAAAACTAATCTAAACAACTTAGATTTCATGTTGGCTCCTCAAACTTTTTGGGTGTAGGAAGTTAAACAAGGCCAGACAAGTCAGATCATTGACTTTTCATTATCCTGCATTCTAAACAGAGGCATAGACTTATTTATTTGCTTCTTCTTAGGAGTTGTATTTTTTTTAAACAATGATTCTAGGTACAGAACATCTGTTTTATCAATGATTATGATTTCCTTTGATTCACTGCTGTGTTGATTGCCTAAAACTATTTGCTGTATGTATAATCCTTATGAAAGTATTTTTGAAAATCTGAGGTAAAACAGAAACAAACAAAATAACTGGTATTCCCAACTACTGAATCACCTGCTAAGTTATTTATAGGGAGTTTTTGCAGATGAAAAAAATGTAGCTAAGATGTGTAAATGGCATTTACCTCTCTTAACACTTGACTAATGATTGTTTCATTATACCTTAATGGAAATAATCCAGGACCTTAAGTTTATAATTTTGTTAAAATAATGGTATGTATTAAGTGAGATTTTTAAGGTATATTCAGTTGCTCCAGTTACTGAATTATTGATAGATGAATTACTCTGCTCTCTAATGAGTGCCAAAAATAATGACTATTAAAGAAAGACTTAGCAACATAAAGGTCTCAAAATTAAATCTGAAAAAAAATGTTTTCTTCAAAGGCAAGAAAAAATAATTTATAATCACTTTATTTTTCAAAATACATATGAAACAGTAAAATTATATTTCAAGTTCTTTCCTTTTTCTTTTACAAAAGTAATCTCATAAACTGTACACTTCACAACAGCTTTGAGGTTTCATTGTTTCATAATTCATCTGAACCTAACAAATATGTTCACACATTTTAAAGAAGACATTGTAAAAATACTGAAATGTGTAACATCTTTTAAAGGTGGTTGCACAACATTTGTTCTAGGTAATATAATTATATGCTGTCAAATTTCACAAATGGCTGGTTACCATGTACAAAAGCCAGAAACATGAATTTCAAAAGATTTAAAAATTTTTGTTCTATAATACGGAAGTCAAAGATTTTTATTTGAACAAAAGCTACATATTATATCACAAACTTCAGTTAAAAAACCACCTTATGAACAATGACTGAAGGATACAAAAAAAATCAAATATGATGGATCCAAATTATTCAATATCATTTATGAAATGAAGAATTTTCATGGATTCTGCCAGTTTAGAATAACTGGCAAATATCTTGGAATATTCATTAGTGGAATCATCATATTTACAGTGTGAGATATTTCTATTTGACTTCTTCATTCTTCATTCTTCAATGAGGATCTCACTTCATGTGTTCCATAATTTATCTATATTTTGCAGATGAACCCAATCATTTATCTCAATTGGGTCAATAAAAAGTTAATGACATAAACTTGAGTTGGACTTTTTGTTTATAAAATATTATAAATGCAAATATTTTGTATATATAATTGAAATCCACCATCCTGTACAGTAAATAGAGATCCTGTGCATAGCAGATGCAAATCACAACAAAATTTCTGAAGAAAATGGTCTATTTTTACCCTTTTATGACAAAATCAGGCATAGTTTGTTCTTTGGAGAGGGTATTCATGACCCAGTTGAGCTTCGAAGAAATCATCATCAGTTTGAGATTAAAACATTTCCATATAAAAACTATCTGCAGCTTTAGATCCATTAATGGCAAGTCATTTCCAGTGTTTCAGAAGAGATAAAAATAGGACTACTGTAATCAATTCTCCTTATAGAAGTGTATTTAAATAATTTCAAGCATGAATAAACTTATCTTTTCTCTTATATATCTTCTACTTATTTTTTCAATCACCATTTCTAATATCCAAAATGTTTGCATTCAATAAATCTTTAAGTCTCACCTCAGCCCTTAATTTAGTGCTTTCTTTTTAAGGTCTCTACAGCATGATATTATCATGCTATTAAGTCAAACCCTGGTTACCAATCTTCATAATGAACAGGGTGGAAATAAAAACAATTTCTTGCTCTGATGAGAAAACCCTTGAACTGAATACTAATTAATTGCCATTGTTCAAATGCACATCCTTTTGGTTAACTGTAATTTGCCAGATTACAGGTACTACCAATGCATCTTTAACTAAATTCCTGTTCATTTTAATATAAGACTGAACATATATAGGAAAAGCCTTTTAATGAAATAGAAAATTCTTATCTTAAAGAGTATCACTGAATAACATGTTGGAAACATTTAGGTTAACTAACTCTCTTTCCCATATAAAATAAAAACTCACTAGTTTCTTTTAAATAGTGGGTCTTAGTAGGTTCAGATGAATCACATCCTGAGCCATATCATTGAGTAACTATTAAAATGCTATGTCATGGGTTTTTTGAACAGTGTTAGAGAATTTACTTTCTCCTAAAAGTTAAAATACAAAGGTGGTTTTTGATTTTGCATTCAATATCTTTATTTCCATATGCTTTAACATCTGCATTTAACTGCCATTCAGTTATATAGATTCTTAATTTAAATTATTTTACTTTCCATGCTTTTGTATCATTTCTTTTTGGCAGCCTACAAACTACAAAAGTTTAAATCAATTAAAGTACATCACAACAACAAGAGCTGCTTCAAGAACAGATTTAGTTGGAAGATGAATGATTTTCTTAAATCCTTATCACCTCTAGTTTTCTTTCTTTCTTTTTTTAAAAATTATCAGTCAATTAAATTACTTGGTCATAATTGCAACTAAAGTGGCAAAAAAATCATATGGAAATCCATTCCATGAAAATATATCTGAGATGATATCGAATATTATTTTTAAAGGGGTAAAGAAATAACAATGTTTTCAATGTTAAGATTTTGTGTCCCTTTAGTTACAATAGTCTCTGGCTCTTTTGATAACTCATTCTGAAATGAGTTATATTTTGTTTCATGGATAGTAAAAGTTGAGAAAGAAGTGAAAGTTTGGATTTTTCATTTCTGAAGCAATTAATCATTAAATTAAAGCTTTAAGAGACTGATAGCTTTTATTGCATTTGCGATTTAAAAATAGACATTACAGAAGAATAAACGCAGGTGTCAATTAACATCATAACCAAATAGGTTCAAATATATTTTGCTTTTATCTAATACCCGAGTTAGTAGCCATCAATTGTGAGCTCCCTCAGTAACTAGAACATGCAATCACTCCCAAAAACTGCATAAGAAAGTGGGTGCTTTGTTCTGTGTTCCCATCTCTAGTTCCCTGGCACTAGTCCTGATGATATTTTTTACTGAACTATGAATGTATTAACATCATAAGTTTTATATGTAAAATAAAGTACCAGAAACAGGGCTGCCCTGACAAAAAAATTAAAATTGTCCATAAAATATTAAGAAACTAGGGTAAAAAAAGCATCAGCTGTTCAGATTTTTGTGAGAAGATTATATACTCCACAAACATTAATATTTTTTCATACTCAATTTCCTAATTCACCTGATTACTTAGTGAATCAGGTAAAATAAGTAAATAAATAAATAAATAAATAAACAAAACAAGAAACAAAACCAAAAAGAACATCAGTGTTGTTATGCTAATCAATCAACACTTGTTCCTTTTTCTTAGATTTATGTTTGGCAAGTCCCTGAATAATTCCCTGGAATTAGGTATTCATTATATACCTAAATTGTAACTTCATAATGTGTCAGTGCTGTCATTAAAATGTGGTGTTCCACACAAATTAGTGGAGGATATCTGTAACATCGAACCTTATTTTAAATACTGAAATGAAAAACATTCCATCTTCAACCATAGGTAGAAAGAGGATAAGTTATGTTTGTATGGATGCACGACTGTGCAGAGTGATGGTGTATTGTATTGAAAATGGTAGAATTACATTTTTACAATATGAACTACCATTTTAATGATGCATGAAATCTGAGTTACTAATTTTCTCTCCTTAATCTCTCAAAGATTAACAAATGCTCAGTCATGGTGAGTTTATTCTAATTCCTAAGAAACATTAAAAAAAATTACCTTAAACATTTAATCTACAATAACCATATTAACGTCTCCTGTTTGGCTGATTGTTTGCATTTTTCATCATAAACATTGACTTTATCTCCATAGGAGGCCAAGAAAAGCATGAATATAAAGCCCTTAAAATATATTTTCAGGTGAAAATAATTATACTAAGGAAATAGAGTTGCTAATTAATTGTAAGTTGCAGCAATACCTATAAACAATTGTCTCCAAATATGTTATTTTATTGAGTCTTCCCATTTGACAATTTTATTTTCCAGTAGAACAAAGACTTACAAAATGGAAGTGTCATCCTCATTCTGTCTATAGCAAGTGGTTCTTTTAGGCTTGATGAGGTAACCAGGTATGTCCAACAGGTTTCTTTAGTTATTTTAAGTTAGGAAATATTAACAAGGAATACTTGTTTTCATTAAGATGGCACAAGCATTTTTGAAAAATTTTAGGGAACTGCGTTTGACTTTAAAATATTAATGTGTAAAATAGTTACATCTTAATTAATAGTAATACCATCATATGAGAGATGCTAACACACAAAATTTCAAGATTTTTGAAACTTTGTATTTTTTAATATTTTAAAATAAAGGATTTTACTAAAATCAAAACTTTGTAATTGCTGATAAAATTTTCTCATTCTGATGAATATGTTTTTATAGCCTACCTGCAGATTTTCTTGCTTTTCAGTTTTCTTTTGGGGGGTGGGGTTTAACCTTCTCTCTTGGGATAAGCTTGAAATATGCACTATCCATGGTACACATCTCAAAAGTAAGGTTGGGGTCATTCAATATAGATACGTTCCAATAGGGCCCAGAAACAAGACAATAAAAAGTTGACATGATTTAAAGGAAAGTTCTGTCATGTAAAAACATTTGCATAGTGTTTACGACTAGTGACCTGATCCTTGATCCTTATGAAGGCAAATGCCTTTCACAAAAGACTGTGGGTCTGGGCCTTAAGAATTATTTATTTATATTAAATGTTCAAGTTGTATTATTTATGGTATAGTTTTATAATTTGCTGAGAAATGTCATTTTTTTCTTTAAGAAAATACCCACTTCTAAAAATTACTTCTGTTTGAGTTTAAAAGTCACCATTACTGTGTACAATCCAAACGACAATGAGCACAGACATTTATTGTACCTTTGGTGTCAGTATGCCTATCAGAAATACAGGATCTATGTGATAGCTTTATGTTACAAAATAAACATGTCACAGTACTTGAGAACCTTATGAAGACTTATGAGTTCTGATTCTAGTCAATTAGGAATACTAATGCTACATTTGAGATTAAGAGTAATATAATTTTTAAAATATGAGTTAAATAGTGCTACAGATGTTTGAACTAATGTAACTTTAAGACAATATAAAATAGTAGCCCAAATAGCTCAATCTCCATTTTCCAGCTACTAAATATTACTTCTTAAGTTTATACTCAAAGAAGTTCTTCAAATTATAGTTTTTTTCTCTATATATTAAAGAACAAGCTTGAAAGAAAAAGTTTTGAATTTAGCAGAGCCAAACTTCACCAAGAAAAGATTTTGTTGAGAATGAAAGAATATATTATCAGATAAGTAATATTAATTTGATTATTCAAGGATTTAATGCTGTGAGTAAAGTTCAGAATTTCCCTTAAAGTGTATATAGAACCATGTGCACAACTAGAAATGAACATAGTTTTAATAAAGTCAAAACCATACATATGTGACATGTGCTTCTTTATACAATAGCAGCATTAACTATTTAATTTTAGATAAGTATGGATTAATTTTTAAAAATGTATTCTTTGCTTATGCAGAGAATTTACAACTTAGCAAAAACATTCTTTGTGCTAATTGACATATGACACAAAGAATAAAAAGCCTTATGTAAGGACCATTTGTATTCAAGTAAAATACATCAAGATTTCCAAAGTTAATAAACAAAAAAGGTAAATAAAAATTGCACATTGTTTGTTCATTATCAGGATATATTTTAAATAAGGAGATCAAATCTTCCACTTTTTTTTTTTTGATCTGATGAGTACACAGTCCTGGGTCCTTATTATAATGGTCTTATTTTGAAAGCATTATGGCGTGGAAGGTGGTTTGGGAGATGGACAGGATCCTTGACTATCAAAACTGGTTGCCCGGCCAGGTAACTGAAAGATAATAATTTCATAATATATGATCTAGTGTAAAAAATAATAAAGTGGGTAATTGTTACCTTTTAATAGCGAATATTCACCCCTGATATGCAAGCCTCTGAAGAGAAGATATACATAACTCCCCACGCCTTTCAGAACTCACCTTCTCAGGTATCATGAGGGGACACAAACATCTAACAAAGATGTAGGTAGAGCATTGTACATAGATGTCATGCAGAGCAACTGCAGATTCATTTCACATTCTATCACAGGCTTTTAGTTCTTATTGTAAAATAACTAATGGTTTACTACAGTCGGGGGCAATTGCTGGGTAAGAACAAGAAGGTTCAAGACACAAGAGACTGCATTCCACTTTCTCTAAGGCAAGAGGTGATTTTTATAAGAGCAATTAATGAGATGATAGGGACTGGGAAAATGGGAGCCACGAGTGATAAAGAATAATTTCTCATGGTCTTTAAATATTATGTGTATTTTAAAAGTTTAATTACAACAGAATAAACTTTTGTATCTAGGTAGAAGTAGCCAGATTTTCCAAGTGATGCTTTAGTCTCCTCTTACCAACTTACTCAGCTCTTGAATAATTGTTCCCTTCTCATTTTGATACCTGCTGTGGCAACAAAACATAATTACACATGTACCACTTTCCCACAATTCAAAATCCAGCCAGTTGTTAGGTCTCCAGTCCCTATGTTCTGTTTGATCAGTGAATGTAGGTACAGGAGTTGAAAAAAATGAGCTATTTGCTAGAACAAGTATATTTACATAATCTTTTTGGCCCACTTGTCCTCTGATAGTCAGCTGCTAGAAAAATATATCTGGGATATTCTTCTGAGGCCCATATTGTAGCTTATTCTTCCTATATATTCTATGGTGACTGAAAAGTATTCACATGTTCTCAGACACAAACACATGCCTATTTCATAGCTCTTCTTCATCATATAAATGTATAACTTCTTATTAAACAGTCATAAGTATAATATGCCTTGGGTCATACAACATCTGTCCTTTCATTAGTTAAAAGTTGTTGGTCACATTATCTCACTTCTCCCTACATCATTCCTATGAATTCTGTAGGGGTTGGAATTTCTATTTTCATTAAATATGGGAGAATGTAGCTGCAGACAGAGTATGTGGTCTGCCTAGGATTAGACAGCCAGAGGAGCAAGGGTTAGAATCCATGTCTCCCTTCAGTGTGGTTCTCTGCCCAGAAAAATTTACTCTCATGTCTAGATTCTTAGATTTAATATTCACTTTTAAAACTTTACATGTAAACAAAGATGAGAATCAGGAAAAGAATAGTAAAGCAGTAGAGTATACTTTAGACAATACACATTGTTGAAATGAAACAACCTTCTCAGGACTCGTTGAGCTATTACTTAGGGGAAAGTGCTGTGTGAATGTGCATTTGCATGTCTGTCTGTCTTTTATGATTTACATTAAATGATGAAGTGAGGTAAAGATTTGGAACATTAATATAATAAAGCAGATATCTTATCTATGGTGACAGTTCACCTCTGTTGTCTGAGCATGTGCTGTTTATACAGTGTTCATCGAATTTTCCTTGTAGTGTCTTGAGTAACACAGCCAAGGTCACATTTTTGTGACTAAGCTGAGCTTAGAACCAGGGCTCACTGACATTTAATTACACTGCTCTGTCTCTCCTATTCAACCCTGTGCTTAGTGACAGAACAAGAAGCAGAATCTTATCCATGGGAGAGATGGCAATGTATCCATCACTTACTATGTGGCTATCATAACTTTTTACTAAATTGCATAAATTCCACCCTCTACCATACATCCTTTTATCAACCTGCATTACCTCAGTTAATCAGGTCATATAAATGATTTATTTTGAGACTCTTCTCTATTTATTTATTTTGAGACTCTTCAAGAGACTCCCGCAGTCTCTGACAACTGTCTTCATGGCTAAAAATCCTGATAGAAACTGGTATTGATACTTCTTCTGGTTAATATAACTATTAATATTAGTTATAATTAGAGCAAACACTGTGCCATACTCTGTACTAAGCACTTAACATTCAGCATTTTATTTAGTTTTACTCTATGAGTTTACTGCTATTACAGAGTGTAATATGTATTCACACAGCAGAGCCAGGCCTTCAACTCAGGCAAAAAATATTTTTAAAAATCTGTGAGCCCTTTTACTTCCTGACCAGAGTCAGTGGTTTTATATCTGTCCCCTTACATAGATGAGCTGTATTAGGTGATATTACCCCTATTTAGGGATTCTGGAGAAGTTTAGGTGAGGTAGCTGTTTTCACAAAAGAGAAGCAGGAAAATTCAGTTTCCAGTTAGTAATGAATTTACTTGATTGCTCCACCACTCACTGATATAAGTTTTCAGGCAATGCAAAGAAAATAATAGGCTTGCAGTTTTTATGGGATTACTGTAAAGGAATATCAAACTCAGAAATTTAGTGGTTTTTAAAAACCAACAAGGCACACTGAACTTTTCATTCTGGATGATAGAGTTTGTGGGACAAAAGCAAGAACAATATCTGTTTAAAAAAATAGGTGAATATATAAAACATTAGTGAAGTGTTAGCAGATAAATAATATTTAAGCAAGAGATAAAGAAGAGAGTAGATGTGAAAGAATCCCAGAGCTTACCTCCAGCAAGGGGTGCCAATGTGTTATTGGCTTTCGGTGATAGGCCAGCATTTCATTCCAGTGGTCTCGCCCAAGACCCTCAGCATCCAGTCCTGTTCTACACACTCCTATGACTTCATTGTGTCCTACCCTATGATTTAGAGAATATTTTACTTTCATTCCAACATTCAAAGATAAGTTTCACACACCTTAAACAGAATTTTAAACTTATGATTAAAAGAGTAGATTTTGTGGTAGGTTCTAGATAATTTTACATATTAAACTACTTCAGATCAAATGAAGAGTCTTAAGTAGGCTAAAATTTACTGAACAGGATCAGCATTCAAAAATGAATCTGTAAAAGGATCACACACAAACCATCTTAGTGCCCTGTAAATTGAGAACATTTCACAATAATAAGAATAGTGTGAATGAGAAATGTCTGCTGGTCTTTACCTACATGATGAGTTTCTTTCTTGGTAGCAGACCTATTAACTTTAAGCAATGTAACTCTAATCTCCTTCTTTCCAAAAGTTTTAATGTTTTATAATGATGCCTACATTTCTTACCAAGAGCTCAATACCCACTTTCTTGTATAAATGACCATAATTAATTGATTTAAATGATATGTCAGTGAACATTACTGCTTGTATTACAATTAAACAGGGCAGGGCTACATTTTGAACCATGGAATTTGACTTATTATTGCATAGTACCAGAGCATACTGAGCAACATTCTTACTTTCTATTCATGCCTTGTTTTCATAGCAACAAATCAAAATAATAATGATATTAATATGTTTAAGAGCTTGCAATGTGCCAGACACTGTTCTAAGTAATTTAAATGTACTGACTCACTTAATCCTCACACCATGACCATGAATATTATTATCATCATCTCATTTTACAGACAAAGAAATTAAACACCCAGAAGTTAAGGGACCTGCCTGCCTTTGTACACTTAGTAAGAGACAGAGGCAGGACTTGAATCAAGACAGTTGACTCAAGCATACATATGGTAAGCTGCTTTTCAAGAATGGAATGGAATTTAAAGGCATTTTCTTGAGGATTATTTTGACATACATCTATCTATAAGGAAAGTTTTGAGATGATTTTAGGACATTTCATTACTTTCTTCCTGTCACTGATGTATTAATAGATATGTAGGCTTAATATCTTTTATTTTAATATGAAGTTTCCCAAAAAAGCATATTTTAGAAATAACTTTTAATCTTTCTATTTTATATATTGTCAGCGTCCATTTCCCTAAAATTATTTGGGTGATGAATGTGCAATTGTATCTACCTGCAATCTATGCTGTGAGAAATCAATAGGAGTAATTTTTTCATAAAGCAGAATAAGGGTTTCTGATGAAAACATTACAACATTTTTAAAGTTTGCCATTTCAACTAATTCAAGATTTCTCTCTCACTCTCTCTCTTTAAATTGTGTCAACTTGTTTTGTAAACTGTGATATAAACTAACTTCAAATAGGTGGTATAAATCATTGTATTTTTCAGTGCTTCATTTTTCTAGCTCTCATCCAGAGGATACCATTTTTAATGTCTCTATGTTATAGGGTCTTGGTTTACTGCCATTTGCATAATGATATAAAATAAACACATTGAATATTTGTGTATGTGTATTCTGTCCCACTTGTGTTATCATTAGAACAAAATAAGACATTGTCTATGTGCTGATAATTTTGTAGGTTAAACATACAAGATTCCTTTCTGAAAGTCTTATAAATATAAAAAGCAAAATAATAAAAAGAAGTATATAGCAAGGATCAAATAATATATATAAACCTTTAGTGGGACAAAAGTTCAGAGGGAGAAGAGATTGGTTAGCCTAGAAAGACACAGAAGTGGTGCCTTGAGCAGGGCTGTAAAGCATGGGTGAAATGAGATATACAGGTATCTCGTGTATATGAGATATCTCGCATACACGAGATACCTGTATCTGAAATGTTGATGCAGGGCAACATTTCAGAAAAGGAAGGAGTGGGTGCTGCAGCAGGAAGAAGCTTCAGAGCTTCACTCAGGATTTTGCCATTTATTTTGTGAAAGGAGAAGTAATCAAAGTGTGCGAACTGGAAGAACTATCCACAAAGCAATGATTTGAGACTGGTGTGAAAGCCTCAAGGCATAACGCTATGGGCACTATTAATCTTCCACTGTTAATACTCACTGCTCACAGCTGCACATTACACTGATGTTTTACAAATGGAAAAGTGAATTTCTAAGAGATAACTTGCCCTTTCACAGTGCTAGTTAATGATAGAGCTCAGTATCATGATATTCATATTCCAGCCCAGCTGGGAAAGCAAAATACGTTGATTGTGATATATGTTGTTACTGTAAAAAGACTTCACAAAAGTGCTTCCTATAATGTATCCCATTCTTTCACCATCCGCAGGTATCCTGTCCTTCAACTTAAGAATGATGTCTTTTGGAAAAGAAAAAGGATAAATAATAACATAGAATAAAATTAATTTTGAATGAATAATTTTTATTCACTCCAGTTTAAATTAAAACTCTTGTAGCAGTAAATAACCTGAAAAGCTGAATTTGGTCTGCATATGACTAAATGTAGCTGTTATTCAGTGAGTAGAGGGATGAAAGTACCTGTCATAATCCATGACTGCAATGGAGAGGCTGACCTGGTCGACATTCTCCGGAGGGATATCAAAAATAATGGCCTCATTGTACACAGGGTTTAGAGTGTTTTTCTTTGTAGTCGTTTTCCTCTTTTTTAATCTTCGACCCTCACACATCAGAGACACTTTGACATAAGGATCTATCACGGGAAGGCAATTTTATTAAAATGAAAGTAATAGTACAAAGCATAAATAAAACTGTGGTTAAATGTTACTAAATAAGAAAAGTAGTATAATAAGTCCTTTAGTATTACCGGTTTTAAATTCAAATGACATATTGGGGGCAATAGACTCTCTAGTACTTCTTACTGAATGGACGAGAAAAGAATTAACTTGATCACTGTGTTTAATACAACAGAGAAAACTCACTAGTTTATCAAGAGCCAGTCTAAACTATAATGTGTCTTTTAGTCGGGAATGTAATCCTAACAAGTAAAAATAATTGTATTAAAATTAATTTCCTTCAAAATGACTAGAATAAGAAGACTAAAATTTATGAAGGAGCAACATTGTATCTAGATAAGTATATATAGTAACAGTGAATTGAAATTAGCAAAATCTATGTGGGAATTGTCTTGAATTGTTGGAAAAGGTACTAAACTTAGAGGTTCCATTTTAGTCATAGTGCTTGATAAAGAGTTTGGATTGAAGAAATGATCACTAAAAATCAGTTATTACATACTCAACAGTATACAATGAAAAGGTGATATTTGGTTTACAGATGTTCTCAGGGAAGTTTCCTCATATGAATTGTCTGTATAATGTCAATTGGAAAGATAAAATTTTAGTCGGGCTATATTTTTATGGGCCAAAGAGGTCAAATAATTGTTAACAAGTTCTGCCCTAACTGACTGATCTCTACTTTCTTACCCCTGCCACCTTAAGTAGAAAAACTGTTACAGTATTATAGAAAATTATACAATATTTATCAAAAGTTTCTTTAAAAAGCCTTAATTTTTGTATCTTTTTATAAAAAGGAGGTATGGTTTTGGGAGGGGGTATTGGCATTGGGGTGAGTATCCTAGGCGGTCAAAACAATCAGTGTCTGCTCTACCTTCATTTTTTTTTATATAGTTACCCTCCAACTGTAGAACCACAACCATATTTTCTCTCTTTCCATCAATGTAACAAAGTTACAAAACTTATTTCCTTAGAATAAGCCAAAAACATGGGAACATTAATTTATTTGAGCAAATGAATGAAATGGATGATTTTTAGGCTCTAGAAAAATGTCTCTGTATATTTCATAAGCATTTGTATCAAGGGGCAAAACCATATTTTATGGCTGGAAATAGGGTATATAGAGGACAACAAGGTAAAAGGGAAATGTTCAATGGCTGTTTCCTATTTATTTATTTATTTTAACTTTTTATTTTATATTGGAGTACAGTTGATTAACAATGTTGTGTTAGTTTCAGGTGTACAGAAAAGTGATTCAGTTATACATATATCTGTATCTACTCTTTTTCAAATTCTTTTGCCATTTAGGTTTCCCATAATATTGAGCAGAGTTCTCTGTGCTATACAGTAGGTCTTGTTGGTTATCCATTTTAAATATAGCAGTGTGTACATGTCAACCCCCAAATCCCTAATGATCTGTACCCCCCACCCTTACCCTCTAGTAACCATGAGTTCCTTCTCTAAGTCTGTGAGTCTGTTTAAATAGAAATATAGATCAATGGAACAGGATAGAAAGCCCAGAAATAAACCCATGCACCTATGGTCAATTGATCTATGACAAAAGAGGCAAGACTATACAATGGAGGAAAGACAGTCTCTTCAATAAATGGTGCTGGGAAAATTGGATAGCTACATGTAAAAAAATGAAATTAGAACATTATTTAACACCATACACAGAAATAAATTCAAAATGGATTAAAAATCTAAATATGAGACTGGAAACTATAAAATTCTTAGAGGAAAACATAGGCAGAACACTCTCTGACATATCACAGCAATATCATTTTTGATCCATCTCCCAGAGTAATGGAAATAAAAACAAAAATAAACAAATGGGACCTAATTAAACTCAAAAGCTTTTGCATAACAAAGGAAATGATAAATAAAATGAAAATACAACCCACAGAATGGGAGAAAATATATGCAAATGATGTGACTGACAAGGGATTAGTCTCCAAAATTTACAAACAGCTCATGAAGCTTAATATCATCAAAACAAACTGCCTGATCAAAAAATGGGCAGAAGAGCTAAATAGACATTTCTCCAAAGAAGACATACAGGTAGACAAAAGGCACATGAAAAGATGTTCAACATCACTAATTATTAGAGAAATGCAAATCAAAACTACAATGAGGGGCTTCCCTGGTGGCGCAGGGGTTGAGAGTCCACCTGCCGATGCAGGGGACACGGGTTCCTGCCCCGGTCCGGGAAGATCCCACATGCCGTGGAGCGGCTGGGACCGTGAGTCATGGCTTCTGAGCCTGAGCGTCCAGAGCCTGTGCTCCGCAACGGGAGAGACCACAACAGTGAGAGGCCCGCGTACCGCAAAGAAAAAAAAAGAAAGAAAAAATAAACTACAGTAAGATATCACCTCACACCAGTCAGAATGGCTATCATCAAAAAGTCCACAAACAATAAATGCTGGAGAGGGTGTGGAGAGAAGGGAACCCTCCTACACTGTTGGTGGGAATGTAAATTGGTACAGTCACTATGGAGGTTCCTTAAAAAACTAAAAATAGAGCTATCACATGATCCTCCCATCCCACTCCTGGGCATATATCCAAAGAAAAACATGGTCCAAAAGTATACATGCACCCCAGTGTTCATTGCAGCACTATTTACAATAGCTAAGACATGGAAGCAACCTAAATGTCCATCAACAGAGGAATGGATAAAGAAGATGTGGTATATATATACAGTGGAATAATACTCAAAAAAGAATGAAATAATGTCATTTTCAGCAACATAGATTGAGCTAGAGATTATCATACTAAGAAGTGAAATAAATCAGAGAAAGAGAATATCACATGATATCGCTTATATGTGGAATCTAAAAAAAATGATACAAATTAACTTATTTATAAAACAGAAACAGACTCCTATTTACTTTTCAATGTTTTAATAATAGGAAATATGTTCTAAGGAAGAAGCTTATTTTTGTGATATAATTCTATGTATGAGCTTCCAGGCCTAGGCCTCTCATTAACAATGAGAACGAGTCCTAGTTTATTGTTTGCTACCCCCATCATGTCTCTGATGACATTTCTCTACTAGTGACAAGGGTAATTTACTGGCTCCTTAGTTGATTCACAAGTCTGTTGTGAGAATCAATGAGGTGATGTTCTCAAAACATGCACTCCCCTGATGAGAAACTTCATATAAATAAAAAGTAGTCTTGCACTTAATTACAACTTTGATGCTGTTTTCTTGAAATTTGGTTCTCTTTTGATACATGGTAGAAAGAGTAAAATAAACAATAATTTGCAGAGTGTGCTGTTTAAGTTTTTCAACATTTACTTACCTATGACCTTTTCACCAAAATGAATGTGGAATTTATTTGCTTTCTTTCTATCTTTATATTTCAACTATTCATTGCAAATTTTAAAAAATGAATAGGAAATTCATGACATAGTTCAAAAATGAGATAAAGATATGCAGTGAGAAGTCTCCCTCCCATCTGTCCCCATACCTCTCCACCACTCAATTTTTGTATATCACTCAAGTATTTCTTCATGCAAATATTAGCAACATGATATATATTCTAAGATTCCTCATTCTTACATAGGAGGGAGCATGATATCCATATTTATGCTTGTACCTCATTTTTTATTCACTTAGTATATCCTGGAGTTCTCTCTACATTAGAACTGAGAGTTCCCTCATACTTTTTGTGATGAAAACTTAGTTTATTTCTTTGTTCTGAAGAACCAAAAAGTTCCCATGTCATCTTTTACTATATCTCCACTACTATTTCTTATTTGTTTAATTCAACATATGCTACTGAACTCCCTACTCTGTCTTTATCATTTTTTCTTCCACAGAGCTGTGCCAGAGTTCACCTATTAACTCACAAATAATGCTTCAGAACTGTGGTGATTTAAATGAAGGGATTAAAGAGAATGATGTGGTTTTACCTCTTTAACAAAGTTAGCACAAGAGAAATTTCCTTCAAGAATATCTTTAAGAAACTTTAAGCAGTATTCATTTACTTTATTATTTCAGTCCCTGTTGTTGTCCAAATTTTTAGTTAGAAAGGTGGTAAGAAAGCAAATGCAAACGGTGGTCTTGGAAAGTTGTTATTTCTTTGCAGATCAGGTGAGGGAGATAAATTCAGTCTAAATATGTCTTCCTAGGACTCTTACTTGTAGAGTAACACAAGTTTAAATTGAATGGCTTAAAGTCCAAGGATATTCCTTTATAAGCAACTGACTAGTTGGAAGTAGGGAAGTGTATGGTAAATAATGCATTTTTGAGAAAGAACTAAATCAGTAGAGAAAGAAATAAAAATAAAAACCCAAGTCAAAGTCTATCTATTAGATAATACTTTTTTAAAATTTCATAATGATAATGTAAACTAAAGAGGTGTTTGGAGCACTTTATTTGGTAATCTCTTTTTCTACTTTTATAGTGTCCCATGACAGACAAATGAACTCAGTAATTCAAGAGCCATATATAACTTTGGCTATGTGGAATATTTTATTTGGGAATGTACCCACTAGCCAATTGTGTGCATACCTGATGAGCCGGTGATATCCATAGCTTTCAGATTTCTGCACTTGATGACTGTCAATGTCATACGTCCAGCAGTTGGCAAATAACAAAGGGAAAACATGATTTCACCCAGGTCTATACTTTCCTAGAAAGGCAATTGGTAATGTTAGCAATTTCAAATACCAGATAGTGAAAACAAAATATAATGAGTGAAAAATCGCTTTGGTGGAATATTTGAATGCCATTTTAAATTGTTTTATTGAGGATACAGATTGCATTGCAAAAAAGCTGTAATAGACAGAGTAAGAAAAAAGAGTATTTCCCAGTTGCTCATTTGATATATCCACTTGTATTTCTAACAGGAATCTCAAACTTAATACAGTCAAAATCAGACTGTTGATTCTACTCATTCCCAAACATCTTCTGAAACCAATCCCTCTGTCATCTGTCCAAAATTAGGAAATGGTATCATAATTTACCCAAAGGCTGTAGGCAAAAACCTAGCAGTCACTTTCATTCTTCTTTTTCTCTCACCCCTAACACATCGAACCCATGTCTTGTCTACATTATCTACAAAACATATATGAAATTACTGACTTTCTTTTCAGCTCTATTACTATCATTGAAACCAATATCACTTCTTGCCAGGATTACTTCAGTAGTCTCTAAAACTGATCTCAGAAGCAAAGTGATCACTTATGAAATGCAAATCACATTATTTCACTTTCCTGCTTAAAACCATCTAAAGGCTCACAACTATATTGGAATAAAATTCAAATGCTTTACCTAGGCATATAAGTGGGGTACTTATAAATCCTGGTAATCTAGGAAATTCCAGATTTATACCTACTGTCCTGATATAATTATTAAGAATGTCTCTTTCCATTATTAAATATGTCTTTGTTTAGATAATGCATTACAAAGTAATACATATAAGGAGGTCCCATGTGATCTGGACCCACCTATCACTCTATTAATCTCTTGCTTCTCCCTCAGCTCACTCTTATGCAGGCACAAAAGCTTTTTTTTCTGTTACTCAATTGAATGATATTTGTTCCTGCTTTTGACCTTTGCATTTTCTTTTTCTCTCTCATATTTTTACATGGCTGACTCCTCCTCACCAACTAGGACTCAACTCAAACAGCATCTCTTCAGTGAGGCTTTCCCTCTTCCTATCCTATACCCACCCCATTCACACATCCTTCACATTTTTTTCATAGTACTTCTCATCACCAGAAATGATCTTTTACATTTATTTTTTGTTTCCCCAATTCTAATATATAAGGTCTAGGAGAGCACGGTTATTATCTGTCTTATTTTTACATCTTAATGAAGGTACATAGCTGGCTCTTAGTGCAGTTTTTGAAGAAATGAAAAGATTATTAATTAATCTGGATTAAAACTGACCTGCTTTGTTTCATTTTTAAAGTAAAACTGTCCACAGTACCCTGGTATAGATAAATTTGCTGTCAGTGGCTACATAGATGGTGGACAAATGAAAATGAGTGTGAACAATGCACATTTAGGGTGCTTCTCAAAGAGCTATTTAAAGGAATTAAATCAAATTATTCCTGGTAAGAGCTGGAGGAATCGGGCTCCTGGACTTCAGACTATACTACAAATCTACAGTAATCAAGACAGTATGGTACTAGCACAAAAACACAACTATAGATCAATGAACAGCATTGAAAGCCCCGAGATAAACCCATGCACACATGGTCCCCTTATTTTTGATAAACGAGGCAAGAATATACAGTGAAGACAGCCTCTTCAATAAGTGGTGCTGTGAAAACTGGACAGCTACATGTAAAAGAATGAAATTAGAACACTCCCTAACATGATACACAAAAATAAACTAAAAATGGATTAAAGACCTAAATGTAAGTCCAGACACTATAAAACTCTTAGAGGAAATCATAGGCAGAACACTCTATGACATAAATCACAGCAAGATCCTTTTTGACCCACCTCCTAGAGAAATGGAAATAAAAACAAAAATAAACAAATGGGACTTAATGAAACTTAAAAGCTTTTGCACAGCAAAGGAAACCATAAAAAAGACGAAAAGACAACCCTCAGAATGGGAGAAAATATTTGCAAATGAAGTAACTGACAAAGGATTAATATCCAAAATATACAAGCAGCTCATGCAGCTCAATATCAAAAAAACAAACAACCCAATCCAAAAATGGGCAGAAGACCTAAACAGACATTTCTCCAAAGAAGATATACAGATTGTCAACAAACACATGAAGTTATGCTCAACATCACTAATCATTAGAGAAATGCATATCAAAACTACAGTGAGGTATCACCTCACACCAGTCAGAATGGCCATCATCAAAAAATCTAGAAACAGTAAATGCTGAGAGGGTGTGGAGAAAAGGGAACACTCTTGCACTCTTGGTGGGAATGTAAATTGATACAGCCACTATGGAGAGCAGTATGGAGGTTCCTTAAAAACTAAAAATAGAACTACCATACGACCCAGCAATCACACTACTGAGCATATACCCTAAGAAAACCATAATTCAAAAGGACACATGTACCACAATGTTCATTGCAGCTTTATTTACAATAGCCACGACATGGAGTCAACCTAAGTGTCCATTGACAGATGAATGGATAAAGAAGATGTGGCACATATATACAATGGAATATTACTCAACCAAAAGAAGAAACAAAACTGAGTTATTTGTAGTGAGGTGGATGGACCTAGAGTATGTCAAACAGAGTGAATAAATCAGAAAGAGAAAAACAAATACCATATGCTAACACATGTATATGGAATCTTAAAAAAAATGGTTCTGAAGATTCTAGGGGCAGGACAGGAATAAAGATGCAGACGTAGAGAATGGACTTGAGGACATGGGAAGGGGGAAGGGTAAGCTGAGATGAAGTGAGAGAGTGACATGGACATATATACACTACCAAATGTAAAATAGATAGCTAGTGGGAAGCAGCCGCATACCACAGGGAGATCAGCTCAGTGCTTTGTGACCACCTAGAGGGGTGGGATAGGGAGGGTGGGAGGGAGACACAAGAGGGAGGAGATATGGGGATATATGTATACATATAGCTGATGCACTTTGTTATACAGCAGAAACTAACATAACATTGTAAAGCAATTATACTCCAATAAAGATGTTAAAAATATAAATTAAATAAAGTGACATACTTCAGATTAAAAAAAATGTATATATATTCCTGGTAAGACAAACTGTGGTAGATTTAATATGGGGAGAAATAAGTTTCTATGCATCCAGGTCCATAAAACTGGTTTTAAAAAATTCTTCATGAAGAACTATTAACATTTACTGGACTTATCCTTACAGTTTAGGTTCTGATTTATGTAATTCCCCTTTCTTTATTCATGGTCTAGAAGTAGTAGAGCTCAGCAACTAAGAGCATAAATTTTAGAGTCAGTTAAACTTGAGTTGATTCCTGTTTTCTACCTCTTGGTTGTGAGATCCTAGGAAATTTAATTAAGCTTTGAATCTCTGAAACTTCATTTTCAGATTGAGGAAAATGCCATCTCCACAGGGGTTTTAATCATTAATTGAGATAATGTAAATAAAGTCCAAGGCACACAGTGTCTGGCATATAAGGCATGCTGTTTTGCTCATTGCTGTATTGTTATCTCATGGAGCAGGGCCTTACACATATCAGGTGCTCAGTAATACCGGACAAGTGAAAAATAATAATAAAAAGCATTATTTTTTGAGAAAAAATAGTAAGAAAATAATTATTTTAAAACAAAAGTATATCCAAATGAGTCTCCTCTGGGCTGTTTGATTGCTGCAGATCCAAAATAGCGAGAAAGATCCAAAAGGAGAAGAGGCCTGAGAAAAAACAGGAAGAGTACAACCTCCTTCTAGTACTCATTCTTTTCACCACCAAGTAAATACTGAGTATTATTTGTTAAGTGCACTGGTAGGTGCTATAGATAAAAAAATAGAAATGGCATGATTCTGCCCTTGAAGATTTCAGTTGAGGAGGAAGAGAGTAGGCTATAAAGGGCTAAGAAAAGAAGTCTGAATTTTATTTTTATCTGATTCTTTATTTCTCTTTCTCTTTTTCCACGTGTTTCTTTAGGCTCAGTCAATGGACTGAAGTTCTCTGTCTGTTAGCCATCCTTCTTTCCCTTACTGGACATTTCACCTCCCTGGAACTATCAATCAGAGTAGGCATATTTTGTTGAAAGCTGGTAAAATTTAAGGGATCCCTTTATAAATGTAGAACAAGATACCTGTTCCACCAAGAAACATGGTGGGAATGGTGATGGAGAATCTAGGAAAGAAATAGGAGACATGATCTCAAAGATGAAATACTTAGAATTCAACAGGAAATGAACTACATATATGCAGAAAAAAGTACACAAACAGAGACATCTAAAGGGATTAGTGAATACAACATTTTCACATGTCTGACTGATATGTTTTTATTTTTACACATCACACCATCTGCAGAAGTAATTTTTCTGTTTCTTTAGATGTATCACATGTTTACTGGCTGGAACAAAGAAAGTTTGCTGTCTTTGGTCTCATCTCTCAAAGATCCTTTCTATGAATTCATTCGCAACATAATTTTGACTATTATTGAGTATTGGCAAATATAAAGAGGTTAAACTGGGGAGTGACCAAAGAACTAGCCCAAATAAACTGAAAGCAAAGAGCATGATTAAAGGACATCTCTGAGCAACTTCGTATGACAAGCTAGTTGGCTTTTTGTTACTGCAGTAGTAAGAAATCTACTTAAATATTTACATTCCATATAGTCAGGAGTTTTAAGGGAACTAGAATGAACTGAGTAGGGAAAATTAATGTATAGTATGCATGCATAATAACTGCACAAAAATTTGAATCTTCATTAGAATAATTTTTTTTCCTTCAGGAAGTATGAATGTGAAAGAACTAAAACTGCCTACATATGGAAAAGGGCAAAATACTCTCTAGGATAAATACCAATATTCTTCAACTTTTTAAATCTGGAAGAAATATAAGAGATAATTATGAGAAATGAACTTAATGAAGGTAAATGGCTGTATGACCTTTAAAAAGGTCCCATCACAAAAGTAACATCAGAACTCCAGATTTTGGTGACAGTTTTCTGAGCTAAAATGTGCACTGATTTCAGTACCCACCACTGAATCTGTCCGTGTGTTTACAGCCCACCTCCAAGGATGAGGTTGAGTTTTACTTGCCTCGGTCTGCCCCAGATCACTGCAGTTTATAAGGAAAGTCTTAGTTTCAACAATTTGAACCCTCTAATGCCCAGCAAAGAACCAGGAAATAAATTGAAGCGTTTCTGAACATACAGCATAAATATAACAAAGTTATGCAATAAAATTCTCTTATATAAGGAGACTACATCTTCTCTTATTCAACACCCATTTACTATTATTTTAGACAAAATTCTAAGAAGAAGGTTTACTTGATATATCAGTCTATAGCAGTTCAAAACACACATGTGAAATGTAAAGATGAGGAAACTAACAGCATAGGTCTAGCAAAGGCAGAGATAAATGATAGCTACAAAGACACAAAGCATATAAAAAATAAGCAAATACTGTATTCTAAAAAGGATAGCAATCTAGAATCATTTTGTATCAAGGGTAACTAACATTAATAACTCCTCAGTAACTTAAAAACGACATTTTTATTCAGACTTGAAGAGTAATTGATGTTCAAAATGATGACTGAGTCATCAAGCTAGGGAAAATTATCCTATATGTTTTGTTTAAGAAGGTAGAGAAGTGTACACTATTTTTTAGAGTTATTTTTATCCAAAATCCTTAAAATGTTTGAAGTGATAACGTTGGCTTAAAATGAGAAAGACTTTGAGTTTCTGAAAATTTTATTTATGGGTAATCTCATTTACTGTAATTTGATATAAAAATGAAATCCCCATATTAACCTTTGAACAACTTTTGTGCCTTTTGGCAAATAATTATTTGAAAGCCTACTATAAAGTCTAGGATATCATGTTTCATAAAATTTCTTTCAAGTAGGATGACTTTTATTTCATTCTTATACACACCAATGTAATTGGTGAAACATTCACAGTGACAATCTTCTGAATCCATACTTGGAAAAAGGGCTCATGAAAAAAAGCTAACACTGAGGTTAGGTCAGGGACTATATATTTGATTTCTTCAACCTGGTTCCACAGACATAGAGCTAGAGAGATAAAGATCATTTTCTGATGACTGGCTAAGTCAGCCTCACAAACATATTCACAGTTATAAAGTTTTTGCATGTAATGTCTCTCCAGAATTAAAATGAAAATCATTGGAAAGATAAATTGATATGCAAATAGTTGCATTACATTTCTTATTTCAGGACTAACTGAACAAATAGTGAGCTCAAGATATGGAGAGGCGGCAGTTTAAAGGCTCAATAACTAGTGATTATAATAACCAAGGGAAGCACTCCTGGAGGAAAATAATCATTACATCAGGGTTTGAAGGATTAAAGAGATTGGATTTTACAGAGAAAAAGAAGAATGAAGCTCTATGTGTGTACTATGATTAATACTCAGAAATAAGAATGGGCAATTTATGTTGAGAAATATGGAATTTGGTGACCTGTTGAGGGAGGTTTAAGGCTAGATGCAATTGGCTTGGTGACTTCTCTGGGCAATAGGGATCCAAAGATTTTGGTAACATGAAAGACTGGGAGCTTGGCAGAATGGAAAGGGCATAGGTTCCTGGGTCAGAAAAGCCAGAGTTGAAATCCTATATCTTCCATATACTACTTCCCAAGCACATGGCAAAAATACATGACCTCCTTTAACTTCAGTTTGATCACAAGTAAAATGGGGATAATAACATCTGCCTCACAGGGTAGTTATCATGCATCTAAAGTGCCTGTCATGAACAGACACTCAAAAAAAAAATAATGATGCTAATGAAAAGGATAGTTTAAAAAACATTTCTTTGTTTTGAGTAGGCCAGATTAGGATGGAAAAAGACAGAAGAAAGGGACCATTTAAATAAACAGGCATAGGAAGGCTTTGGCTGAAGACAGGTTTGAATTCAGAGACATATTAGGAAGAATCACCAAGACTTATTAAAAAATCTTTAAATGAACAATTGGTTGCCATGGTGACAGCAGTCATCACATCCACCTAGCACCCTAAATGCAGCCTGCCTTCCTAATTTCCTGGTTGGTAAGAAAACAGATAGCTTTCCTCACATTGTTAAATGATACGTTATTGGCTAAAATGAGCTTCTTCATTAAGTTACTAAATTACTTCATGAAATGAAGCTACAGTGAAATGAAAACCCAAAGTGGGTCTGCTGAATTCAAACTACAGTAAAATACTTATTTCTCTCTGACCCACACCTCTCATCCACCTGAGAAAATCATTGAACTTAACCTCAATCAATCCATTTAACCCCACTTGGCCTCAGTTTCTTTGGTATAAAATGAGGGTGTTCAAAGAGATAAACTAGTTTATTTTCCAGCTCTAAACCTTTGTAGTCTTAAACACCAGTAAAATGAGGACTAAATAATATACATAGCTCAGACATGTTCAGGAATGTATGGACGGGCCCTTTTAGTCTTTGTGTGCTACAGAGCTGGCAAAGCCTCATTGGAAAGACAAGAAAGGATCAACTGGTGCTAATAGCTTGATTTCAAGTTCAAGAATAAGTGGTCATAAAACATGGCTATCAATTAAATTTCCAGACAATGTGGCTTAGATGAGGAAGGATCCAATCCTTAAGGCAGAGAGCACTGTGTTGATTTTGTTGGAGATTCGTGAGAAAAGACCATAGTGAACAATGAATGTGCAGTGTCATTTATATTGTCCCCTGGCTCTGCTAAAAATTTCAATCAGATTGTGTTTGACTCTCTGATACGTGTTGGATACACAGGACCTACAATATAGTCCATATTCCTCAACATGACACATGTGGTCCCTAACAATTTTGTCCCTATGTTTTTTCTACCTTCATTTTACAAATTTCTTGTTATACACAACAAACCCCCCAAACTCTGCACTCCAGCTGTATCAAATACCTCGTCAATCTGTAAACATTCATTCATTTATTAGCATGCTTGTGTTTATTGAGAACATCCAAAATGGCACACAGTCTTCTAGTCATTGAGGGAACACTGATGATCAAGACAAAATTTTCCTCCTCATAGGGCTTACATGGGATTTTAGACAAGTCACATAACCTCTCAGAACACCACACAATTAACTAGGGGACAAACTGGAATAAAAACGTAGGTCTGCGTGATTTTAAAGTACATTTTTTAAAATGAGTGCTGTAAGCATTTTTAAGAGGGATTCTTAGGTTCTAATTAAGAAAATAGAGATGAAAAATACTTCATTCTTCCCATGAGGATCTAGGAGGACTTCAGAGGTGGGTGACTTTTAATCTGAACCTTGAGGAATGACTAATGGTAAAGGGAATTAAAAATAGAGGGAGCAGCATATAAAGAAGCTGTGGGGTGAGGCTTTGAAGTGTCTAAGCATGACCAGAAGGTAAACAGAGATCACTGGCTCAGGATCCCTTCTCAGGAATAAGTATTCCTGAGATTTTCAAATCAACGCAGATTTTCTCTGCAGTCAGGATGAGATCCATTTTCATGGCTAATAACAATTACCTGGAGAGGTTGCATTTAGATTTAAAGGGGATAATATACAAAGATAATGTATGCCACGGGTCCAGTTTGCAGACTGACACATAGTAGATATTCAAAAAATACTATTTTTTCTTGTTTATAACAATCTTTCTAGGGTCAGTGACTGGTATAAGGTTGATGCTCAATAAAAAAGCATATTGAATGAATAAATCATAAAAATATCAGGCCAGGTCATGACTTCAGGGACAGCAGGGACATCTACTGTTTGAAGAACTGAAGATTACTCAGTAATCTGAGATCAACTGAGCAAAGACACTGTTCATGAATGTTGAGGCCTTTGTGAGTGAAACCCCTAGAAGTGTGCAAGGGCATGTCCATATATGGCTCAAAACACGTTTGAGCCATTTAAAGGTACACTAAGGTTTGGGGGGCTGAAGTTACATGATACTTATCTACTAGTTTTATTGAACTTATTTCTTTGTAGATCCCTCTATGCTAGTGTGATCTAGTATTATGTTTGCTATAATTCTATAGTGCATTGGAATTTCAGAATTAAATATATCCCTAAGGTGGACAAATTGCTTCTTTTCTTTGTACATCTGGCCATCTCTTCCACTCAGCCAGCACAAGCAGTCTAGTGACTATGGGAAGCAAACGAGAAGGAGGAAGAAGCTTTTTGAAAGAATACAATTAGGGAATGTAATTAACATTATAATCCTTTTCCAGTTTCTAGCCCACTTCCCTCCTTTTCCTCCAAAGAACCAAAATTTTCACACAGCACTTCCTCCCTGCCCTTTCTCTTTCTCCCAGTGATGCTGATTAAACCAGATTTCATCATGTTCAATGAAGGTGGGGAAGAAACAGCAAGAGGAGGGTCCTATCACAAAACCTAGTTACATTCCTGGATTTTCCCCATCATCTGCACTTAAAAATAGAGAAAATGCTCACCTGGTGTCCTTTAGCAGGACCTGCTAGTATTTCTGCAAGAAGGAAGGAATGCCTTTTTATTAAGCATATAATATTAAGCACTGTGGTTGGCCATGGCACAAAGATAAGGTGAAACATTGCTGATGTCAGGGCAGGAATGGGCAGAGAGCATGGCAGTGTTAGAGATGGGACCATTGTGCTTAATGGTCACAACCAAGAGCTATTATTGCCGGGGATGCTATTTAATAGTGCCCTTGTTTCTTCTCAGTGGGAGAATTATTTTCAGCCCTCAATCTAAGCAGGAAATAACTCTACCTGACACACTGGTTTAGCTCTTATCCTATCCAACACAGCCATAGACTTAACTACCAGGAGTCATTAAGTGCTCAGGTTGAAGAGACAGAGCTGAGGCGTAAAAACAACATTTCTTGGGTTTAACAAATCAAGTCTCCTAACCACCTGCATAATAAGGACCCTGAAGCAAACAGGCGATAGCGTAATATAGACACTGGGACAAGAAGAACTTGGGACACAATAAGAGGATACAAATTTGATAAGAACTCCTCACTGTACTGGTTAAGAGATATCATAAGTTTCTTGCTGAGAGGAACTGGAGACTTATTCTCAAACCTTAACCACCATTTATAGATGGGGCATAGAAACTTGTGTAGTAAACTGTGTACAACAGTCCTTAGAGTGTTTGATGCTTTTAAATATCATTACAAAATTCCTAATTGAAGGAATTCCTCTCAGTATTGCTGTATGTAGATACTAGAACTGGATGAATTTTAAAGAATAAGAAATTGGTTTACTTGGTTCCTCCCCTCCCAAACAAAGTCTATTCCCCACATAGTAGCCAGAGATCTTATTGATAATAAATGAAGCCATGGCTCACCTCTAATCAAAAGCCATCAATGGTCTCACGTGTCACTCAGAATAAAACTCAAAGTTCTTTTCATGACTTGAAGTCTCTAGATGATCTGACCCTCATCACTCTCATCAGAGAGGCCTTATCTGACCATCCTATGAAGAGTGGCCCCACCTCACTGCCACTTCTTTCTTTTACCCTGCCTCATGTTTCATATAGCACTTCCATTCATTGGACATATGAATATTTCTTTCATTATTACCTGTCTCCTTTTTCTACAAAGTAAGCCTTTTTAGATTGGGAACATTTTATATCTTAAAACATCCAGAAAAGTGCTTGGTAAATAGGAGAACTAAATAGAAATTTGTTGAATCAATAGATTTAAGATCCTTGGTCTACAAATAGGCATAGTAGGTAAACAGCCGGTGTTACAAAAATGTTCTCCTAGTCATTATTTTTCACTGGATGGTCAATATATCATACTTGTTTCTCTATAAATAAATAGATTATAAATTAAAACATTTGCAGTATACTTGGTATGATAACAGCCTGTTTGGACATAATTTTCTGCTTCTGGTGACCTAAGCTCTTCTCTAGACTGTTATTTCATAGGTGTCTACACTTGTAAAGGATCCCTTTACTTACCATGGGGTGTGGAGTTATGCATAGAATATATAAAAATTTAAAAGTACTCCAAAAACATAAATAAAATTGGTATTCAGTCAGTGAGATCCTTGGTTTAGTGAACTAATTAAATTCATAGAAAGAATTAATGCAGTGTATGCCATAGCACAGTCTTTTATAACTTGTCATGTTTTATTCAATTTAAGATTGAGGATAACAGTAAAGAATATCTCATTCATTTAAAAAATTGTGATGGTAATACATTTAAGAAAGTTAAATATTAAGGTAAGAGGGCTTCCCTGGTGGCGCAGTGGTTAAGAGTCAGGCTGCCGATGCAGGGGACACGAGTTAATGCCCCGGTCTGGGAGGATCCCATATGCCATGGAGCAGCTAGGCCCGTGAGCCATGGACGCTAGGCCTGCACGTCCAGAGCCTGTGCTCTGCAATGGGAGAGACCACAACAGTGAGAGGTCCGTGTACCGCAAAAAAAAAAAAAAAAAAAAAAAAAAAAAAAAAAAAAATTAAGGTAAGAAATTTAAGACATGGAAGGAATTGGGATATTAATAACCAAGTGGATAACAAATAGCTGTTTTCTTTGTTTGCAAGATTACAGCATGTTGGGGATAACTGACACGTAACTTAGCAACTTTAAATTTTACAGGACCTGCATATTTATTAACTTATTTTATTTTCAAAATTATTTCTGTGGGGTTGATATTATTATAAACCTCTTTTTTTTTGGTTGTGGAAACAAGTTCAGAAATGTTAGGCAATTTCCCCAAAGTGATACGACTTGATGGTAGCAAATCCAGGTTTCTAAAGGGCACTCACTTTGAATTCCTGTGGCTTTCTGTTTTCCTCTGTGCCTTTCCCAAATGGAAATACTGCTTCACATTTTACTAGGCAAAAGAACAAACTCAAATTTGTTTTCATGTCCTTAGATTTCAAAGCTAGCAAATGAAGTACTATATTTTTTCAAAATTTTGTTAAAAATTAGAAAATCAGTTACCTGAATTTTAGTAAGCTATTTAATGCAGTCTATCATAGAGGAAGAGGAGAATATTTTGAACATTCACATTTAAAAATCAACTGCTTATCCTTTTCACTATGTAAGAGAATTTTAAAAAATTAAACTAGTTAAATGCAAGAGAGAAAGGAACAGTTTTAACTCAATACTACCTGTAGAATTACACTAAATTCCTAAAATTTGCAAGACTCACGTATATTGCTAGAACATCATGGGGATAAAAAGCTTCTCTCTATCTCCTATAACCTCCAA
Organism: Mesoplodon mirus; assembly: GCF_964341445.2. Lineage (NCBI taxonomy): Eukaryota > Metazoa > Chordata > Mammalia > Artiodactyla > Ziphiidae > Mesoplodon > Mesoplodon mirus. The sequence goes on along the minus strand of NC_138987.1, from coordinate 75,294,498 downwards.
TCATTACAATACAGAAAGACACAACAGATCTAATGAAATTATACTTCTATTATGGATTTTTCACCAATTACATCTAAGAAGTAAAATAGCCTAGAAATTTCCTGAAATAACACTGATTCTGACTGCTGTTTTGAATAAGGCCAAGAGTCATTGCTTAGTTCTTCATGCATTTTTGATAAAAGTTGTTAATAAGATGGATCTGACAGGATTATAAATTTTAAAGGTTTTATACATATATTTTGTCATAAATATCTTATTTAAAATCTCTTCAATTTATGTAATTATTTTGAGATTTTAATTTTGTAAAACAAAAGTGAACTTCCATGTTAAAAAAACTAATTCTTTTCATATCTTTTTAGTATGTTTCAAGCATGGTAAAAATCTAACATAGTTCAGGGCAAACTACACTGAACTAAGAGTTTAAATCTAGTTTTGAACCTTCTATCAATCAGTTGTGTGAATTTAAGTGATTTTCTTATTATTACTGGACCTCCATTTGTTAACTATAAAATGAAAGGATCACTTGAACTCTCTACAAATTCTAAAATAATAAGATAATAAGATCTAGACTTTCAAAATCCTACTCAGAACATACCCATGAACTTTTAGGTTAATAGAAAAAAACTTCTGACTTATTATGTCTCATGCGGTTTACTCTGAGAACAAAATCTCAGATCATTATTTAACACATATTGATTTTACTTATATATAATTCTTCCAACTTAGATATTTTATTATACTACCTAAAAATAACAAATTGGAGAAGTAAGGAATGCAGGAAGCACATATACTTATATGTAGAGAAAATAGCGCAATAGAAGAAAAACAGACAAAAATAAAAATCTGCTTTTTAAATTTACTATCATAATTAATGGTCACAATGATCACCACTAACAAGGAAAGGTTAAATTATATTCAGTAGCTTCTACTTTAAAAATAGGGATATGTAGAGCATTTTATGTGTTTCTAGGTTATATTTCTAAAGTAAGAAACTGGGTGCACAAATATATATTTTGAAACCTATAAAATTATCATAAATTGGGGCAATTTTTAGACTATTCTAAATAAACGATTATTATTAACACTGAAATCTTGATTTTTAAAAGGCAGAATTCAGATTTTTCAGTTGCGATGAAATGTGAAATTCCAGTGTAAGGAAGCCCTTGGAAATTCTCTGTGTAAAAAAGATTAGAAAATGTTAGGGTGCCTGCCAGCACCGCCTTCCTCACAGTAGACTCAGATCCTAGGAATGACCGCTGTTGGTGTCTATGTCCCCAGGGTGAGCTGCAGCAGTCCCCTTCTTCCCTAGGAGACTCTCCAAGACCAGCAACCATATGGCTGACAGGATCTTTGTGCTCCATCCTGGTGTCAGGCCTGAGCCTCTAAGGTGGGAGAGCCAAATTCAGGACCTTGGACCACCAGAGACTTCCCAGCCCCACATAATATCAACTGGTGAGAGCTCTCCCAGAGATCTCCATCTCAGCGCTAAGACCCAACTCCACCCAATGGCCAGCAAGCTCCAGTGCTGGATGGCCCATGCCAAACAACTAGCAAGACAGGAACACAACCCCACCCATTAACAGAGAGGCTGCCTAAAATCATACTAAGTTCACAGACACCCCAAAACATACCACAAGATGCAGCCCTGCTCACCAGAAAGACAAGATCCAGCCCCACCCACCAGAACACAGGCACCAGAAACCTCCACCAGGAAGCCTACAAAACCCACTGAACCAAAATCACTCACTAGGGGCAGACACCAAAAACAATGGGAACTACGAACATGCAGCCTGTGAAAAGGGGACCACAAACACAGTAAGTTAAGCAAAATGAGAAGACAGAGAAACACACAGCACATGAAGGTGCAAGGTAAAAACCCACCAGACCAAACAACAGAAGAAGAAATAGGCAGTCTACCTGAAAAAGAATTCAGGGTAATAATAGTCAAGTTGATCCAGAATCTTGGAAACAGAATGAAGAAAATAAAAGAAACATTTAACAAGGACCTAGAAGAACTAAAGAGCAAACAAATAATGATTAACCACACAATAAATGAAATTAAAAATTCTCTAGAAAGAATCCACAGCAGAATAACTGAGCAGAAGAACAGGTAAGTGTCCCTGGAAGATAAAATAGTGGAAATAATTACCACAGAGCACAATAAAGAAAAAAGAATGAAGAGAATTAAGGACAGTCTCAGAGACCTCTGGAACAACATTAAATGCACCAACATCAAATTATAGGGGCCCCAGAAGAAGAAGAGTAAAAGAAAGGGTCTGAGAAAATATTTAAAGAGATTATAGTTGAAAACTTCCCTAATATGGGAAAGGAAATAGACAATCAAGTCCAGGAAAAGCAGAGAGTCCCATACAGGATAAATCTAAGGAAAAACATGTGAAGACATGTATTAATGAAAGTATCAAAAATTATATACAAAGAAAAAAATATTAAAACCAGCAAGGGAAAAGCAACAAATAACATACAAGGGAATCCCCCTGAGGTTAACAGCTGACCTTTCAGCAGAAATTCTGCAAGCCAGAAGGGAGTGGCAGGACATGTTTAAAGTGATGAAAGGGAAAAACCTACAACCAAGATTACTCTACCCAGCAAGGATCTCATTCAGTTTCAATAGAGAAATTAAAATTTTACAGACAAGCAAAAGTTAAGAGAATTCAGCACCACAAAACCAGCTTTACAAAAAATGCTAAAGGAATTTCTCTAGGCAGGAAAAACGAGAGAAGGAAAAGACCTACAATAATAAACCCACAGCAATTAAGAAAATGGTAATAGGAACATACATATCGATAACTACCTTAAATATAAATGGATTAAACACTCCAACCAAAAGATATACACTGGCTGAGTGGATACAAAAACAAGACTTGTATATATATTGTTTACAAGGGACACACTTCAGAGCTAGGGACACATACAGACTTAAAATCAGGGGATGGAAAAAGATATTCTATGCAAATGGAAATCAAAAGAAAGCTGGAGTAGGAATTCTCATATCGGACAAAATAGACTTTAAAATAAAGGCTATTACAAGAGAAAAAGAAGAACACTACATAATGATCAAGGGATCAATCCAAGAAGAAGATATAACAATTGTAAATATTTATGCACACAACATAGGAGCACCTCAAACCATCAGGAGAAATCATAAAAGGGGAAATCGACAGTAACACAGTCATAGAAGAGGATTTTAACACCCCACATTCACCAATGGACAGATCAACCAAAACGAAAATAAATAAGGAAACACAGGCTTTAAATGATACTTAAACAAGATGGACTTAATTGATATTTATAGGACATTCCATCCAAAAACAACAGAATACAATTTCTTCTCAAATGCTCATGGAACATTCTCCAGGATAGATCATATCTTGGGTCACAAATCAAGTTTTGGTAAATTTAAGAAAATTGAAATCATATCAATATCTTTTCTGACCACAAGGGTATGAGACTAAATTTAAATTACATGGAAAAAATCTGTAAAAAATACAAACACATGGAGGCTAAACAATACACTCCAAATAACCAAGAAATCACTGAAGAAATCCAAGAGGAAATCAAAAAATACCTAGAAAGAAATGACAATGAAAACATGACAACCCAAAACCTATGGGATGCAGCAAAAGCTGTTCTAATAGGGAAGTTTATGGCAATAAAATCCTACCTCAAGAAACAAGAAACATCTCAAATAAACAACCTAAACTTACACCTAAAGTAATTAGGGAAAGAACAACAACAACAACAAAAAAAAAAAACCCAACTTAGCAGTAGGAAAGAAAACATAAAGATCAGATCAAAAATAAATGAAAAACAAATGAAGGGAATGATAGCAAAGATGAATAAAACTAAAATCTGGTTCTTTGAGAAGATAAACAAACTTGATAAGCCATTAGCCACACTCATTAAGAAAAAAAGGATGAAGACGCAAATCAATAAAATTAGAAATGAAAAAGATGTAACAGCTGACACTACAGAGATACAAAGGATCATGAGAGATTACTACAAGCAAATATATGCCAATAAAATGGACAACCTGGAAGAAATGGACAAATTCTTAGAAAAGCACAACCTTTTGAGACTGAACCAGGAAGAAGTAGAAAATACAAACAAACCAAACCCAAGCACTGAAATTGAAACTGTGATAAAAATCGTCCAACAGGGCCTCCCTGGTGGCGCAGTGGTTGAGAGTCCGCCTGCCGATGCAGGGGATACGGGTTCATGCCCCGGTCTGGGAGGATCCCATATGCCGCGGAGCGGCTGGGCCCGTGAGCCATGGCCGCTGGGCCTGCGCGTCCGGAGCCTGTGCTCCGCAGCGGGAGAGGCCACAACAGTGAGAGGCCCGCATACCGCAAAAAGAAAAAAAAAAAAATCGTCCAACAAACAAAAGCCGAGGACCAGATGGCTTCACACGTGAATTCTATCAAACATTTAGAGAAGAACAATGATCTATTGTTCTCAATTCTTCCAAAATATAGCAGAGGGAGGAACACTCCCAAACTCATTCTACGATGCCACCATCACCCTGAAGCCAAAACCAGAGAAAGATGTTACAAAAAGAAAAAAAACTATGGACCAATATTACTCATGAACATAGATGCAAAAATCCACAACAAAATACTAGCAAACAACATCCAACAGCACATTAACAGGATCATAGAACATGATCAATTGGGGTTTTTCGCAGGAATGCAAGGATTCTTCAATATACGGAAATCAATCAATGTGGTACAGCATATTAACAAATGGAAGGATAGAAACCATATGATAATCTCAATAGATGCAGATAAAACTTTTGACAAAATTCAACACCCACTTATAATAAAAACCCTCCATAAAGTAGGCATACAAGGAACTTACCTCAACATAATAAAGGCCATATATAACAAACCCACAGCCAACATCATTCTCAATGGTGAAAAACGGCAACCATTTCCTCTAAGATCAGGAACAAGAAAAAGATCCCCACTCTCACCCCTATTATTCAACATAGTTTTGGAAGATTTAGCCACAGCAATCAGAGAAGAAAAGAAATAAAAGGAACACAAATCGGAAAAGAAGAAGTAAAGCTGTCACTGTTTGCAGGTGACATGATACTATACATAGAGAATCCTAAAGATGCTACCAGAAAACTACTAGAGGTAACCAATGAGTTTGGTAAAAGAGCAGGATACAAAATTAATGCACAGAAATCTCTTGCATTCCTATACACTAATGATGAAAAAACTGAAAGAGAAATTAAGGAAACACTCCCATTTACCATTACAACAAAAAGAATAAAATACCTAGGAAAAAACCTACCTAAGGAGACAAAAGACCTGTATGCAGAAAACTATAAGACACTGATGAAAGAAATTAAACATGATACAAACATATGGAGAGATATACCATGTTCTTGGATTGGAAGAATCAATATTGTGAAAATGTCTATACTACTTAAAGCAAACTACAGATTCATTGCAATCATGTCAAACTACCAATGGCATTTTTCCCAGAACTAGAACAATCAATTTTTCAATTTGTATGGAAACACAAAAGACCACAAATAGCCAAAACAATCTTGAGAAAGAAGAATGGAGCTGGAGGAATCAGGCTCCCTGACTTCAGACTAACCTCTAAAGCTACAATAATCAAGACAGTATTGTACCGACACAAAAACAGAAATATAGATCAATGAACAGAATAGAAAACCCAGAGATAAACCTATGCACATATGGCCACCTTACCTTTGATAAAGGAGGCAAGAATATACAATAGAGAAAAGACACCCTCTTCAATAAGTGGTGCTGGGAAAACTGGAGAGCTACATGTAAAAGAATGAAATTAGAACACTCCCTAACACTATACACAAAAATAAACTAAAAATTGTTTAAAGACCTAAATGTAAGGCCAGACACTATCAAACTCTTAGAGGAAAACATAGGCAGAACACTCTATGACATAAATCACAGCAAGATCTTTTTGAACCACCTCCTAGAGAAATGGAAATAAAAACAAAAATAAACAAATGGGACCTAATGAAACTTAAAAGCTTTTGCACAGCAAAGAAACCGTAAACAAGATGAAAAGACAACCCTCAGAATGGGAGAAAATATTTGCAAATGAAGGAACTGACAAAGGATTAATCTCCAAAATATACATGCAGCTCATACAGCTCAATATCAAAAATACAAAGAACCCAATCCAAAAATGGGCAGACGACCTAAATAGACATTTCTCCAAAGAAGATATACAGGTTGCCAACATGGGAAAGGATGCTCAACATCACTAATCCTTAGAAATGCAAATCAAAACTGTAATGAGGTATCACCTCACCCCCATCAGAATGGCCATCATCCAAAAATCTAGAAACAATAAATGCTGGAGAGGATGCAGAGAAAAGGGCACCCTCTTGCACTGTTGGTGGGAATGTAAATTGATACGGCCACTATGGAGAATTGTATGGAGGTTCTTTAAAAAACTAAATATAGAACTACCATGCAACCCAGCAATCCCACTACTGGACATATACCCTGAGAAAACCATAATTCAAAAGGACACATGTACCACAATGTTATTGCAGCTGTATTTACAATAACCAGGACATGGAAGCAACCTAAGTGTCCATTGACAGATGCATGGAAAAAGAAGATATGGCACAAATATACAATGGAATATTACTCAGCCATAAGAAGAAACAAAACTGAGTTATTTGTAGTGAGATGGATGGACCTAGAATCTGTCATACAGAGTGAAGTAAGCCAGAAAGAGAAAAACAAATACCATATTCTAACATATATATATGGAATCTAAAGGAAAAAAAATGGTTCTGAAGAACCTAGGGGCAGGAGAGGAATAAAGACACAGATGTAGAGAATGGACTTGATGACACGGGGAGGGGGAAGTGAAGCTGGGACGAAGTGAGAGAGAAGCACTCACATATATACACTACCAAATGTAAAATAGATAGCTAGTGGGGAGCAGCTGCATTGCATGGGGAGATCAGCTTGATGTTTTGTGACCACCTAGGGAGGTGGGATAAGGAGGGTGGGAGAGAGACACAAGAGGGAGGGGATATGGGGATATATGCATACATATAGCTGATTCACTTTGTCATACAGCAGAAACTAATACAACAGTGTAAAGCAATTATACTCCAATAATGATGTTAAAAAAGAAAAGATTAGAAAATTTTAACAATGTAATGGTTCTTTTTGTGGTTTAAGGCCTTGTCTTATTATCAAGAATTTAATGGACTAATTTAGCTTCCTTAAAGGTACTAAACACATGAAACATCTTAGACACATGGCATGGTCTAAGAAGGTTACAGGAAATTAAACTATTTGTAATCAGGAATCATATTCTTTCTTTGTGGTATCATTCAGGGATACAAGAAGAACCAAACGACACACACAAATTAGAGTAATTCCAGAGGGCTTAATGATGGGCCCATCTACAGTGATGTGAGCAGGAAGTAGGGAAACCACAAGAGATGGTGTGGTGCCCTGGTGCGGGTAAGAGTAGAGGTGGTAATGACCCCTACGTCTGAAAGGGCAAGTGGGTGGGGACATTTACCTGAATTCAGAAAGAAGTGGTAATAATAATAGCCTAATTTGAGAGGAACGGTACCCTCAGATAAAGGACATAGCCATCCTGAGGCAATCTCTCAGAGAAAGATCTAAAGAGAATACATATCCAAATGTGATTCTCCTTCTGTCCTAACAGCTCTTGCCAGAACTCAGAGAGCAGAGAGTTTGTGGACAAACAGGCCAGCCACTTAAGGCACCAAACAGGGTGAAGATTATTGGAAAGGAACATACGGAAGATAACCAGCATCATTAACTCTTGAGGTTTTATAAGATACATTTGATAAGTGCATGCAGAGGTTGGTGAGGAAAAAAAGAGGAGACGTGCCCAGTGGAAAAGGAAGAGTCAAGTCAGGTGGGAGATGAGGGGCATGCTAGGTACCAGTGTGAGTATATATATCATAAAAGAAGAAATAGTATCTACTCACTGAATCACAGCATACAGTAACTAAATAGATTTAAATTATCTCTCACACAAAACTTTCTGACCTAAATAGAAAAGCATACCACCTAAAACTATCTTCACTATTATAATAGGACATAGCCATTTTTAGCACCAAGATCTTCTTTCCTATTTAATATGTCAACTACAACACCAAAACCATATTCCAGTGATATCATTCTGTTTATACTTCTTGGCCGCTAATGTATACTGAGCATTTGCAAATGTCTGGCTCTATGCTAGGCATCTATTTAGTCTATTCAACAAACTATGGTTCACCTTCTCATAATCCCCACTTTGCAGATAAGATAATTAAGACTTAGAGAGATCTAGTAACTTACTCAAAGACATACAGATAAATGACACAGCAAGGATGCAAAGCCATGGTCAGTTTGTTCCAGAGTCCACAACAGTGATTATATTAGCCTTTTATTAGCAGTTTAAGTAGTACATTCCTGTAATATTCATTACGGCATTCTGCTGCACAAAACAAAAATTCAAAGTTAATGTATATCTAAAAGTTAAATTTTGAATAATAATATTTGTGGTTGTTTAAAAAGCAAGATGATTTTTTTTGCCTATATTCATAGCATCTACATAATTTCCAATTTAAATTCCTACATTGTTCTAAATGTAAAGAGTGCAATCACCATGTAGCTTGTCTATCATTCATGGGCCTCTATCTCTCTCTGTCTTTTTCTGTCTCTGTCTCTGGCTGTAGTTAAGAGGAAGTGAAGTCTAGTCACTAAAGAACTTAGGCTCTGGTGATTTATTGAATATAAAATATTTGTGAGACGAAGTCCCTTTTAACAGTCTGTTGTTAAAAGTTGAGTAGGGGGCTTCCCTGGTGGTGCAGTGGTTGGGGGTCCGCCTGCTGATGCAGAGGACACGAGTTCGTGCCCTGGTCCGGGAAGATCCCACATGCCGCAAAGCGGCTGGGCCTGTGAGCCATGGCTGCTGAGCCTGCGTGTCCGGAGCCTGTGCTCCGCAACGGGAGAGGCCACAACAGTGAGAGGCCCGTGTACCACAAAAAAAAAAAAAAAAAAAAAAAAAATGTTGAGTAGGTGCTGGGGTGAAGGGCAAAATGGCAGGATAAGAAGACCCTTAGCTCATCTTCTCCCACAGACATACTGAATCTACACTTTACATATACAGTATCTCCTCCAGAAGACCTGAGGACTGATTGAACAGCTACTGAACATAGAAGGACCATATAGAAATGGGTAGGAAAGACAGAGATATGATATCTATGGGAACCACACCCTCATTGCAGTAACCTGAAGTAGGGAGGGATATTGCTGAGGGGCTCGGGCATAGACTTGCCTGTTCTGGGATACCGTTAAAAAGATGGCAGTTTAAAGAGCATCTAAACTATATGAGAAGAAAATATATTTACTAATCCTAGAGATTCTTCCAAATGAGCAGGGCACTACTGGACCCCTCTCTGGGGTCAGAGGTACCAGGGACTCACCATTGTTTGAGTCCCTCTGGGACTCCTCCCAGCCCATACCCACTCCAGCCCCAGCCCCAGCCATCCTGCCAAGGTGACATCCAGTGTAGCACTCCCAAAGTACTGCCCTCCAGACTGACCCAAACCAGCTTCAGTGCCCCACAAGGTGGCCTCAGGCACAGCACTACCCAGAAACCACACTTGGCCTGGACTGCTCCCACTCCAGCCAGCCTGCCAAAGCCACTAGGCACAAGTAACCTACACAGGAGATTCAGCCACACAGGCAACTCCATCAAGACTGTAGAGAATTAGCTGTTTTGCCTAATTCATAGAAAGAAAATCTAAAGTCAAACAAAATGGGGAGACAGAAGAATATGTTCTAAACAAAAGAACAAAATAAAACCCCAGAAAAAAGCCTGATGAAATGGGAATAAGTAATTTAACTGAAAGAGTTCATAGAAACAGTCACAAAAATGCCCACCCAACTCAGGAAAAGAATGGGAAAATTCATTGAGAACTTCACAAAGACTTAGAAAATATAATAATGAATCAATCAGAAATGAAGAGTACAATAACTGAAATAAAAATACACTAGAGGAAATCAACAGCAGATTATATGACAAAGAAAAACAAGCAATATAAAAGATAGAATAGTAAAATCACCCAATCAAAACAGCAAATAGAAGAAAGGATTTCCTTTTTTAAAGGAAAGTTAAAGGGGAGTTTAGGGGACCTTACCTCTAGGATAAAAATCAAGCATTATAATATTTACAGAGTTCTTAGAAAAAGGAGAGAAAGACAAAGAGATGGAAAATATATTTGAAGAAATAATGGTTGAAAACTTCCCTAACCTCTGCACATCCAGGTATAGGAAGCACTGACAGTCCCAAACAAGATGAACCTAAAGATATCCACACCAAGGCATATTATAATTAAAATGGCAAATGTTAAAGATAAAGAGAGAATGATCAAGTTGGATTCATTCCAGGGATGCAAGGATGGTACAATATACACAAATTAATCAATGTGATACACCATATTAACAAAACAAAGGATAAAAGTCATATGACCATCTCAATAGATGCTGAAAAACCACTTGATAAAATTCAACATTAATTTATGATAAAAACTCTCATCAAAGTGGGCCTAGAAGGAGTATACCTCAATATATTAAAGGCCATATATGATAAACCCATAGCTAATATCATAGTCAATGGTGAAAAGTTGAAAGTATTTCCTTTAAGATCAGGAACAACACAAAGATGCCCATTCTTGCCACTTTTATGCAGCATAGTACTGGAAACTCTAGCCACAATAATTAGTCAAGAAAAAGAAATAAAAGTCATCCAAATTGGAAAGGAAGAAGTAAAACTGTCACTGTTTTCCAATGACCTGACACTATATATAGTGTCAAAGACTCCACCAACAAAGTAGTAGGACTAATAAAAGAATTCAGTAACATTGAAGAATAAAAAACTAATATACAGGGGCTTCCCTGATGGCGCAGTGGTTGAGAGTCTGCCTGCCGATGCAGGGGAGGCGGGTTCGTGCCCCGGTATGGAAGGATCCCACATGCCGCAGAGCAGCTGCGCCTGTGAGCCATGGCCACTGAGCCTGTGCGTCCAGAGCCTGTGCTCCACAATGGGAGAGGCCACAAGAGTGAGAGGCCCACGTACCGCAAAAAAAAAAAAAATAATAAACCAAAAAACTAATATACAGAAATCTGTTGCATTTTATACACTAATAACAAACTGTCAGAAAGATAAATAAAGAAAAGCATCCCATTTAAAACTGCATCAAAAAGGATAAAATATCTAGGAATAAATTTAACCAAGAAGGTGAAAGATCTTTACTCTGAAATCTCCAAGACTTTAAAGAAAGAAATTGAAGACAATACAAATAAATGGAACAATATACTGTGCTCATGAATTGGATGAATCAATACAATTAAAATGTCCATACTACCCAAAGCAATCTACAGACTCAGTGCAATACCTATGAAAATACCAATGGCATTTTTTTACAGAACTAGGACTAATAACACTAAAATTTTTATGGAACCACAAAAAACCTTGAATAGCCAAAGCAATTTTGGGAAAGAAGAACAAAGCTGGAGGTGTCATGCTCCCTGACTTCAAACTATTCTACAAAGCTACAGTAATCAAAACTGTATGGTAGTGGCACAAAAACAATCAATGGAACAGAATAGAGAGTTGAGAAATGAACTCACACTTAGCTAGGCAATTAATCTACATCAAAGGAGGCAAGAAAATACAATGGGATAAAGCTTCTTCAATAAATGGTGTTGGAAACCTGGACAGCTACATTCAAAAGAATCAAATTGATTGCTCTCTCACACCATATAAAGAAATAAACTCCAAATGGATTAAAGACCTAAATGTAAGAAACAAAACCATACAATTCCTAGAAGATAACAGGCAGTAACTTCTTTGATATTGGTTTAGCAATATTTTTTTGGATGTGTCTCCACAGGCAAGGAAACCAAAAGCATAAATAAACCAATGGGACTAGATCAAACTAAAAAAGCTTTTGTACAGGAAAGGAAACTATCAACAAAACAAAAAGGCTGCCTACTGAGTGGGAGAAGACATCTGCAAATCATATATGTGATAAGGGGTTAACAGCCAAAATATACAAAGAACTCATGCAACTCAACATTGAAAAAGCAAACAACCTGATTAAAAAATGGGAAGAGGACATGAATAGACATTTTTCAAAAGAAAACATACTGATGGCCAATAAACACATGTAAAGGTGTTCAACATCACTAATCATTAGGGAAATGCAACTCAAAAACCACAATGAGATACCACTTCACACCTGTCAGAATGGCAATTATCAAAAGACAAGAAAAAAATTTTGGTGAGGATGTGGAGAAAAGAGAATACAATGCTGGTGTAAATTGTAACTTGGTGCAACCACTATAGAAAACAGTGTGGAGGTTCCTTTAAAAAATGAAAAAATAGAACTACCATATGGGCCAGCAATTACACTTCTGGGTATTTATCTGAAGAAAACAAAAACACTCTTTTGAAAATATATATGCACCTCTATGTTCATTGCAGCATTATTTACAGTAGCCAAGATATGGAAACCACCTGTTTCCATTGATAGATAAATGGATAAAGAAGATGTGGTATATATGTATACAATGGAATACTACTCAGTCATACAAAAAGAAAAAAATCTTGTCATTTGCAATAATATGGATAGAACTTGAGGGTATTATGCTAAGTGAAATAAATCAAAAGAGAAAGATAAGTACCATGTAATTTCACTCATATGTGGAATCTAAAAAATAAAACAAACACAATAAAACAGAAATATACTCACAGATACAAAGAACAAACTGGTGGTTGCCAGAAGGGAGGGACAAATAACCCTAAAGTTTATATGGAAACACAAAAGACCCAGAATTGCCAAAGCAATGTTGAGGAAAAAGAACAAAGCTGGAGGCATAACCCTTCCAGACTTCAAACAATAATACAAAGCTACAGTAATCAGAACAGCATGGCATTGGCACAAAACCAGACAAAGATCCATGGAACAGAATAGAGAGCCCAGAAATAAATCCACATGCCTATGGTCAATCTTCAACAAAGGAGGCAAGAATATACAGTGGAGAAAAGACAGTCTCTTCAGCAAATGGTATTGGGAAAGCTGGACAGCTCCATGTAAATCAGTGAAATTGGAACACTACCCCACATCATACACAAAAATGAACTCAAAATGGCTCAAAGACTTAAATATAAGACATGACACCATAAAACTCCTAGAAGAGAACATAGGCAAAACATTCTCTGCCATAAGTTGTAACAATGTTTTCTTAGGTCAGTCTCCCAATGCAATAGAAATAAAAGCAAAAATAAACAAATGGGACCTAAGCAAACTTACAAGCTTTTGCACAGCAAAGGAAACCATAAACAAAATGAAAAGACAACATACATACTGGGAGAAAATATTTGCAAAGATGCAACTGACAAGGGCTTAATTTCCAAAACATACAAACAGCTCATACAACTCAAAAACAAAAACAAAAAAAACAACCCACTCAAAAAGTGGGCAGGAGACCTAAATAGACATTTCTCCAAAGAAGACATACAAAGAAGACAACAGTCATGTGAAAAGATGCTCAATATTGCTAATTATCAGAGAAATTCAAATCAAATCTACAATGAGGTATTGTGTCACATCAGTCAGAATGGCCATTATTAAAATGTCTACAAACAAATGCTGGCTAGGGTGTCGAGAAAAGGGAATCCTCCTACACTGTTGGTGGGAATGTAAATTGGTGCAGCCACTATGGAAAACAGTATGGAGTTTCCTTAAAAAACTAAAAATAGAGTCACCATATGATCCAGCAATCTCACTCCTGGGCATAAATCCAGAAAAGAGGAAAGCTCTAATTTGAAGAGATACATGCACCTCAATATTTGGAGTGGCACTATTTACAATAGCCAAGATATGGAAGCAACCTAAATATCCATCAACAGATGAATGCATAAAGAAGATGTGATATATATAGATAGATAGACGCACACACATGTATACAATGAAATAGGAATAATACTTAGCCATAATAAAGAATGAAATAAAGAGACTGTCATACTAAATGAAGTAAGTCACACAGAGAAAGACAAATATTATATGTTATCACTGATAAGTGGGATCTAAAAAATAGTATAAATGAACTTATTTACAAAACAGAAATATTCAAAAAAATAATATTTGATAGACCCTTAGTTAGAAGATAATAGATTCAAGCATTTTATAGCTATAAACCAGGTCAGTGTGGTTACACACACACACACACACACACACACACTTACTCCTTTGAGAATTCCTAAGTGTCTAGAACATAGTTGGTGCTGAAAAAAAAATGTTATTTGAATAGATGAGTAAATAAATAAATATGCAAAATGAAGTGGTTCTGTTCATAAGAAGGAAAGCTTTTCCTTATCTATGAAAACTTTCAATGGATTCTTGAGTATGTATAAGAAAACTACATTTATATATTCAAAATACATTAGTATTTATTAAACAGGACTTTCTGAAAAAATGTTAATTAAAATCTGAATAATATTATTCTCACATAGTTTAAGCTTAAAATGTATATAAAGGAATATGTTGCAAATCATTCCTTCTCCATATTCATCCAGCTTCTACTATTTTTGCCAATAGGTAACAACTATTATTAAATTCTTGTGTCTCCTCATATAGAACTTTTTTTGTATATATAACTGAATATGAATATATATTTCTCTTTCCCATTACAGAAGTAGAGGCATAGGGTACACACTGTCCTCCAATGTGATTTTTCCCTATGTTAAAGATATTTCTGTTAGTTGAAGAGCCAACTGGCTTGCCATATTTGTAATATACCACTCTAAAGTGAAAACTAATGTTTTGCACAGAATAAAGACATGCCTTTATTTTTTTATTTTCATTCAACCTGAAATTTAAAAAAAGCCCTGCTAATTCCTGATAAAAATATTAAACCCTCTTGCATAGAAATAATTTATTGGTAATAAAATTATAAATACATGATACGTGCCTCTTGTTTCAACCATTTAGGATTTTTAACAATAAATTTAAAATATTTCTGGTTTATTTTACATATGAAATTGTGCTAGGCACTGAATAATTTTTAATTTGTGCTACACACTGAATAATTTTTGCCTACAGAAAGTAGTTAATGTCAACAAATATAACCAAGCATATCAAAAGGTACATCATTGCACTTTTTTTTTTTTCTTCTGGGAGATTTGTACTAACATACATTCTTTCACTTGGCCTTATATGCAAATATGCTAAGTTATTTATTCAACAAGTATTTAGTGAGGGTATATGACTACATTACTTTTTTTCCTTTCTCCTTCTTTCTAGAACATTCTATAATTTCTGTGTGAAATTACTTAAAATTAAAGATGTGTGAGTAGGAAAAGACAGTTTCTTAAGCAAATTTCAACTCACATTATTTTTTTCATTTTTATTAATATAAGAATATAAAATTGTTTAATAATTTTTCAAAAGCTTGAGAAGTTTTAATTAAATACTACATTAACCATAAAGATGATACTAGTGTATACTGTGAACTTTGGTCCCATAGTCAAGGAATTTAGGTTTCATCACTATCTTTGCAACAAAAAAGTCATAAACAGTATCTAGAACAGTGTGTGGCTCACTGTTCCAGTTAAAGAGTCATTTGACTAGAATAATTTAATAATACATATTATTATCTGCATACTTCCTTTCATATCCAGAATACTGAAATGAAAATGTCTATGTTGTGGTAGGCAGAATAAAGGCATCCCTAAAGATGGCTGCTTCCTAATATCCTGACCTGAGTATGCTACCTACATGGCAAAAAGGACTTTGCAGATGCAATTAAGATTATAAACCTTGTGATGGGAAACTTATCATAGATTGCTCACGTGGGTTAAATCTAAACCAAGGAATGCCCGTGACTGCTAGAATCTGGAAAAGGCAAGGAAATGGACCACCCTGAGAGGCTCCAGAAAGGAACAGAGCCCTGCCAATACCTTGATTTTAGTCCAATAAGACCTATGTTGGACTTCTAACCTACAGAAATATGAGGTGATAAACTTGTGTTATTTTAAGACACTACATTTGTGGTAATTTTTACAGCAGAAATAAAAAATTAATACTTCAAGCACATGGGAGAGTTGAAAATAAAATTGAAGAATTCATTAATATTTACCAAAAAAACAGTTTATGTTCTATTAGCAGTCAAAAATTGAAGCTTCCACAAGGGATTCTTACTGTTTTTTAAGGACCAGTATGGAATACAAAAATTTATGAATGTAAAAAAAATAATCCACTGTCAATCACCTATAAAATTATGTTAATTTTTAGACTTCACTTAGGGGTTACTTACCTGAACCCAAATATATGAACAGAACAGTTTTTGTATGGTAACGTTTGTTGCACCCCTAGTACTTACAGTACATCAAACACAGAGTAGGCAATCAGCAAATATTTGTTGAATGAATAAAAGAAGGACTAATATAAGATTGGCGAATCAAGAGAAATAACCTAACAGTTAATTATTATCTGCATTTGTAGAATTCTACAGAAGGTGTCATATATTTAAAACAGTAAAATTCACTCTTCACCACTTTTATCCCTGTAGGAATATAAGTAATAATGTGAAAAACAATATGAAATCAAAAGAGATCCAGTTTGTTCCCTAATAGATTATCACAGTGGAGACCATGAAATAAAAACCCAATAATGAAAATTTAATAACCCTAAATACTGGTTGTACTTAGTAAAACATTAATAAGGGGGAAACACAAAAGGAGCTATTTTGAATTAAAAAACAGTTTTCTTGTTTTTTAAATAATCCCTGTCACTGTCCAAAACTTCAACATTTCTAGTTTATAATTTGTGGTAAAACTTAGACAAAAGATGTTAAGAAAACCTGGTAGTAAAAAATTAAATGTCTTCATTTAAAAACTAATAAATGAAAAAAATTTAGCAATCTAACCTCCAAAGAGACCAGTTCCCTAATTCTGTTTCTCCAATTCTATTCTGGACAAATAATCTTGAATAAAAAAGAGATTTATGTATAGAGAATGCAACAAATTTTTAGTCTAACAAAATTTATGCCTAATTCAAATGTCCAACAATAAAAGAATGGTTAGGAAAATGGATCATATATTTAAACATCATGTACTAAAATATATATAGCACAAAAAAATGAGTGTGAAGAAATTTAAACTTGGTTTGATCTTAATTATTTTAAAACATTCATAGAAAAAAAAGTAGAAAGAAATATGCCAAGTTTTTACATATAATTCATGGCATTATGGATTATTTAATTTTATGTTTTTTACCCTGTTTCTAAAATTTTCAATATTAAATTATTTTATAATCAGAAAAAGCATTTTGTAATGAAAAGGAAAATTTCTAATGTAAACAATTACTTCTTGATCATTCGGCATTTCAAATGCTATAATCGTATCAATTCCACAAAACCTCCTGAAGGAAGGTTGTTTTAGATAAAATCAAGGAGTTTCCAGTGGCATCAAAGTACGTTTTAGGTTTAATCTGAGGAACAAAATCATCTTAAATAATGAAAGTCAATAATAACTATGAAGAAACTGAGTGTTGATAACAGGTTACAGATAAATATTTTACAAGAGAAAAGGCCTACTATTTTTGGCAAATTACAAGAAATGTCCAATACAGTGAAGTAATGAATTTCCCCAAACAGAAAGTGTAGAAACAAAGGTTAGATGTTGAAAGAAAAGATTTTTTATTTATACAATCACTAATGTTACCTACATAGTGTTAAGTGTCTGAATTATTATATATGTATGTAATCACATACTCTGTTTGCAGGTCTTTAGGACATAAATTCTCTAATTTGTAGAACTAATGTGGGTAAAAATTAGTCTATTTTATCACTGCAGGTCAAATAAAAAGGAAGACATTGGTGGAATTATAACTTACTGTGGTAGCACAATGAATATTTTTCCATACTGTGGCTTCCCTGGAGAGATCAGAGGCTTCGAACAAATTATCAAAAATCACTTCCCCAATCATGTCATGTCTAGAAAATCTGTCAAAATCATACACACCGAAATGTAGTTTTCGGTTGCTTAGTTGATCATATGCTACAGGAAACTGAAAAGTTTCATCAAACACAGGATTTAAAGTTTTTCTGTGCACACGGGTCTGAAATTTCTTTTTCCTGTCTGGAAGAAGATACATCTTCACGTAAGGGTCAGAAGTTCCTGTGAAGTCTTTAGCAGGGAGATCTAAGGCTTTGATAATTTTAACAACTAGAAGTTCATTTTCATAATCATACTGGAGGGTGAAGTTAAGCTTCCCACAGGTTTTGACATCTTCTTTCTTGTTGCCCTCAGAGTCAACTGATTTCTGTTTGTAGAGCTCTGGTTTTATTCTCCCAATGCTGGTTGTTGTTTCTCCTCTTTGTAAAATGGGTTCTGTGCCCATGCCAAAATCAACACTGGAAACCTGCATTTGCCTTGGTAGGTGTCTTCTGAAGGAATTGTGTCTGTACACACACACATACACACAAAATCATTTAAGTAGATCATTTTGATGATAATGTTATATACAGTGGCATATAAACTCTCCCCCACACCCAGGATAATGGGAGCATTATATCTACAGCAATAAACAGATGGATACACACACACACACACACACACACACAGAGTTACTTTTGAAAAACCAGGAATGCAATTTTCAAAGAAAAGTCTCCTAATATTATAGAAACACCTAAAACACACATATGTACATTTTTATGAGCTTTTGGTATTTTTATGTACCATAATAAGCCCAAAATTTTTCAACACAATTGTAAAGAAAGATGATTACCAAAAAAGTTCAGTATTCTACAAAATGTTACCTGGGTGTATCTAGATGTAAACATTATGTAAACAAATCATTCAGATGACTGGTTTCTTTTCATCTGAATATTTTGGTCTTATGAATTTCCCATTTTAGTGATGACAATATTAAAAAAAACATAAGTCCACATATTCTTATTCTGTGTTATTTCTAATACTTAAGATAACTAAATGAATGTGTATTTTTCAAAAGAATATATAGTTATGACAGAAAAAATTAGTACATTTTCTTTTTTTCAACATGGAGTGGGCTTCAGAAACTCTTAAGGATTAAAAAACTGTAGAATTTTAGAGTTTGGGGCTAAATAATAGTTCTTAAAATTCAAACTGAATTTCCTATACTCACTGTTACTATTTATCTCTCCAACATTTCCAGAACATTAGGTATATCAGCTTACTAATGGCTCATAAATGTGACTTGCATTAAGATCTGCTTCTCATACTTTCTCCATGATTTCTAGCATGAGCTATGTCAACTTATGTGTTTCCTCACTGTCTGGTTCCAGGTCTTTTGTTCTTTTCTCTTCTCAGTCACTCCATCAGACTAATAATCTGTTTTGGGGCTATAATTACTACCTTTAATCTGGTGATTCCCTAGATATTTCTCAGATAGACAAAATCCTAGTTCCATATCTCTTTGTCTTGAAGGGGGATTTCTAAACAAATGTCCTAATTTTGTTCCAAACTCAAGCAAACTAATTATTTTCTCTATTTTGCTTTCAAACCAGTTCACTCTTCCACAATCTCTGACAATAGTTCTAACATTTTTATCAGTCACTTATGCTTGGAATACTGCAGTATGCTTGTTTGAATCACTTTTCCTTTATTTCATGGGATTTGCTTAATTTTCTAAGTCCTGTTGATTTTTTGCTTTGAGATATCTCATATAATTGTCCATTCTACTCTATTTCCATTGCTATTTGGTCCATATCCTCATCATCTCATACTTTGCTTTCTACAGTAGCCTTCAGCTTGGCTTTCCATCTTTCATCTCTCTCTTAAATTCAATGTCTCTCCAGCACTTACTTCAAAATCCTTTATGCTTGCTGTTATAACTTTTTCCACTTGATCATAATTGAAAAATTATTTCTATATAAAGAAACAAACTAGGATAACTTTATCTCAGATGAGGGAATAAGTGCCTAATTAAAACTATACTGAATTTAAGACCCAATATTTTAGTTTCAGTATCTAAGTGAGTATATATGTAAAGGTCTTTACTAAGTTACTTAAATCTTGAAGTGATCTGTTTCCTCAGATTGATCCTCAGATTGATCCCATTTTAATGTATTGGACATGCTATGAAATGTATTATGATCCTGAATCTATTCCAGATATACAAGATCAGGGGCTTAAATTAGGGTCAGGGAACCATCAGGTAGCATTTAAGAAATAATAAGTATTTAAAAAGGAATACAGGAGACTTCCGGGTAAGATGGCGGAAGAGTAAGACGCGGAGATCACCTTCCTCCCCACGGATACAACAGAAATACAGCTACACGTGGAACAACTCCTACAGAACACCTACTGAACGCTGGCAGAAGACCCCAGACCTCCCAAAAGGCAAGAAACTCCCCACATACCTGGGTAGGGCAAAGCGGAGAGATCCGCACACAGAGGATCGGTGCCGAGCGGCACTCACCAGCCCGAGAGGCTTGTCTGCTTGCCCGCCGGGGCGCGCAGCGCTGGAAGCTGAGGCTCGGGCTTCGGTCAGAGCGCAGGGAGAGGACTGGGGCTGGCGGCGAGAACTCAGCCTGAAGGGGGCTAATGTGCCACAGCTAGCCGGGAGGGAGTCCGGGAAAACTCTGGAGCTGCCGAAGAGGCAAGAGACTTTTTCTTCCCTCTTGGTTTCCTGGTGCACGAGGAGAGGGGATTAAGAGCGCTGCTTAAAGGGGCTCCACGGACGGGCGCGAGTCGCTACTGAAAGCGCGGAGCCCAGTGACAGGCGTGGGACGCTGGGGCTGCTGCTGCCGCCGCCAAGAAGCCTGTGTGCGAGCGCAGGTCACTGCCCACACCGCCCTTCCGGGAGCCTGTGCAGCCCGCCACTGCCGGGGTCCCGGGATCCAGGGGCGGCTTCCCTGGGAGAACGCACGGCGCGCCTCGGGCTGGTGCAACGTCACGCCGACCTCTGCCGCTGCAGGCTCGCCCCGCACTCCGTGCCCCTCCCTCCCTCCCGGCCTGAGTGAGCCAGAGTCCCCGAAGAGGCTGCTCCTTTAACCCTGTCCTATCTGAGCGAAGAACAGACGCCCTCCGGCGACCTACACGCAGAGGCGGGGCCAAATCCAAAGCTGAGACCCAGGAGCTGTGAGAACAAAGAAGAGAAAGGGAAACCTCTCCCAGCAGCCTCAGAAGCAGCGGATTAAAGCTCCACAATCAACTTGATGTACCCTGCATCTGTGGAATACATGAATAGACAACACATCATCCCAAATTGAGGAGCCCGGAGTCAGTGCTGTGCCTCTGAGGTGGGAGAGCCAACTTCAGGACACTGGTCCACAAGAGACCTCCCAGCTCCACATAATATCAAACGGCGAAAATCTTCCAGAGATCTCCATCTCAACACCAGCACCCAGCTTCACTCAACGACCAGCAGGCTACAGTGCTGGACACCCTGAGCCAAACAACTAGCAAGACAGGAACACAACGCCACCCATTAGCAGAGAGGTGGCCTAAAATCATAAAAAGTCCACAGACACCCCAAAACACACCACCAGACGTGGACCTGCCCACCAGAAAGACAAGATCCAGCCTCATCCACCAGAACACAGGCACTAGTCCCCTCCACCAGGAAGCCTACACAACCCACTAAACCAACCTTAGCCACTGGGGACAGACACCAAAAACAACAGGAACTACGAACCTGCAGCCTGCAAAAAGGAGACCCCAAACACAGTAACATAAGCAAAATGAGAAGACAGAAAAACACACAGCAGGAGAAGGGGCAAGATAAAAACCCACCAGACCTAACAAATGAAGAGGTAATAGGCAGTCTACCTGAAAAAGAATTCAGAATAATGATGGTAAAGATGATCCAAGATTCTATTTCCCAGATCCAAAATCTTGGAAATAGAATAGACAAAATGCAAGAAACAGTTAACAAGGACCTAGAAGAACTAAAGATGAATCAAGCATCGATTAAAAACACAATACATGAAATAAAAAATACTCTAGATGGGATCAATAGCAGAATAACTGAGGCAGAAGAACGGATAAGTGAGGTGGAAGATAAAATAGTGGAAATAACTGCTGCAGAGCAAAATAAAGAAAAAAGAATGAAAAGAACAGAGGACAGTCTCAGAGACCTCTGGGACAACATTAAACGCACCAACATTCGAATTATCGGGGTTCCAGAAGAAGAAGAGAAAAAGAAAGGGACTGAGAAAATATTTGAAGAGATTATAGTTGAAAACTTCCCTAATATGGGAAAGGAAATAGTTAATCAAGTCCAGGAGGCACAGAGAGTCCCATACAGAATAAATCCAAGGAGGAATACGCCAAGACACATATTAATCAAACTGTCAAAAATTAAACACAAAGAAATCATATTAAAAGCAGCAAGGCAAAAACAACAAATAACACACAAGGGAATCCCCATCAGGATAACAGCTGATCTCTCAGCAGAAACTCTACAAGCCAGAAGGGAGTGGCAGGACATACTTAAAGTGATGAAGGAGAAAAACCTGCAACCAAGATTACTCTACCCAGTAAGGATCTCATTCAGATTTGATGGAGAAATTAAAACGTTTACAGACAAGCAAAAGCTGAGAGAGTTCAGCACCACCAAACCAGCTTTACAACAAATGCTAAAGGAACTTCTCTAGGCAAGAAACACAACAGAAGGAATATACCTACAATAACGAACCCAAAACAATTAAGAAAATGGGAATAGGAACATACATATCGATAATTACCTTAAATGTAAATGGACTAAATGCTCCCACCAAAAGACACAGAGTGGCTGAATGGATACAAAAACAAGACCCATCTATATGCTGTCTACAAGAGACCCACTTCAGACCTAGAGACACATACAGACTGAAAGTAAGGGGATGGAAAAAGATATTCCATGCAAATGGAAACCAAAAGAAAGCTGGAGTAGCAATTCTCATATCAGACAAAATAGACTTTAAAATAAGGACTACTAGAAGAGACAAAGAAGGACACTACATAATGATCAAGGGATCGATCCAAGAAGAAGATATAACAATTGTAAATATTTATGCACCAAACATAGGAGCACCTCAATACATAAGGCAAATACTAACAGCCATAAAAGGAGAAATCGACAGTAACACAATCATAGTAGGGGACTTTAACACCCCACTTTCACCAATGGACAGATCATCCAAAATGAAAATAAATAAGGAAACACAAGCTTTAAATGATACATTAAACAAGATGGACTTAATTGATATTTATAGGACATTCCATCCAAAAACAACAGAATACACATTTTTCTCAAGTGCTCATGGAACATTCTCCAGGATAGATCATATCTTGGGTCACAAATCAAGCCTTGGTAAATTTAAGAAAACTGAAATTGTATCAAGTATCTTTTCCGACCACAATGCTATGAGACTAGATATCAATTACAGGAAAAGAGCTGTAAAAAATACAAACACATGGAGGCTAAACAATACACTAATAACGAAGTGATCACTGAAGAAATCAAAGAGGAAATTAAAAAATACCTAGAAACAAATGACAATGGAGACACGACGACCCAAAACCTATGGGATGCAGCAAAAGCAGTTCTAAGAGGGAAGTTTATAGCAATACAATCCCACCTTAAGAAACAGGAAACATCTCGAATAAACAACCTAACCTTGCACCTAAAGCAATTAGAGAAAGAAGAACAAAAACATCCCAAAGTTAGCAGAAGGAAAGAAATCATAAAAATCAGATCAGAAATAAATGAAAAAGAAATGAAGGAAACGATAGCAAAGATCAATAAAACTAAAAGCTGGTTCTTTGAGAAGATAAACAAAATTGATAAACCATTAGCCAGACTCATCAAGAAAAAAAGGGAGAAGACTCAAATCAATAGAATTAGAAATGAAAAAGGAGAAGTAACAACTGACACTACAGAAATACAAAAGATCATGAGAGATTACTATAAGCAACTCTATGCCAATAAAATGGACAACCTGGAAGAAATGGACAAATTCTTAGAAATGCACAACCTGCCAAGACTGAATCAGGAAGAAATAGAAAATATGAACAGACCAATCACAAGCACTGAAATTGAAACTGTGATAAAAAATCTTCCAACAAACAAAAGCCCAGGACCAGATGGCTTCACAGGCGAATTCTATCAAGCATTTAGAGAAGAGCTAACACCTATCCTTCTCAAACTCTTCCAAAATATAGCAGAGGGAGGAACACTCCCAAACTCATTCTACGAGGCCACCATCACCTTGATACCAAAACCAGGCAAGGATGTCACAAAGAAAGAAAACTACAGGCCAATATCACTGATGAACATAGATGCAAAAATCCTCAACAAAATACTAGCAAACAGAATCCAACAGCACATTAAAAGGATCATACACCATGATCAAGTGGGGTTTATTCCAGGAATGCAAGGATTCTTCAATATACGCAAATCAATCAACGTGATACACCATATTAACAAATTGAAGGAGAAAAACCATATGATCATCTCAATAGATGCAGAGAAAGCTTTCGACAAAATTCAACACCCATTTATGATAAAAACCCTGCAGAAAGTAGGCATAGAGGGAACTTTCCTCAACATAATAAAGGCCATATATGACAAACCCACAGCCAGCATCGTCCTCAATGGTGAAAAACTGAAACCATTTCCACTAAGATCAGGAACTAGACAAGGTTGCCCACTTTCACCACTCTTATTCAACCTAGTTTTGGAAGTTTTAGCCACAGCAATCAGAGAAGAAAAGGAAATAAAAGGAATCCAAATTGGAAAAGAAGAAGTAAAGCTGTCACTGTTTGCAGATGACATGATACTATACATAGAGAATCCTAAAGATGCTACCAGAAAACTACTAGAGTTAATCAATGAATTTGGTAAAGTTGCAGGATACAAAATTAATGCACAGAAATCTCTGGCATTCCTATATACTGATGATGAAAAATCTGAAAGTGAAATCAAGGAAACACTCCCATTTACCATTGCAACAAAAAGAATAAAATATCTAGGAATAAACCTACCTAAGGAGACAAAAGACCTGTATGCAGAAAATTATAAGACACTGATGAAAGAAATTAAAGATGATACAAATAGATGGAGAGATGTACCATGTTCTTGGATTGGAAGAATCAACATTGTGAAAATGACTCTACTACCCAAAGCAATCTACAGGTTCAATGCAATCCCTATCAAACTACCACTGGCATTTTTCACAGAACTAGAACAAAAAATTTCACAATTTGTATGGAAACACAAAAGACCCCGAATAGCCAAAGCAATCTTGAGAACGAAAAATGGAGCTGGAGGAATCAGGCTCCCTGACTTCAGACTATACTACAAAGCTACAGTAATCAAGATAGTATGGTACTGGCACAAAAACAGAAAGATAGATCAATGGAACAGGATAGAAAGCCCAGAGTTAAACCCACGGACATATGGTCACCTTATCTTTGATAAAGGAGGCAGGAATGTACAGTGGAGAAAGGACAGTCTCTTCAATAAGTGGTGCTGGGAAAACTGGATAGGGACATGTAAAAGTATGAGATTAGATCACTCCCTAACACCATACACAAAAATAAGCTCAAAATGGATTAAAGACCTAAATGTAAGGCCAGACACTATCAAACTCTTAGAGGAAAACATAGGCAGAACACTCTATGACATAAATCACAGCAAGATCCTTTTTGACCCACCTCCTAGAGAAATGGAAATAAAGACAAAAATAAACACATGGGACCTAATGAAACTTAAAAGCTTTTGCACAGCAAAGGAAACCATAAACAAGACCAAAAGACAACCCTCAGAATGGGAGAAAATATTTGCAAATGAAGCAACTGACAAAGGATTAATCTCCAAAATTTATAAGCAGCTCATGCAGCTCAATAACAAAAAAACAAACAACCCAATCCAAAAATGGGCAGAAGACCTAAATAGACATTTCTCCACAGAAGATATACAGACTGCCAACAAACACATGAAAGGATGCTCAACATCTTTACTCATTAGAGAAATGCAAATCAAAACTACAATGAGATATCATCTCACACCAGTCAGAATGGCCATCATCAAAAAATCTAGAAACAATAAATGCTGGAGAGGGTGTGGAAAAAAGGGAACACTCTTGCACTGCTGGTGGGAATGTGAATTGGTACAGCCGCTATGGAGAATGGTATGGAGGTTCCTTAAAAAACTACAAATAGAACTACCATATGACCCAGCAATCCCACTACTGGGCATATACCCTGAGAAAACCATAATTCAAAAAGAGACATGTACCAAAATGTTCATAGCAGCCCTATTTACAATAGCCCGGAGATGGAAACAACCTAAGTGTCCATCATCGGATGAATGGATAAAGAAGATGTGGCACATATATACAATGGAATATTACTCAGCCATAAAAAGAAATGAAATTGAGCTATTTGTAATGAGGTGGATAGACCTAGAGTCTGTCATACAGAGTGAAGTAAGTCAGAAAGAGAAAGACAAATACTGTATGCTAACACATATATATGGAATTTAAGAAAAAAAAAATGTCATGAAGAACCTAGGGGTAAGACAGGAATAAAGACACAGACCTACTAGAGAATGGACTTGAGGATATGGGGAGGGGGAAGGGTAAGCTGTGACAAAGTGAAAGAGCGGCAAAAAAAAAAAAAAAAAAAAAAAAAAAAAAAAAAGGAATACAGGTAGTATGTGTTGTTGTGAATTATTAAAGAGGTCTAGATAATCCAGTTAATACATTCAATATTCTTAAGAGATTTAGAATATTTTACTAAACAATCTAATATTTCTGCCAAAATCACTTTCACAACAATTTTAAATTTTTTTTAATTTTTGTGAGCAAAAAGCTCCCAAGAAATTAATTCCTTTTTTTATAACTTGATCCATAATTTCACCTCCCTTATGCATTTCAACATAATAAAATTTAAGCTTCTATCTTCTCCCTAAAAATTCAATCATTTATTTCTTATGCCACTGAATATAATTGGGCAGCTGTAAAGCCCCTTCTAACAAGAATCAAAAAGTAGTAACATTTTTGTTCTAGTAAGCCAGTGCCCCCATTATACAGTAAATAATTCATGTTTTAAGTCACAATTTAGCTAGTCAGTTAAGAGAAGCTTTAATTATTACAATGTTAAACTATTGCCATGACAACACAGATCCTCTTTATCTTCTTGAATTTTTTTTCTCTTTTGGAATGACAGTGGTAAGTGTCTATTTAGTCTCACACAAATATCAACCAATTAAAGTACAGGCCATTTGACTGTTACTGACCCCAATCTTACCCTTCAAACCCAGGAAGGCACTGCATAAGTACTCTTCCAGATGGAGAAGGAAAAACTTTCCCCACCTTACCTGAAATATCTGAGAGTAACTACTAGATATAGTCAATATTATCTGATGCCATAGGAATAAAATGTATTAATATGGTAATTTTCAAATATTTTTTTCACCAACAGATCCTTTCTTTCAAACAAAATCAGAGACCAGAAGTTCAACACGTACGGAGAGAGTTGCTTTGGTTAATGTGTGAGTAGAGTCCTGGAATCTCACTAGAAACCGTGCCAATTTTTCCACACGACCCAGGAGAAAGCACTTGAAGAGCATTACACTGAGATGAGATTTAAAAAATGCTGGACTGAAATCAGACTATAGTTTGGTCCCAGCCTCCCTATGGAGTAACAGCAACTTTGGGCAAGTCACTTCACTTTTTTGATGTTTACTTTCCTCATCCATAAAACCGTCCTTTCATAGTTGTGAAGGTCAAATGAGATATTACAGATAACTTTGAAACTTACCATTTTTCATACTGCTAATAATTATCATTAGAGTTTAGGACACATGGAGCTGAAGGGCAAATGCTGTAATGAACTCTCTGGTTCTGACAATCTCAAATCTAGGTTTCCTGTTTGGGGATACAGAGTTGGCACAAAGTCATTCTTGTGTGAGCATGTCCTGGACTACCACCCTGGACAACAGATTCCCTCTGACTCTCACTTCTCAGCCACAGCAGTTCTTTCTTCCTTAAGTGGGAAACCTATATCCTCCTACTCTTACTTGCAGTGTCTTTACTAGCTATTAAATTTATCTTAGGTACTGCTTGAGAAATAAGAGGTGAAAAGCAAAAATATATTTAGCAGCGTTTTATTTGTTTATTCAATATATTTACAAGGAGTTCATCTCTCTGTTTTAATATTAATAATATTTATATAGGAAACTATCACCATATATTAAAAGTTGTAACCCTGTTTTATAGCTAAAGAGGCTCAAATAATAAGACTAAATTAATTTGCTGGTAAACAAAGTTTTCATCTTTATTTGTTTCCTATTTTTTCCATTCAATTTGAAACAATGACAAGAGTGACTCATTCAGCACAAAAATATCTGAACATATACCAAGCAGGGCACTATATATATGAAGGCAGACTAAGTTGTATAATGTACCACAAGGAATTTTTGAAATTAATTCATTGTCTGATGTCAGCACAATCCTCTATATCTTTAATCTCTTCTTTAAATGTTCTTCTCATGTTATTGCTCAGTAGAAGCCTGATTCTTCCCCAAGGACACTGTTTGTTCTGTGCCCCTATCATGTGGTGGTTGATATTTTTGCGATAATCCTTGTTCCACTGGTCCTAGAAGTGAAGGAGTTGTCCATTCCTCTTGTCCTTCATTACCACATTCACATCATTCTCCCTGAATACACTACTCCCGGCTCTAAAGCTCAAGTCAACAGATCATATCCCCATTACCACTTATTGTTAGTCATTTACTAATACTCAAATCACTCCCTTCAAAGTGATTTTAATCACTTGGTTCACTAACTCTCTTTGACAATGTTTTTGCTTCGATTCCTAGCCATGAACAAGTTTCTTCCAACTACTTGGCCTCTAGGTTCTTTTAATTTCTCTCTTCTAATGATGTTCTCTATTTACCTCAGTTACTACCATATTCATAGCCAGATTTCATCATTATTAATTAGCTGCAAACTCTCCACAACCCCAATTTCACACATGCTTCTCTCTGAGCAGCACCTCTTTCCAGCTCACACCCTCTTATATTCCAATTCAAATAACTTTCCAACTCACAAGAACCTCCAATACATTGATTCTATCACTATTTCATAATCCCTAGTTCCTTGATATCACTTTTCCCTCTTTATCCAGTTTCAATTCCATTGTTAATCAATAGAGCCATTCTCACACATACATTCCCAATTCTCTTGTTGCTCTCTACCTTCTTAGTTGCAGGGCAAAACCACAGTCCTGGTTGAATTCAACTTTCCATCATATCTACACCTGTACATGTGCAAGCGAATACAACTAGAGAAAAACATAAAAGAACTCTCAATGTTCCATTTTAAATTCATGACCACATTCCTCATTAAACCCTAACACTGAAGAGCAAACCATTCTCCCTCTTAATCTCCTAGGTTCACAAGACTATTTCACACCTTCTCACTTTTCTTCAAACCTCTAACACCTTCCTCATTCCCAATCTCAATTAATGACCTTACTTCCTATTTCACTAATGAAGTTGAAGCAAAGAGCAGAAACCTTCCACCTCATCAACCTGTTATCAGCATCTGTATACATATTTTTTACTTTTCTGATATGATTAATTACCCATGTTATTATCTAAAGCCAATCCCTCCACTTGTATATTAAATCCCATTTTCTCTCATGTCACCTTCAAGGCTGCTCCTCTTTGCTTCCTGCATTATTAATTCTGCCTCTTTGCTGGATTATTACCATCAGCACAAGAGGATACTGTTATTTCTGCTATCTTAAAGGAACCTTCCATTCACTCTACTTCCTCTCTCTGTACTGCTGTTTCTCTAACACATTTGCAGCAAAACTCCTTGAAAGAGTTGAGGATAGTACATCCACTGTCCAATTTATCTTCTCCCATTCTATATAAACTCACTCTAACTCGTTTTTCACATACCAATTCTGACATAATAGCTCTTGAAAATGTCAATAATGTCTCCCTGACATTGCTAAACTCAGCGGTCAATCCATGATCCTCACCCCACTTGACCTTACAATAGTCACCTGACAGTTAATCACTCCTGATTGTTTACATACTCTCTTCACTTGGCTTTCAGGTTATACCCTCCTGGTTTTCCTTCTTCTTTACTAGTCTCGACTTCTCAGTCTACAATGCTGTTTCTGACGTCTTAATATTGGAGTACTTCTGGGATTCATCTCTGGTTTTCTCTTTCTTATCTACACTCACCTCTCTGATAATATCATCTCCTGGCTTTGAACACCATCTCTATGTGGACCCCAAGTTTACATATGTTTTACAGATTCTCTCCAGAATTCCAGAGTTATTATCTGGTTGCGTACTCAAATTTTCCACTAAGATTTCTAACAACATCCTTAAACACAACAGTTCCATATCTCCTGTTTTGGGCTCCCAAACTCACTCCATTCACAGCCTCATGTTTATCAATTTTATCTTTCCAGATGCTCAGGCCAAAACATGCAGTCATTCTTGACTCCTCTTTTCTTACTTATGCCCAAGCTAGTGTGTCATAGTCTGTTTATTCTATCTTCAAAGTATATCCTGAATCCAGCCAGGATATAGATATATATATCCATCATTAACTACCATCTCCTTGGTCTGAACCACCATCACTTCTGGCCTGGATTACAGCCTCCATAGTGGTCTTTCTGCTTCTATCATTTTGCCTCCTTCAATGTTTATACTCAAAACAACAAAGTAATCCTTTCAAAACAAGTTAGATCATGGCACTCCTCTGATTAAAAACTCTCTGGTGGCTTTGCATGTTACTCAAAGCCAAAAGTGGTTTGGGCCCTACTACCTCTCTGATTTTTCTCCTAGCATTCTCCACCTGGTTCTCTCTGCTACACCTACACTGGTTTCCTTGTTGTGGTTGGGACAGAAAAGGCAGATTCCACCTTCAGGACGTCTGCACTGGTTGCCTCCTCCACAGGGAAAGTTCTCCCCAAACACCAGCATGGACCACCCTTCCATCTCCTCATTCAGACCTACCAACCCCTTTATTTTGCACTAGTATTTTCTACAGAATCTATTATCTTCTAAAACATCATGTAACTGACTTAGTTATGTTGTATGGTTCCTCTCCACAAGAATGCAGGTAGGGAATTTTGAGTTTTGTTCCCTAATGTGTATCAAATGTCTAGAAAAATGCCTGGCACATAACAAGTGTTCTATAAATACTGTTGAATAAATAAGTTAAAAATTTTCCCTGAAGAATTTAGCCATATGACTAACAATCCAATCATAATAAAAGCTGTTTCAAAAAAAAACTGGTTTTCTTCTCAATTATTCAATGTAATGCTTAAAATTAATTTAAGTAACTTATCTTTATTCTGTTCAAAGAATTTACAGGAAACTTGTTTTTAATAGTAATTAAGGAAATGAATTGTTCTTATTCTGTAAATACTTGTCCCTTGGCCTTTCACTATGTTAAAAAAAAAGCTTACAAATCATAAAAAGAGATGATAAGCAATTGTTTTTGATCCAGCATATATTTAAAGGAATAGAGTATGAAGTAATTAGGTTGGTAGTTTTTGATCTACAAACAAAGTTCTGAGAACATAATATTTTATATTAAAGAAAAGAAGTAATATAAAATGAAGCCTAAATAAAAAAAAACTCACAATAACTACTTGTCAGATTAATAAATCCAAGAATATTCTGTTTGGTATTGCTAGGCCCCTATAAGGTCTTTTGACCTTAATTTTGTATTCTAGCTCTAAATTTCTATGCTCAATTTGTCATTTAGGTCTTCCCTTACTTGGAATTATGTTGCTGGCTATCATGAGCCTCTCTCCTAGAGAGGTCAGCTAGAATTTGAAGAAAAATATTGTAGTCCTCCAACTGAGTTGACCTACCACCCTGGTCCCTCCTTCTGTTCCTCCACATCTCATTGAGCATACTGAAAAGAGTGTATTGAAATCACTTGTTTCAGACGTACCTTCCATTCCCCAACCCTTCTACTAGTAGTCTTTATAATAGCAGAACTAAATATTATTAATCTTTTCATGAATTTCATAATAAACACATGCTGGGATTCAAGAAAGTCTGTTGGAGTTTGTATGAAATAATTTACTACAAGATTCTTGTCACTAATAAAAGTCAACTTCCCAAGAATTATTCGTACTATGAAGAAGAAGGGCCTAATCAATTTATAATTAGTGCTTGTAAAGAGGAGATAATATTTATCAGTGCCAGAAAACAAACTCTCCAAGTCTGAATACATTTATAAGGTTTTATCTCTGACCTTGGTTCAAAGAGCCACCCCATTTCAGAAGTTAGTTTATATACCAAATACATATGTTTCATAGCGGAAATTATTTAACCACCTCAAGCACCGGCACAGCATGTTTTATGAAGTTTTATTTCAAGGAGTTAGATCTCAGGTTCTCTATTGTTCTGGCCAAGCACTTCTTCTTGATATCCTAGCTGGTTAAATACCATTTAAATTCTTCCTTTGTGTAACATCTTGTCTTCCACTCCTTACAGTATCTTAGAATGAAAATTACATTTTTTGCTATCTTTAGAGAAGGACTTAACTTTCAAAAAATCTCAAAGAAAACTATGCACTCCAGTATTACATATTTTTATGTAATTCTTCATTTCTCTTTTAACAATATACATTGAGTGTTCTTTCTGACTTTATGTGTGATGATATTAAGAATTACTTTTCTAAGCAACCATAGCTAATTGTAAATCCATCAGCACATATGAGTCAATGATTTCTTTCCATGTCATGCTTTTGTTCATGTTCAAATGGACCTGTCACTAGGTTTCCAAATTATTTTCAGTAGGTACTTATAATCCTCTCTAACAGTGGCTAACCTACATAATTTCTCATCCTCAACAAATTATTTTGCCACTTACAATTCACCTCATTTCACACTGTTAATGAATGCACAGAAAATTGGTCCTCGTACTCCTCCTTGGGAGTACACCATCATTAACCTTCTCCTAATATTAGCAATGTTTATCTCACCATCTGATGCTGTCTTTAAAGGAGCAAAGCAAAGTGGAGAGATCATCAGTCAATCCAAAACATTCACTTGATGCTTATTATGCACCTACACAGTGAGGAAATTAGGAGCACATTAAAGTGGGTTATACAGACTTGTTCTTTGAGAACTTAGCATCTCAGGTCTGGCAAACAGCTAGAGCTCAACATTAAGACAATAAATAATTGCTAGACTGTAGCTATGGCTTTAAAGGACAATAGCTTATAATTGGACAAAAAAAGATGCATTTTCCTTAAAGATCTTATAGTGGATAAAAAAGAGTTTATCATTCTAGACAAGGGAAGCAGCATAAGCAAAAGCACAGAGGCAGAGAGTTGAGGTCTACAGGAGGATGATAAAAAGACCAAGCACCCTTCTAACTGGCAACCATGAAAGATCCATTTGGATAAATAAAATGAAGTCATCAAATTCATTTACTGATTTTTTAAATTCAACAAATATACCCTGAGTTCCTACGGTGTTTTGTCTAGGTATCAAGATCAGTACAGAAATAAAATTGGCAGGTTTTCTTCCTAAGAAGGCAGTGTAGAGCTATATGTGTGGGGCAGTATGGACTCAAAATGTTATAAGATTTTTATCATGCCTGAACTACTATATTACTTTCAAAATAGATGCCTTTTTCTATTGTCTGTCCTACACACTGTTGTCAAATTAATTTTCCTAAAACACAGCTCTTTATCCAAAGGACTCTTTTGCTACAAATAGTTTTGACAGGACAGACCTTGAACAATTTTGGCCATGATTCCAAGGCCTCCTCAGACTTTAATCCCAGCTGACTTTATCTTCCATTACTCCTCCACTGACCTCTATTTTCTGATCAAGGCAACTTACCTGCTGTTTTCATAATAAGATTTGCCATTCTGTGTCTTTTCACATAAAATGTTTCCATCTAGAATGTGTACTCTCTTCCAATTGTCTTTATGTGAATTCCTAGTTTCCTTTGGTCTCAGTTTAATGGGACTTCTCCATGCCTCAGCTAAAAATGATTTTTGTAATTATCTTAATTCCACATTCTCCACCACACAGTTTGCACTTGTAGTTCCTTATGCTGAAGTTGGTATCTTATCTCTCTGCATTATGCTGTGGATTTTTTTCCAGTTCACTAGAGTTTGCAGAGTGGACAGAGTATGAAGAGTACACTGACTATACCCAAAAGTTATATCTGCTGACTGTATCTACTGAGTAAGGCTATTGGATGAATCAACAGTCAATCAAGACAGATGTGAGAATAATGTTAATAATAAGAAATACACAGATGTCTGTTGGGTTGTTTGGCTGCCAGCAGGCTGATGGGGCCAAATGTCCAGGTATTTGAAAAGGAAGATGAGAACTTGGGAAATGTGGCAGTTTCCGGCAATGTTGTTAAACTAATCAAGATGCCGCTTAAGAATAGTGACAAAACTTGAGAGAATATGTCATCTATTGTCTGAACCAAATAAAATGGAGTCCCAACAGCAGACTAGAGCTGGGATATATTAATAAGGTGAGAAAACCAAGCATTAAAGTTAAATTTACTGTGTGTGCATGTGTGAGTGGTGGGGTGGGGGGCGGGGGGCGGTTCTGCTTTGCTAGACCTCAATGAAAAGTTAGCATTTGAGCAGAATAATCTGATTTATAATGATGTGCCCTGGATCTCTCTGTCTGCATAATGAACTCAGCAATTTCCCCTTCCTCTCTATATAAAGGTAATTTTTAGTATGATGAAGTAATTATATAGATGAGGGGTTTTGAGAACTAGGAATAATCAAGTTTTCTGCAAGGAATTCATCCCAAGGCTAAACAGATTAAACTCATGACTCTTGTTATTCATGATAACCACATATAATTCCACATTTCCAACTGAGCAGAATGAGCAGGAAGTGACCCTCATTCTCCAATCTCCAAACTACCTGCCCACAGCAGACTTTAACCATCTTTGGTTGCAAAAAACCATATTCCCTTGGCTTTAACTCTTAAAACATGTTCCATCAATCTGGATAAATCTGAATTCTAACTTTCACCAGCTGCATGGCTTTAGGCAATTTTTAAAATCTCTCTGGGCTTCAGTTAACTCACAAGTAATGGGTATAATTAATAATACTTACTTCATACAGGCTGGCAGAGGATTAGCAGGAAGGATGCCTGGCATAGTGACTAAATTGCAGGCACTCAAAAACAATACTTTTTTTTCTTCCCTCTTCAGCCACTCATAAACAAGGAAATTCAAAGAGGTAATGAAATTATATCAAAGTTCTAGCAGAACTATGAATTTGTATTCCACTTTTTCTCTTAAGAAAATATGAGATGTACAGGTACAATCCAATTTTTATGTTTTTTAAGATTGAGAGAAAAAGGTTTTTTTCTGATTTCTTCAATTTCATCTAATAACTGAGAAATCCAGGGCTAAAATGACCTGTTGTCATTCCCTATTGTATTTTATTTCTAGAAACCAATTCTGCATCTAAAACCAAACTTCACACGTGTTCTCAGTATGTATTCTTTCATTCTCCCCTAGCTAGGGATAATCAGATAAGCTGTATGTTTACATTCAGCAGATAATATTTTGGAGATAGTACTTCATTTTTCTGAGGTTTCCAAAAAAAAAAAAAATCTGCACAAAGAAAGGCAAGATATTGTCATAGCTTACCTCAATTTGTCTTCATTAATTGAGTGTCCTTATGTAGGGTGCACTTATCAACTGAAAGAGTTGAATAATTCTGAATACTAAGTTGATATATTGTCATAGCCATTATCAATATTTTTAAAAAATGTTTTGTAGGTTAATTGAACACTTTTACCCTGAAATTTCTGGGTATGTTAAGGCTTTATTAAATACCATAGTTGGCCACAGTTTGCAGTTGTGATAGTAATGACAATCAAGTAACCAACCACATGAGATAATTTTGAAGCAGTTTTTCCTATAAATATAAAGAAGTGGCACATGGGATAATTATTTTATAGTTAAATATCCATAAATAAATTTAAATGAATGTATACTGGATTATAAAAATGAACCCAAATGCAGTGCTCAGGAAAACTTGTCAACATAATAACTAAATATGAGGCATACCTTGGTTATAAAATTTAAATAGCTCAGAAAAGTATAACACCTCCATACATCCTCCTTACCCCAAAGTTTCTCATCCCCGAAGTAACAATTATTCTTACTCATCCCTCTGGAATTTATTTCAGAAAGAAGACAAGTTATTTATAGATACAATCCTTTTTTATTTTATAAAAGATATATTGAATATTCTTTCAATCCTAGTAGCAAGCATGACCCATGCAGTTTTTCAACTAGACAGATTTCCAAACCCACAAAAAGTACGTCATGTCAGAAAGCATGGATGCATCTTTGATTTAGAGAAGTAGGAAGGTAAGATTAGGAAGTCAATCAGTTAGCAGAAAACAGACTTACCCCCATTGCTATCGATTTTTACCCTGTCCTAGTGTAAAACTAGTTGCTACTTCTGGGAATCAGAGAAACACTGCTACTAACATGTTTTTCGTGTTAAAGATTGAATACCATACTTAGTAGAAAAAATGGCTTTTCACAAGAATCTTTTTCCCTTTACAGTTAACACAATTCAATACACACCACAGCAAATTATTTTCCTTCAAGCAAACTTCTGCTGATTTTTCCAGGCTGAGTTAAAATGCACTTCCTTAAAATGTATCTCCTTAAGGAGGTCTCCCTCTTCCTTCCTTTCATGTACACTCCTTGCTATGCTCATGATATTCATCAAAGCTCTTGTGGAACTTACCATACTCTAACCAGTATAAGAGTTTGGTCTATGTGAGTTCAAATAAGCAATGAAATTTTCCAGCAGTTTATGCGGTGGGTGCTAAACAACTGTAGATGAAACATTAGTCTCTGTTACTCAGTTTTGACTGTGAACTTGTGGATAATTTCATGAAACGCATTGCAAATGGCTGTTTTCTTGATATTTATTGGTTGTTTTAAACTAAATTGAAAGACTGAAAATAGCAATGATCAAACTGATATTTCAAAGGAAAAAGTCAATAAATAATAATCTTGGGCTTCCCTGGTGACGCAGTGGTTGAGAGTCTACCTGCCGATGCAGGGGACACGGGTTCGTGCCCCAGTCCGGGAGGATCCCATGTGCCATGGAGTGGCAGGGACCGTGAGCCATGGCCGCTGAGCCTGGGTGTCCGGAGCCTGTGCTCCGCAACGGGAGAAAAACTCTAATTAGATGATTTTAATGAGACCTCAAATTCCAGTAAGCCCCTTTCATGGTACTGCTCTCTGTTTGGCTTCTTTGTCCTTAATTTCTCTCTCTTCATCCCTATTTATTCTGTCCTGCCAATTCCCTCCTTATTCTATTATCTGTTTCCTGTGTCTTTCTCATTCTCCTGTTTGTCTTTTCTTTTCTCCTTTCCCACCTCAGTTTTTTTCTCTTAGAAAATCACATACAACACACACACACACACATACACACACACACACACACCACAAATAGTTTTATATATTTGATCTTTCCTTACCGGGATGAAGATGTAGGCTCAGTAGTTTGTCTTTGCACACGTGCATGTTTAATTAAATGTTCTGTTAAAGCAGTTTGGACTTCTGCTGGGATATCAGGGGAAGTGTGGCTGATTTTTATTGCAGGCTCAATAGCTCTTAGTGCTGGTTCTCCATTTTCTTTAACCTCTTTTTTCTCTTCAGTCTCAAAAACTTCAGTGGGAGCACTTGACATGCTCTGTGGAAGGGTACTGACATTGCAAGTCATGGGTTTGCTCTTCCAACAAGGCCAGCACAACTTCCAGAAGACAAAAAGTGAAACAACCAACAAGGCCAGGCCACAAAAGCTGACAACAACTGCTAACAGGCTGACTGAAATATCTGGAAAAAATTACAATGTAAAGAAATATTAAGTCATTGATAGTGTACGTAATAGGGCAGCAACAATGGGATAATTTGATATTATGGTTATTATTAATAGTTTGCTGATTTAGAGTTTCAAAAATTTACTTTTAAGTATCTTTGTAGGGAGGAAATATTAATAATTATATTTGGAAATTCTCAAAGGAGACAAAAATTTCTTTCCCAGGAAGTTTCCAATTGTATACAAGAAAAGCATGGTATGTACATATCATTTCCAAGTATAGTACAAACATTCCAAGAGTTTGCAAAATGAAGGTCAGCTACATGCAACCTGCCTTGAAGTCATGAAGCTTAAGATGCTCTGAAACTGTATACAACTGGAAAGGCTTCTGTTTGCTTCATGTTTGACCTAAAGATGCAACCTTCTTACTCTCTAAACAGGTAATGTTAAATATTTGTATAAACTGCTTTCTATGGTGTAAATGAGAATAACACATTACTAATAGAGAATGGGTACACAATTATTTGTATTTTCAAACTCCATAGGTCCTTTCTAATAAGCTTTCATGCTCCTAATTTCTAAAGTCCAAAATTGGTTGATGATTTCTTATGTAAGTATCTTTAAAATATTCTTATTTAAAAATAGTTACAGGGACTTCCCTGGTGGTGCAGTGGTTAAGAATCTGCCTGGCAATGCAGGGGGCATGGGCCCAAGCCCTTGTCTGGGAAGATCCCACATGCCACGGAGCAACTAAGCTTGTGTGCTACAACTACTGAGACTGAGCTCTAGAGACCATGAGCCACAACTACTGAGCCTGAGTGCACAACTACTGAAGCTCTTGCTACTAGAGCCCGTGCTCTGCAAGAAGAGAGGCCACCGCAATGAGAAGCCCACGCACTGCAATGAAGAGTAGCCCCCTCTTGCCACAACTAGAGAAAGCTCATGAGCAACAACAAAGACCCCAATGCAGCAAAAAATAAATAAATTAATTAATTTTAAAAAATTAAAATAATTACAAAATTAATATATGCTCATTATGTAAAATAATTAAAAGGGATATAGTAAAAAAAAAGTTAATGATTGTATAAATAAGCAAATGGCAGAGAAGAAAAAAATCTCTCATGCAAAAGCACGCCAAAAAATTTATGTGGATATTTTGCCCTCAAGGAAGTGAAGCATAGCTCTCCACTCCTTAACTGTGGGATGCACAAAGTGACTTTCTCCTAAAGAGTACTTGTATGGAAAGGGGCAAAAACAATGTAACTTTACACAGAAGAAATCAGAAAAATACTAACCTCACCCAGGTGATCAAAGGGAACATCAACAGTGACAATTCATGTTAATACCCTTGATAGGATGTGATGAATATGGCACTTTGTGGTCCTCCTCCCCAAACCAACAACCTGAATCTAATCATGAGAAAAACAGAAGACAAATTCCAGTAGAGGGACATTCTACAAAAAACCGTCAATGTTGTCCAAAAAAAAAGGAAGTCTGAGAAACTGTCCTAACCCAGAGACTAAGGAGACATTACAACTAAATGCAATGTGGTATCTTAGATGGAATCCTGTAGTTAAAAAAAAAAAAAAAAGGGACATTAGGTAAAAACTAAGGAAATCTGAATAAAGTATGGACTTTAGTTAACAGTGTATCAATACTAGTTCATCAACTGTAACAAATGTACCATACTGATATAAAATGTTAATAATAGGAGAAACTGGGTGTGGGGAATATGGGAACTCTGAAGTATTTTCACAAATTTTTCTGCACATCTACAACTGTTTTAAAAAAGTAAAATCCATTAAAAAAAATTTAAGAATATCCCCCTACTCACTTCCATTTTCACCTTCCTAAAATAACCAATGTTAGCAACCTGGTGTTATAGCACTCTTAAAGTTTGGAAGACCAAATAGATTCCCCATGAGGGAAAATTTTTCTAGATTTAGATAACCTTATACTTTTCTTTTACAACTCTGTTTAGCATCAGTGTCAAATATGAAACCAATTTCTTTTGTTTCTTTGTTTTAAATAAAGATGTTAGGAATATGTTATATGCTTAATTGTGTCTGTCCCTCCATCCCCTCCAAATTCATAAGTTAAAGTCCTAAACCCCAGTACCTCAGAATGTGTATTTGGAGATAGAGACTTTTAAATTAGTAATTAAGGCAAAATGAGGT
This sequence comes from Mesoplodon mirus, assembly GCF_964341445.2. Taxonomy (NCBI): domain Eukaryota; kingdom Metazoa; phylum Chordata; class Mammalia; order Artiodactyla; family Ziphiidae; genus Mesoplodon; species Mesoplodon mirus. Next base: position 75,254,378 of record NC_138987.1, on the reverse strand, counting down.
CATATGGATGAGCCCTAACCCAATATAACTGGTGTCCTTATAAGAAGAGCAGATAAAGACAAAGACAGTCACAGAAGGAAGACCATGTGAAGACCCAAGGAGAAGGCAGCCATTGACAAGCCAAAGAGAAGAGGAATCAGAAGAAATCAACCCTCCTGACACCTTTATCTCAGACTTCTAGCTTCCAAAACTCTGAGGAATAAGGTTCTGTTGTTTAAGCCACCCAGTCTGTAGTACTTGATTATGGCAGCCCTAGAAAACTAAAGAATAAATCCAATTTCCTTTAACCACCATTGTAAATCCAGGAGGTCCCACCCCTCCTAGAAAGCAACCACTAACCCCAGTTTGGTGTGTGTCTGTCCAGCCCAAGCACTAATAAAAACAAATATATCTTAAGTAACTATAAAATATAGAATTATTTAATACAATTTTAATATAAATGGCTACTGCATATTGCTTTATTCAATTTGCTTTTTGTTTATTCAACAATACTTGAGGTCTAACTTCATGTCACAGCATTCCATAATACTTCATCATGATGGATATTTGGATTATGCCCACTGTTTGCTATTACAACATAGCTACAATGAGCATCCTTGTGCTCTTGTCCCTGTGCATATTTGTGAATATTTATCTAAAGTACATATCTAGAAATAGAACCACAGGGTCACATGTTATGCACATATTTAGCTTTACTAGATATTTCCAAAAAGAACCCCAGACTGACTAAAAAAAAACATCATATAAGTCTACCAGTTCCTACAATTTCAGAGAAATATTGTTGTATTTTAATTTTCACTGACCTGATGGGGAAATGATAGGTTTGTTTATTTCTCTGATTAGTGAGATAAAATGGCTCTAGTTAAACTCTCAATTTGTAGCTGATGGAAATCCATTAAGAAATTGAAATACTTCCAAGTTTTTATTGTTACTTAATTATAAGAATAAAAATTAATTTTGACATGCTATGATACATAGACACTAATATTTTCCTTTATTTTTCAATTGCTAGCTAAAGTTACATTGAATATATTTTCCATTTATATTCCATTGGTGAGGAATGTGTGATCATATTTTATACTTTGTAGTTTATTTTTACATTTTAAAATTATCCATTAGCACCATACCTTGAGGGAAAGAGAAAAATTATAAAATGAATGTGCTTCCTGATTATTAACTACAGTTTTAAAATGGAGGAAGCCAATGATGGCCTCATAACCTTCATGTATTTTCAGCTCCACTTACATTATATTTTTCTGGATATTTTAACTCAATTAACTTCTTCAGTGGCTAACTTCTACTCAGTTGGAGCCAAAGCCAAGATATAAGGAAACTGCAGGACAAAGTGGGATAGAGGAAAGGATGGAAATAGTTTTCAGTCTATAACTGAAAATGCCCCCTGTTTTTAAGTTCTTTGACCCAATTTCAACTTGTGTGTGGGGGGGGAGGGAATTCCCATACCACTAACAATTCTCTGGATACCAACTGGGTGTTCTTACAGTTCAACTCAATTCTGACACCTGCCTACGAGAGGTAGCATTAGATTCCACAGGTTAAAAGTTCAGTCCTACATAACTGCTCCCCTCCCTTCCAATGCCAGTAGCAAATCCAAGTTGTTACCTGTGGTTTTCTGACCAACTGGCAAAAGATTGGAGGTTCCCACGACCCTCTCCTTGGGTTTGATTAATTTGCCAGAGCAGCTTACAGAACTCAGGAAACTCATTTCTTTACCAGTTTACTATAAAAAGATATAAGGATATATTATAAAAGGATTACCAGTTTATTATAAAAGGATATAACTCAGAAATAGCCAGATGGAAGAGATTATAGGGCAAAGTATGGGGAAAGGACATGGAAGCTCAGAGCACAATATTCTCAAATTTCTGCATGTACAACCCAGAAGCTCTCAAACCCCATCCTTTTGGGGTTTTATAGAGGCTTCATTACATTGGCATGATTGAGTAAATAATTAGCCACTAGTGACTGATTCAACCTCCAGCCCCTTTCCCTTCTCAGGAGGTCAGCAGCGGTGGGACTGAAAGTTCCAACCCTCTAATCACATGGTTGATCCTTCTGGAAAACAGCCCTCATCCTTAGGTGGGGTCCAAAAGTCACCTCATTAACATAACAAGACATTGCTCTCATCACTGAGGAAATTCTAAGGGTTTTGGGAGCTGTGAGCCAGGAACTGTAGAAGAAGACTAAATATATATGCACAATATCACACCTCCCTTCTCACTAATGTGGTTCATAAAATACTTCATCCAAACCAAGTCACTTTTGAAAGTGAAAGGCTGTACTATCAACTGTACCAGAGTAGCAGGAATCAAGTCATATTCTGGAAACTTAGTAAATGGTCATCTTACCACTTTTAGCCTAACATCCTTCCAAATTACCCAATCTGGTCAAATCTAAACTTTGCATGACATTCCACAGTGTCTTTGTGATTTGACCCCTGGCTATTGAACCAACTTCATTCTTCTGCCACTCTCCTACCTATTCTCCTTCTCCTGACCATACGTTACTCTCTCATGATTTTTGTTCAGGCTGTTTCTAATAGTTCCAGGGCATTTTTTCCTCCTGTCTGGGTGCCTGGCAAATTTGTATTCATGCTTCAAAATCTAGATCCAGTAGTACCTCTTCCCTGAAGCTCTCTCTGCCTCTAAGGGCCTTGAAAGCACATCCACTACCATAGCACTAGTAATAATTTATTGGTCTATAATCTTTTATCCCAAACACTTAGGACATGATGGTTTCAAAAATTATTTTCTTTTGGATATTAGAAAGGTAGTAAGGTATACATTATCTGGAATAACATCTAGTAACCAAACACATTAATATATATGTAATGAAATGTATGGATCAGTCACACTGAGTGGGATCACTGAAGACCGTAAGCAACTTAATGCCAATTTAGATAAGGTGTTGGTGCCAAATTGGACAATTTTTAAAAAATTTTATTTATTTTTGCCTGCTTTGGGTCTTCCTTGCTGCACACAGGCTTTTTCTAGTTGCGGTGAGGGGGGCTAATCTTCGCGGCAGTGTGTGGGCTTCTCATTGCGGTGGCTTCTCTTGTTGCAGAGCTTGGGCTCTAGGCCCGTGGACTTCAGGAGTTGCAGCACGTGGGCTCAGTGGTTGTGGTGCACGGGCTCTGAGGTGCGCAAGCTTCAGTAATTGTGGCGTGTGAGCTCTAGAGCGCAGGCTCAGTAGTTGTGATGCACAGGCTTAGTTGCTCTGTGGCATGTGGGATCTTCCCTGACCAGGGATCAAACCTGTGTTCCCTGCATTGGCAGGCGGATTCTTAACCACTACGACACCAGGGAAGTCCCCAAATTGGACAATTAGCAAAATAATTTTCAGGTTTTAGAGGTTTCATAATTGTGGACAAGGAATTGTGGATGTGTATTTATTTTGCTTCTCCAAATGCTCCCATCCTACCAGTACACTTACTCCCTTTATTTACCTTTTTATTTTTAGTGTCTAGCATATATCACATGGTCAAAAAATATTTATGGAGCTACTGAATACACATTTTGGGAATTATCTGAAAAGATACTCAAATGTCTGTGAACTTCAAGATGGCTAAAAGTTGAGTGATATAGAGGGAATATGTAGAAATTCTTATACTAGGAAAATAGTATAATATAACTTATACTGTGAAACCATTTAGACCTGGGTTAAAATGTCAACTCCAACACTGTGTGACTTTGGGCAAATTGTTTAGGCTTTAAGAGTCTCAGTAAAATGGGGGAATTTATATTTATTTCGTAGGAATGTTGTGAGTTTATATAAGGAAATGTATGTAAATTATTTAGCATCATAATTTGCATAAGTGCAACAATAGGTTGCTACTATTGTCAACTATTTTTTTTTCTTTAAACAAGAGTACCTAGGGGAAAAGAGGCATAGGTATGGATTGAGTATGGATTGAATGGTGATTCACAGATTAGTTAGAAGAGAAACACATCTTCTAATGCTATTTAGTACTGAAAGAAGTGAATTTGCTTATAATGGAAACCAAAATTTCTAAGTAAATATTAATGCTTCAGGAAGTTAATAAATAACATTCTATTTTCCTACTCAGTTGTGCTCAGAGAAACTGTTCAAGCAGGTAGTAATTAAAAAAAAATAAAAGTGAATATCAGCTTAGGTCTATTAGAAAGTGGATTTGCTAATATATCACCTTGAATTAAGTAGACTAGCCCATACAGTCACAGTCCTGGCTGGACAACCACATGTGTTCCCCATGGGTACTTGATCCTATAAAATTTACTATCCAAAGGAGTAGAGAATATTTGTTTCCTGAGGATATCAAGGTTATAACTCAAAGAAAAGGGGGAAACAGGTAAGTAATTTCTTAGGGATGGGGTAGGCCAAGATTCCATGATTATTCTATCTTGTAGCTCCTTCCATCCAGAAATGTAAAGCAAGGAGGGAAGAGATCTCCCCACAACAGCAAGAAGTGAAAGAAGTTGCATTAGTTAGAATTTTATTAAGAAAAATAAAATTAAAATTATAAAAAGAAGCTATTGTATTACACACTTTTTACATTGCTTGTTATTGAAATTATGACTAATTATTAAAAGTATTTAAAAAACAAAACCAATAGTTTAATTCTTAGGTCTTTATGACTTTTTTTCAACAAAATTTGTTTAGCAAGATAAAAAAAGAATCTGACTCTCAAAAGATTAAGGGAGGATCTGTGAGAATTTATAAAGTCATCAAAATGTTTAAAATGAGTTTTTATGATTCAGTATTTAGCTATGACATGAAGGATGTTATGAGTTTGGACTTAGTTCAAATTCAAATAAGTAGTCCCAGGAACATTTTTAAGTCAAGGTATGAAATGGTTGAATACGCATTTCAGAAATAACCTTCTGGCTAGGGAGAAGATAAGAGTGGAGGCCAACTAGAAGATGAAAAATAGTTAACAGATTATAGTAGTCATCCACATGAGAGATTATAGTGGTTCTGAACAAGGGTGGCTGAAATGGGAAACAGAGCACATTGGGAAATCAAGGCTCTAGTGAAAAAGTGTGAAGATTGAAGGACAAGAATGTGATTCACTGGGAGACAAACAGGTTGTTGAAGTGAGGAAGACAATGACTTCAGCTTCGGCTGTGTTGGGTTTGGAGTACATATCCAACATGCAAATAGAAATTTTGAGTAAGCTGTTGGTCACTGCAACTCAAGATAAAATTCAAGGACTTTCTTAAATAGTAGAATCTGAATCCATGAAAGAGAAGATAAAAGCTCCTTAACAGATTTCTGAGGACACCGATAATAAAAGAAACATAACTTTAAAGAACAAAGAGCCTGCATAGAAGACTGGGAAAGAGTAGAAGTATGAAAAAAAATGAGGCCAATGTGCTTTCATAGAAGTTTAGAGAATATTTTAAGAAGTGGTAAACAGCATAAGTTAAAGTAAGTTCAATTAAAACAAAGGTTGGTAAGTATCCATTAACTTTAACAAGTAGGTCTTTAGTGCATTCAAGGAGACTAGTGAAGCAGAGACTGTTAAACAGATGAATGTGGTTTAATGAATGAATGGGAGTGAGGATGTGAATTCTGTGAGTGTAGATAGTTCCTTCAGGACATTATATTTAGGGAAGAGGGAAACAGTAGCACATGGAATTGATGTTTGGATATGCAATATTTTAGCATGTTTTAAAATTTATGGGAAGGAATCAGTAGACAAGAAGAGATAGAAAATTAAGCAGGATGAATAATTAATAGTAAAGTCTCATAAAAGGTGACCATGGGTGGAGTCTGAAGCAAAGGTGAAAGGACTGGATCACGTCTTCCTTTGTAAGAAAACAAGGATGGGCAGGAGACCTTCAAGATGGCAGAGGAATAAGACGTGGAGATCACCTTCCTTCCCACAAATACATCAGAAATACATCTACATGTGGAACAACTCCTACAGAACACCTACTGAATGCTGGCAGAAGACCTCAGACTTCCCAAAAGGCAAGAAACTCCCCACGTACCTGGGTAGGGCAAAAGAAAACAGAAAAAACAGAGACAAAAGAATACGGATGAGACCTGAACCTTGGGGAGGGAGCTGAGAAGGAGGAAAAGTTTCCACACACTAGGAAGGCCCTTCACTGATGGAGAGAGGGGGTGGTTGGTGGGGGGGAACTTTTGAGCCACAGAGGAGAGCACAGCAACAGGGGTGCAGAGGGAAAAGCAGAGAAATCACCACACAAAGGATCACTGCCAACAAGTACTCACCAGCCAGAGAGGCTTCTCTGCTCACTCGCTGGGATGGGTGGGGTTGGGAGCTGAGGTTCCATCTTTGGAGGTCAGATCCAGGGAGAGGACGGGGGTTGCCTGCATGAACACAGCCTGAAGGGAGCTAGTGCACCACAGCTAGCCAGGAGGGAGTCTGGGGAAAAATCTGCACCTGCCTGAGAGGCAAGAGACCATTATTTTAGGGGGTGCGAGGACAGGGGACTCAGAGCGCCACCTAAATGAGCTCCAGAGAAGGGCACGAGCTGTGGTTATCAGCGCAGACCCTAGAGATGGGCATGAAACACTAAGGCTGCTGCTGCAGCCACCAAGAAGCCTGTGTGCAAGCACAGGTCACTATCCGCACCTCCTGTCCCGGGAGCCTATGCAGCCCACCACTGCCAGGGTCCCGTGATCCAGGGACAACTTCCCCGGGAGAACACACGGCACACCTCAGGCTGTTGAAATATCATGCCAGCCTCTGTCACCACAGGACTGCACTGCATACTGTACTCCTCCTTCCCCCCAGCCTGAGTGAGCCAGAGCTCCCTAATCAGCTGCTCCTTTAACCCCGTCCTGTCTGGGCAGGAACAGACGCCCTCAGTCGACCTATATGCAGAGGCAGGACCAGTACAAATCTGAACCCCAGGAGCTGTGCGAACAAAGAAGACAAAGGGAAATTCCGCCCAGCAGCCTCAGGAGCAGCGGATTAAATCTCCACCATCAACTTGATGTACCTTACATCTGTGGAATACCTGAAGAGACAATGAACCATCCTAAAATTGAGGCGGTAGACTTTGGGAGCAACTGTAGACTTGGGGTTTGCTGTATGTGACTGACTGGTTCCAGGTTTTATGTTTATCTTAGTTTAGTATTTAGAGTTCATTATCATTGGTAGATTTGTTTAGTGATTTGGTTGCTCAATTCCTTTTTTTAATTTATTTGTTTAAAAAATATATATACATATTTTTAATTTTTTCTCTGTAAGTGTGTATGTGTATGCTTCCTTGTGTGATTTTGTCTGTATACCTTTGCTTTTACCATTTGTCCTAGGGTTCTGTCTGTCAGTTTTTACTTTTTTCTTTACTTTGTTTTTACTATTCTTTTTAGTGCTTGTTATCATTGGTGGATTTGTTTTTGGTATGGTTTCTCTCTTCTTTCTTTCTTTCTTTCTTTCTCCCTTTCTTTCTCCCTTTCATTCTCCCTTTTCTCCTCCCTTTCTTCCTCCCTTCCTTCCTTTCCTTTCCCTTCCCTTCCCTTCCTCCTTCCCTCCCTCCCTCCCTCCTTTCTTTCTTACTTTCTTACTTGCTTGCTTGCTTTATTTCCCACTTTTCTACTGAGCCGCATGGCTGACAGGGTCTTGGTGCTCTGGCAGGGTGTCAGGCCTGTGCTTCTGAGGTGGGACAGCTGAGTTCAGAACATTGGCCCACTAGAGACCTCCCAACTTCACATAATATCAAATGGCAAAAGCTCTCCCAGAGATAGCCATCTAAATGTTAAGGATCCATTCAACAACCAGAAAGCTACAGTGCTGGACACCCTATGCCAAACAACTAGCAAGACAGGAACACAAAACCACCCATTAGCTGAGAGGTTGCCTAAAAATATAATAAGGTCACAAACAGCCCAAAACACACCAACAGACATGGTCCTGCCTATCAGAAACATAAGATACAGACTTATCCACGAGAACACAGGCACTAGTCCCCTTCCCCAGGAAGCCTACACAACCCACTGAACCAACTTCAGCCACTAGGGGCAGACACCAAAAACAGCGGGAACTACAAACTTGCAGGCTGCAATAAGGGGACCCCAAACACAGTAAGGTAAGCACATGAGAAGACAGGGAAACACACAGCAGAAAAGGAGCAAGGTAAAAACCCACCAGACCAAACAAATGAAGAGGAAATAAGGAGTCTACCTGAAAAGGATTTGAGAGTAATGATAGTAAAAAGGATCCAAAATCTTGGAAATAGAATGAAGAGAACACAAGAAATGTTTAACAAGGACCTAGAAGAACTAAACAGCAAACAAACAATGATGAACAACACAATAAATGAAATTAAAAATGCTATAGAAGGAAACAATAGCAGAATAACTGAGGCAGAAGAACGGATAAGTGACCTGGAAGATAAAATAATGGAAATGATTACTGCAGAGCAGAATAAAGATAAACAGAATGAGAAGAATTGAAGACAACCTCAGAGACCTCTGGGACAACATTAAATGCACCAACATTCCAATTATAGGGGTCCCAGAAGAAGAAGAGAAAAAGAAAGGGGCTGAGAAAATATTTAAAGAGATTATAGCTGAAAGCTTCCCTAATATGGGAAAGGAAATAGACAATCAAGTGCAGGAAGCACAGAGAGTCCCATACATGATAAATGCAAGGAGAAACATGTCAAGATACATATTAATCAAACTATCAAAAATTAAATACAAGAAAAAATATTAAAAGCTGCAAGAGAAATACAACAAATAACATACAAGGGTATCCCCATAAGGTTAATGGCTGAATTTTCAGCAGAAACTCTGCAAGCCAGAAGGGAATGGCAAGACATAATTAAAGTGATGAAAGGGAATAACTTACAACCAAGATTACTCTACTCAGCAAGGATCTCATTCAGATTCTACAGACAAATTAAAGAACTTACAGACAAGCAAGAGCTAATAGAATTCTGCACCACCATACCAGCTTTACAACAAATGCTAAAGGAACTTCTTTGGGCAGGAAACACAAGAGAAGGAAAAGATCTACATTAACAAACCCAAAACAATTATGAAAACAGTAATAGGAACATACATATTGGTAACTACATTAAATGTAAATGGATTAAATGTTCCTACCAATAGACACAGTCTGGCTGAATGGATACAAAAATAAGACCCATATATATGCTGTCTGCAGGAGACCCACTTCAGACCTAGGGATACATACAGACTGAGAGTGAGGGGATGTTAAAAGATATTCCATGCAAATCAAAATCAAAAGAAAGCTGGAGTAGCAATTGTCGTATCAGAAAAAAATAGACTCTAAAATAAAGACTACTACAAGAGACAAAGAAGGACACTACATAATGATCAAGGGATCAATCCAAGAAGATGATATAACAATGGTAAATATTTATGCACACAACATAGGAGCACTTCAATACATAAGACAAATGCTAAGAGGCATAAAAGGGGAAATCGACAGTAACACAATCATAGTAGGGGACTTTATCACCCCACTTTCACCAATGGAAAGATCAACTAAAATGAAAATAAATAACGAAACACAAACTTTAAAGGATACATTAAACAAGACAGATCTAATTGATATTTATAGGATATTCCATCCAAAAACAACAGAATAATTTCTTTTTAAGTGCTCATGGAACATTCTCCAGGATAGATCATATCTTGGGTCACAAATCAAGTCTTTGTAGATTTAAGAAAATTGAAATTGTATCAAGTATCTTTTCCGACCACAATGCTATGAGACTAGATATCAATTACAGGAAAATATCTGTAAAAAATACAAACACATGGAGGCTAAACAATACACTACTTAATAACGAAGTGATCACTGAAGAAATCAAAGAGGAAATCAAAAAACTTAGAAACAAATGACTATGAAAACAAAATGACACAAAACCTATGGAATTCAATAAAAGCAGTTCTAAGAGGGAAGTTTATAGCAATACAATCCTACCTCAAGAAACAAGAAACATCTCAAATAAACAATCTAACCTTACACCTAAAGCAATTAGAGAAAGAAGAACAAAAAACACCCAAAGTTAGCAGAAGGAAAGAAATCATAAAGATCAGATCAGAAATGAATAAAAAAGAAATGAAGGAAAACAGAGCAAAGATCAATAAAACTAAAAGCTGATTCTGTGACAAGATAAACAAAACTGACAAACCATTAGCCAGACTTATCAAGAAAAAAAGAGAGAAGACTCAAAGCAATAGAATTAGGAATGAAAAAGGAGAAGTAACAACTGACACTACAGAAATACAAAGAATCATGAGAGATTACTACAAGCAACTATATGCTAATGAAATGGACAACCTGGAAGAAATGGACAAATTCTTCAAAAAGCACAACCTTCTGAGACTGAACCAGGAAGAAATAGAAAATATAAACAGACAAATCAGAAGCACTGAAATTGAAACTGTGATTAAAAATTTTCCAACAAACCAAAGCCAAAGACCAGATGGCTTCACAGGTGAATTCTATCAAACATTTAGAGAAGAGCTAACACCTGTCCTTCTCAAACTCTTCCAAAATATAACAGAGGGAGGAACCCTCCCAAACTCATTCTACAAGGCCACCATCGCACTGATACCAAAACCAGACAAAGATGTCACAAAAAAAGAAAACTACACAACAATATCACTGATGAACACAGATGCAAAAATCCTCAACAAAATACTAGCAAACAGAATCCAACAGCACATTAAAAGGATCATACACCATGATCAACTGGGGTTTATCCCAGGAATGCAGGGATTCTTCAATATGTGCAAATCAATCAATGGATAAACCATATTAACAAGCTGAAGGAGAAAAACCATATGATCATCACAATATATGCATAAAAAGGTTTAGAGAAAATTTAACCCCCATTTATGATAAAAACCCTCCAGAAAGTAGGCATAGAGGGAACTTACCTCAACATAATAAAGGCCATATATGACAAACCCACAGCCAACATAGTTCTCAATGGTGAAAAACTGAAACCATTTCCTCTAAGATCAGGAACAAGACAAGTTTGTCCACCGTCACCACTATTATTCAACATAGTTTTGGAAGTTTTAGCTATAGCAATCAGAGAAAAAAAAGAAAGGAAAGGAATACAAATTGGAAAAGAAGTAGTAAATCTGTCACTGTTTGCAGATGACATGATACTATACATAAAGAATTCGAAAGATGTCACCAGAAAACTACTAGAGCTAATCAATGAATTTGGTAAAGTAGTAGGATACAAAATTAATGCACAGAAATTTCCTGCATTCCTATACACTAATAATGAAAAATCTGAAAGAGAAATTAAGGAAACACTCCCATTTATCATTGCAACAAAAAGAACAAAATACCTAGGAATAAACCTACCGAAGGAGAAAAAAGACCTGTATGCAGAAAACTATAAGACACTGATGAAAGAAATTAAAGATGATACAAACAGATGGAGAGATATACCATGTTCTTGGAAGAATCAACATTGTGAAAATGACTATACTACCCAAAGCAATCTACAGATTCAATGCAACCCCTATCAAACTTCCAATGGCATTTTTCACAGAAGTAGAACAAAAAATTTCACAATTTGTATAGAAACACAAAAGACTCCAAATAGCCAAAGCAATCTTGAGAAAGAAGAATGGAGCTGGAGCAATCAGGCTCTCAGACTTTGGAATAGACTACAAAGCTACAGTAATCAAGACAGTATGGTACTGGCACAAAAACAGAAATATAGATCAATGGAACAGGACAGAAAGCTCAGAGATAAACCCACACACATATGGTCACCTTATCTTTGATAAAGGAGGCAAGAATATACAATGGAGAAAAGCCAGCCTCTTCAATAAATGGTGCTGGGAAAACTGGGCAGCTACGTATAAAAGAATGAAATTAGAACACTCCCTAACACCATACACAAAAATAAACTCCAAATGGATTAAAACCCTAAATGTAAGGCCAGACAGTCTTAGCAGAAAACATAGGCAGAACACTCTATGACATAAATCACAGGGAGATCATTTTTGACCCACATTCTAGAGAAATGAAAATAAAAACAAAAATAAACAAATGGGACCTAATGAAATTTAAAAGCTCCTGCACAGCAAAGAAAACCATAAAGAAGATGAAAAGACAACCCTCAGAATGGGAGAAAATATTTGCAAATGAAGCAACTGACAAAGGATTAATCTCCAAAATTTACAAGCAGCTCATGCAGCTCAATATCAAAAACACAAACAACCGAACCCAAAAATGGGCAGAAGACCTAAACAGACATTTCTCCAAAGAAGATATACAGATTTCCAACAAACACATGAAAGGATGCTCAACATCGTATTTGTAGTGAGGTGGATTAACCTAGAGACTGTCATACAGAATGAAGTAAGTCAGAAAGAGAAAAATAAATACTGTATGCTAACACATATATATGGAATCTAAAAAAAAAAAAAAAGGTTCTGAAGAACCTAGGGGCAGGGCAGAAATAAAGATGCAGACGTAGAGAATGGACTTGAGGATACGGGGATGGGGAAGGGTAAGCTGTGATGAAGTGAGAGAGTGGCATGGACTTATATAAAGTAACAAATCTAAAATAGATAGCTAGTGGGAAACAGCCCTATAGCACAGGGAGATCAGATCGGTGCTTTGTGACCACCTAGAGGGGTGCGATAAGAAATGTGGGAGGGAGAGGCAAGAGGGAGGAGATATGGGAATATATGTATATGTATAGCTGATTCACTTTGTTATAAAGCAGAAGTTAACACATCATTGTAAAGCGATTATACTCCAATAGAGATGTTAAAAAAAAGAAAAGAAAAGGAGGATGGTTCTGGAATCGGGTAAGTTTATAGGTATAGGCAGGAAGACAAGGGAATTCTTGTTTGTAAGTACAATTTTCTCTGCAAAATAGGAGTTAGGGTCAACTGCCAGTTATTTAGGGATATTGGGGAATAATTTGGAATATTTAAACAGAGTGCGGAAAATCTGATATATGAACTTTAGAGAACAGGAGAAAATTGAATAGGAAAACAAAGGATGTCTGATCAGAATTGAGGGTTCTTTTGAAATTGGAGACTAAGAGTGATACTCATCTCCCTGGTTTTAAAACCTCCTAAATATTCAGTTTCTTTGGTGTAGGAATAGAGAAGCAGATGAATTTATCCATGAATGAGCACTCCCTACCGTCCCAGGAGAATGTGATAAACCTCAAAGGAGAAAATGATTGCAATGATGAAATGATGTATCGTAAGTATGATGCAATATTTGTTGACAGGGAATTAACACAGAGGTAGAAAACTGAATGCAGTTTCCAAATGAGAAAGATAAAAGCATAGGAGCTCTTCGTTGGGGCTCAGAATATTTGAATTTATAATTCTAAAATAGTACTGTTTAACATAATGACTAGTGTTTGACCATGATCATAAAAGAAATGAGGTAAGGTGGAGAGGAGGAGAAGATCACTGGAGCAAAGGGGCCAACCATTCTGAGGTCAGGGTGATGAATATGAATGGTTTGCCTTCTCCACACAGACTTTGAAATTGCCTATTTTAATGAGCAAGCTTGATGAGTAGGATCTCTCTAGCTCAAAATTTTAATGTCTCTTTGCAGAGACATTAAAGACACTAAAGACATTTGCATTAAAAAGAATCCATTATATGCCATTCATCCAATTATATCTTGGTAAGAATTAGAGTAAATGAAATTTCAAAAATTAGATTAGAGTCAAAGAAAATCAGGTTTAAATTTGCTCGAACTCTGATTTGACTACATACATATGCATAACTATTGCTTCCACCGGTATGTATCTACTTATCTATCTGTCTGTCTGGTTGGCTGACTCTATATCTCTTGAATGATTTGTAGCTATAAAGATCTTACTCTTTTATCATGTCTTAATATCTCAAAATAAAGTGGCATTGTTCTGAAAGAAACAGGAAAGACCACTCTCATCAGAAAACAGAATAAGGCAAAAAATGCTAATTCCTCAAAATCGTTTAGTAAAACAGAACTTTGCTAAAGTCTAATATTTGCATGGTCTTAATTACTATGGATTGTAAGTACTGTTAGGTCTAATTACCTATTAACCATGCAGATGGCTACGATGCAGAAAAGTATAGGCCAATTTGTATGCTCTCAATTCCAATTACTACTGCCTTAGTTGATAATCTTATCTGTGTCTTTCTGCATCATTTTTTTAAATTTTAAAATTATAGTTTTTTAATTTCTCAAAATGTACAAAGAAGTAATTTCTCAATTAATCAGAAATTATAATTTCTTGTATATTCCAAGTCTTTTATTTCTTTGGTTGTCCTCATTGTTGCCTGATGACAGACCATGTTTATGGCAACATTCTGCAGAGAACAAGAGGTAATAAAACTCAAACCAGCAACTCTTATTCAGAGAAAGCTGAGGAAAGCTGCCTCTAAAACGAAGATTTGGAATTATCTTTGAAGTTAACTTATTTATACTCTTCATATGGTGTTATTATTATAATGGGGCATAATTCTGATTTCTATAATAAGGGACCAAATAAATACTGACTTAAACAAGATAGAAGTTTATTTCCCTCTCATTTAATTAATTGGCTCAGCATAAGAAAGTAGGGCAAATACATCAGCTTCAGATGTTTGGAATCCTGGTTTCTTCAATATTTTTGCTTTTCTATTCAAAGGTTTTTGCTTTCTCCTTAAAGTCCAAGATGGCAAGCTTAATGTCTACATTCCAGGCAGCTGGATGAAGAATAACAAGCTTGTTACAACTGCTAATTGCCATTAAGTATGTGTGTCATAGTTTTATCTGTGTATGTGCTAAAGCAAATACATCAGCATCAGAAGTCGCAGAATGAGTCTAAATTGGCTTGGAAGAAAATACTGGAGAAAACAGCGAAGCAGACCCGCAACCCTCATAAGCCAAACTTTTGTTGGGTCAGATGAGTTTGGCAACATTGCCAACATTCGACATAACTGTACAGCTAGCTTTAGAGCACAGCAACACTAGACCTTATATCTCTTATGAATTCCTGCAAGGAATAAAAGGCATCATTACTAGTCTTAACAGCATTCTTGATGGCAAAGAGTCCAATGATGAGTGGATAAACAAAGGTATCACCAATTCTCATTCAAAAAGCTATTCAGAAGAATCAGACTCAAAACTTTAATTTTTAAATTATTTTAACCTATTTGTCTTTTATGCTTTCCTTTTTATATTTGTACAAGAGTGATATATGATATTAAAAATTTATTTTTAACTTTTAGAAGTTTTTCCATAAGTATAAAATAAAAATTCTATGTGATAAGAAAGCATAATTTAATTTGCATCTTTCTTTTTCCTTTTTTGGTATCATATAAAATAATGTTGTGTCTTGTAATCAATAGCATCTTAGATTCAATAAAATATGGTATCAAGTATAGTACCAAATGTCGTATTAAATTAGCCAAATTTATTTTTTAAGTCTTTACATATACTCATAATTGAGTAAATGATTTATAAATGATTTATAATCTGTGATTGTATATTAATTCTACATTTACATTAACTTGAACAACTATGCACAACATTTAATTAATGGTACTGGTACCATTCTTATTAGTCAAGTAACTTCAGTGAAAGTGTTTGCCATATAAATACCTACTTGCTCCCACATATAAGAAATTGAAGAACACACATATGAATTTAGAATAATTTGTTTAAATGTTTATTTTAGAAATTTTAGTACTAAATTAAAAGTGTAAAAATGAAAATTTATAACATTAATGAATTAAATGTTTATTTTAAATATTTAAATTATGGTTAGGTCTATACAGTTGTGATGTGACTATGAGCTTATGTGGGTTTGATTAGCTGCATTTATGAGGTCTGCTTTTCAAGCAACAAAGTTTCCTAAAACTTCATAGGGATTTGGATATGGAGAAGCAATTAAAGACTGACCAGAAATGAACTCAAATGCAGTTCAAAAATTCTTATGTATATTCAATCACAGTACGTATGAAAAATCACATTTAAGGCCAATATATTGTTTTGTATTTTCCCTAAACATTATAGCATTAAGTCCTATTATATCAATAAATTAATGAGCTTAGTGGGTGATCTATCTATTTAGGGGGACAGGGAGAATCAGTGGCAAAAAGACTGCAAAAATCTGATTTTCTAAAAAAATAGCATATGATGAACTTTCCAGTAATGTTGGCATCAATAATGTCTCTAAAAAAACTATTCCAAAAGAGTAAATTAACCAATGTTGCCATCTGCAGTTAAGTTTTTGTAAAGTTTAATAAAATATGGGATCTGTCGACTTAATTGCTTGATCCTCAAGTCAATAACGCTGCTGCTGCTTCTGCTACTTCTGTAGTAGTAAATGGTAAAGAGAATGGTGAAGCTGCTCCTTACTGGCATTAAAAAAAAACAGTAGGAGAATATCTTATTTATATATATGGTTCATGCCTTCTTTAAGTTAGAATAACTTTAGGATTACAGTCAACCCTCTGTATCCATGTTCCATATCCATGGGATCAAGCAACCACAGGCTGAAAATATTAAAAAAAAAAAAAAAAATTTCCAGGAAGTTCAAAAAACCAAAACTTGAATTTGTTACACAGGCTACCATTTACATTACATTTACATTGTATTTACAACTATTTACATAATCATTTACATTGATTTAGGTATTAAAAGTAATCTAGAGATGATGTAAAGTATATGGGAGGAAGTGCTGTAGGTTACATGCAAATACTACATCATTTTATATAAGGAACTTGAGCATCACAAATTTTGTTATCTGTGGGGGCTCCTAGAGCAAATCCCCCATGGAGACCAAAGGAGGACTATACCTGAACTTCTCTGCCTCTACACTTATATGAAGGAATCTAAAAATATAAACAATCTGGAAGCTTGCAATTGTCACTGCAACCTTAGAATAACTGACACCATCTGGGCAGTGCTGAAAGTAAAAAACCACTGTACCATTCAATGTCCATGTCCTCCTACCAATAATGTGTTTCTCATTAAACAAACAGTGAGTAGAAGGATCGCCTACTGGAAGTGTGTTTACGTAGGGATCTTTAATAAAGGACACAAGTACATAAGTTATAAGAAAATTTACTTTAAAGAACAAAGTGAAGCTGAGTGGCTAATTAATATAATTAAAGATTTGGTAAATAATCTTTGATCCATTTCATAGATATATATTGGTATTGGGAGTATATTTGCAGATTAAAGTATTGTACTTCTAATTGTTGCATAGATTTACAAATGGAAAATGTAAAGCAATCTTGTGCATCTTTATATCTCATACAAAACCTAGTAGGATGTCTTTTCTAGTGACAGCCATTGAATAAATATTCATATATTAAATTGAATACCCCATTTGAATAGTATATATTTTCCCCTAAGGGCAGAAGAATATCCATGTAATTGTTTTAGACTATGTTTTGTCCACTTTTTGTTCCCAAGGGAAAGTCCAAAAGGAATTAGGATTACAACTACTTGTAGTGCTTAGGACAAGTTCAGAACCCTTTCTACAATTCATATACTATGCTTTACCTTAAGCTGATAATTGTGTATTTATAAAGATTTAAGAGCTAGTGTTTGTTTTCCAACCTTCAAATTTTCCTCATTATCAATCAATTTGAGACCCAGGAAACCACTATTTGGTGTATGATCACAAGGTGGGGTGGTGGGGTGATGGTGGAAATCAGTAGTTTTATCCACAGTATCAACTGTTAAATGACCAAAGTACAGATCTTTAAACTTAAATATACTCTCATTTCTTTCACTTCACCTCCTTCTCTTAGTCTTATCTTTAGCAAGTGTATCATCAAAGACATTTCAGAGCAACTTATCCAATCACCACACAGGATTTTAAGTTCACTCTATTTTGAGTGTTTATCTCATGTTTAGCTACCATACACAAGACAAGCATATACACAATGTTCACCCAGTGCCTTCCACTAGTAGTTGACTTTCATACATTCCTAGCAATTTAACACCTCATGAACAAATGGAAGTCTCTGTTGTGATTATAAAAATTCACAAAATGTCTACGTTTCCAGAATATGTACAGAAGCAATTATGCATCATTCCGCTCCAGGGCCCAAACAGCAACATCTCCTCAGGTTCGGCCAAGTGCATACAGAAGCCTCTCGTGGTTCCTATTGCCAAGATCAGAGAATTTTAAGAGTGCAAATATTCCACTTAAATAATGGTATGCAAAGACTAAACCACATCTCTCCTCCACCTCCATCCCCTCTCCCTCTGTCTTTGGTAGTAGTGGATGAGGGGATCACTAACTGTGCCCTCTTCGCCTCCTCCCCAGCACAGATTTCTCTACTGTCACGTTCCACACTGAGCTACGGTCCAGCTCTTACCTGTTGCCTTGGCTACCCTCAACCCACGAATTCCTGCCAGGTGACTAAAATGACGGGAAAGTAAGGGGAAAGAAACAAGACCCTACAGAAGGAATGATAACCTTCCAGCCTGATGACAAAAATCCCCAACCAGTGTTCGTCTCCCAAAGCAACAAGTGACCCTCTCACAAGGGACTCTTAAAACCACGCGGCCAGCAACTCCCGGAATCCATCTCGCCCGCGTCAACAGCACAACAGGCTGCACATAGCGCAGGTGGTAAAAAACCCTTTCCCCCAGGCATGACAAAAACAGTGGCTCTGATACGTTCCCCACACCCCTTTGAGAAAAATCTGTCACCTGAGACTTCTTTCCACCTCCAGATTTCTGAAGGTCGATA
The DNA here is from genome assembly GCF_964341445.2 of Mesoplodon mirus. Classification (NCBI taxonomy): domain Eukaryota; kingdom Metazoa; phylum Chordata; class Mammalia; order Artiodactyla; family Ziphiidae; genus Mesoplodon; species Mesoplodon mirus. The sequence goes on along the minus strand of NC_138987.1, from coordinate 75,235,686 downwards.
TGTTTCCTCCACCCCACCCCGTTTTTCCCCCCAAGTTTCTTGAAGGGGCAGAGAGGGTGCCTGTGTTGGGGGGTGTATGAGCACGTGTGTAGAAAGGATTTATAACCCTTTTCCTCTGTTCCACGTAAATCTGTATGTGCGCTGAGCCTTACCTGTCGCGTCAAAAAATGGGATGCATAATCCCTGCTGTTGGGCCAACGTTGTCATGAAGCCCTATAAAGTCATATGTATTAAAGGGCTTTGCACACTATCAAATGCTAGACAGCTTGCGGCCGCGGGTTATCCCTACAGGGATCCTTTCTGCTCTCGGGGGCCAAGGCAGCCCCATTTCCAACGCGGTTCTTTGCGTCCACGCCCGGATTCTTCCGCCCGGCCCCTTCCCCAAGCCGCGACCCACCACCCGCGGGACAAGCTAGGGCAGCCAGAGTCCGGGTGGCGAATGGCCCCCGAGGGCAGCGCTCGGCTAATGATCGGACGCCGCCGCTCGCGCTCGCCCCTCCACTCCGGGAGGGAGATCGGAGGCGTGGGAGAGCTCAGGAAGAGGGGGTGCAGGCGCCTGGGAGCGAGAGAAGGCGCCGGCGGGTACGGAGTGGACCAGAGAAGTGGAAGAAGCCGGGCAGATGGAGGCGAGGAGACAAAACCCGAACAGTCTACGCTGGAAGTCGCCAGGAGCTGACCAGAAGGAAGGAGCGAGGTAGGATAGGAAAGCGCGGCGTCCCAAAGATGCGCCGGCGCCGCTCTGAAGGCTCAGGACCCGGGACCTTAGAGCCGAGAGGACGCGGGTCCCAGACGACTGGGAGGTCGCGAGCGGAGCCCTCCCCCAATTACCTGTGCTACTTCCGCCCTGGCTGCCCCTGTCCGGGGGGAAGATGCTCGAGCACTTCTCCCACTCCACCTGGCCCGCGAAGCACAGCTCGGTGACGATATGCAGCGCCTTCTGGCACAGGCTGCTCACTCCGTCCTCCTTTTGGAAACTCATCGTTTGGCCTTGCTTCCCCCAGTTAGCTGTCCTTTCCCCTTCCCGTTACCTCTGTGCTGGCCCCTCTAGCGCCGTAAACCATAACCAGCCCTCGAGGACTTTGGCCGGAGAGCGCGCAGCTAAAAGGCGGCAATTTAGGAGCCCCAAGTTGGCCCCATGGCGGGAGCGGAGGGCTCGGGAGAAGGGGGAGAGGCTGGGGCGGTAACCAGGGCGAGGCGGAGGCGGCAGCGGCGGCTGCGAGGTTTTTGCCAACTCTCACGCGGCGCGAACGAGCCCAAGCGAGCTGGAGAGAGACCCGGCATGGAGTGCGGAGGGGAGGGGGCGGGGGACGTAAAAAAACTAAAGCCCTCGACTGCTGCAGCGCTTGTGTTTCTGGCAGGTGCCTGACGGGGGCGCGTCCAATCGCAGCCTGGCGCCGGCCCGGAGACCCCCAACAGAACGCGCCTTCTTTAGTCCCCGGGGGAAGGGGGAGACCATGGAGGAGGGGCTGCCCGGCTCCCCTGCTGGGTCGTCCTGCTGAGGCTGGGGATGCTCTTCTGGGGGCATAGGAGGGCAAGAAATCTTGGTTTTCTCTGTACCTTTTTCAGCCTCCGTACCCCAATCCCCTCTTCCCTCCAATGTGACTACGGATGTGTTCTATCCGGTTCTACTTTTCTGAAAAGTCATTCCAACTGAAAACAAACTGAAAAAGTGAAATTGAAAAAACGAGTAGATGAGTAATAAAACTAGATGTCTATAGAAAGAAGATATCCCAGGAAAGCATTTTAAAAATGATTTCTAACTATGATTGTTTAGAGACAGAATATTCAACCCAAGAGGTCTTTTTATTACTAGCAGTGAAATTCACCATGAGGTGTATTTACTGATTACCCAGTTCAGTTTTTCTTTATGCATAAACAAACTGAATAGTCAAATTTTAATTTATTGCCTTTTTGATTTTTTTCTTTATTAAACTTAGGAGATCCCAAAACAAAATATGTTATTTGTATTAACATTCAGTTAGGATTCTGTCCACTAATCTGGAATTGGAAATTGAGACTGCATAACCTGAATCCGTTTATCACCCTTTCAAGTGACTTAAATACTGAAAAAGACAAGCCACAGTTGTTAAAGGGGAGAAGGATTAATTTCAAATCTCTCACACACACCACTGCTTAACCTGAGGAAATTGTTTTCAGGTGTTTATCTCAGTCGAGGAGATGACTGAGGGGCTTGGACTTATAATTCTCTAATGCAAATGAGTGATAATCACTAATGGAGCTAAAGCTACAAAATCATGTTAATAAACATGTGCCACAAGTTTACAGGAAATGCATTTACATTGCTTTTAAATTGTTTTCAGGCAGAGTTTGATCCCATAGTATAAGCTGAAGATTGATTTAACCTTTGTTAGGTAAGGATTCTTTACTTTAGAAGTAGAATATCCTGAATTTGTTCTTGTTGAGGAGGAAGAAATCTCCCCCTACCCATCTTGATTCTTCAGGCTGGTCTAAGAATTAAATTGATTTGAAGCAAATCAACAGGAGAAAAAATATATATATATAACATGTATACAGTGGGAGAGACTCAGGAAAAAATGAGTAACTCACCAAAATGGCTGCAGCCCTCACCTTAAAAGCCCTCTTCAGCTAAAGGCAAAAAAGGGTGTTGGGGGTAGTGGTTTGGTACCTCAAAGGGGAAGAAGGCAATTTACATGGAGATGGGAAAGCAAATGCTTGGTAAACAAATGTGTTCTCGGCCATATGGAGACAAGAAAAATTTTAACAAACAGACCTTGCTAGGTTCCTCCCAGTCTACACATCTAGTTCATACAGTAGTTACCTATGATGATAGCTCCCTTCCTGGACAGCTCTATCTACATTGTTTTAGGCAGCTAGGAGGAAGGTTGAAGTTTCTTCCTGAGTCTTTTTGGTACTGTTGTTTTCAGCTCAAAATAATCCACATGCCAGAGACATTTTGGGGCAGCAGGTTTTGCTGCCGTAGAGTAGATTGTTTTATTTTAAACCTGTTTGACAGTTTGTGATAAGTTATTTCCTCTGTAAGAACACTGGTAAAGTTTACTATAAATATTCAGCATAACATTCCAGTAGGGAGCATTTATTAGTTGAATCATTTTGACCTGATTCATAGGACAATTGGTATCACTAGGACTATTTTTATCATGAATTAAGAGAAAGTAAAATCTGCAGGCTTCATTTGCTTTTTTTTTTTTTTTATGCACATCGATTTGGGGTTTTTTTTTTTAGATCAGATTGACTAAAGAAATAATTTCACTGTCATTTAAAAAAATCTTGAATATCCGCTATGTTTAAAGATAAGTGTTACTGAACAAGGGCTCCTGTGCCCATGTTACAGAAAGCCAAACTCTAACAGAGGGTGTTTGCAGCAAAGTAAGGATTTATTTGCAGGGCACCAAGCAAGAAGAACAGGCAGCTTATGCTCAAATGGCTTTCAGGCAAGGGTTTTTAAAGACAGTGTTAGGAAAGAAGGTCATAGGTTGTGTGATCAGCTTGTGGACATTCTTCTGATTGGTTGGCGGTGAGGTAATAGGCTGATGTTTTGGAAATCTCAACCTTCTGGTTCCAACCAGTCTGGGGCCTACATGCTTGTGGTCAGCATGTAGTCACCATCCTCCACCTGGGTGGGAGCACCTTAGTTTCTACAGAATAACTCAAAGATACACATCAGATTGTATATCTATCTTCAGGAGGAACTAGCAGTCCTGTGACTCTATTGTCCTAATCATTAACTGCTTGAGCCTTCTCTTTGGAACTCAGTGAAGACCTTGAAGACTAATGCCTTTTTTTTCTACAATCAAGAAATGGGGGGCAGAGAGGAGATTCTGTACTCAGGAAGGCCCCTCAGGGTCCTGCTGTAACAGATTTTAGTAAGGCCCTTTCCAATTGTCCTTGCCCTCCAGTCCTCCACACTCTAGACAGACCCATATGAAACAACTTGTAATGTAATGCTGTGTTTTCATATTTACTATATGAGCTCTTGTGTGGGATGACCAAATCAGTGATTTTATACTACTTACTTGCTTATGTGGAGTAAGGCAGAATGTCTCTCTAATGACCCTCTTATGTTTGATTTCAGTGTTAAATATTATTAGGTAAGCAAATTCTGAAAATAACTTTCCTGGTATTTGTTTATGCTGTTCCTACTATTTGGTTGTTTATTACTATTCCTACTGCTGTGTTTCCACAACAAGCAGAGTTAATTTCGCTTGGATATTCATTTTGCTGAATTCATTTGTCTGAAATATTTTTGCTTTCTTCTAAAATTAATACCATAAGGATTTGATTTATTTTAGGCCATCTAGAGATGGCATCTTTAGGCCATCTCACAGTTCATTAACAGGTGGGTCAAGTCAGGATTTTATGTCACTTATTAAAGCTCAGGTAAGAGTTTTGGGAAAGTAGAAACTGCATTGAAAGTCATTTTTTTTTCAATGATGAAGGATAAGATGACAAGAATTTAAACTCACAGTCTTTAAATTTCTTTGTCAACTATTTTAATAAGAGCCTAATAAACCATGCAATACATATTTTCATATACTTCCTCACCAACACTCTGAAGGAGTTGCTAAAGTAGTAAGGAATGGGAGAACAGGTTAGGCTGACACTGAACACAATTTGCTGTGCTAACGTGAGGCATTGATAATCAAAAAATACAGGCTCTAAGCGTCTTTGTCACAGCTTCATTCTGAGTGACCTTTGCATTAAGTAGAGGAAGAATTGGTTTGGGGGGGAAGATCCTATGAGAATTCCTGTGTGAGCTAAACTAGCCTCTTGAGTGGTAATTTTGGACATTCAGTACTCCCTGATATCCCTGCTTGCTCAATGCTTTTCCAATTCTTTCTTTTTCCTCTTCCCATACCCCTTTCAAAATATGGAGGAGAGGGAGTTATCTTCTTAGGTAGAGATCTACCTGAGGTAAGGGGAACTTGTGAATCATTCCTGAAACTATCGTCGACTGAAAAAAAAAAAAAAAGCACAACCTAGAAGTTGAGAGTTGCATTTTATTTGGTGGATTTTCTGAGGAATTCAAGCCCAAGCCTGGGAGACAGGACTCTTAGATCACTCTGAGGGACCACTCTGAAAAGGTAAGGGAGGATCCAGGATATATAGGAGTTTTTGCAACAAAAACCAAGTAGTCTGAACATAAAAAGATTACTGTTAAAGAAAACCAGATAGCTTAAGTTAAGGAATTTAGTACTTTTCTATATATGGGAAGATACAAGAGTCTGGGCTCACTGAAATCATTCCTTTGATATACACCTTAACTATGTGGGGCCAATATCCTGTGCTTTCCCATTCTGAGTCTCCTCAGGGTGCACCTTTGGGAGGATTGTTGCAGTGATTGACTGCTTGATGGCAGGCATCCTGTTTCTATCCTGAGTTCCCTCAAAGGCTCACCTTTGGGGTGGCTGCAATGTGATGGCTTGATGGCTGCAACACCCTTTGTTTACTGATATGGCAGTCAACATTTTTTTCATTCAAATAATTTCAAAAATTACTTGACCCCAAAGACAGGAAGTAAGAGAGTGAGTAAATGAGGAAATATCAGAACAGCTGAGCTCACTCTGAAAATGAAGATCAGAGGCAAATATTACATTTTAATTTACTTAAAGCTTTACCACATTCCTTTTCTGTGTTCTATAGTAGCTCAGGTTCATAAGGGCCCAATTCTAACTTTCTGTACATGCTTGGGCCTTCTCTATATTTCTTAATTTGGAGAATGGCATGGTCATTCACACCCAAGTGGTGATGATAATGACCAGATTTCTGGCTTGAAGGCATGGGTATTGCTATTGACAAGTCCTATTCTATTCTGGCTCCAGATCCTTTTAATCAATCTGATTCATCACTTTGGAAGGTTTGGTGTCTTCTCTTTTTCCATTGTGTTCACTTGTTCATTTATCCTGACAGATATTCAGTGAACATTTCAGAGACTCAATTTTGAGAAATTCTATTGATTTATTCCTTTGATAATCCTTTGCTTTCTATTTTTCTATTTCTTTCTATTTCTTGCATCTGTCTAGAATTCCTTTGTGTTGGATTTTGGACCACCAGGATTGAATCTTTTATTTTGTTATTCTTTTGCTTTCTATCTCTACCACCCCCTACTCTTTGCAGTTGAAATTTTGGGAAATTTCCTTGACTTTATTTTCTTTATTTTTTTAAGAAAATTGAAGTATAGTTGATTTACAATGTTATGTTAGTTTCTGGTGTACAACAAGGTGATTCAGATATATGTATGTGTATATATATATTCTTTTTCATATTCTTTTCTATTATATGTTATTACAAGTTATTAAATGTAGTTCCCTGTAGTATATAGTAGGACCTTGTTGTTTATATATTTTATATATAATAGTTCATATCTGCAAATCCCAAACTCCTAATTTATCCTCCCCTTTTCCATTTTGGTAACCATAAATTTGTTTTCTATATCTGTGAGTCTGATTCTGTTTTATAAATAAGTTCATTTGTATCATACTTTAGATTCCACATATAAGTGATATCATATGAAGTTTGTCTTTCTCTGTCTGATTTACTTCATTTAGTATGATAATATCTAGGTCCATCCATGTGGCTGAAAATGACATTATCTCATTCTTTTTTTATGGCTGAGTAGTAGTCTATTGTAGACATGTATCACATATTCTTTATCCATTCATCTGTTGATGGACATTTGGGTTACTTCCATGTCCTGGCTATTGTAAATAGTGCTGCTATGAACATTGTGGTGCTCGTATTTTTTGAATTCGAGATTTATCTGGATATATGCCCAGGATTGGGATTGCTGGATCATATGGTAACTCTATTTTTAATTTTTTAAGGAACCTCCATACTGTTCTCCGTAGAGGCTACACCAATTTACATTCCCACCAACAGTGTAGGAGGGTTTTTTTTCTTCACAGCCTCCCCAGCATTTATTATTTGTAGACTTTTTGATGATGGGCATTCTTACCTATGTGGGGTGATAACTCTTTGTGATTTTGATTTGCATTTCTCTGGTAATTAGTGATATTGAGCATCTTTTCATGTGCCTATTGGCTATCTGTACGCTTGACTTTCTTTTATGAACTTTCTATTAAATTCCTACAATTTCAGCTACTGTAGTTTTAAGATATGCATACTTTTTAAATTTTTTTATTTATGCAAACCTCCAACATTCAGTGGAAGGGCGATTTGGGAAACATGTGTCTTTATTTTATTTTTTTTAATTTATTTATTTGGTTGTGTTGGGTTTTCGTTGCTGCACGTGGGCTTTCTCTAGCTGCATAGAGCGGGGGCTACTCCTCATTGCCACGCGCAGGTTTCTCATTGCAGTGGTTTCTCTTGTTGTGGAGCTCGGGCTTTAGGTGCGTGGGCTTCAGTAGTTGTGGCACATGGGCTCAGTAGTTGTGGCTTGTGGGCTCTAGCGTTCAGGCTCCATAGTTGTGGCGCATGGGCTTAGTTGCTCCGCAGCATGTGGGATCTTCCTGGACCAGGGATCGAACCCGTGTCCCTTGCATTGGCAGGCAGATTCTTAACCACTGTGCCACCAGGGAGGGCCCCATACTTTTTATTGATTGTTTTTGCTTCTTATTTCATGGACATATAGTCTGTACTTTTTTTCAGACCATGTTAATTGTTTCTTTAACTTTCCTTCACCATTTCTGTCTTGTGTCTTTTCCCTCTGAATAACTTCTTTTTGCTCTAGTTTTATTGAGATATAATTGACATATAACATTGAATAAGTTTAAGATGTACAACATAATGATTTATGTGTATACTGTGAAATGATCACCACATTTTAGTGTATCATGAACTGTAGCAATTTAAGTATTAAAATACCAAAAGTGTGGATTAAAGAATACCATTGCCTCAATAGAAAAGAGAAAAAAGAAAACTACAAATAGCGATTTGGACTTCGAGCTATGCTTTCATTTTGTGAAACTGGTATGTCAATAAACCAAAATTCAGGCAGATCAAATGAGAGACATAGAATTATCCATTAATTATTTGCAAAAATAAGGCTTGTCATCTATTACACTCTCATTTTAGTAAATGATCATCCAGGGGTTCTTCCCTCCAAAAATTTTACTACCTCTGAAATTTATTTGTTCTGTCACTAGAGAACTCTGACTAATGCACTCTCTTAATCTCATCTCAGGTGGTCTGTCTCCTAATCTTGATGGGCTACTCTGGTCCCTTTAATCTTGCCTAAGGTCGTTTCTTGGCTGCTCCTCTCTTGATTAGCATCTGCTTGAATCTGCCCTTTGGAACTCAGGGAAAGTCATGGAAGCTGGAGTCTTGCCTACAAAGGAATGGGGGACAAAATGGCCTCCATGCCAAGGAGCCCCACAGGGCCCCACTTGGTTTCATTACCCCCTTTTCTTTGATACTCCTCAATCTTGAGGAGAACAGATGTTGGACAAGAAAGGAAACAGTCATTTTGGATAATAGAGATGTTAATCATAAACTCGGCAGAGGAAGTTGGTTTTAGGGGGACTTGATTTTAATCCCCATTTCGGTTTTATCTTTCCCAAATCTTTGAGGGAATGGGGTGACGACTGCTCTGACTACTTCCTGCTGAGATGGGGTGTAGTCCTGCCTAAATTTGGTGGAATAGATACCGAATTAGAAATATTTGAGTTCCAAGTCCCAGATCCAAGTCTTTTATGATTAAGATCTCAGTCCCTTAGGAATAAGCCTGAAACCCGTTGCACACTTGGCACTTTGGAGAGACTTGTAGCCAGTTGTTTTCAAACCATTCCCTGTATGGGGAAAACCTATTAAGGCAATCCTGAAGACCAGGAAATAGGAAGCTGACCACATATCTAGCAGTTAAAATTATTGAAAGAATCAGCATATGAATCTATAGTTTTGTAGTAAAAGGTATGAGAAAGGATAAGAGAGCAGAACTTTCATTCCATTTGTCAAAACAAATACTTTCCCAAAGGGTGAGATGTCTGCTTCTTGGGAGTCTGCTCACTGGCTGTAGGCAGGCTTGGCTGGTTCATCTCTGGTAATCTTCTTACTCTAGTGTGATGTACCCACAGTTTTACTCCATGCAACTTTAGAGAAGCATGACTAGTAATAAGAACATCATAGAGTTCCTTCCATTTTTCTTCAAGCTGCTGCTCAGGTCATTGCTCTTTTTCACATTCAGCAGCATCTTGTCTGCCAGCTTTGGAAGGATGTAAGGAAGCTTCCAGGCAATGGGAGACCCAGATTCTGGCAGAGGTGTCACAACATAAGATGCTATCTTTTTTGCTTCCCCAAAATAATTTCTTGGAGGAGGAAGTCTAGGGTGGTCCAGGCAGGAGGAAGAGAGGAACATCCTCAAGGCAAAAGCGCAGCTGCTAGGGCTGTCCCTCTTCCACCATCTATTCCGAACTCAGAGTCCAGCTGCTGGGATGGTGGACAGGGTATGATTGGGGCTCAGCCTTTCCAGGCAAGGATCCAGGGTGATCTGGCCTTCAGGGACACCCCTGGGACCGTCCCCAAGTTGGCCCCTTCATGGTTGCCAAAACTGTTACCCAAAGCTCAGCCTCTCTGTGCACTGGTGCCAAATCAAATCTTGGAGACAGAGTTTTGGGTGAAGTAGAAAAAGATAGCTTTATTGTTTTGCCAGGCAAAGGGAGACACACAGGGCTTCTGCCTCTAAAAACTATGTGTCCCTGAATAACCTTTGTTTGTTTGTTTGTTTGTTGTTTTTCATGTTGTGGGATTTTCTCAGGTGTCTGCTGATAAAAATGACTAGATGTAAATGCTCTCTATTTCTATTTAAGAACACTATAATATGGAGCTGAAATGCATTAATAAGGCTTATAACCAGTGAGCTTCACTGAAGAATGATTCAGTGTACTTTGAAGTGGAGCATCCCAAAATATCAGAGAAGGACTATCTAATCTTTCATTAGAGATGTGGGCTCATAATTAAAGTCTGTCTGCTTTTACTTAACCCTCTTTTTTCTGGTGCCTCAATCTGCCCTCTTGAAATCCTATTGTCTTGTTTCTGGAGCCTTTCTATCTCCAGGGAAAATCCCTTTTTATTTGCAAGACTGGAGAAATGTAATCACCTGACCACAAGAATTTTATGGGTGGAGACTTGAGCCTCAAGACACTTAGAGAATTACACTAACTCCTAACCCCACCTTTTTTAGCCTTTCACCCTACCCCCAACTTCTGCAGAATCAGTACAACGTATCTTCATATTTGCGTTTTTCTGAGGCTCTGTGAGGTGATGCACTAACTTCTCAGTTTTTATCTGCCTCTAGAGGTTTAAGCTCCCTCTACTCAGGAAGGCAGTTACTACTCCACCTTCTTCTATCTTGTAAAGCTAATGACATTTTTTGTCAACTCCTGTGTCCTCTCCTATTCTTTTTGTCCTATTGGATTTATAGCCTTTCATTGCTGTATTGTCATTTCAGTGTCATCTCAAGAGGAGCAGGAAAACACATCTTCAATCCATCATGTTTAACTGTTTAAAAGGACAGTTCTGATTATGTCATCCCAGTGCCTTCCCATTGTGCTTTACATATATAGAATACCTTGCATGTGGCCTGTAAAGCCCTACCTGACTTGACCTCTGCCTATTTTCTTTGTTCTCTACTGAATTCTTTGACTTCATGCTTTCTTTTTATTCTCTATGTCATAATTTAAATTGAATAATTAATTTGATATAAACTCTAGTACATAGAGAAATTTTCTTCATTCATTACTGCTCTTTTCTAATTGCCTTGTGCTGTGCCAGCAGTAACAGTCATTTGATAAATATGAATGAATGAATAACTTAATGTATGTCATTTGTTAGCCCTATTGCCTTCTTTCTAGTTATCAGAAATAAAAGCCTTTAATTACCTGTTTCAGAAATACCACAGTAGAAAAGGTATTCCATGCAAATGGAAACAACAAGAAAAGTGGGGTAGCAATACATATATCAGACAAAATAGACTTTAAAATAAGACTATAACAAGCAACAAAGAATGACATTACATAGTGATAATGGGATTGATCCAATAAGAAGATTTGATAATTGTAAATATATATGCACCCAACAGAGGAACACCTAAATATACAAAGCAAATATTAACAGACATAGGGAGAAAATGATAGTTACACAGTAGGAGACTTCAACTCCCCACTTACATCAATACAGATCATCCAAACAAAAAAATCAATAAGGAAACGCTGACCTTAAACAATACATTACACAAGATGGAATATATATAGAGAGAGAGACAGAAAGAGACAGAGACAGAGAGAGACAGAGAGAGGAGACTATTCCATCCAAAAGCAGCAGAATACACATTCTTTTCAAGTGCACATGGAGCATTCTCCACGATACACAACATGGTAGGCCATAAAACAAGTCTCAGTAAACTTAAGAAGACTGAAATCATATCAAGCATCCTTTCTGATCATAACACTATGAGACTAGAAATAAACTACAAAAAAAAACTGCACAAAACACAAATATGGAGGCTACACAATATGCTACTAAACAACCAATGGATCACTGAAGAAATCAAACAGGAAATAAAAAAAATACTTGGAGACAAATGAAAAAGAAAACATAATGATCCAAAATCTATGGGACCCAGCAAAACAGTTCTAAGAGGGAAGTTTATAGTGATAAAAGCCTATCTCAGGAAACTTTCTAGTTTCCTCAAATCTCAAATAAATAACCTGAACTTAAACCTAAAGGGACTAGAAAGAGAGGAACAAACATAATCCAAAATTAGTAGAAGGAAAGAAATCATAAAGATGAGAGAAGAAATAAATGAAGTAGAGACTAAAAAAAATAATAATAAAATAAGATAATAAAATAAAATAAAAAAGATCAGTGAAACTGAGAGCTGGTTCTTTGAAAAAAAATAAACAAAATTGATAGACCTTTATCAGGACTCATCAATAAAAAAGAGAGAGCCCAAATCAATAAAATCATAAATGAAAAAGAAGTTATAACCATGACCACAAAAATACAAAGATCATGAGATTACTGTGAACAATTATACACCAATAAAATGGACAACCAAAAAGAAATGGACAAATTTCAAGAAATGTACAATAGCCCAAAACTGAATCAGGAGAAATAGAAATATGAACTGACCAATGGCCAGTAATGAAATTGAATTGGTAATAAAAAAAAAAAAAACTTCCAACTAATAAAAGTCCAGGACCTGATGGTCACAGATGAATTCTACCAAACATTTAGAGAAAAGTTAACACCTAATCTCAAACTATTACAAAAAATTGCAAAGGAAAGAATGCTTCCAAACTCAATTATGAGGACAGCACCACCCCGATATCAAAACCAGACAAGGATGTCACACAAAAAAGAAAATTACAGGCAAATATCACTGATTAACCTAAATGCAACAATCCTCAACAAAATATAAGCAAACCAAATTCATCAATACATTAAAAGGATCATACAACATGATCAAATGGGATTTATCCCAGGGATGCAAGAATGGTTTCATATATGCAAATCAATCGATGTGATAAACAATATTGACAAATTGAAGAATAAAAATTGTATGCTCATCTCAATAGTTGCAGAAAAAGCTTTTGACAAAATTCAACATTTGTGATAATAACTCTCAACAAAGTGGATATAGAGTGAACATATCTCAACATAATAAAGGCCATATATTTGATGGTAAAATGTTGAAAGCATTTCCTCTATGATAGGAAGAACACAAGAATACTCACTCTTTTATTCAACATAGTATTGGAAATCCTAGCCACAGCAGTCAGACAATAAAATGAAATTAAAAGAATCCAAATGAAAGGAAAAAGTAAGACTCTCAGTGTTTGCAGATGACGTGATACTATGCATAGAAATCCTAAAGAAACCATTAAAAAACTACTAGCACTCATCAATGAATTCAGTGAAGTTGCAGGATACAAAATTAATATAGAGAAATCTACACACTAACAATGAACTATCAGAAAGAGAAATTAAGAAAATAATCCCATTTACAATCTTATTAAAAAGAATAAATCTAAGTAGGGAGGTAAAAGACCTGTACTTGGAAAACTATAAGAAACTGATGAAAGAAATGAAAGGTGACACAGGTGGAAGGATATGTCGTGCTCATGGATTAGAAAAAATGTTGTTAAAATGACCATGCTACCCAAAGCAACCTACAGATTCAGTGCAATCCATATCAAAATACCAAGGGCATTTTTCACATAACTAGAAAAAATAATCTAAAATTTGTGTGGAAACACAAAAGACCCCAGGTAATCAAAACAATCTTAAGAAAGGAGAAGAAAACAGGAGGTATAATGCTCCCTGAGTTCAAAATATACTACAAAGCTGTAGCCATCAAAACAGTTAGTACTGGCATAAAAACAGCCACATAGATCAATGGAACTGAATAGAGAGCTCAGAAATGAACCCAAAGTTATATGGGCAACTAATCTATGACAAAGGAGTCAAGAATATACAGCGGAGAAAAAGGCTCTTTGATACATGATATTGGGAAAACTGGACAGCTACATGTGAAAGAATCAAACTTTTGCACACCATATACAAACATAAACTCAAAATGGATTAAAGATTTAAATGTAAGACCTGAAATGAGGGCAGTATGCTCTTTAACATTGGTCTTAGCAATATTTGTATGGCTGTGTCTCCTCAGGCAAGGGAAACAATAGGGAAAATAAGCAAATCAGACTACATCAAACTTAAAAGCTCTTGCACAATGAAGAAAACAATCAACAAAATGGAAAGACCGCCTGCTGAATGGGAGAAGATGTTTGCAAATGATATATCCAACAAGGGTTTAATATCCAAGATATACAAAGAACTCATACAACTTAACGTCAAAAAAAAAAAACAATTTAAAAAATGGGCAGAATATCTGCATAGACATTTTTCCAGAGGACAGACAGATGGCCAATAAACACATAAAAAGCTGCTCAACATCACTAATCAGAGAAATTCAAATCAAAACCACAGTAAGATATCCCCTCACACCTGTTAGAATGGTATTATAAATAAATAAATAAACAAACAAACAAACAAAGAAATATTAAGTTGGTGAGGATGTAGAGGAAAGGAAACCCTGTGCACTGCTGGTAGGAATGTAAATTGGTGCAGCCACTATGGAAAACAATGTGGAGGTTTCACAAAAAATTTAAAAATAGAGCTATAGAAAATTAAATAGAACTATTTTTATGATCTAGCAAATCCTCTCCTGGGTATTTATCCAAAGAAAATGAAAATACTAATTAGAAAAGATATATACACCCCTATGTGCATTGCACATTATTTACAATAGCCAAGATATGGGAGCAACCTAAATGCACATCAATAAATGAAAATATATATATATATATATATATAGTTATGTTACTTAGCCATGTAAAAGAATGAAATCTTGCCATTTCCAACAACATGGATGGACCTAGATGGTATTATACTAAGTATAATAAGTCAGACTCAGAAAGACAAATACTGCATGGTTTCACTTATATGTGGAATATAAAAAACAAAACAAATAAACAAGCATAACTAAACAGAAACTGAACTATAGTTAGAGAGAAGAAACATTGGTTGCCAGAGGGGAGGCGTATGGAAAAAGGAAATAGGTGAGGGAGATCAAGAGGTACAAACTTTCAGTTACCAGAAAATGAGTGACAGGTATGAAATGTACAGTGTGGGGAATATAATCAATAATTATGTAATATCTTTGTATGGTGACATATGACAACTAGACTTATTATGTTCATCATTTAAAAATGTACAGAAATATTGAATCGCTACGTTATGGGCTAGGAACAAACATAGTGTTGAAGGTCAATTACAATTCAGAAACAAAGTGTAACCAAGTAACTAACTCATAGAAAAAAAAGCAGATTTGTGGCTAGCAGAGGCAGAGGGTGAGGGGAAGAGGAATTGGAGGAAGGCAGTCAGAAAGTGCAAACTTCCAGTTACAAGATAAATAAGTACTAAGGATGTACTGTACAACATGATAAAGATAATTAATACTGCTGTAAGTTATAAATGAAAGCAATTGAGAGAGTAAATCCTAGGGTTCTCAACATAAGGAAAAACATACTTTTTTTTCTATTTCTTTAATTCTGTTATCTATATGAGATGATGGAAGTTCACTAAACCAACTGTGGTAATTATTTTATCATGTATGTAAGTCAAATCATTATGTCATACACTTTAAACTTATACAATGCTGTATGGCAATTACATATCAATAAAACTGGAAGAAAAAAGAAGTGAAACACCAGAGTATAGAAGAAACTGATAAACTGTTATATTCCCAGGGAAGTTGAGAGAATAGGTGTTAGAAGAAAGAGCATTTGATAGTAGTGGAATATGTCCTTTGAGAAGAAAGAAGGTGGTCACTTGCATTTTAGGAACAATTCTAACTTTTGAGCACCTGCTTTGTGTCAAGACTCTTATACATTTTATTTTTTAATTTAATAATGATAATGTTAATTAAATAAATTAATAATTTATAAATAAATAAAACTAAACACTTTGTAAGCAAATAGTAACTCATATATTAACTCATTTAGAACAGTGACAGGCATAGTTTAATCTTTTCACATATATTAACTTAATTCTCACAAAAAACTTATGAGATAGGTGCCATTTCCCACTTTACAGAGGAGAAAGCTGAGCCACAGAGAGTTGAAGTTGCCTTCCTTAGGCGATATAGTCATTAGTAGTTGAGCCTAGTTTTGGAGTAAGTCCTTAAGGTTGCAGAATTTGGGTTCTTAACTATTGCAGTATGCTGCTGCTTCTCACGTATCCTCATGAGATGCTTATAGGGTAGGAAAATGAGATTAAAAGACTATTAAACCAGCCAGGTGTATTGATAAAATCATATAATGATAAAAGTATGACCTTTCTCTACCTCTCCATTCAAATTAGCAACCAATACTACCCCCAACAGTTATACAATTTAAGAACTTAGCATACATCTTGTCACATTCTTCTCCTCTCTCATATGATTTAACAAGTATATGGATAGACATGTATAAATAGATGTTCTATCATTTTCTATTTCCCAGAAAGGTAGAGTTCTTACCCAACTGTAATTAATGAAAATCTCTTCACTTCAACTGGGTAGCTTTAATTATTTTAAGTGACAATAAATTTTTCAATGTGATGATATACCATAATTTATTCAGCAATTTCCCTACTGATGGAAATTCACTTTATTTTTAGTTATTCGTCACTATGGATCCCTCTATAATGCAGTGACACATATTGTAGCAGTGCGTGGTGTATATTGAAGTGAACTTCCTAGATCCTTACATACTGAAAATTTCATTTATATTACTTAGGTTCCCAAAGAAGAGAATTCTGCTATATGAAATCATATTTAAAATCACATTTCTACCAGAAACATATAAGAATATAATTTTCTTTGCATCTCTTGCTTACAAAAATAAAGGTTACTACTTTAAAATTCCTGTCTTTATTTTGAGTGTATTTTTTCAAAGACTTCACTAAAAAAAAAAAGAATGATATGGTCATATTTGTATATTTTTGTAAATTTTTATATAATGTGTGTATAAATGAATTTAAATTTAAGTGTAAAACATTTTTATTTAAAAAAAGGATGTAGGAGTAGCCATTAATTATCTTTTAAATTCGTGATCTCAAAGCTTAGCATGTATCAGAATCATCTGGAGGGTTCGTTAAAACACAAATCCTGGCCCACACTCTCAGAGTTTCTGAATCAGTAGGTCTGAGGTGGGGGTATAAAAATTTGCATTTCTAGGTTCCTGCTGGTCCAGGGACCACACTTTGAGAACTGTGGTTCTTTGTGGCCTCTTTAAAACCAAGAACTATTTCTAAGACTTTATACCAGAAGTAAGCCCCCGAATAGTCCCACAAAATTAATAGTCAAATAACTACAAAATTTAGTAATATTTGATAATCTTTTTTAAAAAGTGATAAGACCCAATGTAGGCCAGATTTGGGGGGGGGGAATGGGTAATTGTGTACACTGCTAGTAAGAAAATAAATTGATATATATTTCTCTAAAATTAGTGTTGCATACTTTACTTAGAAATTCACTTCTAAGGGTTTATCCTAAGGAAAATATTATAAATGTGTTCACTGATTTAGCAACAAAAATATTTATTGAAACATTGTTTGTAATATTAAAAATGTTAGAACTGTCTGCACTTCTAAATAGGGGATTTATTAGATCAATTGTGGTATATCCATACAATTGAATACCACTCAGCTATTCAATAAAAAATCATGAGATTATAGAGATGCACAAACCTACTGATTTAAAAATATTAAGAAAAATCAACAAATGCTCACAGTGGTTATGTCATATGGGCTTAGTAGATATGATGGCTTGTGCTCAACACCTCTTCCAACCTCTTCTCAGATGCTTTCCTATTCTGTAGAGACTAGAAAGTTAGAAATTCCATTCCTTAGGCTCCATTGCAGCTTGGGCTCTGTATCTGTTTAACACCCACAAACCCCATGTTATTGCAGGAAATTTGGAAGGTGCAAGTGAGGCAGTAGATATAATTTTGTTACTCCCATTTCTTCTCACAAGCATAGGCATAGAATCATTTGATTTTTTGCTACATCATCAAAGGGGTCCCAGTGTTGAGTCACTTGTAATGTGATTTTCAAGAAGCTGACCATGGGACATCCATTTTGCCATTGTATAGTATAGCATGCACAGAATAGATTGTGGAACAGTTTCCTAGTCCTGGCAGTGATGGCATGATTTTGAATTCTAACTTCTAATCATTTAAGAATCAGTAATTCCCTGTGGTATGGCTCTGGCATTCTTTCTGACAGCACAACCTAGAATCTGTCTCTTTACTCTTTACAATAATTCTGTAAGCCATTTAGTATTTAGTAAAATCTCTTTTGGTTTAGAGTGGTGGAAAATATTCTGTTCTCTGTAATTGAACACTGAGCAATGATAAGATTAGATAATTTCATTCTGTATTATCTAATTATTTAACAACCATGTATTACTATTGAATATGAAAAAGCTATTTATATAATAATAATAATATTGTTTAGAATGAACCTAAAGTTTACAAAGGGGCTTATTTTTAAATTGCAATAATATTTTGAACAAAGTATGATAGTTGAGTAGTTAAGAGTTTGGGCTTTAGAGACATCCTAAATTTAAATCCCAGCACTGCCACTTCCTCCTTTAGCATTCTTGATCAATAAAGTTTCTAAAATCTCAGAATCATTTGCTATAAA
Source organism: Mesoplodon mirus (assembly GCF_964341445.2). Taxonomy (NCBI): domain Eukaryota; kingdom Metazoa; phylum Chordata; class Mammalia; order Artiodactyla; family Ziphiidae; genus Mesoplodon; species Mesoplodon mirus. The sequence goes on along the minus strand of NC_138987.1, from coordinate 75,217,479 downwards.
CCTGAGGATTATGATACTTTATCTGTGATGTGACAATTAAATGAGATAATGTATGTAAAGCTGAGATTCCAATGCTTAATATTTTACAGGAATTAAATAAATGGTGGCAGTCTCGCTGTCTCCCTTAAACTTTCATAGAGTTCACATTTTTCCATCCTGATTGTAAGAACATCCAAGCATCTCTTTTTATCAATGCTTTGCTTTGAACTGCATTTCATTATACAGCATCAAAATAAATTTAGATAAATATCCTACTATCATTTAAATTAGATGCAAGAAACATGAAAATATTAAATGAAAATGATTACTCCATGTGAGCTTATATTTCATTATCATTCACATTATTTAAGAAAACAAATTATACTTTATAGTTAAGTGGTTTTTAGGATTCTTTCAGCTCACCGATTGTTTCAAGGTGAAACAAGTGCTAGCCTGGTGTTCAAAATACAGCAACACATCAATATCTGATAATTAAGGAATTATTCTTTCCTTGGATTCACATGCATAACCCTTAATAGCGTTAATAGTGAATGAGAACACAACAAATTTCCTGGGAATTTAAAATAGGAACATGCTTCCAAGTTGTTTTTACTCAAGTATCTGGAGTACATAAGGCAAATATTACCTTTAAATATACACCCAAATATTTTGTGATTACAGATAGAACTCTGAAACTGTCAACAAGCTTGAAGCATCTTGTCTAGTAGAGGTATTTGCTTCTGCTAATGTAGTTGCAATCACTTTATTTTTTTGCAGTGTTCAGTTGCCTAGACAGAGGAATGCAATGTGTGACCACTGCAAAAACAAATAGAAAACCAACTTTTATGAGGTTCAATCTTATCACCATGGTTTTTTTCTTTTCTTTTCTTTCTTTATTATTATTATATAGCTATTATTTTTTTTTATTTTTTACATCTTTATTGGAGTATAATTGCTTTATAGTGGTGTGCTAGTTTCTGCTTTATAACAAAGTGAATCAGTTATACATACACATATGTTCCCATCTCTCTTCCCTCTTGCATCTCCCACCCTCCCACACTCACTATCGCACCCCTCTAGGTGGTCACAAAGCACCGGGCTGATCTCCCTGTGCTATGCGGCTGCTTCCAACTAGCTATCTATTTTACGTTTGCTAGTGTATGTATGTCCATGTCACTCTCTCGCTTTGTCACAGCTTACCCTTCCCTCTCCCCATATCCTCAAGTCCATTCTCTAGTAACTGTGTGTCTTCATTCCTGTCTTACACTGAGGTTCTTCATGACATTTTTTTTCTTAAATTCCATAATATGTGTTAGCATACGGTATTTGTCTTTCTCTTTCTGACTTACTTCACTCTGTATGACAGACTCTAGGTCCATCCACCTCATTACAAATAGCTCAATTTCGTTTCTTTTTAGGGCTGAGCAATATTCCATTGTATATAGGTGCCACATCTTCTTTATCCATTCATCCGACGATGGACACTTAGGTTGTTTCCATGTCCCGGCTATTGTAAATAGAGCTGCAATGAACATTTTGGTACATGACTCTTTTTGAATTATGGTTTTCTCAGGGAATATGCCCAGTAGTGGGATTGCTGGGTCATATGGTAGTTCTATTTGTAGTTTTTTAAGGAACCTCCATACTGTTCTCCATAGTGGCTGTACCAATTCACATTCCCACCAACAGTGCAAGAGTGTTCCCTTTTCTCCACACCCTCTCCATCATTTATTGTTCCTAGATTTTTTGATGATGGCCATTCTGACTGGTGTGAGATGATATCTCATTGTAGTTTTGATTTGCATTTCTCTAACGATTAATGATTTTGAGCATTCTTTCATGTGTTTGTTGGCAGTCTGTATATCTTCTTTGGAGAAATGTCTATTTGCGTCTTCTGCCCATTTTTGGATTGGGTTGTTTGTTTTTCGGCTATTGAGCTGCATGAGTTGCTTGTATGTTTTGGAAATTAAGCCTTTGTCACTTACTTCATTTGCAAATATTTTCTCCCATTCTAAGGGTCGTCATTTGGTCTTGTTTATGGCTTCCTTTGCTGTGCAAAAGCTTTGAAGTTTCATTAGGTCCCCTTTGTTTATTTTTGTTTTTATTTCCATTTCCCTGGGAGGTGGGTCAAAAAGGATCTTGCTGTGATTTATGTCACAGAGTGTTCTGCCCATGTTTTCCTCTAAGAGTTTGAGAGTTTCTGGCCTTACATTTAGGTCTTTAATCCATTTTGAGATTATTTTTGTGTATGGTGTTAGGGAGTGATCTAATCTCATACCTTTACATGTCCCTGTCCAGTTTTCCCAGCACCACTTATTGAAGAGGCTGTCCTTTATCAAAGATAAGTTGATCATATGTGTGTGGGTTTATCTCTGGGCTTTCTATCCTGTTCCATTGATCTATCTTTCAGTTTTTGTGCCAGTACCATACTGTTTTGATTACTGTAGCTTTGTAGTATAGTCTGAGGTCAGGGAGCCTGATTCCTCCAGCTCCATTTTTCGTTCTCAAAATAGCTTTGGCTATTCGGGGCCTTTTGTGTTTCCATACAAATTGTGAATTTTTTTGTTCTAGTTCTGTGAAAAATGCCAGTGGTAGTTTGATAGGGATTGCACTGAATCTGTAGATTGCTTTGGGTAGTAGAGTCATTTTCACAATGTTGATTCTTCCAATCCAAGAACATGGTATATATCTCCATCTATTTGTATCATCTTTAATTTCTTCCATCAGTGTCTTATACTTTTCTGCATAAAGGTCTTTTGTCTCCTTAGGTAGGTTTATTCCTAGATATTTTATTCTTTTTGTTGCAATGGTAAATGGGAGTGTTTTTTGATTTCACTTTCAGAATTTTCATCATTAGTGTATAGGAATGCCAGAGATTTCTGTGCATTAATTTTGTATCCTGCTACTTTACCAATTCATTGATTAGCTCTGGTAGTTTTCTGGTAGCATCTTTAAGATTCTCTATGTATAGTATCATATGATCTACAAACAGTGACAGCTTCACTTCTTCTTTTCTGATTTGGATTCCTTTTATTTCCTTTTCTTCTCCAATTGCTGTGGCTAAAACTTCCAAAACTATATTGAATAAGAGTGGTGAGAGTGGGCAACCTTGTCTTGTTACTGATCTTAGTGGAAATGCTTTCAGTTTTTCACCATTGAGGACGATGTTGGCTGTGGGTTTTTCATATATGACCTTTATTATGTTGAGGAAAGTTACCTCTGTGCCTACTTTCTGGAGGGTTTTTATCATAAATGGGTGTTGAATTTTGTCAATAGCTTTCTCTGCATCTATTGAGATAATCATATGGTTTTTCTCCTTCAATTTGTTAATATGGTTTATCACGTTGATTGATTTGCATATAGTGAAGAATCCTTGCATTCCTGGAATAAACCCCACTTGATCAAGCTGTATGATCCTTTTAATATGCTGTTGCATTCTGTTTGCTAGTATTTTGTTGAGGATTTTTGCATCTATGTTCATCAGTGATATTGGCCTGTAGTTTTCTTTCTTTATGACATCCTTGTCTGGTTTTGGTATCAGGGTGATGGTGGCCTTGTGGAATGAGTTTGGGAGTATTCCTCCCTCTGCTATATTTTGGAAGAGTTTGAGAAGGATAGGTGTTAGCTCTTCTCTAAAAGTTTGATAGAATTCGCCTGTGAAGCCATCTGCTCCTGGGCTTTTGGTTGTTGGAATATTTTAATCACTGTTTCCATTTCAGTGCTTGTCATTGGTCTGTTCATATTTTCTATTTCTTCCTGATTCAGTCTTGGCAGGTTGTGCATATCTAAGAATTTGTCCATTTCTTCCAGGTTGTACGTTTTACTAGCATAAAGTTGCTTGTAGTAATCTCTCATGATCTTTTGTATTTCTGCAGTGTCAGTTGTTACTTCTCCTTTTTCATTTCTAATTCTATTGATTTGAGTCTTCTCCCTGTTTTTCTTGATGCATCTGGCTAATGGTTTATAAATTTTGTTTATCTTCTCAAAGAACCAGCTTTTAGTTTTATTGATCTTTGCTATTGTTTCCTTCATTTCTTTTTCATTTATTTCTGATCTGATCTTTACGATTTCCTTCCTTCATGCTAACTTTGGGGGTTCTTTGTTCTTCTTTCTCTAACTGCTTTAGATGCAAAGTTAGCTTGTTTATTCAAGATGTTTCCTGTTTCTTATGGTAGGATGGTATTGCTGTATACTTCCCTCTTAGAACTGCTTTTGCTGCATCCCATAGGTTTTGGGTCATCGTGGCTCCATTGTCATTGGTTTCTATGTATTTTTTGATTTCCTCTTTGATTTCTTCAGTGGTCCCCTCCATATTAACTAGTGTATAGCTTAGCATCCACGTGTTTGTATTTTTTACAGATCTTTTCCTGTAATTCATATCTAGTCTCATAACATTGTGGTCAGATTGTACTTGATACAATTTCAATTTTCTTAAATTTACTAAGGCTTGATTTGATCCAAGATACGATCTATCCTGGAGAATGCTCCATGAGAACATGTGAAAAATGTGTATTCTGTTGTTTTTGGATGGAATGTCCTATAAATATCAATTAAGTCCATCTTGTTTAATGTATCATTTAAAACTTGTGTTTCCTTATTTATTTTCATTTTGGATGATCTGTCCATTGGTGAAAGTGGGGTGTTAAAGTCCCCTACTATGATTGTGTAACTGTAGATCTCCCCTTTTATGGCTGTTAGTATTTGCCTTATGTATTGAAGTGCTCCCCTGTTGGGTACATAAATATTTACAATCATTATATCTTCTTCTTGGATCAATCCCTTGATCATTATGTAATGTCCTTCTTTGTCTCCTCTAATAGTCTTTATTTTAAAGTCTATTTTGTCTGATATGAGAATTGTTACTCCAGCTTTCTTTTGGTTTCCATTTGCATGGAATATCTTTATCCATCCCCTAACTTTCAGTCTGTATGTGTCTCCAGTTCTGAAGTGGGTCTCTTGTAGACACCATATATATGGGTCTTGTTTTTATATCCATTCATCCAGTCTGTGTCTTTTGGTGGAAGCATTTAATCCATTTACATTTAAGGTAATTATTGATATGTATGTTCCTATTCCCATTTTCTTAATTGTTTTGGCTTTGTTATTGTAGGTCTTACCTTCTCTTGTGTTTCTTGCCTAGAGAAGGTCCTTTATCATTTCTTGTAAAGCTGCTTTGGTGTTGCTGAACTGTCTTAGCTTTTTCTTGTCTGTAAAGATTTTAATTTCTCCATCAAATCTGCATGAGATCCTTGCTGTGTAGAGTAATCTTGGTTGTAGGTTTTTCTCCTTCCTCACTTTAAATATGTCCTGCCAGTCCCTTCTGGCTTGCAGAGTTTCTGCTGAAAGATAAGCTGTTAACCTTATGGGGATTCCCCTGTGTGTTATTTGTTTTTCCCTTGCTGCTTTTTATATGCTTTCTTTGTATTTAATTTTTGACAGGTTGATTTATATGTGTTTTGGCATGTTTCTCCTTGGATTTATCATCTATGGGACTCTCTGTGCTTCCTGGACTTGATTAACTACTTCTTTTCCTATATTAGGGAAGTTTTCAACCTTAATCTCTTCAAATATTTTCTCAGTCCCTTTCTTTTTCTCTTCTTCTTCTGGAACCCCTATAATTCGAATGTTTTTGTGATTAATGTTGTCCCAGAGTTCTCTGAGACTGTCCTCTTTTCTTTTCATTCATTTTTCTTTATTCTGCTCTGCAGTAGTTATTTCCACTATTTTATCTTCCACGTCACTTATCCGTTTTTCTGCCTCAGTTATTCTGCTAATGATCCCTTCTAGAGTATTTTTAATTTCATTTATTGTGTAGTTCATTGTTGTTTGTTTCATCTTTAGTTCTTCTAGGTCCTTGTTAAATGTTTCTTTCATACTCTCTATTCTATTTCCAAGATTTTGCATCATCTTTACTATCGTTACTCTGAATTCTTTTTCAGGTAGACTGCCTATTTCCTCTTCATTTGTTAGGTCTGGTGCGTTTTTATATTGCTCCTTCATCTGCTGTGTGTTTTTCTGTCTTCTCATTTTGCTTATCTTACTGTGTTTGGAGTCTCCTTTTTGCAGGCTGCAGGTTTGTAGGTCCCGTTGTTTTTGTTGTCTGTCTGCAGTGGCTAATATTGGTTCAGTGGGTTGTTTAGGCTTCCTGATGCAGGGGAGTAGTGCCTGTGTTCTGGTGGATGAGGCTGGATCTTGTCTTTCTGGTGGGCAGGTCCTCGTCTGGTGGTGTGTTTTGGTGTGTCTGTGGACTTATTATGATATTAGGCAGCCTGTCTGCTAATGGGTGGGGCTGTGTTCCTGTCTTGCTTGTTGTTTGGCATAGGGTGTCCAGCACTGTAGCTTGCTGGTCCTTGAGTGAAGCTGAGTGCTGGTGTTGAGATGGAGATCTCTGGGAGATTTTCGCTATTTGATATTATGTGGAGCTGGGAGGTCTCTTGTGGACCAGTGTCCTGAAGTTGGCTCTCCCACCTCAGAGGCACAGCACTGACTCCTGGCTGCAGCACCAAGAGCCTTTCATCCACATGGCTCAGAATAAAAGGGAGAAAAAGTAGAAAGAAATAAAGGAAGAAAGAATGAAAGAGAGAAAGAAAGAAAGAAAGGAGGGAAGGAAGGAAGAAAGAAGAGAAAGAAAGAAAGAGGAAAGATGATAAAATAAAATAAAGTAAAATAAAATAAAATAACTAAAATAAAAAGTAATTATTAAGAAAAATTATTTTTTATAAAAAGAAAAGAAAAAAAGAACAATGGACGGATAGAACCCTAAGACAAATGGTGACAGCAAAGCTATACAGACAAACTCTCACACAGAAGCATACACATACACACTCACAAAAAGAGGAAAAGAGGAAAAAAATAGTAAATCTTGCTCTCAAAGTTCACCTCCTCAGTTTGGGATGATTCGTTGTCTATTCATGTATTCCACAGATGCAGGGTACATCAAGTTTATTGTGGAGCTTTAATCTGCTACTTCTTAGGCTGCTGGGAGAGATTTCCCTTTCTCTTCTTTGTTCTCACAGCTCCCGGGGCTCAGCTTGGGATTCGGCCCCGCCTCTGTGTGTAGGTCGATGGAGGGCATCTGTTCTTCACTCAGACAGGACAGGGTTAAAGGAGCAGCTGCTTCAGGGACTCTGGCTCACTCAGGCCGCGGGGAGGGAGCGGTGCAGTTTTGCGGCCTGCCTGCGGCGGCAGAGGCCAGCAGGATGTTGCACCAGCCTGAGGCACGCCGTTTGTTCTCCTGGGGAAGTTGTCCCTGGATCCCGGGACAGTGGCAGGCTGCACAGGCTCCCCCGAAGGGATGTGTGGATAGTGACCTGTGCTCGCACACAGGCTTCTTGTTGGCGGCAAAAGCAGCCTTAGCGTCTCATGCCCGTCTCTGGGGTCCGTGCTGTTAGCCGCGGCTCACGCCCGTCTCTGGAACTCCTTTAAGTTGCACTCTTAATCCCCTATCCTCATGCACCAGGAAAGAAAGAGGGAAGAAAAAGTCTCTTGCCTCATCGGCAGGTCCAGACTTTTTCCCGGACTCCCTCCCGGCTAGCCGTGGCACACTAACCCCCTGCAAGCTGTGTTCACGCCACCAACCCCAGTCCTCTCCCTGTTCTCCGACCAAAGCCCGAGCCTCAGCTCCCAGCCTGGCCCGCCCCGGCGGGTGAGCAGACAAGCCTCTCGGGCTGGTGAGTGCCAGTCGGCACCGATCCTCTGTGCGGGAATCTCTCCGCTTTGCCCTCCACATCCCTGTTGCTGCGCTCTCCTTTGAGGCCCCAAAGGTTTCCCCCTCCACTACCCGCAGTCTCTGCCCGTGAAGGGGCTTCCTAGTGCATGGAAACTTTTCCTCCTTCACAGCTCTCTCCCACTGGTGCAGGTCCCGTCCCTATTCTTTTGTCTCTGTTTATTCTTTTGCCCTACCCAGGTATGTGGGGAGCTTCTTGCCTTTTGGGGGGTCTGAGGTCTTCTTCTAGCATTCAGTAGGTGTTCTGCAGGAGTTGTTCCACGTGTAGCTGTATTTCTGGTGTATCTGTGGGGGGGAAGGTGATCTCCGCCTCTTACTCTTCCTCCATCTTCCCTGAACCCTATTATCATTATTATTTGGCTGTGTTGGGTCTGTATTGCTGTGCACAGTCTTTCTCTCATTGCAGTAAGTGGGGGTTACTCTTCCTTGAGGAGCACAGACTTGTCATTGAGGTGGTTTCTCTTGTTGCAGAGCATGGGTTCTAGGCATGTGTGCTTCAGTAGTTGCAGCTCATGGGCTCAGTACTTGTGGCACACAGGCTCAGTAGTTGCAGTGCATGGGCTTAGTGGCACACAGGCTTAGTTGCCCCACGGCATGTGGGATCTTCCTGGACCAGGGATCGAACCTGTGTCCCCTGAATTGGCAGTCAAATTCTTAACTACTGCACCACCAGGAAAGTCCCTCACCTTGTTTTTATTAGTATATACACTAACAAACTGAGATGATATTAGTAAGTTTTAACTATGAATAAATGATAATATATATCATATATATACTTTTGTTACTCCCACCATTTCTTCTAATGTTACTTTGAATGTGTAATTTCTGTATTCTTAAGTGATGCTCATGAGGATTATTTCTTGAGAAAACATGTGCTCCTGAGTTGTAGGTAACTATCTGAGATTCTTTTCTGCTTTAACTAAATAGAATGAGATTAGGACTGCCTCCTTAAATCCTCTTCTTTTAAATAAGAGCTTGTCGCTAATTTGAGAGAAAACTTGTTAATAAGTACAAGAACCATGTTCGTTCATTCATTCACTCATTCAGTATCTATTTATTGAGATATACTATGCAATAGTCTGAATGCTGGAGATACAGCAGTGAACAAAATAAACAATGGATATAAATGATGCAGCCCCTTTGGAAAACATTTTGGAAGTTCCTAAAAATGTTTAACATTTTGTTACCATATGACCAGAAATTCCATTCCTAGGAATACACCACCAAAGAACTGAAAACATATGTTCACACATATCATATTGATATTCATAGCATCATTATTCCTAGTAGCCAAAAAGTGGCAACATCCATCAACTGATGAATGGATAAACAAATGTGGTACATCCTTATGGCATAAACAAAACTGGAATTGACTCTAAAAATTTATTACAAAATAAGTTCTCTTCTTCAGTTAATTTCTCATTTTTAACTGAAATGAAATGTAGAGGGGAAAAATTATCTGGTATGTTAGTCTGTGCAGTGTGACAACACTGTTCCTCAGGTGGGTTTCTCACATCTTCCGGGGAGAAGTATGATTCTTTAGAGGAGAATTTAGATGTTTACAGTCACTTGTAGCCCAAAAAATTTAAGATGTTCAGTCTTGGTTGAACCCATTCATGATTATATTAAAAGAAAATCCCTTTAAAAATTTTTATAATTTTTATATAATTAAAAATTTCTTAGATACTATAATACTATATGTTTGACTTCCAGTAAAATGTACTAGAATACATAGAATAAGATCCCTTTAAAAGACATTTGCTTAAGAAATTTTACTACTTTTTAAATTCTACTAAATAGATTTTGAGAAAACATAGACCATTGTTAAAAGGACAAGCTTGGGAAATAATTTGATTATATTATAGAATTCAAAGTTTTAGCAAAGCTTCTCAGTAGTCTAGATCCTATAGAGAATATCTTCATAAGTAAGTTGTAAATACAAGAGAATTATTTCCATTTGTAATTCATGTATTCTGTCTTAATAGTCTATTTGTTTTGTATAAATCATTTAAAAAATACATTACAAGAGTGACAACATGGAAAATGGCAAAGCAGGGAGCTCCCTCCACTGAAACAATCATTAAGCTGGCAAAACTGACAAAGAGGATTGGAACAAGGTGGCAGAATAGAAGTATATGGAGCTCATTCCCCCCTTAAAAACATCAAAAATACATCTACGTGTGGAAAAGTTCTCACAGGAAACTAACTGGAAGTTGGCAGAAGAATACCTATACAACCAAAACTGAAAAAATACTTCCACATAACCAGGTAGGATGGAAAAGAGATATAGCATCAGAACCTCCACCCCTAGAAAAGATCTGAAAGGAAAAGATGGTCTACATGGGTGGACCCTCATTCTGGGGAGTGAGCAGGTCAAGCCACAGACTGAGCATCCCATTTGCCACATGGTGTTCCAGAGATCTACACAGAGGTGACATGGCTACTAGGAGAACCACTGGGACAGATTCAAGGGCTGGAGAAGCCTAGACCCCACTTACAAAGAGGGTGCAAGTGCTGGCTTGCCAACAAATAGGATGGAGAGAGTTCTGCACTAGTGGCTGCTGCCTTGCCACACTCCACAATCCAAGTGGGGCAAACACCTCAGCCTGCTCATTCCACAACACAGCTTGGCACGGGATCTGGGCCAACTGGGCCCAGGAAAAGATTTGGTTTAGCTTTGCAGAACCAGCCCTGGTGCCTGGGGTGTGGTCTGGGTGGGGCAGCAGCAGACATTTTTGGCATTTACTGAAGAGGCACTATGACCAGTAAGCTGTGGTCCCCACTCCCAGTCAAGTAAATGCTCTAGTATCACCCACTCAATGCCATACAGCACTGGGTCTGGAGCAGACAGGCTCTGGAAAAAGACTATCTAGGGACACAGATCAGGAGCATGGGGTGTGTGTGGTCTGTGTGGGGCAGTGGTGGCCATTGTTGGCTCTTACTCAAGCCACATCTTGGGAACCACCCCAATCAGCACCACATTGCTGTCCTGTTCCCAGATGAGTGAATGCTCTGGTCCTGCCCACTTCATGCTACAGCTTGGTGCTGCATCTGGGGCAGACAGGCCCTGGGAGAAGACCTGATTTAAGGATGCAGAGGAGACTCAGGGGCCTGGTATGTGGTTCAGGTGGGGCAGTGTCAGCCAGTATTGGTGCTAGCTCAATCAGCACCCCAGAAACAGCCCAGATCCCTGACAGCAGTGCAGCCAATTCAGTTCCTACTGCCACAACACCCTGATCCCCAGCCCTAGCCTGATGAACACTGTGGCCCCACCCACTCCATGCCATAGCATTTGCAGTAGCTCTGGGACAACCAAAACAGGTGAAAGTATGTGACCTTGGGCTGTGTTTGAGCAGAGCTGTGGATGTCTACATACGTGGTGCATCAGACCTCTGTGAGCACATGAACCTCACTTACTTCAGCACTCCCCTGCTTTGGGGCAAAACACAAACTCAAAAGGAACAGAGCCTGCTCAAACCTAACCATCAGGGCTTCTGCTATAACAACTAGGGAGTAGCCCTCACCCCTAAGAGGGTAGCAACAGCCATGGAGCAAAAAGCAAGTCCCACTTCACACACTGTGCAAGCTTCAAGTCTTCCAAGACCAACCACATCCACTGTCAAAGTGATAGAGGCCAGCATACCCTGAGGAAAGACATGGCTGGTGTCCACATCAAAACCAGCCCTGACACCAAAGACATTCAACACATGCTGTCTACACAGGGGTGCTCCCACATAAAAATGCCTCTTCAAGACCATAATAGATAACTGTTACTCCTAAATTCATAGAGATAGAGAAAGATAGGTAAAATAAAAATGCAGAGGAAATACTCCCAATTGAAAGGGCAAGATAAATCCCTGAAAAAAAATAAAGAGATAATTAGTCTACCAGACACTGAATTAAAAAGGTGGTAGTAAAAATGTTAACTAAATTAAGAGATTATCGATATAAAAGCAGAGCTTTTTAACAAGGAAATAGAAAATATGAAGATAACTCAAACAAAAATTAATAATTAAATCATTCAAGAAGCAATGAATAGCCAACTAGATGACACAGAACCATGAATAAGTGATCTGGAAGACAGAATAATGGAAATCACCCAATCAGAACAGCAGACAGAAGACAAATGAAAGAAAATGAAAGTAGCACACGCAATCTATGGAATAATAAAAAAACATGCCCACATACATGTAATAGGGATTCTAGAAGGAGAAGATACAGAAAAGGGGGCTGAAAATGTATTTTAAGAAATTAAGACTGAAAACTTCCCAAACCTAAAGAAGGAAACAGATATTCAGGTACCAGAAGCACAGAGGGTCCCACATCAAGACATATCATAATTAAAATAGCAAAAAGAAAACAAAACAAAACATAAACAGATAAAGAGAGAATTATAAAGGTAGCAAGAGAAAAGCAAAGAGTCAATTTTAAGGGAAGCCCCATAAGCTTATCAGCTGATTTCTCTGCTGAAAATTTGCAGGCCAGAAGAGAATGGCATAATCAAAGACCTGAAATGGGAAAACTGGTAACCTAGGCTACTTTACCCAGCAATTTTATCTTTTAGAATAGAAGGAGAGATAAAAAATTTCTCAGACATACAAAAACTAAAAGAATTCAGCAATACTAAACCTGCTCTAAAAGAAAAGTTGATGGGTCTTCTCTAAATGGAAAAGAAGCAAGAATCTACAGGAAAGGGAAAGTCCCAAGAGAAAAGGAAAATATATAGTAAGGATTGAGGATCACTTAAATAAGTCAACAAATAGATTAAAAATTGAAAAAGACATGTAAAAACGACTATAGTTACAATAAAGAGTAAAGTGATACACATGAAGATATAACATTGGACATCTAAAACACAAAATGTGGAGAAAGGGAGTAAAAAATGTAGATCTTTTAGAATGTGTTTTTGAACATATGACTATCAGTTTAAGCAAGCAGATATAATTATGGGTCAACATATAGGAACCCCACATAACCACAAATCAGACACCTACAATAGATACACAAAAACGAAAAAGAAAGTAATCCAAGCATACTACAAAAGTAGTACAAAAGCATAGTACAAAAGTGTGGTTTGAAAATAATCAAACCACAAAGAGAAAAACAAAAAGAAGAACAAAAGAACAAACAAAAAACACCTGGAAAACGGGAAAAAAATGGTAATAAGTACATACCTATCAATAATTACTTTAAATGTCAATAGACTTAGTGTTCTAATCAAAAGACATAAGGTGGCTGATTGGATTAAAAAAACAATAACTTGCAATATGCTTCTTACAAGAGACCCACTTCAGGGCAAAAGACACACACTGAAAGTGGGGAGATGGAAAGAGATATTTCATACATATGGAAGTGACAAGAAAGTGGGGATAGCAATACTTGCATTGGACAAAATAGACCTTAAAAACAAAGGCTATAATGAAAGACATAGAAGGGCAGTGTATTGCCACTTGCAGCAACATGAATGGATCTAGAAATTTTTATACTAAATGAAGTAAGTTGGAAAGAGAAAGACAAATACCATATGATATCACTTATATGTGGAATCTAAAATATGACACAAATGAACTTATCTACAGAACATAATCACAGACATAGAGAACAGATTTTTGTTTGCCAAGGGGGAGATGCAATGGGGGAGGGATGTATTGGGAGTTGGGAATTAACAGATGCAAACTATTATAGATAGAATGGGTAAACAACAAGGTCCTACTGTAAAGCACAGGGAACTATATTCACTATCCTGTGATAAACCATAATGGAAAAGAATATGAAAAAGAATGTATATATATATATATATGTATAACTGAATCACTTTGCTGTACAGTGGAAATTAACACAACATTGTAAATCAATTATATTTGAATAAAATAAATTTTTTAAAAAGGAAATTATATAATGATAAAGAGATCAATACAAGAAGAGGATATAACACTCATTAATATATAAGCACCCAATACACAAGAACCTAACATAAAGAGAGAAATTAACCATAATATAATAAGAGTAGTAGACTTTTAACACTGACATCAATGGACAGATCATGCAGACCAAAAACAACAAGGCAACAGAAGTCCTAAATAACACAATAAGCCAGTTGGACTTAACTGATACCTACAGTCACTACATCCAAAAAACCAGAATACACATTCTCATCAAGCATGCACGGAATGTTCACTAGGACAGACCACATACTAGGTCACAAAAAAAGCTTCAACAAATTTAAGAGGATAAAAATTATATCAAGCATTTTTTCTGACCCTAGCTGTATTAAACTGGAAATCAACTACAGAAAGAAAAAAAGGAAAAGAAAGAACATATGGAGAATTAACAACATGCTACTATAAAAACAATAGGTCAATGATAAAATCAAAAGAGAATCAGAAAATAATTAGAAACAAACAACAATGAAGACACAAATTTACAAAATCTATAGGATGCAACAAAAACAGTTTTAAGAGATAACTTCATTGCAGTACAGGCCTTCCTCAAGAAACAAGAAAAATATCAAATAAATATCCTACCCTGCCACTTAAAAGAATTACAAAAAGAAAAACAAACAAAATCCAAAGTCAGCAGAGGGAAGGAAATGATAAAGATGAGAGAGATAAGAAATAGAATAGAGATAGAAAATAAGCAAAGATCAATAAAACCAAGAGCTCTTTTTTCTTTTTTTCTTTGTGGTATGCGGGCCTCTCACTGTTGTGGCCTCTCCCGTTGTGGAGCACAGGCTCCGGATGCACAGGCTCAGCTGTCATGGCTCACAGACCCAGCCACTCCACAGCATGTGGGATCTTCCCAAACTGGGGCACGAACCCATGTCCCCTGCATCGACAGGTGGACTCTCAACCACTGCACCACCAGGGAAGCCCAAGAGCTTTTTTTTTTAAAGGTAAAAAAAAATTAACACACCTTTAGCCAGGCTCACCAAGAAGCAAAGAGAGAGGACCTACATAAACAAATTAAGACATGAATGAGGAGAAATAACAATTGATACCACAGAAATACAAAAAAAAAAATCAGAAAAGAATACTGTAAACTGTTATGCCAACAAATTGGTCAACCTGGAAGAAATGGACAAATTTCAAGGAACACACAGCTTCCCAAGACTGAGTGAAGAAGGAAAAGATAAATTGAACAGACCTATCACTAGAAATGAAATAGAATCTGTAATTTGAAAAAAAAAATCACTGCAAACAGATGTCCAAGACTGGATGGCTTCACTTCACTGGGGAATTCTACCAAATATACAAAGAACTTATACCTACCCCTCTCAAGCTATTCCAAAAAATTGAAGAGGAGGGAACACTTGCGAATTCATTCTATGAGGCCAGCATCATCTTGATACCAAAGACAGGTATAGACACTACAAAAGAAGAAAATTACAGGCCTACATCTTTGATGAATATAGATGAAACAATTCTCAACAAAATATTAGCAAACTTAATCTAACAATACATAAAATTATCATACATGATGGTCAAGTTGGATTCATTCCAGGGTCACAAGAATGGTTCAACATATGCAAATCAATCAATGTGATACACTATATTACAAAAGGAAAGAAAAAAATACATGATCATCTCAATAGACCTAGGAAAACATTTGACAAAATCCAACATCCATTAATGATAAAGACTTTCATCAATGTGGGTAGAGAGCAAACATAATAAAGGCCATTTATGACAAACCCACAACCAACAAGATACTCAACAGTGAAAAGCTGAAAGTCGTCCTGTGAAATTCAGGAACAAAACAAGGATTCCCACTGTCACTACTTCTGTATAACATAGCATTAGGAGTCCTAGTCACAGCAATCAAACAAGAAAAAGAAATAAAAGTTATCCAAAGGGATGTGAAGAGGTAAAACTGTCTGTATTTGAGGATGATGTAATACTCTATATAGAGAATCCTATAGTCTCCACTCAAAAACTATTAGAATTATTAAGTTAATTCAGCAAGGTTGCAGGATACACAATTAATATACAGAAATCTGTTACATTTCTGCTAAATACTCTAATAATGAAATATCAGAAAGAGAAAGTTAAAAAAAATCCTGGTTAAAATCACATTCAAAAACAAAAACAAATGAACAAAAACAAACAAACAAACAAAAAAACCTAGGAATAAACTTAAGCAAGGAGGTGAAAGACATACATGTGGGAAAGTATAAAATATTGATAAAGGAAATTGAAGATGATTCAAAGAAATGGAAGACACCCTGTGCTCTTGGATTCAAAGTATCAATGCTATTAAAATAAACTGTACTACAAAAAGCAATCTACAGATTTAATGCAATGCTTATCAAAATACTGATGACATTTTCTCTGAACTAGAACAAATAATCCTAAAATTTATAGGGAATCACAAAAGACTCTGAATTGCCAAAGCAATCCTGATTAAAAAAAAAAAAAGAACAAAGCTGGAGGTATAAGTATCCCATACCTCTGAGAAAGTTATGCTTTGGTATCCCATACTACAAAGACATAGTAATCAAAACAACATGGTATTGGCACAAAATCAGATATATAGATCAGTGAAACAGAATAGTGCCCTGAGAAATAAACCCACACATCTACAGTTAATTTATCCAGACATAGGTGGCAAGAATATACATGGAGAAAAGACAATGGTGCTGGGAAAACTGGACAGATGCATGTAAAACAATGTGTTTAGAACATTAAATCACACCACATAAAAAAATAAACTCAAAATATTTTAAAGACCTAAACATAGGACATGACACCTTAAAACTCCTAGAAGAGAACATAGGCAAAACACACTTTTACATAAATTATAGCCATATATTCTTAGGTCAGTGTACCGAGGCAAAAGAAAATAAAAGCAAAAATAAACAAATGGGACCTAATCAAACTTAAAAGCTTTTGCACAGCAAAGTAAGCCATCAACAAACAAAAGGACAACTTATAGAATGGGAGAAAATATTTGTAAATGATGTAACCAATAAAGGATTAATATCCAAAATATATGAAGAGTTCATACTCAATACTGAAAAACCAAACAATACAATTAAAAAATGAGCAGAAGACTTGAATAGATATTTTTCCAAAGAAGGCATACAGATCACTGACAAGCACATGAAAAGGTGCTCAGCATTGCAAATTATTAGAGAAATGCAAATCAAAACCACAAGTTATCATCTCATATCTGTCAGAATGGCTATCATCAAAGTCTACAAATAATATGTTGGAGAGAATATGGAGAAAAGGGAACATTCCTACACTGTTGGTGTTAATGAAAATTTGTGCAGCCACTGTGGAAAACAGTATGGAGGTTCCTTTAAAAATTAAAATAGAACTACTATATGATTCAGCAATTCCACTCCTGAATATATATCTGGAAGTAATGCAAACACTCATTTGAAAATATACATGCACCCAATGCAACAGATGATTGGATTAAGAAGATATATATATATATATATATATATATATATATATATATATTCTTAATTATATGTATTAATATACATATATGCATATATATGTATATATCTTCTTAATATATATGTATTAATATACATATATGTATATATATATACACATATATATTATTCAGTGATTAAAAAGTGAAATATTGCATTTTCAGCAATGTGGATGTACCTAGTGAATATTATGCTTAGTGAAATAATTCATACCAAGAAAGACAAATACTGTATGATATCACTTATATGTGGAATCTAAAAAATAATACAAATGAATTGCAATACAAAACATAAACAGACTCACAGTCATAGAAATTAAACTCATGGCTATCAAATGGGAGAAGGAGAAGGGTGAAGGACAAACTAGCATTATGATATTAACAGATTCAAACTACTATAGATAAAATAGATAAGCCACAAGGATTTACTGTATAGCACTATACCCAATACCTTATAATAATCTATAATGGAATATAATCTTCAAAAACTGAATCACTATGCTGTATACCTGAAACTAGTACAATCTTGTTAATCAACTATACTTCAACTAAAAAAAAAAATCCTTGATAGAATAAACATTTTTAGAGCCTTAGAAACTAATGAAAATTTTATAGCAACTAGAGAAATGCTTAGTGGAGGAAAACTTTGCTACATTTCAGCATTTAAGGAAACTTTTGTTGTCAGGTCACTAGCTGAATGTTGAGATCATGGAACAGAGAATTCAGTGACTATATACAACAAGGAAAACAAGTTTTTGCTAAAGTAGCTTCAAGAAGTCACAAAACAAATGAACAACTGCACCCCTCAACAGGCAACAACAGAAAACCTTAGGGAGGGAGAAAATCTGACTTCCAGAGTTTCCACATTGTAATATTCAAAATATTGTTTTTAACAAAAAAATTACAAGGCATATAAATAAACAGGAAACTATGGCCCATTCGTAGGAAAAAAAAAATTGATATAAACCACCACTGAAGATGCCCAGACATTGGACTTACTAGATAAAACTTTAAATTGACAGTTTTCAATTTGCTCAAAGATCTAAAAGAAACCACTGACAAAAAACTAAATGAAACCAGGAGACTGATGCCTTATGAAATAGAGAATATCTATAAAGACATAGAGCTACCATATGATTCAGCAATTCCACTCCTGGAATTTTAATTATAAAAAGGAATCCAAAAATTTGGAGTTAAAAAAATACAACAGCTGTAATAAGAGATTCACTCAAGGGATAAACAGTGTACTTGAATAGGCAGAAGAAAGAATCAATTAACTTAAAGACAGAATAGTTGAAATTATTCACTCTAGGAAAAAAGGAAGTAAAATGAACAGAGCCTAAGGAACCTTTTGGGCACTATGAAGTATACTAACATGACATAATGGGATCCCAAGAAGAAGAAGAGAGAGTTAAAGAGAATGAAAGAATATATGGAGAAATAATGGCTAAAAAGCTAACACAATTTGGTAAAATACATGAATCTACAAATCCAAAAATTTCATCAAACTCCAATAGGATGAACTGAAACAAATTCACATTGAGACATATTATAATCAAACCGTCAAAAGCCAAAGATAGAGAACCTTGAAAGTAGCATGAGAGAAGTGACTCATAACCTGCAAGTAATCCTCAATAAGACAAATAAGTGATTTACCATTAGAAATTATAAAGGTCATAAGACAATGAATGAGATATTTAAGTTACTGAAAGAAAGAAAAAGCTGTTGACCAAGAAGTTTATATCTTGTGAAATCTTTCTTCAAAAATGAAAAAGGGGCTTCCCTGGTGGAGCAGTGGTTGAGAGTCTGTCTGCAGATGTAGGGAACACGGGTTCGTGCCCCGGTCCGGGAAGATCCCACATGCCGCGGAGCAGCTGGGCCCGTGAGCCATGGCCGCTGAGCCTGCGCGTCCGGAGCCTGTGTTCCGCAACGGGAGAGGCCACAACAGTGAGAAGCCCGCGTACCGCAAAAAAAAAAAAAAAAAAGAAAAGAAAAAGAAGTTAAGATATTAATAAATAAACAAAAGCAATAGACTTGCCTTACAATAAATGTTAAAGGGAATCCTTTATGGTGAAATACAAAGATATTAGACAGTGACTTGAAAGCATATGCAGAAATAAAGAAATCCAGTAAAGGTAATTACATAAATAAATACAAATGTTATATTATTGTATTACTGGTTTATAACATCTCTTTTTAATATATGGTTTGAAAGATAAATACATAAAACAATAATTATAAAACCTTAGCATATACACATGATGTATAAAGATGTAGTTTTTGACAATAATAATACAAAGGGGGAATTGAGCTATATAGAAGCAGACATTTTGAATGCTACTGAAGCTAAGCTGGTATCAATTCAAACTAGACTGCTATAATTTTATGTTGCTAATTGTAATCCTCAGGGAAATCTGTAAGAAAATTACTGAAACTATACGGAAAAGAAAATGAAGAGAAAATCATAATCATACACTGGAAGTAATTGATTATAAAGAAAAGAAAGCAGTATTAGAGAAATTGAGCAGCAATGAAAATTAAGCCATATAAAAAACAGAGAGCAAAATGGAGTTCTTATCACTAATCACTTTAAACATAAATAGGTTAGATTCACCAATTTAAAGACAGAAATTGGCAGAATAGATTTGAAAAACAAAACAAACATTGCTAAGAGACTCACTTTAGATCTAAAGACACAAATAGGTTCAAAATGAAACAATGGGAAAAGATGCTAATGGTAACAAGAGAGCTGAGGTACATATAATAGTATGAGAAAAGTAGAATTTAAGTCAAAAATGTTAGAAAAACCAAGAAGAATATTGTATATTGATGAAAGTGTTATTTAATAAAAAATACATAAAAATTATAAATATATACCATTCAAATAACAGAGCCTTAAAGTATATGAAGCAAACACTGACAGAATTGAAATGCAACACAAAGTGTTCTAAAATGATAGATGGAGATTTCAATATGCTACTTTCAATAATGGGTAAAACATTTAGACTGAAGACCAATAAAGGAAATAGAGGACTTTAACAGCACTATAAAACAATGTCTTAAGATATATATACATATATATGTATATATACCTTAAGTTTTATATATATATATAAAACTCAATTCAGTGACATCAGAATACACATTCTTCTCAAGTGCACATGGACATTGTTCAGGAAGGATAACATAATAGGCTACAAAACATGTTTTAATATATTTAAAAGATTGAAAGCATGAAAGTATCTCCTCTGACCACTGTGGAATGAAGCTAGAAGTCAATAAGAGAAAAAAAAAAGCTAGAACATTCACAAATATTTGGAAATTAAATAACACACTGTTAACAACCAGTTAGTCAAAGAAGAAATCATGAGAATAATGAGAAAATATTTAAATATGGGAGAAATAAAAATAACAATGTAAAAAACTTACTTCATGCAGTGAAAGCAGTGCTCTGTGGGAATTTTATAAGTTTAAATGAGTACATTATAAAAAAGGAATAAAGATCTAAAATCAATAACAGAACGTTATAATATAAGGAATTAGAAAAGCAAGGCCAACCTAAACACAAAGCTAATGAAGAGAACTAATAAAGTGGAATAAACAAAGTAGAGAAGAGAAAAACAATAGAATCAATGAAACCAAAAACCAGTTCTTTAAAATGATCAAACAAAATTGAAAAAGCTTTCGCTAGATTGACTAAGGGAAAAAAACAGAGAATGTGAAAGTAACAAATCAGAAATGAAAGTGTCATAATTGCTACTAATCTTACAAACATTAAAAGGAGTATAAGAGAATACTACAAACAACTGTACATCAACTAATTAGAAAACCTAGATGAACTAGACAAATTCCTAGGAACACACAAATAGTCAAAACTGACTGAAAAAGTAATAGAATCTGACAGACCCATAACAAATAAAAAGATTGCATCAGTGATCAAAAACCTCACTAAACTAGGGGCAGGACAGAAATAAAGATGCAGAAGTAGAGAATGGACTTGAGGACATGGGGAGTGGGAAGGGTAAGCTGGGATGAAGTGAGAGAATGGCATGGACATATATACACTACCAAATGTGGAATAGATAGTTAGGGGTAAGCAGCTGCATAGCACAGGGAGATCAGCTCGGTGCTTTGTGATCACCTAGAAGGGGTGGGATAGGGAGGGTGGGAGGAAACACAAAAGGGAGGAGATATGGGGATATATGTATATGTAAAGATGTTAAAAAATAAAAATAAAATAAAATAAGGGGAAAAAAAAAAAAACCTCACTAAAAAAGTCAGGGACCAGATACCTTTTACAGTGAATTCTACCAAACATTTAAAGAAGAATTAGCATCAATCCTTCTCAAATGCTTCTGAAAACTAGAAGAGGGAGGAATACTACCTAGTGTTATATGAGGCCAGCATTACCTTATTTATTATCAAATCCAAAGACACCAAAATAAGAGAAAACTATAGACCAATATCCCTTATGAATAAATATGCAAAAACAACAAAATACTAGCAAACCAAATCCAACAGCATATGAAAAGGATAATGTACTTTGACCAAGTGGAATTTATACCTGGAATACAAAGGTGGTTCAACATAAGAAAATCAATGTAAAAACCACATTAATAGAGCAGAAAGAAAAAAACCCATGATCATCTCAATTGACTCAGATAAAGCATGTAACAAAATTCAACATCTTTTAATGATAAAAACACCCAGCAAACTAAGATTAGAAGGCAACTCCCTCAACATGATGAAGGGCATTTATGAAAAACCCACACTAATATAATCAATGATGCAAGACTGAAAGATTTCCTCGTAAGATCAGAATTAAGACAAGTATGCCTGCTTTCATTACTGCTATTCCACATTGTACTGGAAGTTCAAGTCAGGACAGTTAGGTAAGAAACAGAAATAAATGGAATCCAAACTAGAAAATAAGAAGTAAAACTATTTCTATCATAGAAGACATGATCCTATATGGAAAATCTCCCAAACTAATAGAGCTAATAAATTAATTCAGCAATATTGCAGAGTACAAGATCAACAAACAAAACCAGTTATGTTTCTACACAAGACCAATTAAGAATCTAAAAAGAAAACAGTTCATTTGTAATATTACCTAAAAAATAAGACACCTAAAAATAAATTTAACCAATGAGGTGAAAGACTTATACACTAATACACTAAAAATACAAAAGACATCCTGTGTTCATGGATTGGAAGACAATATTGTGAAGATGGCAATATTACTCTAAGTGGTATATAGATTTAATGCAATCCCTATAAAAATTCTAGCATCATTTTTTTTGCAGAATTTAGAAATAACAATTCTCTGGAGAGGGTGTGGAGAAAGGGGAACCCTCTTGCACTGTTGGTGGGAATGTAAACTGATACAGCCACTATGGAGAACAGTATGGAGGTTCCTATAAAACTAAAAATAGAATTACCATATAACCCAACAATCCCACTACTGGGCATATACCCAGAGAAAACCATAATTTCAAAAGACACATGCACCCCAATGTTCATTGCAACACTATTTACAATAGCCAGGTCATGGAAGCAACCTAAATGCCCATTGACAGATGAATGGATAAAGAAGATGTGGTACATATATACAATGGAATATTACTCAGCCATAAAAAGGAACAAGATTGGGTCATTTGTAGAGACGTGAGTGGATCTAGAGACTGTCATACAGAGTGAAGTAAGTCAGAAAGAGAAAAACAAATATGGTATATTAACGCATATATGTGGAACCTAGAAAAATGGTACAGATGAACCAGTGTGTAGGGCAGAAATAGAGACACAGATGTAGAGAACAAATGTATGGACACCAAGGAGGGGAAAGTAAGTGGTGGAGGGGTATTGTGGTGGTGGGATGAATTGGGAATTTGGGATTGACATATATGCACTAATATGTATAAAATAGATAACTAATAAGAACCTGCTGTATAAAAAAATAAATTAAATTAAATTCAAAAATTAAAAAAAGAAAGAAATACCAGTTCTCAAATTTATATGGAATTGCAAGCCCAAACAATGAAAAAGAAGGAAAAAAATTGGAAGACTCACACTTCATGAATTCAAAATTTAGTACACAACTGTAGTTAATCAAACCAATGTGTTACCAGCATAAGAATAGATATACAGACAGATGGAATACAATTAAAAGTCCAGATCTTAACTCATACATCTGTGTCCAATTGATTTTTGACACAGGTGCCAAATCCATTCAATGGGAAAATAGTAATATCTTCAACAAGAAATGTTTGGCTTGCACAACTGAATATCCACATGCAAAAGAATAAAGTTGATGCTTATTTCACATAGTATACAAAAAAATAACTCAAAATGGGTCAATCATCTAAATTTAAGGGTTAAAGATAGAAAACACTTACAGGAAAACATAGGGATAAATCTTCATGACACTGATCTGACAATGGGTTTATCAATATGACACCAAAGTATAAGCACCACAAGGAAAAGTAGATAAACTGGAGTACATGAAAATGTAAAGATTTGTGCATTCAAAGGACCTTATCAAGAAACTAAAAAAGACAACTTATGCAATGGGAAAAATATTTGCAAATCATATCTGTTAAAGATCTATTATCCAGAATGTATAACAAATTCTTCCAACTCAACAAAATGACATACAACCCAATTTAACAGGCAAAGGACATGAATAAAGATTTCTCCAGAGCAGATATACAAATAGATAACAAGCATATATTATGCTCAATATCATTAGAAAAATGCAAATTAAGATCACTATGAGGTACCACTTCACACCCACTAGGATGACTATAATCAAAAAAATGAAAAACAACAAATGACCAAAATGTAGAGAAACTGGAACCCTTGTACACTGCTGGTGGGAATATAAAATGATGCAGCCACCATGGTAAAATTTGGTGATTCCTTAAAAAGTTAAACAGAGAATTGCCATATGGCCCAGTATTTCTAGGTATATACCACAAAGAATTAAAAACAGGTACTCATATCAATTCTTGTATATGAATATTCACTGCAGCTCTTCACAATAACTAAGATGTACAAATAACCCAATGTCTTTCACTGGATGACTAAATAAACAAATGAGGTGTATGCATAGAAGAGAATGTTACTCAGCTTAAAAAGGAACGAGTTACAATGTAAATGAGGCTTGGAAACATTATATTATGCAAACAAAGCTAGATACAAAATGTCACGTATTATACGGTTACATTTATATGAAATAACATAGCTACACCTATAAAGCTAGAAAGCAGATTGATGATTGCCAGGGATGAGGCTAAGGGGAAATTGGAGTGACCACTTAATGAGAGCAGAGTTTTCTTATGGGATGATGAAAGTGTTTTGGAACTAGATAGAGGTAAGAGGTGGTTAAACAACATTGTGAATATATTAAATGCACTGAATTATACACTTTTAAATAGTTAATTTTATATTGAATAAGTCTTACCTCAATAAGAAGCCACTGCATTCTAGTGACTTAAAAAAAAAAACAACTGGAGGCATGAATCTGAAAGTAGTACTAATCAGGGTCCAATCAAAGCACACAGTAATTTTAACAGGGAAGATTTAATATAAAGAATGATTAATTATAATCATAATTACCTAACTAATGGGAAAAGAGAACTCTGAAGAATACAAGAACTGATATAAGGATAAGCCTCCCTTTTGGCTGAGACACAGAAAATATGGAAGAAATTTTCTCCCAAGGCTCAGACCCAGACCTTATTGGAGAGGGTGTGGCAGTTGCCCGTAGGATGATGGAAATGATTGCTGATGTCCTGCACTGTGGAACTTACTGGTAATCTTCTTGCAAGGGTGATGGACTGAGAAGTTGCCTCCTGGGGAAATCTGCTCAAGAAGTGCTGCTGCCTGTTGCACACTGTAGGAATTTACCAAGAGGAGCGCCCTGAAACCAAAAAAAGTATACATTTCCTTCTGCTGGGTCCCTCCAAAACTCTGCATTAACCAAGCTTAACATAGTGCCTACTGGCAAAAGAGAAATATTTATGAGGTTACATTATTATTTCCATTTTACATAGCAGGAAATAGAGTGTCTTCAGCTGAGAAGCAATAGATTGATAACTGGAACAGAAATTATTCTAAAGTAAGTTTAGATAAAATAAATTACACAAAGATCTCTAACTCTAGCAATAGCCTGCAAAATTAGTTCAGGAGTCATGTAATAATCCATATATGATTACTTGGCTGTCATCTGGGTTTGTGATGTTACCTAAAATCATCTGGAGTTGGGTAGACATATTCCTTAGGGAAAAAATGTAAGATAGTTTTTAAAAATAGGCATATAAAACTATAATGTTCAGTTGAAGGTATTGGATAGAACTGTAACAGTGAATTTTCAAACACTGTCAATAAGACATTCTTATTGATTTAAAAAAGGGTATAATCTGCCATTTCGACTCTCAGATGCTAGTCATTATTTTCAAGTAGAGCTTATACAGGGTACCTACATAGGAAGTAAGATGATAACTAGTCATGTAGGAAAATACACTAAAATAAACATTTCTAAATTGTTTAAAAAAGGTAATTTTGATTAAGTTGAATAATCATAACATTGAAGATAACAAATAACTGTTAGGGCACAAATATAGCATCTCTATTATAAAAAAATTTTTCTGTTTTTTTTTAGAGCAAGGTATGTGTCAGAAATAAATTATTGCAATAGAACATTGTTTAAGGGTTATTACTTTATGGGATAAAAATTCCTGTCTCAACTTTGACATTTGTCTTTGAAAAATGGTTCTCACTGCAATATTTATACAACAGCTGGAGACCATTATCTTGTGACAACTTTTTATTGCATTGACATTATCTGTTAATTATTTTTGCCACCACTATTTTCAAGCCTGGTGTGCTATGTATCCTGTCTCTTACCAGTTGCATGATTGCTCTTTCCTTCCTCATCGATGAGTCTGAAAGACATACAAACTTTAAAAGTGAAACTCAAACAAAGGTCATACTTTGCACAAAGATTTCTGGAGGAATTCATACAGCATAGTTCAAAAATAATCTTCAAGTATTTGAAATTTTTCCTGATATGTACTGTCTCTGTTGGTATGGTCATGATAGCCTCTAAATTTCCTTTCTCCTGGGTACATCTATCCCTTTCAAATGACCTCTGAGTGAAATTCCATATAGCTTTATGTAAATGTCTCCCACTTCATGAATATCCTGTATGAAATTTGATGAGCACTTATTCTATAAAAGCATAATCAATTGTAGGTTCTTTTGATGATGACAGAAGGAGTAAGCAGACCACATCAGAAATAGAAAAATGAATGAGAAAGATCCTGTCCTCAGGGAAATTATAGGCTTATAGGAAAGATATACCTTTTCCAAACTATGTAAAAAACATATATTTTCTTTAGAATTGTCTCCTTGCTTCTGGTGACCTCTCCTTTAATTGCCCTACCTTTGTCTTCCTGTCTTCTTAGAGAGATTTCATAAAGCTCCCCAGCTTGTTAGCTCAGATCTTGTGCTCCTTAGGGGGAAGATACACTACCTCCTTTCACCCATCATCCTCTCCAAAATAGAATATGTTGTATTGTGCTCCTAAAATTTCCCCTCTTAACCACTGACTTTTCCACTCCTCTCTGCCATAGGGTACCATTCTTGATGCTTTAGTTCCCAAAGGAAGAACAGGGAATGTGGTTCTTAGGCAGCTGTCTTCTTACCTGACACTGTATCCTATCCCATATCTTCACATGGTTGTCTCCTTATAATTCCACTCAAATGTCCCTTCATGAAAGAGGCATTACCTAAACATTCTATCTTAAGTACCTTCCTTCCTCAATCCCTAAATTTCAATTGCCCCTTGATCCAATTATTCTGATTTACACTCTTCATAACATTTATGATTATCTGAAATTTTTTTCAAATGTTTGCTTCTTAACATCTGTGTTCCTTCATTATGATGTTAGTGTCAGAAAGATGAGTACATTTTTTAGTTGACTTCTCTATTCCTACCACCTAGCATGGTAGTTGGTACGTGGTAAAAACTCATAATATATATTTGTTAAATGTATGGATGAATGAACTGCACCCAGTCCTTCTAAGGGGAAAGCTTCAAATCTGAGACTAATCTGAAATCCCAAGTCTGAAGGAAGGGCAAATTTTCTCTCTAGTTGAGCTGGCACATCTGACATCTATCTTTTTCTCCCCTTGGACTTTGGAACTCCTGGTTCTTAGGCCTTTGGACTTGGGCTGAATTGCACACTGGCTTTCCTGGTTCTCCAGTTTGCAGACAGCAGATTCTCAGCCTCCATAATCATATGAGTAAATTCCTATAATAAGTCTTCCTCTCTCTCTCTCTTATATATATATATATATATATATATATATATATATAATTTATAAACAAGTATGCTTATCTACCTCTATATATTTATATACAGTTGACCCTTGAACAACATGGGTTTGAACTGCACAGGTTCACTTATATGTGGAGTTTTTTCAATAAATACATACTACAGTACTACATGGTCCATGATTGGTTGAATATGTGGGTATGGAGGACCAACTGTAAAATTATATTTTCTTCTGCAGGGTGGGGAGTCACGGCCCTAATCCTTGTGTTGTTTAACGGTTAACGCGATATATATATATATATATATTATATATATATATATATATATATATATAATATATATATATATATATATAATTTATATATATAAATGAGAGATAAATGTATCTCTCATTCTGTTACATTAACATAAATGTAAATGTTAACCCTTTGATATATATATATATATAATTTATATATATATAAATGAGAGATAAATGTATTTGTGTGTGTGTGTATGCATGAGGGGAGAGAGAGACAGAGAGAGAGAGATCTCCTATTGGTTCTGTTTCCCTGGAGAATCCTGACTAATACAGATTTTGGTACCAAGAGTGGTTTTAGAGAAACAGAATTTTAAGGATGAGTTTTATGAATTGATTCTGGGGTTTCTAAAATTGACTTTCTAATCTGATCATACTTAAAGATGCTAATGACTCTATTTCCAGAGTAAAGAGTGCACTGATAGCACATGCCATGAACTGCTTATAGAGACACATATAACATTTGCCTTGGGTACTCCTAATCATTCACTTTGGCAAGGAGCTAAGTGACTCTGTATATGATACTTCAGAGCACTTTGGAGAAACTAGGGAATGTAATGAGGTTTGTTGGTTACTCCTAATGTCACTGGTTAAAATGTGAAAGAACAAAAAATGATCACAGGAATTCAAATTCCCAGGACAGTTGCCATATAAATGACCTAAAACTTTCTGCATTTGCTCTGAAGGACATCTTTACCTCCTGTAAAGACAAGGCAAAAATTGTTAAAAATCAAATGCTGAATCTCAGCCCATGATTGGAATAATTACAATGCAGGTTGAACTTCCAGCATAACATGGTGTCTACTGTTAAAGTGAGGCCATTGATTGATTGGAAAAGAATGGGATGGGGTTGTGTGTAGGAAGACCCTGATGAAGTGGAGAACAATGAGTGCCTAAGTTCTTTTGAGTTTTCTTTACCAGTAGAAGCAGCCTTCACACCTCCTGTGGAATTAGCCACTCTATTCCCAGCAAAAGTGGCTTCTCCAACCCCAGTGGAAATGTTCTCTCACATGAAACCCTGTACATGGTTGTTTATAGCAGCTATATTCATAACTGACAAAATTCAGTTGGAAGCAACCAAGATGTCCTTCAGTAGGTGGATGGATAAGTAATCTGGGGTACATCCAGGTGAAGGAATATTACCCAGCACTAAAAAGAAATGACTATAAAGCCATGAAAAAGCATGAAGGAACCTTAAATGTATTTTACTAAGTGAAAGAAGCTAATCTAAAAAGGCTATAAACTGTGTGACTCCAACTATATAACATTCTGAAAAAGGCAAAACTGTGGAGAAAGTGAAAAGATCAGTTGTTGCCAAGCATTTTGGAGGATGGAGGGATGAACAGGTAAAACACGGGATTTTTAGGGCAGTGAAAATACTTTGTGTGAGGTCAAAAGGACTCCACTGAGATCAGGATCAAGATGGTGGAGGAGTAAGAAGCAGAGTTCACCTCCCTCCACAGAAACATTGAAAATACATCTACAAGTGGAACAATTTACACAGAACAGCTACTGAGTTCCGACAGAAAACCTTAGACATCTGAGAAAGTAAGAAAACCTCCACATAACCGTGTAGGAAAAAAAGAAACAGAAGGAATCAGGATAGGGCCTGTGCACTGAGGAGGGAGCTGTGAAGTAGGAAAGGTTCCCACACCTTGGGAAAGCTCCTCACCAGCAGCGAAATTAGACTGGACAGAGGGGGAGTTTTGAAGCCTAAAACAGGAGAGCAGCAACTGGTTTGTGGAGGGCAAAATGGAGACTAACCTGAACAGAGGGTCACACCAGTACACTGCACACCCCAACCTGAGACACACCTCTGTCAGTGAGGGTGGGAGTTAAGTACTGAAACTCAGACTCTGAAGCTCAGTCTCAGGGAGAGGAACAGGGTTAGGTGCAGAAACAGCCTAAAGAGGTTGGGCCATGGCAACTGAGGGTGTACTAGGAAGAAGCCTGGACCCACCAGAGAGGCAAGGCATGATTATTGGGAGGTGCACAAGGAAAGGGGTGGGATAGCCATAAGAACTTCTATCCCTGTGAGCATTCCCAAGAAACAGGACACTGCCCAAAGTAGCTCCAGGTATGAGGCAAGTTGCTGCCGCCATCTGGGGCTCCAGAGGCAGGTACTGACCACCTCTTCCGGACCTATGTGTAGACACCAGGTCCTGCCCTGGCTGACCTGGAAGGGCATGGACAGCCCCTGAAACTAGGAATTCCACCAGTGGGACACAGGACCTGCCCCTACTGACCCAGAAAGGCACAGACATATCCAGCCACTAGCAATTCTGCCAGAGAGACCCAGGACCTGCCCATGCTGTCCTTGGAGGGCTCTGATAGCTTCCACAACTAGGAAATCCACCAGTGGGTGCTGGGACCTGCCTCTCTGTCCTGGGAGCATGTGGAAACTTCTTGTTACCACCAGTGGGTGCCAGGACATATCCTGCTGTTCCAGGAGGGTGCAGAAAGCTTCTGTGACTAGGAAATCCATCAGTGGGTGCTGGAACCTGCCCTGCTGTCCCAAGAGGTTGCAGTTAGCTCTTGATACTTGGAAATCCACCAGTGGGTGCTGGGACACGTCCCACTGTCCCAGGAGGGTGCAGATAGCTTCCACAACTAGGAAATCCATCAGTGGTGCTGGAACATTCCCTACTGTCTTGGGAGTGTGCAGATAGCTCTTACTACTAGGAAATCCACTAGTGCGTACTCAGATCTGCCCTGCTGTCCCAGGAGTGCACAGAAACCTCTTGCTACTAGGAAACCCACCAGTCAGTGCTGGGACAAGCCCCACTGTCCTGGGAGGGCACAGATAGTTCCCCCCACTAGGAAAATCACCCAGAGTACTGGTTGAAAACTCAGCTGACCCCAGGGGCTATATGACTAAGGAAGAAGAGCTGAAATCTCTCTTCACAGCTCTGCAAACAGTAGATTTACACCTCTGCTGGTGGCTTCCTCAATTCAGCACCTGTGAAAAATCCAAAAAGACAACAGGTGCTCTTGCAGCTGGCACAGGTCTGGCTTTAGCAACTGTGGGAGCTATGGGGATGTACACCTGGGGATTGGGCCAGACCAGAGTTCAAGCTACCTCCATAGATGCTACAGGGGTCCAGGTGCATAACTACTGCAGTCCTGGGACATAACCTCACTAGACCTGCACCAGTGGCCGGGTGAAAACAATGCCTGAGAGTGACCAGGGCCAATTGCTGGCATACCCACAGTAGAGGCAGGACTCAGAGCAGTGCCAACAACAGTATACTTTGTGAGCCTGCACACTGGGCAAAAGGCGACACAAAAGAGCACATTCACAGGTGAACATCTCCAGAGGAGGAAAATACAGTGGCTTCTCTCCCAGTGGGAATGCTCCAATTCCACCTACCTCCCACTGCAGATCAGAATCACAGCTAAGAAACAGATCTGGGGGCCTCTACTACAACAAAACCTGACAGGGCAGTGACAATCACAGAGCAAAGGGGAGGCCCCACTCAATATCTACAGCAGGCTCTGATCACCAAAACACCAATCAAAACCCCTATCAAGGGGATAATGGCACAAACATTTGGACCAACCTCACCCACCAGGGGGCAGACAACAGGGTCAAGAGGAACTATGATCCTGCAGTCTGCAGAAAGGAGACCACAAAACAGTAAGTTTGACAAAATGAGACAAAAAATAAATATGTGGCAGATAAAGGAGCAAGATAAAAACCTAAAAGAAGAACTGAATGAAGAGGAGATAAGCAATCTATCTGAAAAACAATTCAGAATAATGATAGTAAAAATGATCCAAAAATCTCGGAAAAAGAATGGAGGCATTCTGAATGAGAAGATACAAGAAAAGTTTTACAAAGACCTAGAAGAACTAAAGAACAAAAAAACAGAGATGAAGAGGACAATAACTGAAATGAAAAATACACTAGAAAGAATCAGTAGCAGAATAATGGAGGCAGAAGAACAAATAAGTGACCTGGAAGAAAGAATGGTGGAAATCTCTGCCATGAAACAGAATAAAGAAAAAAAGAGTGAAAAGAAATGTGGATGGTCTCAGAGACCTCTGGGACAACATTAAGCACACCAGCATTTGAATTATAGGGGTTCCAGAAGAAGAAAAAAAAAGAGAAAGGCCCTGAGAAAATATTTCAAGAGATCAAAGTTGAAAACTTCCCTAACCTGGGAAAGGAAATAGTCATCCAAGTCCAGGAAGCACAGAGTCCCATACAAGATAAACCCAAGGAGGAACATGATGAGACACATATTAATCAAACTGACAAAAGTTAAATACAAAGAAAGAATATTAAAAGCACCAAGGAAAAAAGCAACAAATAATATACAAGGGAATCCCCATAAGGTTATCAGCTGATTCTTCAGCACAAACTCTGCAGGCCAGAAGGGAGGGCTACGATATACTTAAAGTGATGAAAGGAAAAAATCTACAACCAAGAATACTCTACCCATCAAGGCTCTTATTCAGATTCCACAGAGGAAAAAAAAAGCTTTTCAGACAGGCAAAAACTAAAAGAATTCAAGACCGCCAAACCAGCTTTACAACAAATGTGAAAGGAACTTCTCTAGACAAGAAACAGAAGAGAGGAGAATAAAAGAGTAAGGGAAGAAAAACGACCTACAGAAACAAACACCAAACAATTAAGAAAATGGCAATAGTATCTTACATATCAATAATTACCTTACATGTAAATGGAATAAATGCTCCAACCAAAAGGCAGAGATTGGCTGAATGGATACAAAAACAAGAAACAAATATATACTGTCTACAAGAAACCCACTTCAGATCTAGGGACACATACAGACTTTCTAAAAGTGAGGGGATGGAAAAAGATATACCATGCAAATGGAAATAAAAAGAAAGCTGGAGTTGCAATATTCATATCATACAAAATAGGCTAAAATAAAGACTGTTACAAGAGACAAAAAGACACTACATAATGACCAAGGCATCAATCCAAGAAGATTGAACAATTGTAAATATATGTGGACCCAATATAGGAGCACCTCAATACATAAAGCAAATGCTAACAGCCATAAAAGGAGAAATCGAAAGTAACACAGTAATATGGGGGAATTTAACACCTCACTTACACCAATGGGTATAACCTCCAGACAGAAAATTAATAAAGAAAAATAAGCTTTACATGACACAATAGACAAGATGGACTTAATTGACATTTATAGGACATTCCATCCCAAACCAGCAGATTACACTTTCTTCTCAAGTGCTCACAGAACATTTTGCAGGATAGATGACATCTTGGGTCACAAATCAATCCTCAGTAAATTTAAGAAAATTGAAATCATATCAAACATCTTTTCAGACCTCAATGCTATGAAATTAGAAATAAATTACAGGGAAAAATATGTAAAAAACACAAACACATGGAAGCTAAATAATACATTACTAAATAACCAAGAGATCACTGAAGAAATCAAAGAGGAAATAAAAGAATACCTAGAAACAAATGACAATGAAAACACAATGATCCAAAACCTATGGGATGCAGCAAAAGCAATTCTAAGAGGGAAGTTTATAACAATACAATCCTACCTCAAGAAACAAGAAAAATCTCAAATAAACAATCTAACCTTACACCTAAAGGAACTAGAGAAAGAAGAACAAATAAAACTCAAAGTTAGTAGAAGGAAAGAAATCAAAAAAATCAGAGCAGAAATAGATGAAACAGAAACAAAGAAAACAATAGCAAAGATCAATAAAACTAAAATCTGGTTCCTTGAGAAGATAAACAAAACTGATAAATATTTACCAACACTCATCAAGAAAAAGAGGAAGAGGACACAAATCAATAAAATTAGAATTGAAAATGGAGAAGTTACAATGGACACCAGAGAAACACAAAGCATCATAAGAGACTACTACAAACCAACTCTGTGCCAAAAAAAAATGGTCAAGTTGGAAGAAATGGACAAATTTATAGAAGGGTATAATCCTCCAAGACTGAACCAGAAAGAAATAGAAAATATGAACAGACCAATCACAAGTAATGACATTGAAACTGTGATTAAAATGTTTCCAACAAACAAAAGTCCAGGACCAGATGGCTTCACAAGAGAATTCTATCAAATATTTAGAGGAGAGCTAACAACAATCCTTCTCAAACACTTCCAAAAAATTGCAGAGGAAGGAACTCCCAAACTCATTCTACAAGGCCACCATCACCGTGATACCAAAACCAGACAGAGACACTAAAAACAAAAAATTGCAGACCAAAATCACTGATGAATACAGATGCAAGAATCCTCAATGAAATACTAGCAAACAGATTCCAACAACACATTAACAGGATCATACAACATGATCAAGTGGGATTTATTCTAGGGATGCAAGGATTCTTCAATATACACAAATCAAACAATGTGATACACCATATTAACAAACTGAAGAATAAAAGCCATATGACCATCTCAATAGATGCCGAAAAAGCTTTTGACAAAATTCAACACTGATTTATGATAAAAACTCTCTAGAAAGTGGACATAGAGGGAACCTATCTCAACATAAGAAAGGCCATATATTACAAACCCACAACAAACATCATTCTCCATGGTGGAAAACTGAAAGCACTTCCTCTAAGATCAGGAAAAAGACAAGGATGTCCACTCTCACCAGTATTATTCAGCATAGTTTTAGAAGTCCTAGCCATGGCAATCAGAGAAGAAAAAAAAAAAGGGAATCCAAATTGGAAAAGAAGAAGTAAAACTGTCACTGTTTTCTGATGGCATGATACTCTGAATATAAAATCTTAAAAAAAACACCAGAAAAATACTAGAGGTAGTCAATGAATTTGGTAAAGTTGCTGGATACAAAATTAATGCACAGAAATCTCTTGCATTTCTATATACTAACCATGAAAGATTAGAAAGAGAAATTAAGGAAATAATCCCATTTACCATTGCAACAAAAAGAATAAAATGCCTAGGAATAAACCTACCCAAGGAAGTAAAAAACCTGTACTCAGAAAACTCTAAGACAGTGATGAAAGAAATCAAAGATGACGCAAACAGATGGAGAGATATACCATGTTCTTGGATTGGAAGAATCAATATTGTGAAAGTGACTCTACTACCCAAAGCAATTTACAGATTATGTGCAATCCCTATCAAATTACCAATGGCATTTTTTATAGAATTAGGACAAAAAATCTTAAAAATTTTATGGAGACATAAAATACCCCGAATAGCTAAAGCTATCTTGGGGAAAAAAACGGAGCTGGAGGAATCAGACTCCCTGATTTCAGACAATACTACAAAGCTAGATTAATCAAGACACTATGGTACTGGCACAAAAACAGAAATATAGATCAATGGAACAGCATAGAAAGCCCATAGATAAACCCAATCAACTATGGTCAACTGATCTATGACAAAGGAGGCAAGAATATACAATAGAGAAAAGACACTCTCTTCTACTGGACTGAATGTCAATATTATGTCATAGTATGAGTGTGTTTTGTAATTGCAATCATTGTTACTTTTGTTCTGGTCATCCATTTACAGTGCTTGGTGTCACTTTACTATCTCTTGTAAAAATAAAACACAGTGTGTGTGTGTGGGGGGGAAAAAGACAGTCTCTTCAATAAGTGGTGCTTGGAAAACTGGACAGCTACATGTAAAAGAACAAAATTAGAATACTCCTTACCACAATACACGAAAATGAACTTAAATGTAAGAATGGACTCTATAAAACTCTTAGAGGAAAACATAGGAAGAACACACTTGGACATAAATCACAGCAAGATCTTTTTTGACCCACCTCTAGAGTAATGGAAATAAAAACAAAAATTAAAAAAATGGGACCTAATGAAACTTAAAGCTTTTCACAGCAAAGGAAACTATAAACAAAATGTAATGACATGTAATGACATGTAAATGCAATTCTCCTGTCAGAATGGGAGAAAATATTTGCAAATGAAGCAAATGACAAAGGATTAATCTCCAAAATATACAAGCAGCTCATGCAGCTCAATATCAAAAAAATAAACAACCCAATCTAAAAATGGTCAGAAGACCTAAATAAACACTTCTCCAAAGAAGACACACAGATGGCCAAGAGGCACATGAAAAGTTGCTCAATATCACTGATTATTAGAGAATTTCAAATCAAAACTACAATGAGGTATCAACTCACACTGGTCAGAATGACCATCATCAAAATATCTACAAACAACAAATGCTGGAGAGGGTGTGGAGAAAAGGCAACCCTCTTGCACTGTTGTTGGGAGTGTAAATTGATACAGCCACTATGGAGAACAGTATGGAGGTTCCTTTAAAAATGAAAATTAGAACTACCATATGACCCAGCAATCCCACTAGTGGTCATATACCCAGAGAAAATAATAATTCAAAAAGACACTTGCACACCAATGTTCATTGCAACACTATTTACAATAGCCAGGTCATGGAAGCAATCTAAATGCCCCCTGACAGACCAATGGATGAAGGAGATGTGGTACATATATACAGTGGAATATTACTCGGCTGTATAAAGGAACGAAAATGGTTCATTTATAGAGAGGTGGATGTTCCTAGAGACTGTCATACAGAGTGAAGTAAGTCAGAAAGAGAAAAACAAACATCGTTTATTAACGCATATATGTGGAATCTAGAAAAATGGTACAGATTAACTGGTTTGCAAGCCAGAAATAGAGACACAGATGTAGAGAACAAATGTATGGACACCAAGGGGGGAGAGCAGGGAGTTGGTGGTGGTGGTGGGATGAACTGGGACATGGGATTGACATATATACACTATTATGTATAAAATAGATAAATAATAAGAACTTGCTGTATAATAAAGAAAAAAACTCTGAAACTAAAAGATGGTTCTTTGAGAAGATAAACAAAATTGATAAACCATTAGCCAGACTTATCAAGAAAAAAAGGAAGAGGGCTCAAAACAATAAAATTAG
The DNA here is from genome assembly GCF_964341445.2 of Mesoplodon mirus. Taxonomy (NCBI): domain Eukaryota; kingdom Metazoa; phylum Chordata; class Mammalia; order Artiodactyla; family Ziphiidae; genus Mesoplodon; species Mesoplodon mirus. Next base: position 75,180,763 of record NC_138987.1, on the reverse strand, counting down.
AAATGAAAAAGGAGAAGTTACAGTAGACCACACAGAAATATGAAGGATCATAAGAGATTACTACAAGCAACTATATGCCAATAAAATGGACAACCTGGAAGAAATGGACAAATTCTTAGAAAGGTATAACCTTCCAAGACTGAACCAGGAAGAAACAGAAAATATAAACAGACCAATCACAAGCAATGAAATTGAAAATGAGTAAAAATCTTCCAACAGGCCAAAGTACAGGACCAGATGGCTTCAGAGGTGAAGTCTATCAAACATTTAGAGAAGAGCTAATACCTATCCTTCTCAAACTGCTCCCAAAAATAACAGAGGAAGGAACACTCCCTTTTCATTCTACAAGTCCACCATCACCCTGATGCCAAAACCAGACAAAGATATCACAGAAAAAGAAGATTATAGACCAATATTATGGATGAGTTTAGATACAAAAATCCTCAACAAAATACTAGCTCACAGAATCCAACAACATATCAAAAGGATATGTATCATGATCAAGGAGAATTTCTCTCAGGGATGCAAGGATTCTTCAACGTATGCACATCATTCAATGTGATACACCATATTAACAAACTGAAGAATAAAAACCATATGATTATCTCAATAGATGCCGAAAAAGCTTTTGAAAAATTCAAAACTCAATTATGATAAAAACTCTCCAGGTGAGCATAGAGGGAACCTGCCTCAACATAATAAAGACCATATACGACAAACCCACAGCAAACATCATTCTCCATGGTGAAAAACGGAAAGCATTTCCTCTAAGATCAGAAACAAGACAAGGATGTCCACACTCGCCGCTATTATTCAACATAGTTTTGGAAGCCCAAGCCACAGCAGTCAGAGAAGAAAAAGATATAAAAGGAAGCCAAATTGGAAAAGAAGAAGTACAACTGTCACTGTTTTCAGATGGCAGGATACTCTACATAGAAAATCCTAAAGATACTACCAGAAAACTACTAGAGCTCATGAGTGAATTTGGTAAAGTCACAGGATACAAAATTAATGTAAGGTAATCTATTGCATTTCTACACATTAACAACAAAGGATCATAAAGAGAAATTAAGGAAACAATCCCATTTACCATTGCAACAAAAAAAGTAAAATACCTGGGAATAAACCTACCTAAGGAAGCAAAAGACCTGTACACAGAAAACTATAGGATACTGATGAAAGTAATCAAAGACAACACAAACAAATGGAGAGGTATACCATGTTCTTGGGTCAGAAGAATCAATATTTTGAAAGTGACTATGCTACCCAAAGCAATCTATAGATTCAATGCAATACCTATCAAATTACCAATGGCATTTTTCACAGAAATAGAACAAAAGTATTACTTTTTGTATGGAAATGCAAAAGACCCCAAATAGCCAAAGCAATCTTGAGAAAGAAAAACGGAGCTGGAGAAATCAGGGTCCCTGACTTCAGACTATACTACAAAGCTACAGTAATCAAAACAATTGGTACTAGCACAAAAACAGAAATAAAGATCAGTGGAATAGGATAGAAAGCCCAGAAATAAACCCACAGACTTATGGTCACCTAATCTATGACAAAGGAGGCAAGAATATACCATGGTGAAAAGACAGTCTCTTCAATAAATGGTGCTAGGAAAACTGGGCAACTACATGTGAAAGAATGAAATTAGAACACTCCCTAACACCATACACAAAATAAACTCAAAATGGGTTAAAGACCTAAATGTAAGGCTGGACACCATAAAACTCTTAGAGGAAAACATAGGCAGAACACGCTTTGACATAAAATGCAGCAAGATCTTTTTCATCCACCTCCTAAGGTAATGAAAATAAAAACAAAAAGAAACAATTGGGATCTAATTAAACTTAAAAGCTTTTTCACAACAAAGGAAACCATAAAGAAAACAAAAAGACAACCCACAGAATGGGAGAAAATATTTGGAAATGAAGCCACCAACGAGGGATTAATCTCCAAAATCTACAAATAGCTCATGCATCTCAATTGAAAAAAACAAATCACCCAATCAAAAAATGGGCAGAAGACATAAATAGACATTTCTCCAAAGAAGACATACAGATGGCCAAAAGGAACATTAAAATATGTTCAACATCACTAATTATCAGAGAAATGCAAAGCAAAACTACAATGAGCTATCACCTCACACCAGTCAGAATTGCCATGATCAAAAAATCTATAAACAATAAATTCTGGAGAGTGTGTAGAGAAAAGGGAACCCTCCTACACTGTTGGTGGGAATGTAAATTGGTACAGCCACTATGGAGAACAGCATGTAGGTTCCTTAAAGAACTAAAAATAAAACTATCATATGACCCAGCAATCCCACTCCTGGGCATATACCCAAAGAAAACTATAATTCCAAAAGATACATGCACCTCAATGTTCATTGCACTGCTATTTACAATAGCCAGGACATGGAAGCAACCAAAATGTCCATCAACAGAGGAATGGATAAAGAAAATGTGGTACATATATACAATGGAACATTAGTCAGCCTTAAAAAAGAACAAAATAATGCCATTTTCAGCAACATGGAAGGAACTAGACACTGTCATACTGAGTGAAGTAAGTCAGACACTGAAAGACAAATATCAGATGATATTGCTCATATGTGGAATCTGAAAAAGAATGGGTAAAAATGATCTTATTTACAAAACGGAAGTAGTGTCATGGATCTAGAAATCAAACTTATGGTTATCGGGGGTACAGGAGGAGGATAAATTGGGAGATTGGGACTGACATACACACACTACTATATATAAAGTAGATAAGTAATAAGAACCTGCTGTACAACACAGGGAAATCTCAATACTCTGTAATTGCCTATATGGGAAAAAAATCTTAAAAAAAAATAAATAAAGAGTGGATATATGTATGCATATGTATATGCATATACATATACACTTCGGTGTACACCTGAAACTAACACAACATTGTAAATCAACTATACTCCAATAAAATTAAAAATATATATTTGTGTGATACTATAGTGATGGATACAGGTCATCATGCATTTGTCCATACCCACATAGTGTACAATACTAGGAGTAAACCCTAAGGTAAACTATAGACTTTGAGTGATTATGATGTGTCAATTTAGGTTCATCCTTGGTAAATATATATATATATATATATATATATATATATATATATATATATATATATATATATATATATATATATATATATATATATATATATATGTATATATTACTCTGATGGAAGATGTCAATAATGGGAATGATTACATAGATTTTGGGAAGGGAGGTATATGGGGAATCTCCATATCTTCCTCTCAGATTTGTTATAAATCTACAACTACTCTAAAAAATGTCTTAAAGCAAAATTGACTAGCCTTGAGAGTGGCAATTTCTCTCCAGCCAGCAAGCTTTTTAAGATATTAAAATATCATAAAATATAGAAAATAATAAACAGTATATTTAATAATTAATTATATATTTGATAGGGACTATGTTGTTATCTATTTCTAAAGTGTTATTAAGAGCTACATGGACAGTTTACATCTGGAAACTAAATTATAAAGGAGAACATTTAATTACTGATATACAAAAGTATTTAATACAGGAGGAAAATTCTGTAATACCATAATAAAACACAAACAGATGAGTAGTGTGAAAGGTGATTTATTTTTGCAGACAAGTAGGTCCATAAAATTCTGGCAATAAGCCCATCAGCTATCATTGTTATTAGATTGCTCTTATAACAGTGTCCTCATTACTTGTAAACATTTGTAAAGAGATAATTGTTCTATTCCTGCATGTGTGTGTGTGCATGCACGTGTGTGTACACAATTTTTAAAGAAAAAGTTTACCTATTGAAGGGTAAACTTTTACCCATATTAATTCACATGTCCTTAATATGTTAGTATTTATAACACTTAGGTGTTTTTTTTTTTAATGTACACGGGCTTCCCCTCTGCCCCTCAGGAAAACTTACAGAAGAGTGTATCTCTTAAAATTTATGACACTAAAGGGCATCTTAAGAGGCCAATGGATGAGAAAATTGGGACAAAGTAAAATCAAATAACCTGCTTAAGTGTACACACTTATTGAGATTATGCAGATACAATGCATAGTTTCATGCCTGATGCATGGTAAATAATCAACAAATCACAGGTGTTATTGAAAATAATCAAATACATACAAATCTACTGTATATTTCACCACAAATGTGATATATTCTCTGATGTATAACCAAAGTATGAATAGATTCTTTTGAGATATTTTTAATAAAGATTTTATGTGTGTCTTACTCTTTGTGTGTCTATTTTCATCATTTCTTATATAATTATTCTTTGGCTCAATACCAAGGTGGAAGATACAAAAGAGTTGCATTTGAAAATATAATTTCTTCAATGGGAAATATTCTCTTTTCTACTCTTAAGTAAAACACAAACATAGTTCCTCCTTATCAGACTTTGTATAAGATTTGAACTGGTAAATAGGTGGGAATAAGTTAACACTTAAAATTATCTGTTTCTACTTGCTAAAATAATATTTGTATCACTATGTCAATATAAAATATATTTTATACCAATAGCTATTTTAAAAAGGTCATAATATAATTTCAACAAGTTTAGGCCTCCATGAACACAATTTGCTTCTAAATATTAGGCTTATAAGATCATAATCTTAGAAAATATGAGAAAGATTGCAATAACTATAAACATTAATGGGAAAATTAGTCATCATGTGAGATTTCAATATAATATCTAAATAATTAACAGATCAAGCAGACATTAATAAGGGAAAAGAACAAAATACAAAAAATAAAATAAATAGAAGAAAAAATAAAGAAAATAGAATAATAAAAATGTGATGAACCAGAGAATTGGCACTTCTGGCAGGTTGGAGTAACTTATTCTAGACTTGTCTTCCTGTTTGAAAAAAAAGAAAAACTAAAAAATGATGCAAAATATATGAAACATCAGTTTTCAGTCCTTGGACAATAGGCATATTAGGACTATACTCCCCAAGAAAAGGAAAACAAGTGAGATGAGCCCTACAAAATACCCTACGTTTTTGTCTGAAGGCACATTCTGAACCTTGATACCCAAAGGGTCAAACTTTTATGGTAGCGCTAAACTGCCCCTTCTCCCTAACAAAGCTAAAATCTAATATTGAAAGGATCAAGCTTAACTGCCTGATAAAGAAAGTTCAATATTGTTTAAAGGCACTAAGAACACAGAAACTCAAAATACACCATGTAATCCCCAAATTACTATACATTCCATAGAATTTTAAAAGTGGAAGCACTCTCATATTCATTTTACAAGTATAATCTTGCGACAAAACTATATACTGAGAACATGAGAAGTTGTAACTGTAGGTCAAAATTAATTATGAAGGTAAGTCTAATTATCTTTTAAAAAACCTACAAGCAAATCAACAATACATGAAAAGGAAAACTCAACAGGACCATACTGAATTTATCTTAGGAATACATGAATGACTTAACATTAGGATAAACAATATATTACTGCAATTCCCCACATTAATAGATTAAAGAGAAAAGCAGTATGATTTTTGCCAGTAAAGGAAGAAATAATATTTGAAAAACTTTACTACAGAGAATTAACCTTATCAGAACTCTGGAAGATAGTCAAACGTTTACAGCAACCAAATGAATGCATAACCAGGAGAAAGCACTGTTAAACAGGGTGGGAGAAATTTGTGTTGTTTAAACATACCATCCCCCAATCCCTTCCCCAATGCAGTGGTTGTATTGAAAATGGTAGCCTGTATTCCCAGTGCAGGCACTTGGTCCTTGAGGAAGCAGAGACCTCCACAAAGAATTATGTTTGTCTGCTTTGTCCTGTCAGTGGGTTCTCTGAAGTACTAACATGGCCTTTTTTCCTCCTAATGTGGAATTTCTCAGGGGCAGAGAAATGGCTATGTCTACACAGAGGATGTACCCTGAAAACATTGAAAACCAAATGAACAAGATGCTACCACCTGGGGCAAAAAATAAGTTGAGGCAATAGGTAAATTGAAAGCTGTAGGAAAAAATGGGAAGTGAGAATCTTTGAAGACTAAAAGCTCCTTAATATACTGGGTAGGCTAGGACGCCTTGCACATGTCCAGGGAAGGATGCCTGCTCAAAAAACACCATAAGCTTTTACTCCTGGTTTGTCTTTAGTTTCAGCATGTGCAGGAAGTAAAGGCTATGGCAGAGTTGTATGTGACCTGGCTAAACAGTGAAGAGTGTCCCCAAACCAGAGCCAATCTGCAAAGACTGGTAGAGTATCTATTTTTCTTTTCTTTATTTTTTTTTTCTGTTTCTGCACATCATAATATTTTAGATGCCCATTTTTCAACAGCAAAAAAAAAAATTAAAGTGTGGAAAAAACAAGAATCAAGAAAAAAAACGTGCCTATGAGACTGTGGGACATCAACGTACCAACATTTACATAAAGAAAATCTTAAAAGGAGAGGTGAGAAAGGCAGAAAGAATAACTGAATAAACAATGGTCAAGACTTGCAAAGTTTGAAAAAACAAGCAAACAAACATGAATTTACTCACCCAAGAATCTCACCAAATTCCAAGTAGGGTAAACCAAAGAGATCCAGACTGAGACACATTATACCAAACTGTCAAAAGCCAAAGATAATAAGATAATCTTGCAATGAGCAAGAGAAGAGTTACTTGTAGTATACAAGGGATCTCCAATCAGATTAACAACCAATTTCTCTTTAGAAGCAATGGAGAACAGAAAGCAATGGGATGGCATATTTAAAGTGCTGAAAGAACAAAACTACCAGTCAAGAATTCTATATCCAGAAAAACTATACTTCAAAAAAATGAAGAAGTTAAGACATTACTAGGAAAACAAAAGTATTGTGAGTTCATTACCAGTAGATCTGCCTTACAAGAAATGATAAAGGGAATCCTATAGGCTGTAATGAAATGTCACTAGATAGTAAATTGACATCACATGAAAAAATAAAGTGTGGTGGTAAAGCATTACACATAGGTAAATACAAAATCCAGTAGTATTTTATCTTTGGTTTGTAACTCCTCTCTTTGTTTCTCATATTATTTAAAAGATCAATTCATAAAACAATAATTATAAATCTGTAATAACAGGCACATAGGTGATAATGGGTATGTATGTAATCTATGACAATAACAATATAGAAGGAGAGAGATGGAGTGTGTAAAGGCAGAGTTTTAGTATATTTGTGAAACTAAGTTTTTATTAACTCAAAACAGGTTTAAAAAACTTTTTACAAAATTTTATGCAATTTTTAAAGGTTACTTTTCATTTACAGTTATTACAAAATATTGGCTATATTCCACATGTTGTACCATACATCCTTAAGCCTAACTTACACCCAATAGTTTTAAGCTCCCACTCCCCAACCTCTATAGCCCCACCCCACTGGTAACCACTAGTTTATTCTCTAGATCTGTGAGTATGCTTCTTTTTTGTTCTATTCACTAATGATTTGTATTTTTTGATTCCACAAATAAGTGATATCCTACAGATTTTTTGAATGAATTATTTTACTCTAAACTGGATGGAGTTTAGTCTCCTTTGGGATAATTATCCTACAGTTATTGTTTTTCACTGACTGACTTAGTTCACTTAGCATAGTGTCCTCCACATCTATCCAAGTTGCTGCGAGCAGCAAAATTGTGTTCTTTTTTATTTTATAAGCGAGTTGTATTCCATTGTATATATCTACCACCTCTTCTTCACCCATTGATCTGTTGATATAGACTTAGGTTGCTCCCTTATCTTGGCAATTGTTAATAATTCTGCTATGAACATTGGGGTGCATGTATCTTTTCTAATTAGTGTTTTTGTTTTTTTCAGATATAAACTCAAGCGTGAAATTCCTGGGTCATATGGTAGTTATATTTTTATCTTTTGAGAAGACTCCATCTGTTTTCCACAGTGGCAACACCAATTTACATTCCCACCAACAGTGTAGGAGGGTTCCCTTTTCTCTACATCCTCTCCAACATTTGTTATTTGTGTGCTTTTTAATGATAGTCATTCTGACAGGTGTGAGGTGATATCTCATCATGGTTTTGATTTGCATATCTCTGGTGATTAGCAATGTTGAGTATCTTTTCAAGTGCCTGTTGACCATCTGCATTTACTTCTTGGAAAATGTTTATTCAGTTCTTCTGCCCACTTTTTATTTTTCTTCTTCTTCTGTTTTTTTTTTTTTTTTTTTTGCGGTATGCGGGCCTCTCACTGTTGTGGCCTCTCCCGTTGCGGAGCACAGGCTCCGGACGCACAGACTCAGTGGCCATGGCTCACGGACCCAGCTGCTCTGTGGCATGTGGGATCTTCCCGGACTGGGGCATGAACCCGTGTTCCCTGCATCGGCAGCCGGATTCTCAACCACTGCACCACCAGGGAAGCCCCAAAATAAAGCCCTTGCTTTTTTTTTTTCTTGCCCACTTTTTAAATTGGGATTTTTTTTTATGTTGAGTTGTGTGAGCTGTTTATGTAAGTTGGATATTAATCCCTTATCTGTCATATCATTTGCAAATATTTTCTTCCATTCAGTGGGTTGTCTTTTTGTTTGTCAAGGATTTCCTTTGCTGTGTAAAAACTTTTAAGTTTAATTAGGTCTCATTTGTTTATATTTGCTTTTATTTCCTTACTTTAGGAGCCAAAAACAAAATACTGTTACAACTTATGACAAAGAGTATTCTGCCTGTGTTTTCCTCTAGGAGTTTTATGCTATCTGGTCTTATATTTAGGTCTTTAATCAATTTTGAATTTATTTTTGTATCTGGTATTAGAGACTATTCTAATTTCATTCTTTTCTATGTAGCTGTAAAGTTTTCCTTGCACCACTTATTGAAGAGACAGTCTTTGATCTCTCATATATTCTTTCCTTCTTTGTCATAGATTAATTGACCATAAATGTGTAGGTTTATTTCTAGGCTCTCTATTGTTTTCCACTGATTTATGTGTCTGTTTTTGTGCCTGTACCATACTGTTTGATTATTGTATTTTTGTAGTATATTCTGAAGTCAGGGAGCCTGATTCCTCCAGCTCTGTTCATCTTTCTCAAGACTGTTTTGGCTATTTGGGGTCTTTTGTGTTTCCACACACACAAATTTTAAAATTATTTGTTCTAGTTCTGTGAAAAATGGCATTATGTATTTTGATAGGGATTGCATTGAATCTGTAGATTGCCTTGGGTAGTATGGTCATTTTAACAATATTGACTCTTTCAATCCAAGAACTCAGTACATCTTTCCACCTGTTTGTGAGGTCTTCAATTTCTTGTAGTGTGTCTTTCTTGTAGTAGTGTGTCTTTCTTGTAGTAGTGTCTTATAGTTTTCAGAGTACAGGTCTTTTGCCTCATTAGGTAGGTTTATTCTTAAGTATTTTATTCTTTATGATGTGATGGTAAATGGGATTGTTTCCTTAAATTCTCTTCATGATACTTTGTTGTTAATGTATAGAAATGCAACAGATTTCTTTATATTAATTTTTATCCTGCAACTTTACCAAATTCATTGATGAGGTCTAGTAGTTTTCCAGTGGTATCTTTAGGATATTTTATGTATAGTATCATGTCATCTGCTGACAATGACAATTTTACTTCTTCCTTTCCAATTTGGATTCCTTTTAATTCCTTTTCTTCTCTGATTGCTATGGCTAGGACTTCCAAAACTATGTTGAATAAAAGTTGTGAGAGTGGGAATCCTTGTCTGGTTCCTGGTCTTAGAAGGAAAGCTTTCAGCTTTTTACCATTGAGTATGATGTTAGCTGTGGGTTTGTCATATATGGCCTTTATTATGTTGAGGTATATTCCCTCTATGCCCACTTTCTGGAGTGTTTTTATCATCAACAGATGTTGAATTTTATCAAATACTTTTTCTGTCTCTATTGAGATGATCATATGGTTCTTACTCTTCAGTTTGTTAATGTGGTGTATCACATTGATTTATTTGAGTATATTGAAAAATCCTTGCATCTGGGAGTTAATTCCCAATTAATCATTGTGTGTGATTTTTTAAAAATATTATTGGATCCAGTTTGCTAGTATTTTGTTGAGAAATTCTGCATCTATGTTCATCAGTGATATTGGCCTGTAATTTTCTTTTTTGTGTGATATCTTTTTCTGATTTTGGGATCAGGGTGAGGTTGGCCTCATAGAATGAGTTTGGAAGTGTTTCTTCCCGTGCAATTTTTGGAATAGTTTCAAGAAGGATAGATGTTAAATCTTTTCTAAATGTTTTATAGAATTTCCCTGTGATGCCATCCTGTCTCGGATTTTTGTTTGTTGGGAGTTTTAAAATTACTTATTCATTCATATTCATTCATATTTCATTGCTGGTAATTGGCCTGTTCATATTTTCTATTTCCTCCTGGTTTAGTCTTGGGAGATTGTACCTTTCTAAGAATTTGTCCATTTCTTCTAGGTTTTCTATTTTATCAGTGTATAATTGTTCATAGTAGTCTTTTATGATCCTCTGTATTTCTGTGGTGTTGCTTTTAACTTCTTTTTCATTTCTGATTTTATTAATTTGGGCACTCTCCCTTTTGTTGTTGGTGAGTTGGCTAAAGTTTTGTCCATTTTATTTATTTTTCAAAGAACCAGCTTTTAGTTTCATTGATCCTTTCAATTTGTTACTTGTTATTTCATTTTATTATTGCTGTTATCTTTATGATTTCTTTCCTTCTACTAACTGTGGGTTTTATTTGTTCTTCCTCTAGCTGCTTTAGGTGTAAGGTTAGATTTTTTTTTTTGAGATTTTTCATGTTTCCTGAGGGAAGCTTATATTGCTATAAACTTCCCTCTTAGAACTGCTTTTTCTGTGTCCCATAAGTATTGGGTCATTGTGTTTTCATTGTCATTTGTCTCTAGGTATTTTTTATTTCCTCTTTGATTTCTTCAGTGATCCATTGGTTGTTTAGTAGCATATTGTTTAGCCTTCAAGTGTTTGTGTTTTTTGCAGTTTTTTTCTTATAGTTGATTTCTATTTTCATAGCATTATGGTGGAAATTATCCTATTTTTAAATTTATTGAGGCTTGTTTTGTGGCCTAGTATGTTATCTATCCTGGAGAATGTTGCATGTGTACTTTCAAGAATGTTTATTCTGCTCTTTTTGGATGAAATGTTGTATATATATATCAATTAAGTACATTTAGTCTATTGTGTTATTTAAGGCCTGTGTTTCCTTATTGATTATCTGTCTAGATGATCAGTCCATTGATGCAAGTGAGGTGTTAATGTCCTCTACTATTATTGTGTTACTGTCAATTTCTTTTTATTGTGTCTGTTAATATGTGCCTTATATATTTAAGTGTTCTTGCATTTGGTACATACATATTTACAATTATTATATCTTCTTTTTGGGTTGCTACCTTGATCTTTGTGTAGTGTCCTTCTTTATCTCTTGTAACAGTATTTTAAAGTATATTTTATCTGATATAAGTATAGCTACTCTGGCTTTCTATTTATATTCATTTGTATGGAATACACTTTTCCATACCCTTGCTTTCAGTCTTTATGTGTCTCTAGATCTGAAGTGGGTTTCTTGTAGGCAGCGTATATAGGGGTCTTGTTTTTGGATGCATTCATCTACTCTATGTGTTTTGGTTGGAGCATTTAGTCCATTTACATTTAAGGTAATTATTGATATGTATGTTCTTATTACCATTTTGTTAATTGTTTTAGATCTGTTTTTCTAGTTCTTTTTTCCTCTTTTTTTTCTCTTCTCTTATGATTTAATGCCTATCTTAATGTTATGTTTGGATTCCTTTTTCTTTTTTGTGTGTATATCTATTATGGATTTTTTGTTTGATGTTACCGTGAGGTTTTTGTACAGCAGTCTATACATACACTTGATTGTTTTAAGTTGCTGATCTCTTAATTTCAAATTCATTTAGGCACCTCCACCACTGCCACCGCCCCTACTTCTGCTCCTGGCACTGCTGGCAGTGGCCCCAATTGGGGGTGTGGGGAGATGGGGTGCCAGCGTTGGGGCTTGGAACAGTGCATCCCAGTGCATTGGCTCAGGCTGCTGCTGCTCTTGAAGCTGCTTCCACTCTAGCACCTGATCTGGGGCCAACCACAGTGCTCTGCTCTTCTACCTCTGACAGTACTGCCTCTGCTGGGCTGCACAGGCCAGTGGGTGGGGCGGCAACCTTCATGCCTTGTTCTGGGGGCCCCATGGCCTGGCCCAATCCCAGGGTGAATGGGCAAGGGGGCCAGACAGGAAGAGCCAAAGAGGAAGTGGCCAAAATATGTTGTTTTAAGTGTAAAATATCAGTTGTAATCCCCAAGGTAACCACTAGGAAAATACTATGTTCTGATTACTCCTAGAGTTGAACCTGCCATCTTGCTTTTTCTGTTCAACTTCAAACTCAGAAATCCAGTTGCCTACTTGATAGCTCCACATGCCTGTATCTAAGACATCTCAAAATTAACCTGTCAGAACTGAATTCCAGCTTCTCCCAACACAATATGGTCTTTTAATATCCTTCCTCATCTTGGTTGATGTCAACTCTATCCTTGCAGTTCCTCAGATAAAAAACATTGGAGGAATCCTATACACTTCTCTTTATCCAACAAACTACACCCAGTTCATCAACAAGTACTCTTGGATCTACTTTCCAAATATATTCAGAATTCCTCAAAGTGACTACTTCTCATGGCCCTTACTTCTGGTCCAGTTAACCACTGTCTCTTGACTGAATTATTGAAATGGCCTGTAAAATGTCTCACTGTTCCTTCCCTGCTCCTCTAGTTTTAAAGAAGTCAGTGTGATCCTTATAAATCACTCCTTTGCTCACATCTTCCCTTTTATACAGTTAAAAACAAATTCCTTGTAGTAGACTGAAGGACTATTCATGGTCTGCTGCCCCTCACCCCTCTGCTTTATGTCCTACTAATCTACCCCACAATCACTCCACTCCACACCACACAGTTTTCTCCTTCTTGTTTATTGAACACTCCAATATTAACCTAAATCAGAGGCTTTGCACCAGTTGTTCCTTCTATCTAGGATTTGCTTCCCCCCAGCATCTGTGTGTCTCATTCATTCCAGTCTTTTTACCTTCTTAATGAGTCTTCCCCTCCTTTCTCATCCCACAGCAAACTTTGCTTTCTCAATACTGCTTACCCTGCTCTATTTTCCCATGGCATTTATAACCTCCTAAATATCATGTATATTTTCTGTTTTGTTCACTGATGTATCCTCAGAATAGGTCCTCAATAAAAACACTATTTGAACCCACAAAAGATGGACAGAGCCTCACCCTTAAAAATATATTTTAAGCAAACTAGAAATAGAAATGAGCTTTTATGTAAAACATAAAATCTTGTATTTAAAATTCACAGTGAGATGGGGTGAGAGAGTGGCATGGACATGTATACACTACCAAATGTAAATTAGATAGCTAGTGGGAAGCAGCCACATAGCACAGAGAGATAAGCTTGGTGCTTTGTGACCACCTAGAGGGGTGGGATGGGGAGGGTGGGAGGGAGGGAGATGCAAGAGGGAAGAGATATGGGAACATATGTATATGTATAACTGATTCACTTTGTTATAAAGCAGAAACTAACACACCATTGTAAAGCAATTATACTCCAATAAAGATGTAAAAATAAAATAAAAATAAATAAATAAATAAATAAATAAATGAAATTCACAGTGAGACAAGGAAGTCTGCATTCACCACTTTTATTTAACATTGTAACAGAAGTGCTAGACAGTACCATAAGACAAGAAAAATATGAATAAAAATTATAAATTTTGAAAAGAAAAATCTGTTATTAGCATAGAATATGATTGTCTTAAAGAAAACTCAGAAACTAACAAATTATTAGAGTCAATAAAAAGTTCATCAAAGTTGCTCCTTCTGGGCTTTCCTGGTGGCACGGTGGTTGAGAGTCCACCTGCCGATGCAGGGGACATAGGTTCATGCCCCGGTCCGGGGAGATCCCACATGCCGTGGAGCAGCTGGGCCCGTGACCCATGGCCACTGAGCCTGTGCATCTGGAGCCTGTGCTCCACAACGGGAGAGGCCACAATAGTGAGAGGCCCGCATAATGCAAAAAAAAAAAAAAAAAAAAAAAAAATTGCTCCTTCTAAACTGAAAGACAACATAATCATAATGGCTAAAATGATGGAGGTAGACTTCTTTGGTTTAAATCACACTATATATAATACATATAATCTATCTCTATCAATTATCTATCTATATATCTATCTATTTATCTACCTATCTGTGTATCTATCATGTGAGGTTTAAAACTATATGTTTTATATATATATTTATATATATATATATAAATAAACAACAACAACAAATATATATATATATAACTTTGGAAAAACTATTTAAACTTTCTATGCCAGTTTTGTAATTTACAAAAATGGGGTAGATAATAATGGCATAAATCTCACTGAGTTATTATGAAACTTAGATAATTTAATTTGCATACAGTATACAGAATTGTACCTGCACATAGTGAGAATTATATAAAATTAATTATTTTCATTATTGTAAAAGCAATGTAAAAGATCTGTGGCATTACTGCATAAAAGAAGTAAAGAGTTAAAAATTTTTAAAATTAAAATATGCTATTAATAATAGCATGGAAATTAAAAGGTATTTAAGAATGAGCCTAACAAAACTTGCACAACATGTAATGAGATAATTGTAAGATTTTAGTAGAAGATAGTCAAGAAGACTTAATTAAATGTAAAGGTACACAATGTTCATGGACTGGAAGACTATTAAGATATCAAATTTGCCCAAAATACACAAAAAAATTTAACAAATTTCAGTTAAAATCCAGTCAAATTTTTTGTGGGTATGTATGGTCAAATTTCTAATGATGAGTCATTCTAGTGATGATTGAAATGGAAAAATAAGGAACAAAATACTGAGGGCAAAGAGGATTAGTTCTAAAGTTTTCAGGACTTGTTTTAAACATATATAAGAGTGTTACTCCTACAGGAATGGACAATCCAATAACACAGAATATATAACTCAATGATAGACCTATGCTTATATGGAAATTTAATATATACAGAGATAGATTTGGACATTGCACAAAAATGGTGAAGTTTTCCATAAATAGGTTGGGATACTATTTGAGAACAAAACTCAATGTTTAGTGGATTAAAATTTAGGTGTGACATGGAAAATTTTAAACAGTTTAAGAAAATATAGGAAAGCATCTTCATGGCATTGGAGTAGGGAATTAACACCTCCTAAAGGTATAAACGCTTAAATAAATATTTAATATTTTTTACATTGAAAATTAAAATGTAGATTAATCAAAGGCACTATTAAAAAGTAAACAAACCAATCTCTATATTAGAAAGCAGGAATTTTCTACATAAAAATATAACATGTTTTTATGCATTATATAGAATGCTACAATATTAAAATATAAAAACTATGACTTGGGCTTCCCTGGTGGTGCAGTGGTTGAGAGTCCACCTGCTGATGCAGGGGACACGGGTTCGTGTCCCAGTCCGGGAAGATCCCACATACCGCAGAGCGGCTGGGCCCGTGAGCCATGGCCGCTGAGCCTGAGCGTCTGGAACCTGTGCTCCACAACAGGAGAGGCCACAACAGTGAGAAACCCATGTACCACAAAAAAAAAACCAAAAAACAAAAAAAAACTATGACTAAACCTTTGGATAAGTAAAAATGACCTACGTTTACTAATCAGAAATGCAAATTTAAACCACAATGTGTTTATATTTCAGGCTCCTCAAGTTAGCAAAGTTTAAAATGTTTGTAAATACCAATTTTTGTTGAAAATGTGGAGCAACAAAAATCTTTATACACTATTTTGAACTCTAAATTTGGAAAAGTAGAATGAAATTGAAGTTGCTCAAACCCTTTGACAGCAAGCACACTCTTTGGCACATGCCATAGAAAGACTCTTACAGTTTTTCAAAAACAGATATATTTAAGAATGTTTAAAGTGTCAAAGTTTGTAATCTCTACAAATAGAAATAAAGTAAATATCTACCAAAAGAAGAACACAAATAAATTGTGGTATAGTTAATTGAGTATTAAACTACATTGCAGAGGAATAAACCACATCACCAATATATGAATTGTAAAACAAAAACAAAATGCAAGTTTTACTGTTATTATACTGTTTACTGTTTACTATTATTATACTCTAAATATAAAATAACATAAATTCTGTCTGTAAGGCATTTTGGTTACTAGAGTTTAAGGCATATTTAAATAATTTCTCTATCCTAAGATTATGATATTTTTTATAAGCTAAACCTAACTTATAAATTAATTTATTTGAATATGGTTCTAATTAAGTATACATCTTATGGAAAATATAGTTAATGAACCAGTAGACAGAATGATGGAGTTTGTTGAATTCAGCCAGTGTTCACTATCAGTTACTCAGTATCTGACATTATGTAGCCACAGTGGAAGAGTTGGAGATTATTTAAGGACCCAACAAAACGGATTCCCATTTGCCAGGGTCAATCAACCTCTGAATGTTCAACCTGTGGACAAGAGAGATAACCTCTGATATGGTACCATTCCTTAGGAACTCAAACCAGTCACTTGTGACAAATTGGCTATGTTGGCCTCTCCCATCCTAGAAGAGTCAGCTGTTTTCCCTCTCAGGGGTGCATGCATATATAACAAGTATAGGTTTTTATTTT
Organism: Mesoplodon mirus; assembly: GCF_964341445.2. NCBI lineage: Eukaryota > Metazoa > Chordata > Mammalia > Artiodactyla > Ziphiidae > Mesoplodon > Mesoplodon mirus. The sequence continues at coordinate 75,164,091 of NC_138987.1, read as the reverse complement.
TCTACCTAGAAAACCTCAACCAGCACCATTACCTGAGGTGTTTAGAATGTCTAATCTATAAGTATGCAATCCCATACTGTATAACAACCAAGCAGAGGACCCACTTCACAATGAAGGAGGTATAACAGTGGACCCACGCCTCTGGGCTCCACTGGGTCATATTACATACCATAGTATCCAGAAGCAGCTGGCCTCATAGAATTCTGGGAAAGCCTTTTAAAAGCACAGCTGAAAGACCACTTGAAGGCAACACTGTTAAAGAATGAGATGTTATCTTTTAGAAGGTAGTACATGAATTGAATCAGAGGCTTCTTATATGATTCTATGGTCTCAATACATGGATTCAGAAAACAAGGAGTGGAAGCAGGACTGGCCCCACCTACCATCACTCACAAAGGAAAGAGTGACTAAGGGCCCTTTTGCTCCCCAGCCCCACAACTCTGGGTTCTTCAGCGTTGGAGGTACTGGTTCCTAAAGAGGACACTTGATGGGAAAGAACAAGTATCCCATTTAGCTTTTAGCTATGACTTCCCAGGGAACTTTGTACTTTTTATATCCATTGAATAGCAGGCAAGAAGTATCACCCACCATACAGGGATAACTAACACTGATCAACATAGGGTGGTAGGATTGTTTTTAGACAATGTGGGCTGGGAGAAATACATGTGCATCTACTTCGATGATCTATTTGGGCTCCTTTTGGAAATACCTTGCCCCATTATATCTGGGAACATACACATGTAAAACCCAGGCCAGAGAGGAGTATGATTACAAGGATTCAGACCCTGCAGGAGTAGTCTTGGTTCATGCCTCCAGATAAGCCAGAAAAACCTGCCGAAGTAAGAGCCATTGGGAGAAATTTTAGAATGGAAGTGGAGAAGAGAATATCTGTTACATCTTCAAGATTAACTGCAATAATCAGGGTTGTAATTCATCCTTACAACCTCTGTCTTCTAAATTTCCTATTAGGTCGAAAGCCTCACAGGAACATGAAAGAGTTGGGAATCATGCCCCACCTCACTGAGGGCAGAGTATCTACAATCTTCTAAATTATTTGAAATTTTCTGTATGGTAGAATAATTCTGTATGAAAGATTTGTCTTTCCCTCCATTTATCTATTTATTTAATCATTTATTTCAGTATGGACTCATGGGGACTTACTTTGTTCTTTGGTTATAATCCAAAACTACTTTACTTATGTTGTTGCTGAAATTGTTCCAGCTTTGGCTGCTGTGAGCCCTTTCATTTGGTTCTTGACATATCACCATCATTGTTTTTTTTTACTTCATTTATAAATGATATTTTTTTCTGGATATTGAATTTTGGGCTGACCATTTTTTCCTCAGCATTTTCATGATGCCATTATCTTGTCTTTTGTCTTCACTAATTTTACTGTTAATCTTATCTTTGCTTTCCTGAATATAATTTGTCTTTTCTTGTTTCACTTTTTCTTTGGCTTTTCAGCAGTTTAATGGTGATGACCATATGTGTGATTTGAACTGTGTTTTTTTTTTAAATTCTGTTATGGGTTTGCTGTGTTTCTTGAAGCTTTGGGTTGATATCTTTCATCAGCTTGGGAAAATACTCAGTGATTATTTTTCTGATATTTGTTTCTTCTTTTTTATTCTCCCTCATCTTTTCTTCTAGGTGTCTAATTATATTTATATCAGACTATTTGATGTCTTTTCCACTGATCTCTGAGGTTCTGTTCTGTTTTCATTCTTTTTCCTCTTTGTACCTTATTTTGGATAATATATATTGAGCTATCTTTGAGTTCACTGGGCCTTATTTCTGCTATGTGTATTCAGCCCTTAACCTATCCAATGAATTAAAAAATTAATTTTTATTTTGATACAATCTAAAGCTTACAAAAAGTATAAAAACAGCATAATGAACTTTTGGAATCATTCTAGAGTATGTTGTCCACATGATGTGCTATCACACTTGACTATTTTAGTATGTATTTCCTATACAAAGGACATTCCCATACAAAAGTACAATACAACCATACAAAACCAGGAAAATAATATTTATTCATTATTACCATCTAGATCTGTTTCCATTCATATTTTGCTTATTGCTTCAATTTTCTTCTTTATAACAAATGATCCAGTCCAGACTCATATTGTGTTTAGTTGTCATGTTTCTTTAATCTCCTTTGATCTGGAACAGTTTAGTCTTGCTTTTGTTTTCATGATCTTGACACTTTTATAGAGACTACATGTAAATTGTTTTATAGAATATCTCTCAATTTGGATTTTTCTTATGATTCTTATTGGATTCAGGTTATATACCACAGGCAGTAATATCATAAGAATAATGCCAATTTTTCTCATTGAATGCTTGCAAGTGTTAAGGGATTTTAATTTGTTTTATTATTCATGATGTTGATCCTAATCATTTCCCAGGCTTTTCCACTCTAAAGTTACCATCCCCCTTGAACAAATAAGTATTTTGAGGAAATGTATTTGAGGCTTTGTAAGTATCCTAAATTCAGTGATTCTCATCAAACTTCCAATGTATTCTTTCAATTATTTAGATCAATATTGACTCATGTATTCCTTTTTTATTCAGTGGGTTATACTGAAAGGGAATTGTCATTTATTTTGATTTGGTAACATTTCCCAGACTTCACTAGTGAAGGTGCTTTGAAACTGGATCCTGTGTTCCTTTCTTATCTCACCACTATTCTTTGAGTACTTTCTTACTTTCTGGCTCAGCAAGATGCTCCAAGCTCATCTTTCACTTTCTTCCATTTCTGGAATTAGCCATTTTTTAGAAGAAGTTCTGTTCCCTTTTAGTGGATGGATGAATGTTTTTAGAATGGAAATTCTGCGCACTATGTATTCTCATTGCTCTTTTGGAGTAACTGCTTCTGGGCTCTCTCAGTGGTCACTGTTAAGGATTATTTTTGTTTAAACACATGCACACACACATTTGCATCGCAATTTATTTCTATAGCTAATAATATATAACCCTTGCCCAGGAGTAGAGGTCTTTTTCCCTTGCAGTCCCTTCCCTATATCCTCCAAGATAACCTCCAGTGTTACCAGTCTATAACCATCATGCTTTCTCTTCCCAACCATAATTGAATTTAACTAGTGTCCTCTGGTATGCCCCTCCTCCCTACATATTAGGCATTTTGTTCCAAGGGGAGAAGGGTCTGGAGAGATTCACAGTGTCCACTCTTCTTCTCCCCCAACCAGCATCTTCAGAGAGCTTTCTCTGGCTTTTCACTGTTCCTCCCTGTGGGAGCCTGATGGGATTCCTGGAGGAAAATCATGTAAAAGTGTTGGAAGCCCCGTATGACTGCAGCCCTCAGGAGCTTGTCATGTTTACATTAGCCCACTCTTTGTCTCCAGCATTTCATCAGAATTCACAGTTTAAATTCTTACCAAGATTATACGGCATTTGGTGGCTCCTGCTACAGGTAAGCAAATGCTGGTGTCCTGTGTCTCCCTGAAGGTTCCTGCCTTTCTAAATTGTAAGATGGTTGTTTCCCCTGCAAACAAAATTCTCTGATGGGTCCAAGAAAAGTCACTGATGTTGCAGTTTTTTCCAGATTTTTCTTGTGAAGGAGAGCATTACAATTTCCTTGTGCTTTACATATCCAAGATGAAACCAGAAGATTAGGAAACCAATTTTTACTTTACATTTTAAATATTTTTATGAAAAAATTTGATTGTTATTTTTCTTCCAGTTTTATTGAGGTATATTGACATTGAGCACTGTATAAGTTTAAGTTGTACAGCATGATTATTTGACTTACATAATTCATAAAAAGATTATCACAATAAATTTAGTGAATATTTATCATCTCATATAGGTACAAAATTAAAGAAATAGAAAAAAAAATTTTTTCCTTGTATTGAGAATTCTTAGGACTTACTCTCTTAACAACTTTCATTTATAACATATGAGTGTTAATTATATTCATCATGTTGTACCTTACATCCCTAGAATTTATTTATCTTATAATTGGAAGTTTGTGCCTTAAGACTGCATTCATCCAATTCCTCCTCTCCCAACCACCCCTCTCTGGTAGCAACAAATATGATCTCTTTTTCTATGAGTTTGTTTGTTTGTTTGTTTTTGAAGTATAATTGACCTAAAACATTATGTTAGTTCCTGTTATAAAACATTGTGATTTAATATTTCTATATACTTCAAAATTATGATATGTCATGATACAAAGATATTATATAGTTACTGGCTATATTTCCCCGCTGTACGTTTCATCAAGTGACTCATTTATTTTGCAACTGAAAGTTTGTACCTCTTAATCCCTCTCACCTATTTCTTTCCTCTCTCCACCTTCCTCTCCTCTGGCAACCACCTCTTTGTTCACTGTATCTATAATTCTCTGTTTCTGTTTTGTTATGTTTGTTTATTTGTTTTATTTTTAGATTCATCATATAAGTGATATTATATCGTGTTTGCCTTTCTCTGTCTGACTTATTTCACTTAGCATAATACCCTCTAAGTCCATCAATGTTGTAGGAAGTGGCAAGATTTCATTCTTTTTTATACCTGAGTAGTATTCCATATATTCCATTGTGTATATATACCATATCTTCTTTACCCATTCATCTATTGATGGGAACTTAGGTTATTTCCGTATCCTGGCTATTGTGAATAATTCTACAGTGAACATAGGGACATATATCTTTTCTAATTATGTTTTTGTTTCCTTCAGATAAATACCCAGGAGTGGGAGTGGTGGATCATATGATAATTCTGTGTTTAATTTTTTGAGGCATCTCTGTACTGTTTTCCACAATGGCTGTACCAATTTACATTCTTCAGTGATCCCTTGTTGTTTTACTAGCATATTGTTTAGCATCCATGTTTGTGGGTTTTTCAGTTATTCCTTGAAATTGATTTCTAGTTTCATTGAGTTGTGGTCAGAAAAGATGCTTGATATGATTTCAGTTTTATTAATTTTACTGAAACTTGTTTTGTAGTTTAGCATGTGATCTATTCTGGAGAATGTTGCATATACACTTGAAAACAATGTGTATTCTGCTGCTTTGGGATGGATTGTTTTATATATATATATTATATATATATAATATATATAATATATATATAATATATATATGTATTATATATATTATATATATAATACATATATATATTATATATATATATATATAATACATATATATATATATATATTAAATCAATCTGGTCTAATGTATCATTTAAGGCTGGTGTTTCCTTACTGAATTTCTGTCTGTATGTTGTGTCCACTGATGTAATTGGAGAATTAAAAAACCCTACTGTGGACTTCCCTGATGGTGCACTGGTTAAGAATCTGCCTGCCAGTGTATGGCACATGGGTTTGATCCCTGGTCTGGGAAGATCTCACATGCTGCAGGGCAACTGGGCCCATGTGCCACAACTACTGAGCCTGCCCTCTAGAGCCCATGTACCACAACTACTGAGGCTGCACTCAAGAGCCTGCAAGCCACAACTACTTAGCCTGCATGCCACAGCTACTGAAGCCCACACACCTAGAGCCTGAGCTCTGCAACAAGAGAAGTCACTGCAATGAGAAGCCTGCACACCACAACGAAGAGTAGCCCCTGCTCACTGCAACTAGAGAAAGCCCATGAGCAGCAACAAAGACTCAACACAGACCAAAACAAACAAACAAACAAATAAATAAATAAATTTATATAAAAAACAGAACCCCAAAAACCCCTACTGGTATTTTATTACTGTCAATTTCTCCATTTATGTCTGTTAAACTTTGCTTTATGTATTTAGGTGACCCTATGTTGGGCACATATACATGTACAGTTGTTATATCTTCTGTTGTATTGATCCTTCTATCATTATATATTGTCCTTTTTTTGTCTCTTATTACAGTTTTTGTTTTAAAGTCTGTTTTGTTTAATATAATTTTACTACCCCAGCTTTTCTTTTGTTTCCATTTGCATTGAATGCCTTTTCCATTCCCTCACTTTCAGTCTACACATATCTTTAGAGCTGTAGTGCCTCTTGTAGGCAGCATATATGTCTCTTGTTTTTGCTTTCATTCTGTCACTCCATGTTTTTTGTTTGTTTGTTTGTTTGTTTGTTTTGTGGTACACGGGCCTCTCACTGTTGTGGCCTCTCCCCTTGCAGAGCACAGGCTCCGGACGTGCAGGCTCAGTGGCCATGGCTCATGGGCCTAGCTGCTCTGCGGCATGTGGGATCTTCCCGGACCAGGGCACGAACCCGTGTACCCTGCATTGGCAGGTGGACTCTCAACCACTGCACCACCAGGGAAGCACACTCCATGTCTTTTGATTGGAGCATTTATTCCATTTACATTTAAAACTTATTTATAGTATGTACTTATTGACATTTTGTTAATTGTTTTGGGGTGGTTTTGTAGTTCTTTTTTGTTCCTTTCTCCTTTTTTCCTCTTCCCTTGTGAATTGATCACTATCTTTAGTGTTATCTTTAGATTCTTCTCTCTTCTTTGTGTATGTATCTATTACAAGTTTTTGGTTTGCAGCTACCATTAGGTTTACATATAACAACCTCTTTGTATATATGATTATATTTACATTGTTGATCTCTTAAATTCAAATACAATTTAACAACCCTCTATTTTTACTCCTCCCACCATGTTTACTGTTGACATCATATTTTACATCTTTTTGTTTTGCATATCCATTAACTACTTATTGTGGATATGGATAATTTTACTACTTTTGTCTTTTATCTTTCCTACTCACTTTATAGGTGGTTTATTTGCTACCTTTACTATATATTTGCCCTTGCCATTGAGATTTTTCCTCTTGTAATTTTTCATATTTCTAGTCATAGCCTTTTCTTTTTCACTTAGAGACATCCATTTATCATTTCTTGTAAAGCTGGTTTTGTGGTGCTGAACTCTTTTAGCTTTTGCTTGTCTGTAAAACTCTTATGCATCCTTCAAATCTGATAGTCTTGCTGATAGACTATTCTTTTTTTTTTTTTTTTTTTTTTTTGGCCTCACCTGAGGCTTGTGGGATCTCAGTTCCCCAACCAGGGATTGAACCCAGGCCACATCAGTGAAAGCCCGGAATCCTAACCACTAGGCCACCAGGGAACTCCCGACTATTCTTGATTGTAGCTTTTTTCCCTTTCATCACTTTAAGCATATCATGCCACTCCTTTCTGGCTTGCAGAGGTTCTACTGAAAAGTCAGCTGATAGCCTTATGGGAGTTACCTTGTATGTACCTTCTTTTTCTCTTCCCGTTTTAATATTCTCTCCTATCTTTAATTTTCCATTTTAATTACAATGTGTCTTGGTTTGGTCCACTTTGGGTTGATCCTGTGTGGAACTCTCTGTGCTTCTTGTGCTTGGATGTTTATTTTCTTTCCCAGATTAAGAACATTTTCAGCTTATTATGTCTTCCAATATGTTCTCTGTGCCTTTCTCTCTCTCTTCTCCTTTGACCTCTATAATGCAATGTTAGAACACTTGATATCATCTCAGAGGTCTCTTAAACTTTCCTCATTTCTTTTTATTCTTTCTTCTGTTCAGCTTCAGTGATTTCCACTACTATGTCTTCCAGCTCACTAATCTGTTCCTCTGTATCATCTAATCTGCTGTTGATTCCTTCTAGTGTATTTTTTGTTTCAGTTATTGTATTCTTCAGCTGTTAGGTTCTTCTTTGTATTTTGTAACTCTTTGTTAAAAACTTCTAACTTCTCACTCTGTTCAACCAATCTTCTCCAGAGTTCTTTGAGCATTATTACAATCTTTACCTTGGACTCTTTTTGAGAGGATTGTTTATCTCCACTAAACTTAGTTCTTCTTGGAGTTTATCTTTTTCCTTGGTTTGGAACATGTTCCTTTGTTGTCTCATTTTGCTCAATTTTCAGTTTTTATTTCTCTGTATTTTGTAGGCTGGTTACACTTCCCAACCTTGGAGAAGTGGCCTTTTTTTGTGGTACGCAGGCCTCTCACTGTTGTGGCCTCTCCCATTGTGGAGCACAGGCTCTGGACACACAGGCTCAGTGGCCATGGCTCACAGGCTCAGCCGCTCCATGGCATGTAGGATCTTTCCAGACCAGGGCATGAACCCACGTCCCCTGCATCAGCAGGTGGACTCTCAACCACTGCGACACCAGGGAAGCCCAAGAAGTGGCCTTTTGTAGGAGACATTCTGTGCATCCCAGCAGCACATTTCCCTCTGGTCACCAGAGCTGTAAACTGTAGGGGTGTGCCTTATGTGGGTTGCATGGGTCCTTCTGTTGTTATAGGCTGACTTCTGCAGATAGTCTGGTATTTGTGTCTGAACCCTAGTCCAGTTCGTGCCAGGCCCTGCCTTGGGCAGAGGCTTCCATTCACTGGTAGGTGAGAATGGGTCACAAGGCAGCTTCCTGTGGAGACCCAGGGTGTCCCAATGCTAGTGCATGCCTACTTGTGAGCAGAGCCATGTTCTAGGGTAGGTGGTTGTAGGGCCAGGGTCCCAGATCCAGTGTCACCCTGCTGGTTTCCAATGCCCATTTCTGATATGGCTGGCTGTGGAGTCTGTGTTGTCCCCAAAATGGTGTCAGCCTGCTCTTGAGTGGGCCTGGATATCATCTTGGCTGCCTGAAGGATCCAAGGTACCTTGGAGCTGGTGTTGGCCTGCTGCTGGTCATGGCCAGGACCAAGGTGGTGCTGGGGTAGTGCCTGCTCACTGGTGAGCACATCCATGTCCCAGGGTATATGGCTGTAGGACCCTGCATTTCCTTGAGCTGGTGTAAGCCCTGTGGTGGGCAGAGCTTTTTCCTGACACAGCTGGCTGTGGCCGTAGGCCTGGGATGTCCTATAATGGGAAGACAAACTCCCAGAATGTTTGACTTTGGAAACCAACAGGGCTTATTTTGGGAGAGCCAGAGTACTGTGGGAAATAAAGATTCTTCTCTTAAAGGGCACACAGAAAATAGCACATGCTTTGGGACTCAGACCTGAAGAAGTAATTTGAAAGAAGCCTGGGTCAAACCTACCTGTTGATCTTAGAGAGCCACCTGGACAGGTGGGAGGCGACTGGAACTCACCCAGTGTACACAGACACTGGCAGAAACCATTTTGGGGAACTTTTTCTACCACAAGGACACTAGTGCTATCAAGTGCTATTTTGGCATCCTCCCTCTAGCTTATTAGCATGGTGACCTGGCCATGCCCACTAGCCTGTTGATAACAGTACTGGGATGCCTCAGGCCAAACAGCTAGTCAGGTGGGGACACAGCCCCACCCACCAGCAGGCCAGCTGCCTTAACAACCTCCCCTCTGACCCCACAGCTGACCCTAATGTGGCCTTGTCCACCAGAAAGCCCAGAACACATCCCCACACACCAGTGTGCTAGCACTAGCCCTGAGACTCCTGAGGCACCACAGCCAGATGTTGGGACCTGGCCCCACCCAATAGTTGGCTGACACCAATTCCAGGGAACCCAGAACCTTACAACTGAAGAATCTGGGACAAGGCTCCACCCACCAGTGGGACAGCACTTGCCCCAGGACCAGCTTCATCTACCCGTGGGTGGGCACCTGTCCCAGGACCACTACATCTGTGCAGTCTGCTGTGTCAGGGCCCACCCCGCCCACCAGCAGGCCAACACCAACTCTGGGGCACATTTGACCCCTCAGCCAGTCTCCCTGGGATTTGGCTCCATCTACTCAAGGCACGTCTTTCTTTTGGGCAGACAGCTAGGATCAGGGACATAACAAAATGATTCAAATGAGAGTTGATCTGAGTCAATACTATGTGACAGATTTAGTTAATTTCACTTCATTTTTATTTTCAAATGTCTTAAGGGTGAGATATTTTCTATGTGTATCAGAGTCTCCTTCTTCTAGTAGTACATTGGCCTCTAAGCACCATAAGAATATAGAGATCTGTCTCTACTTTTCAGCCAACACCAAACTTCTATGCTGTCACACTCTTAGCAAAAGTACTATGGGGGAGAATCAGTGTGATGGTGGAACTAGCTGCATATTTTTGTTTCTACAAACTCCAATTCATCCCACCAACTCACATTATCATTAAAAACTCTATTAGAAATTCCTAAATTCCATAGAGTCCCTTATGTAGTGGGAGCATCTATTCTCTGTTCTACTTAATGGGCAAATGTTCCCAGTGAGGGATGTGGTTATTAAATTCTAATCACCTAAGAAGAACTTGTCTCTTTTGGTAATGCAGTTTCTTTAGGTTTCTTTGCTTATGCAAATTTTTTTTCCTAAAAATAATGCCATTTCTTTAGTTCCTACACTGAGAACAAAAGTTTGTCATATCCTATATTTTGCAAAGTAAAACATTCCCATCTATGGATTGCTTTTCTATTCTTTCTTTCACCTTTGAACTATTGTGTAATTTATTTCTTGTCACTTTTACTTTTTAACCAGTTTTGAAATTACTTATTTTGTTGTTATCCTGTTATTAACTATAATAGAAATTAAAACATACATACCTGTTAAAGTCTAAACTTTCTCACCTACCCTCCACTAAATGGATAAGTTAATTATTCTGTTAAGTCCTCTCAAATGTTATAATATTGTTGGTATGCATCTTATTTAGATATTTAAACCTCAAAATATTATTATGTTATACAGTAATTTAGATATATTTACACATATATAACTTTCTAAATTATCATTCTTTCTTGCAGCTCAGACTCTCCTTCTGTTACCCCTTTCTTTCTGCCTAAACTCTTAAGAATTTCATTTACTCAATCTTTGGTGGCAAATTATCACACTGGCAAACTTTCATGGCTTTGTGTTTCTTACAGTATAATCAACATATCATGAAATTCATCCTTTTTTTTTTTTTTTTTTTGCGGTACACGGGCCTCTCACTGTTGTGGCCTCTCCCATTGCGGAGCACAGGCTCCAGATGTGCAGGCTCAGTGGCCATGGCTCACGGGCCCAGCCGCTCCATGGCATGTGGGATCCTCCCGGACTGGGGCATGAACCCGTGTCCCCTGCATCAGCAGGCAGACTCTCGACCACTGCACCACCAGGGAAGCCCCAAATTCATCCTTTTTAGTGTGCATTTCTGTGAGTTTTCATAAATATATATTGTCAATGTACCACCAACAATATCAAGAAATGAGACTTGCCAGCAAGATGGTGGAGCAGAAGGACATGAGCTCACCCCTTCTTATAGAAACACCAAAATCACAACTAACTGCTGAACAACCATCAACAACAATAACAAAAACCTCTGGAACCTACCAAAAAAGATACCCTACACACAAGGACAAAGAGGAAACCACAATGAGATGGTAAGAGGGGCTTAATCATGATAAAATCAAATCCTATACCTGCTGGGTGGGTGACACAAAAACTGGAAAATAATTATACTACAGAATTTCTCCCACACAAGTGAAAGTCCTGAGCCCCACATCAGGCTTCTCAGCCTGGGAGGCTGGCAACAGGAGGAGGAGCCCCCAGAGTATCTGGCTTTGAAGACCAGTGGTATTTGATTGTAGGAATTCCACGGGACTAGGGGAAACAGAAACTCCACTCTTGGAGAGCACACCCAAGGTCTAGTGCACACCAGGACACCCCCCAAAAAACAGTCACCTCATGAGAGAATGGGCCTGACCTACCTGCTAGTATTGGAGGGTCTCCTGCAGAGGCAGGTGGTGGCTATGGCTCACTGTGGGGACAAAGACACTGGTAGCAGCAGCTGTGGTGGGTACTCATTGGCATGAGCCCTCCTGGGAGCAGCCATTCCCTCCCCACTGCTAAGATCTAGCCACACCCAACAGCCTTTAGGCTCAAGTGCTGAGACACCACAGGCCAAAAAACTGGACAGGAATACAGCCCCACCCATTAGTGGACAGGCTGCTTAAAGTCTTCCTGAGCATGGCCCTGCCCACCAGAGGGAAAAGACCCAGTTCCACCCATCATGGGCAGGAACCAGGCCCTGACACCAGAAGCCTGCACAGACAGCCTCTTAGACTGCCTCATCCACCAGAGGGCAGACAGCAGAAGCATGAAGAACTACAACGCTGCAGCCTGAGGAATGGAAACTGCAATCATAGAAAGTTAGACAAGATGAGACAGCAGAAGAATATGTCCCAGATGAACAAACAAGATAAAACCCCAGAAGAACAACTAAATGAAGTGGAGATAGCAATCTACTGGAAATAGAATTCAGAGTAGTGATAGTGAAGATAATCTGAGATCTTAGAGAAAGAATGGAGGCACACATCGAGAAGATACAAGAAGTATTTAACAAAGAACTAAAGAACAAAGATGAACAATACAATTACTGAAATGAAAAATACACTAGAAGGAATCAATAGCAAAGTAACTGAGGCAGAAGAATGGATGAGTGACCTGGAAAACAGAATGGTGGAAACCATAACCATGGACTAGAATAAAGAAAAAAGAATGAAAAGAAATGAAGACAGTCTAAGAGAACTCTGGGACAACATGAAAAGCACCAGCATTCACAATATAGGGGTCCCAGAAGGAGAAGAGAGAGAGAAAGGACCTGAGAAAATATTTGAAGAGATAATAGCTGAAAAATTGCTCAACATGGGAAAGGAAACAGTCACCAAAGTCCAGAAAGGGCAAAGAGTCCCAGGCAGTATAACCCAAGGAAGAACACAGCAAGACACATGGTATTCAAACTGACAAAAATTAAAACAAAGAAAAAATATTAAAAGCAACAAAGGAAAAGCAGCAAATGACATACAAGGGAACTCCCATAAAGTTATCCACTGATTTCTCAGCAGAAGCTCTGCAGGCATGATAGAAGGGAGTGGCACAATATATTTATTTAAAGTGATGAAAGGGAAGAACCTACAACAAAATGTACTCTACACAGCAAGGGTCTTATTCAGATTCAATGGAGAAATCCAAAGCTTTACAAGAAATGAAACTGTTCCAACCTTCCAGAGAATTCCCTCTTGCTCCAACACCTTGGAAACTACTGATTTGTTTCTATTCCTATCATTTTGTCTTTTCTGTAATGATAGCATGTAGTTATTTGAGTCTGGCTTCCTGAATATAGCATAATGCATTTGTATTCCATTCATGCTGTTGCTTGTAGTTCATTCCTTTTTATTGCAGAGTAGTAGTCCTTTGAATGGAGGTACCACAGTTTGTTTATCCATTAACAAGTTGAAATACATTTGGGTTGCTTATAATTTTTGGCAATTATGAATTTAATAACTATAAACATTCAGATACAGGTTTTTACATGAACATAAATTTCATTTCACTTGGATAAATACTTGAGTGGTATTGCAAGATTACATTGTAAGGATATGCTTAATTTTATAGTAAGTTGTCAAACTACATTCATTCAGCTTCATTCATTTTGCATTGCCATCTACAATATATGAAAGTTGGTTAGCATCGTTATCATTTTAGCCGTTCTAATCAATGTGTAGTGGTATCTCATTGTGATTTTAACTTGTCTTCCCCTAATAACTAATGATGTTCAGCATCTTTATATGTGCTTACTTGTCATACGTATATCATCTTTGGTTATGTTTGTACTCAAACATATATTTAATTGGTTGTTTACTTATTATTGAATTTTGAGTTTTAAAAATATATTCTGGAAAAAAATCCTTTATCAGATATGTTTTGCAAGTATTTTCTTCAATCTATGACGACTTTATTTTCTTAATGGTCTCTTTCAAAGAAGAGAAGATTTAAAATTTGAAGAATGCAATTTATCTAGTTTTTATTTTTAATAATTTTTATTGGAGTATATTTGATTTACAATGTTGTGTTAATTTTTGCTGTACAGCAAAGTGAATCAGTTATACATATATACATATCCACTCTTTTTTAGATTCTTTTCCCATATAGGTCATTACAGAGTATTGAGTGGAGTTCCCTGTGCTATAGAGCAGGTTCTTATTAGTTTTCTGTTTTATGTATAGTAGTGCATATATGTCAATCTCAGTCTCCCAATTTACCTCCCCCATTTGCCACCTTGGGAACTATAAGTTTGTTTTCTACATCTGTGACTGTATTTCTGTTTTGTAAATAGGCTCATTTGTACCTTTTTTTAGATTGCATATATAAATAATATCATATGATATATGTCTTTCTCAGTCTGACATACTTCACTCAGTAGGATAATTTTAGGTCCATTCATGTCACAGCAAATGGCATGATTTCATTCTTTTTTATGGCTGAGTAATATTCCATTGTATATATGCACCACATCTTCTTTATCCATTCCTCTGTTGATGGACATTTAGGTTGTAATGTACCGGCTATTGTAATTATTGCTTCAGTGAACATTGGGGTACATGTATCTTTTCGAATTGTGGTTTTCTCCGGATATATGCCCAGAAGTGGGAGTGCTGGATCACATGGTAGCTCTATTTTTAGTTTTTAAAGTATCCTTCATACTGTTCTCCATGGTGGCTTACCAATGTACATTCCCACCAACAGTATAGGGGGGTTCTCTTTCCTCCATATCCTCTCCAGCATTTATTGTTTGGATTTTTTGATCATGGCCATTCTGACTGGTGTGAGGTAATACCTCACTGTAGTTTTGATTTGCGTTTCTGTAATAATTAGTGATGTTGAATATCTTTTCATGTGCCTGTTGGCCATCTGTATGTCTTCTTTGGAGAAATGTCTGTTTAGAACTGCTGACCATTTTGTTTGTTTGTTTGTTTGTTTGTTTTGTGGTACACGGGCCTCTCACTGTTGTGGCCTCTCCCATTGCGGAGCACAGGCTCCAGACATGCAGGCTCAGCAGCCATGGCTCACGGGCCCAGCCACTCCGTGGCATGTGGGATCTTCCCGGACCGGGGCACGAACCCATGTCCCCTGCATCAGCAGGTGGACTCTCAACCACTGCGCCACTAGGGAAGCCCTGCTGACCATTTTTTGATTGGGTTGTTTGTTTTTTTGATATTGAGCTGCATGAGCTGTTTGTATATTTGGGAGATTAACCTCTTGTCAGCGGATTTGTTTGCAAAAATTTTCTCCCATTGTGTGAGTTGTCTTTTCATTTTGTTTACAGTTTCCATTGCTGTGCAAAATCATTTAAATTTAATTAGGTCCCATTTGTTTAATTTTGTTTTTATTTTCATTACTCTAGGAGGTGGATCAAAAAATATCTTGCTGCAATTTATGTCAGAGAGTGTTCTGCCTATGTTTTCCTCTAAGAGTTTTATAATGTCCAGTCTTCAATTAGACCTTTAATCCATTTTGAGTTTATTTTTGTTTATGGTGTTAGAAAATGTTCTAATTTCATTCTTTACATGTACTGGTCCAGTTTAGCCACGGGCACATATTGAAAAAACTGTCTTTTCTCCATTGTATATTCTTGCCTCCTTTGTCATCAATTAGGTGACCACAGGTGCATGGGTTTATCTCTGGACTTCCTATCCTGTTTCATTGATCTATATTTCTGTTTTTGTGCCAGCACCACACTGTTTTGATTACTGGAGATTTGTAGTATAGTCTGAAGTCAGGGAGTTGATTTCTACAAGTCTGTTTTTCTTTCTCGAGATGCTTTGGCTACTTGGGGTCTTTTGTGTTTCCACATAAATTGTAAAATTTTTGTTCTAATTCTCTGAAAAATGCTGTTTGTAATTTGATGAGGAATGCACTGACTCTGTAGATTACTTTGGGTAGAATATTCATTTTGACAATCTTGATTCTTCCAATCCAAGAACATAGTGTATCTCTCCATATGTTTGTGACATCTTTGATTTCTTTCATCAGTATCTTATAGTTTTATGAGTACTGGGCTTTTGCCTCCTTAGGTAGGTTTATTCCTAGATATTTTATTCTATTAATGCAATGGTAAATGTGATGCTATCTTTAATTTCTCTTTCTGATTTTTTATTGTTAGTGTATAGCAATACAAGAGAGTTCCGTGTATTAATTTTGTGTCCTGAAACTTTACCAAATCCACTAATGAGCTCTAGTAATTTATTGGTAACTTCTTTAGGATTATCTATGTATAGTATCATGTCATCTGCAAATAATGACAGTTTTACTTATTCTTTTTCCATTTTGATTTCTTTTATTTCTTTTCTTCTTTGATTGCAGTGGCTTGGACTTTCAATACTATGCTGAATAAAAGTGGAGAGGGTGGACATCTTTATCTTGTTTCTGATCTTAGAGGAAATGCTTTCAGTTTTTCACCATGGAGAATGATGTTTGCTGTCGGTCTGTCATATATGACCTTTATTATGTGGAGGTAAGTTCCCTCTATGCCCACTTTCTGGAGATTCTTCATTATAAATAGATATTGAATTTCATCCAAAGCTTTTTCTGCATCTATTGAGATGATCATGTGGTTTTTATTCTTTACTTTTAAATTTGGTGTATGACATTGATTGATTTGTGGATATTGAAGAATCCTTGCATCCCTGGGATGAATCCAACTTGATCATGGTGTATGATCCTTTTGATGTGTTGTTGGGTTTGGTTTGCTAGTATTTTGTTCAGGATTTTTGCATCTATGTTCGTCAGGGATATTGGCCTGTAATTTTCTTTTCCTGTGATATCTTTGCCTGGTTTTGGTATCAGGGTAATGGTGGCCTAGTAGAACGAGCTACAGAGTGTTCCTTCCTCTGCAATTTTTTGGAATAGTTTGAGAAGGATAGGTGTTAACTCTTCTCTAAATGTTTGATAGAATTTGCCTGTGAAGCCATCTGGTCCTGGACTTTGTTTGTTGGTAGTTTTTAAATTACAGTTTCAATGTCATTACTTGTGACTGGTCTGTTCATATTTTCTATTTCTTTCTGGTTCAATTTTGGGAGACTGTAAGAATACAGAATTTATAAGAACTTGTCCATTTCTTCTAGGTTGTTCATTTTATTGGTGTATAGTTGCTTGTAGTGGTCTCTTATGATCCTTTTATTTCTGTGGTGTCTGTTGTAACTTCTTTTTCATTTCTAATTTTATTGATTTGAGTTCTCTTCCTTTTTTTTCTTGATGAGTCTGGCTAAAGGTTTATCAATTTTGTTTATTCCTCAAAGAATCAGCTTTAATTTCATTGATCTTTACTACAATTTTTGTTTTTATTTCAGTTATTTCTGTTCTGATCTTTATGATATCTTTCCTTCTACTAACTTTGGGTTTTGTTTGTTCTTCTTTCTCTTGTTGCTATAGGTATAAGATTAGGTTGTTTATTTGAGATTTTTCTTGTTTCTTGAGGTAAGATTGTATTGCTATAAACTTCCCTCTTAGAACTGCTTTTGCTGTATCCCATAGGTTTTGGGTCATCGTGATATTGTTGTTATTTGTCTCTCGGTATTTTTTGATTTCCTGTTTGATTTCTTCAGTGATCCACTGATTATTTAGTAGCATATTGTTTAGCCTCCATATGTTTGTGCTTTTTAAAGTTTTTTTTCTGTAATTGATTTTTAATCTCATAGTGTTGTGGTTGGATAAAATACTTGATACGATTTCAATTTTCTTTGATTACTGAGGTATGATTTGTGACCCAAGACGTGATCTATCCTGGAGAATGTTCCATGTGCACTTGAGAAGAAAGTGTATTCTTCTGCTTTCACATGGAATGTTCAATAAATATCAATTAAGTCCATTTAGTCTAATGTGTCATTTAAGGCCTGTCTTTCCCTATTGATTTTCTGTCTGAATGATCTAGCCATTGATGTAAGTAGAGTATTAAAGACCCACATTATTATTGTGTGAATGTCACTTTCCCTTTTTATGGCTGTTAGGATTTGCATTATATTTTGAGGTGCTCTATGTTGGGTGCATAATATTTACAATTTATATCTTCTTCTTGGATTGATCCCTTGATTATTATATAGTGTCCTTCCTTGTCTCTTATAACAGTCTTTATTTTAAAGTCTATTTTGTCTGATATTAGTATTGCCACTCCAGCTTTCTTTTGATGTCCATTTGCATGTAATATCTTTTTCCATCCCCTCACTTTCATTCTGTATGTGTCCTAGTTCTGAAATGGGTGTCTTGTAGACAGCATATATATGGGTCTTGTTTTTGTATCCACTCAGCCAGTCTCTGCTTTTTAGTTGGAGAATTTAATCCATTTACATTTAAGATAAGTGTTGATATGTATGTTCGTATTGCCATTATCTTAATTGTTTTGGGTTTGTATTTTGTAGACCTTTTTCTTCCCTTCCTTTTTTGTTCTCTTCTCTTGTGGTTTGATGACCATCTTTAGTGTTGTGTTTGGGTTGCTTTGTGTGTGTGTGTGTGTGTGTGTGTGTGTGTGTGTCTATTGTAGTTTTTGGTTTTGCTGTTTCCATGAATTGTTGATATAGTAGTCTATGTATGTACAAAGTTATTCTAAGTTGCTGATCTCATTCCTGCCTAGAGAAGTTCCTTAAGCATTTGTTGTAAAGCTGGTTTGGTGGTGCTGAATTCTCTTAGCTTTTAGTTGTCTGTAAAGTTTCTGATTTCTCCGTCGAATCTGAATGAGAGCCGTTTGGGTAGAGTATTCATCATTGCAGGTTTTTCTCTTTCATCATTTGAAATATATCTGCCACTCCCTTCTGGCATGCACAGTTTCTGCTGATAAAATCAGCTGATAACCTTATGGGGATTCCCTTGTATGATATTTGTTTCTGTTAATGCTTTTTCATTGCCTTCAATATTTATCAGTTTGTTTAATATGTGTCTTGGAATATTCCTCCTTGGGTTCATCCTGTATGGGATTCTCTGTGCTTCCTGAACTTGAGTGAGTGTTTCCTTTCTCATGTTAGGGAAGTTTTCATCTATAATATCTTCAAACTATTTTCTCAAGCCCTTCCTCTTTCTGTTTTTCTCTTCTGGGACCCCTATAATGTGATTCTTGGTCTGTTTAATATTGTCCTAGATGTCTCTGAGACTACCCTCGTTTCTTTTTATTCTTTTTTCTTTATTCTGTTCTATGGCAGTGATGTCCACCACTCTGTCTTCCAGCTCACTTATTCATTCTTCTGCCTTAGTTGCTCTGCTATTGATTCCTTCTAGTGTATTTTTCATTTCAGTTAGTGTATTGTTCATCTCTGTTTGTTCTTTAAATCTTCTACCTCCTTGTTAAACATCTCTTGTAACTTCTTGATCTGTGCCTCCATTCTTTTTCCAAGATCATCTTTAGTATCATCATTACCCTGAATTCTTTTTCAGGTCAATTGCCTATCTCCTCTTCATTTAGTTGTTCTTCGGAGGTTTTAATCTTCTTATTTCTTTTGCAACATATTTCTCTGTCATATCATTTTGTCTTTCTATGTTTGTGGTCTCCTTTCCATAGGCCGCAGTATCTTAGTTCCTATTGCTTTTGATGTCTGCCCCCTCATGGTTGAGGTTGGTCAAGGGACATTTGCAGGCTTCCTGGTGGGAGGGACTGATGTCTGTCCACTGGTGGGTTGAGCTGGGTCTTGTCCCTCTGATGTGCAGGGCTGTGTCAAGCAGTGTGTTTTGAGGTGCCTGTTTGCTCAGTATGACTTTAGGCAGCCTGTCTCCTGGTGGGTGGGGCTGTGTTCCTATCTTAGTGGTTGTTTGGCCTGAGGCTTTCCAGCACTGGAGGCTGCACATAACTGGGTGGGGCTGGGACTTGCCAAAATGTGGACTTCCAGGAGAGATCACTCTTATTCCCTAGGGCTTCTGTTACCAGTGTCCTTGCCCCCACAGTGAGCTATAGTCAACCCTCACCTCCCCAGGAGACCCTTCAAGTATCCTAAGTTAGTGTAGCCCAGGTTCCTATGGAGGTGCTGCTTTGTGCTTGGTCCCAGTACACGTGAGACCTTGTGTGCACCCTCCAAGAATGGAGTCTTTGTTTCTCCCAGCCTTGTGGAACTTCTGCACTCAAGCCCCACTGGCCTTCAGGGCTAAATGCTCTGGGGGATCTTCCTACTGATACCAGATCCTCAGACAGTCTTGGAGTCCTATTTTATGTGGGTTTAATGATCCCTGTGTAACATTGTGGCTTTAACATTTTTTGGTGTAAGGGTAATTTTTAGTATAGATATCTGCCACCTCTTTCCTCAGTGTATGCTGGTCATTATCCCCTTGATGGGAGGTATGACTGATGTTGTGGCGACCAGAACCTGCAATGGATATTGAGCAGGGCCTCCCCTTTGCTCTGTGGTTGTCACTAACCTGTCAGAGGTGGGGTGTGCTCCCTAGTTTTTGGAGTAGAGACCCCCAGATATGTTTCTTAGCTGTGTTTCTGAGATGCACTCTGAAGTAGCCAGGATTGGAGCATTCCCACTGTGAGAGAAGCCACTGAGTATTCCTCCTCTGGAGCTTCACCTGTGGGTGTACTCTGTTGTGTTACCTTTCACCCACTGTACACTCTCTCAAATTACACTGTTGTCATTGCTCTCAGCCCCACTTTGATTGTGGGTATGCCACAAATTGTCCCTGGTGTCTCTCAGACATTGTTTTCAGCAGGCCACCAGCATAGATCCACTGATGTCAGGTCCCAGGATTACAGTAATCATAGATCTGGATTTGCTGTGGGTGCTATGGGGACAGCTCAGACTCTGGCCTGGCCTAACCCCCACATGTATGTGCCCACAAAGCCTACAGCTGCTAATGCTAGATCCATCTTGGCTGTGAGAGCACTTGTTGTCCATTCAGATGCTCTTTAGGTGCTGAGTTGACAAAGCCAGTTGTGGGGGTGTAAATTCGTGGGTTGTGGAGCTGCAAGGAGAGATTTCAGCTTTTCTTCCTTAGTTGTACGGCCCCTGGGGCTCAGTTATTGTTTCAGTCCCACCTCTGCCTGTGGGCCACCCACAGGGGTCTGCTCCCAAGGCTGCCTGGGAGCATATGAGTCTGCCCCAGCAAGAAGGGGGCAGCCAGGGTTATGATTATGCCCACTGCTGCAGGTACAGGGTGCAGAGGAGGTGGTGGCTGCTGGAGTTGTGGGAGTTCCAGTGGGGACAGGTTGTGAGGGGGAGCTGGTGACTGCAAGCATGAGAGACCCTGCCTCAGTGGGAGCCCTTTCTAGTACCTGTGGATGCAGGGGCCAGCGAGCGGGGAGAGAGGCTGCAATGGTGGCCCCACTCCTTGAACGTCACTCAACAATGGCACTTCACTTCTATGGCAGTCTGGGTTTCATCCACAAGCATTCCCAGTTGTGGATTTCCTCACTCCCATCCCCACAGACTATCTCCTCATAGTCAG
This sequence comes from Mesoplodon mirus, assembly GCF_964341445.2. Taxonomy (NCBI): domain Eukaryota; kingdom Metazoa; phylum Chordata; class Mammalia; order Artiodactyla; family Ziphiidae; genus Mesoplodon; species Mesoplodon mirus. The sequence continues at coordinate 75,143,014 of NC_138987.1, read as the reverse complement.
CTGCAGTCCTCTCTCTGGGTTCACTCTCCGAGCCCCACGTTCCACCACCCAGCACCCCTCTGCACAGGTGGACACAAGTCTCAGTCTGGGGCACACTGGGCCATGTCACAGACCATCTGTGTAGGTCTCACTCTGTCCTGCCTGCCACAGACCAGTTGCTGCACTCTCCTCCAATAGCCCCCCAAAACTCCCTTTCTCCCTGATGGTGAGGGGGCTTCTCTGGATGCAGGAACCTCTCTGTCTCCCTCACCACACCCCACAGGGGCACAGATTCATCCCGTTTCCTCTCCTCTTTCTTTTCCCTTCTTCTTTCTTTCATCCTTCCTGGTTACATGGGGATCCTTCTTGTCCTTTTAGGTGTCTGAGGTCCTCTGCACATGTACAGCTGGTGTTCTGTGAGAATTGTCCCATTTGTAGATATATTCTTGATGCACTTGTGGGAAGAGATGAACTCCACATCCTCCTACTCCTCCGCCATCTTGACTCCTTGCTCATTAATTTTTAAAGGAGTTTTGTCAATGTTTTATAAACTAGCTTTTTTTTTTCCTATGAGAGAACTTGTCCATACAAACTAGCCCATCACTAATAACAAATATGGGTTATCCTTCACCATTTCAATTGATTTATTCTAGTAGAGTAATGTTTATGAAATTACTGCCTTTGTGTGTAAAACTATAATGTACTGTGTAAAAATAGTATATATAATATTAATAAGAACAATCGGGAAAAATCAATGTTAATATTTTTATAACTAAGATATAGTGAGCACCTGTTATATATGATAAATATGGTAGACAATGTTTCTTTTATTGCCAAATTGACATGAAATATAATAACTTAGGCTGAAATTTTGTGAATTTCTATCCTCTAATGTGTTCCTATATATTTTTTTAGCTGAAAATTGATGGAGTGGTTCCCTTTCAGAAGAGGACTTGACGTTCTTAAACATTCATGTGCCTATATTTATACAAAGAATTTAACTCTTTCAATAGTAGTAATGCATCAAAGAATACGTTTATAATGTATTTTGAGTGGAAACACCACTATTTCTTTTGTCCTTGACTTACATAGTACACTTTCTCAGAGCTATATGGAGGTAAGCAGATTGAAAGATTTCAGAAGTCTAAAGTATAATATTTTATATAAAGCTCAAGAAATATTGCCTTATCTGAAACTGGCAAGATTAGTCTGGTATTCAGATTGAACAAACTGTGCTATGTATTTTAAAGTAATTTGATATATGATTAAGCAGGAATTGCTAAAATTTTATGAATGATAACATTCAGGAGCTTGTTAAATCCATCTTGTCTCTATGGGAACTGAATTTCTATATTTGTGTGAATTTAGGATATCTTATTTATTCATTAAAAGTCTACCACAGCGTATAATATCAGAGAGATTACCACCTCCTCCATTAAATGATGCTGTAGAGGAGAGGGCGTTGGAAAGTTCTGAGACCTCTTTTTGCACTATCATTCCATCTGCATTACAAATTTGTTCAAGAGAGTATCTGACCTCTTGCTAGTTTAGAACCTAATAAAAAGATAAGAAAATAACATATTATGCTAGAACACCATAAAAATAGTTTTTAAAAGTATTAATCAAAGTTTTAAACGAGTCATTTTATAAGTAAAGGTATTTGAATACAAAGGCAATCAGCAAGGTTATGAAGCTCCAAAGGAAGATATGACAGATTTTCAAGTTTAGCATCTTAATCTTCGCTGTCTTAATGACTCACCCTAACCAAGATCATGAGACATTTCAGCCTGTAATGTTGAATGCCAACTTGTTAGTTTATTTTAATTTCCAATGACACAAATAATTCCTAGTTAATCATTTTGAGTAGCATATTCCTTATACCAGAAACACTACAGGGGAAGCTAAACTCTCAGTGGGACTTTTATTTCAGGGGATACACATAGCTTCCAAGCAGTAAGGGCTACAAGTATGATATTATGTTTAATAACATTAGGTTGCAGGGCCTATGCATCCAGATCAATGAGATCAGGTAGTCTGACAGTAAGTTAAGATGTTTACAAGTGCCAACTCCATCTACCTTACTGACTCTGGATATGTAGATTCCTGGTTGACCAATCTCAGTTCAAAATGATGCATTGCTGGGCTTCCCTGGTGGCACAGTGGTTGAGAGTCCGCCTGCCGCTGCAGGGGACACGGGTTCGTGCCCCGGTCCGGGAGGATCTCACATGCCACGGAGCGGCTGGGCCCGTGAGCCATGGCCGCTGAGCCTGTGAGAGGCCCGCATACCGAAAAAAAAAAAAAACTCATTTGCATGATAGATTATGGAATTTTAGAAATATGTGATAGAAGTTAAGATAATACAATCACATAATCATATCTTATAGACTTTGTCCTAGATTTCTATAATTTAAAAATATTTGTTGATTATATTGTAAGTTTGAGTCATTATATAACTATTTGGTAACAAAATATATTTCCAAATAGTATAGCACAGAATATGTGAGTTTTAAATTGAGTGATTCTGACAGATACTGTACAATACGTTAAACACATTGATACACATTGTGGAAAATTTCACTTATTACTATTTCTGAAATTTTGTTTGGCTTCAATTGCCAAGAAATGTTGATTACATTTTTGCTAACTGATTAACTATTATCTCTTTGCTCCAAATCCACCTTTGTATACTCTCCTCTGTGGTTCTGTGTTTCTGTGGTTCTGGAGCAGAAACTGCAAACTACATTACCGGACTCCTTTGCTGAAATGTTTCTGCCAATAGGAGGTACTAGGGCAGTGGTTCTGAACCTTGGCTGCATTTTGGAATCATCTGGGGAAATTTGAAGACTACTACTGCCTAATTTCCATGCCCTCAAATTAATATTTTATTATTTTCAAGTGAGGACTGGGCATCAGGTTTTTTTAATTAAGTGATTCTAATGAACAGGTAAGATTAAGAATTTTTACAATATAGGATAGCAGTCAGGGAGAAGGTCTTTCCTCCTGCTTTTGATCTTTCTTCTTTTATTGCCACTTGCACAGCAGCTTTCACCCCAGGAGGGGCAGTTAGCTCCTGTTTCCAGTCTCCTTCAGGCACTTCCAGAATATCTTTCATGTGTCCCCTCAAGGATACCAGCAAAAGCTCAGTGATGCCACTACCCCTTCCTCAGATGCCTGAGAATTCTCCTTCAAGCTCTTAAGGTAGTAGTATCACCCAAGATACATCTTTCCTTCAAAAATCTGAGCACGTATTTCACAAAGCCTTACCTCTGAGCTTCTAATTTCTGAGATCCCCAATCTTTTCTTTTATTCCACCAGCTTTGGGGTAGTACCCTACTCTATAGTTTTAATCTCTGAGTTATATCAGCATTTCCCTTTTGCTCTTTCAATACTCAAAAACTTGTGTAACCATTTTTCTCTATTAAAGCTCTTTTGTGGAAATATAGATGTTTTCTATTTTCTTTGCTGGATCCAACTGTACCTATACTTTTTCTTAACTATTTCAATTATATTGCTCTAATAGTCATAGATTAAATAGGAAATTGGAAGATAATGGATTACTGAATTAGATTTAAGGGGAAATTTTCTCCAGCCCCCTCACTCAAGTAAATGAAATTCAAAAAGAGAAAGTTTACCTAGGAACCTGATTGTAACTTGTAACATCTAGAACTGCTTATCGTGGTATGTGACCAAGAGGTATAAGTGGCGTCTTAATAAAAAATGAATACATTGTTGTTTATTATTCTGTTTTTACAAGAGCAACAAGATATTGTTTAACATATGGACTATAATTAAGAATATGGTTTTTAAGACAAGCATTCAAGGAAATAAGTTGACAATATTTTAAATATTTTAATCTAGATGTTACATTTAAATGTTACATTAAATAGATTAAAAGAAGTTTATATATATTTTCCATGTGGAAATTTTCAATGACAATTATTTTACTATTTATCTATCTTCAATACATGGCTATTTAGGATTTGTATAGGGAATAATTGGATCATTTAAAATGTGATCAGTATTTTTTCTGCTTTCTTTGTTTTATGTCCAGCACCAATGCTATATACTCAAAAATAATGATTGGTTATTCATGATAGCTATCCAAAACAATATAGAATTACCTCTATCAAAGGAAATGGATAATACTGTGGGATTATGGTATAATTTATGAGAGGTGCTTAACTTTTAAAAAGTTACACGTCATTCCCCCCTTTCCCAAGAGCTCTCTGTGGTGAGTGTGACAGATATTCATAAACTCTATCCTTGCTTTACAGTCTAAGATATTGGAGACATTTTCTAGTTAGAATCAGAACTAAATAAAATACATACATGTCATGTCTATATTCTAGATGTAAAATCACAGTTTACTTTTAAATAATCAAATTAAATTAATTGACCAAATTAAATCAAAATAAAAATAGTACGATTTTTTTCGAAAAAATAATGCATTTAAATAGATATTTATACTAATGGATTCAAAGGATAGGCACTAAAACTATAAGAGCTCAAAAAACCAAATCTCTGTAAGCAAGGAATTAAAGATAACTTGTAGTTATGTATTTTATGAAAAATATACATAGTTGAAAATTTTCTGCAGATGAATAACAATACATAGAGTGACAGGGAGACCCAATTTATTTGGAGAGAAACAAATAAAACATACATATTATATAGTGACAAGTGCTTCTTGTATGATGAATGCCACCTCCTTCATAATTAAACTCCTTGAGGCACCAGAATTATTTGAGTTATACAACAAGGCTGAGAATAATCAGTTTCCTATAATAGTTATAATGTATTATATTTTGAATGCATTTTTCCATTCTATATTAAATAATAGAAACTTCATCTTAGTTTTCAGCAGAGGGCACTAGAACACATCATGGAACAAAATAATCTAATGGAATAAAGTCATCAACACATGGAATATAGTTTTTTAAATGTCCTACATTTAACATAAGACAGTTAAAAATAAATAAACTTATTAACATTTTTTTAAAGTCAGTATTTCACATAATAAATTTGTCAAAATTCCGTTTCAGTTGCAATCCTCAAAATTCCTACTTTGTTCTTTCAAACATGATGCAAGTAAAGTATTATGATTCGGTGACAATGTAGATTGCTCATTTATATGGATTAGGTATCCAGATATGATAAAAAAAATTTAACAGCTCTTTAATAAACTGTTTTTCTGTCTTTTACACATAACGAATAGATTTGCCCAGACTCAGAAACTGACATTCTTTTTTGTTCTGTACGGTTATTTAAAATATGTATCATGTGGAAACATTCTACTTTGTTTCTACTATAAACCAGATGATAAAGCTCCTTTGTATCATCACACGTAGTAGAGATTGCAAGATTTCTCATGGCTTTAATAACAAGCTTTTATGAGTATTCAATAAAGGAAGTAACTTGTCACTTAAGTAAGACAGCTGTAATAGTTACATATTATTATAAAATTGAGACTAAAGCTCTTTTGAAGACTTTAGCTTCAAATTAAGACAAAATGCAGGATTATTTTAAAACGACAACCAAAATGAGAATACTGAGTAATTATTGTGATTGTTTTGTTTTCATGAACATATTTTGATGTGTCTTTTTGAACATAAAATGAATACATTTTAAATGAAAGCAAGTTGTATGAATAGTTTAATTATTTATTTTTTGTATTGGTCTGTAATGAACATAAGAATCTTGTGACATAATAATTTATAGTAGAAATTCTAATATACATATCTTCCTATCCATTCTCATGATTTCACTAATAAATGATACTTGAATTCTAATTTTTATTTATTTTGTAACATCAGTGCACATTTCATAATTTATTGTCCTTCTGTGGGGAAAGAACATCTTTGATGCTTTCAGTGTTTGAAAATGTGGGCATTTATAAATGCAGAATGGTGAGTCACACATTTAATTAAATCAAATTTCTTTGTGTATTTAAAACTCAGGGAGACAAATTTCCTTATTGAAAAAATGATCCAGTTTATGCAGAATGTACAGCAAGAAAATGTATAGAGCAACAAGTTTTAAATGTTATTTTTGCTTTGCATAATGAATGTATTATGATCAAAATAAAGCAAAACATAGTATTAAGCCAAGCTGCTCACATATTTCTTATTCTACTCCATGGGAACGAGAAGAGCCAGAAGAAGTGGTAATTTTTTTAAATAAAAAAATAATGCCCAAAATAAACAACAGTTACAAATAGAAACAAAAACTATAATCATAATCTGATAAGACCAAAGATGTTTTCTGGCACTTTGAGTTACCATGAAAATGAAGTCAAGTAGTTTTTGGTGTACAACAAAACAGAGAGAGAGAAATACAGAGATTGCCCATATATGCCTTGCCCCCATACATGCATAACCTCCACCATTATTAACATCATGTACAAGAATGGTACATTTTTTTTTAACCAAGGTTGAACCTACATTGACACATCATCTTCATCCAAAGTCCATAGTTTACCTTAGAGTCTATAGATCAAGTTGGGAAGAACTGACACCTTGACAACATTGAGACTTCATATCCATGAAAATGGGATATTTCTCCTTTTTGATTTTATTCATCAGAATTGTGGTTTTCCTCATATAGATATTGCACACATTTTGTTATATTTATGCCTAAGTATTTCATTTTCAGAGTGCTAATGTAAATAGTACTGTGTTTATTACTTTTAAATTCCACTTTTTCGTTGTTAGCATAGAGGAAAACAATTGACTTTTGTATATTAACCTTGAATCCTGAAACATTGCTCTAATTGCTTATTAGTTCCAGGAGATATCTTGCTGATTCTCATAGATTTTCTACATAGATGATCATGTGATCTGTGAACAAAGACATTTTTCATCTTCCTTCCCAATCTGTATAGCTTTTATAATCTTTTGTTGCCTCATTGCATTAATGAGGACGTCCAGTACAAAGTTGAAAAAGGATGGTGAGAGGAGTTATCTTTTCCTTGTACCTGATCTTAGTGGGAAAGCTTCAGGTTTCTCACCATTACGTGTGACGTTAGCTGTAGGTATTTTGTAGATTGTCTTTATCAAATTGAGAGTGTTCCATCTATTCTTATTTCACCGAGAGCTTTTATTATGAATGAGTATTGGATTTTGTCAAATGCTTTTTTCTGCATCTATTGATATGATCATGTAATTTTTCTTAGTCTGTTAATGTGATTTATTGCATTAATTGATTTTTTTAATGGTCAACCAGGCTTGCATATCTAGGATAAATCCCACTTAGTTGTGTTGTATAATTCTTTGTATACATTGTTGGATTCAATTTGCTAAAATCTTGTTGAGGATTTTTGTGTTCATATTCATAAGAGATATTGATATGTAATTATCTTTTCTTGTAATGTCTTTGTTTCAGTCTTATGGTAATGTTGGCCTCATAGAATAAAAGATATTCTTAAAATTCACAACTGCATTGAAAATTTGTGGATCAGGCAATATGATATCCTGTCAACTTTGATCCTTCTATCATAAATTAAGTGGAGTTACAATTTTCCTCCTTCATATGTCATATTTTCAAATGACATTTGGTCTGAATAATTGTTAGCAGTACTATTTATGTTCATATATCTATTTGCTCAGATATCTTATTTGGTGCAGGACATTTTAAGGGTTTTTGCAATCCTTGTACAATTAAATGACATCAATTTTTTCACTTTTATAAATGTGGAAGCTAAAGCATGAAACTTTTAAATAACAAAATAAAAATCAGTGCTAAGTCAATAACAGACTCAGAACTAGTTAGGTCTATTTTTTTCTCACCTTGCTGACAAAAACAAAACAAACAAATAAAAACTCAAGAAAGGGCTTCCCTGGTGACGCAGTGGTTGAGAGTCCGCCTGCCGATGCAGGGGATGCGGGTTTGTGCCCCGGTCCGGGAAGATCCCACATGCCGCGGAGCAGCTGGGCCTGTGAGCCACGGCCGCTGAGCCTGCGCGTCCGGAGCCTGTGCTCCGCAACGGGAGAGGCCACAACAGTGAGAGGCCCGCGTACCGCAAAAAAACAAAAACAAAAACAAAAACAAAAACAAAAAAAAACAAAAAAAAAAACCTCAAGAAAAAATCCATAGAAGTAATTGAAGAACTGTGATATTCAACACAGATAATACACTGTTGTTGCTTTAAAATGTTAAACTTGGTCTGTGACTGAGTTATGTTAGTAATAAGCCCAGGTTATTTATGTAGTAAGGCTATATATCTCAGGCTTATACAAAATAAGTCTTTGACTTTTTTATAATTTTCTCTGCAAAGATAACTCTGTCAGTATCTTTAAAGGAACATGGTTATACCTGGAAAAAATGTTTTTACTTCTTATCATTTCTAACATTCCTTTCTTTTTCCCCAGCTCACTACACACACAGCTAAAATTTTGCCTAGAGCCCATAAATTCTGAGTTGTCCTCAAAACAGAGTAAAACAGAAAAAAAATCCAGCCAAAGGAGATGGAAAGGAGAGCTGGAAGCATTTTAAAATTTCTTTTTATGTCTGCTAACTCATTCTCATTAAGACTATCTTCTGATTCTTAATAAGACCAATATAATTTTCCTTTAAACTCTGCTCACATGGTCCCATACTTATTTTTATAGTTAATGTTGAGTGGTCCTTTACTAGAACTCTCAAACTAGGTTTTAAGTTAGTGGTAATTTACAAACTTTCAGGTGTGGAGGAAAATGGGGAAGAAGTCCAGAAATAATTGTCATTGACTAGGAATTGTCTTATGTATTCTTTTTATTAAAACTTAATTTCAGTAGAATCAAGTAGTGAGTAATATCAAAAGAGGATTTTTATTAATTTATAAGCTCCTTCAGCATGGTGATTGAATAGATTTATCTCCCTCTTTGGGAAAATTTATTTATTCTTAAAGTATAGATTCAAGTAAATAGGTATGAAACAAATCAACAGTGTTTTTCATTTTCTTCACCTATTAAGCTTCACTTTCAAATCAGAGAAGGATAAATGTATTCAGGAATTTAAAGAATCACCTTTACTTCCTGCCCTTACATAGCATCATTCCTCGTCACTATTCTACCTAAAGGAGGAACCCTTCTATTTTCATATGCCTCCAGAAGAAAAAAAAATTTTTTTTTCTGTGATCATTAGAGTATACTATTGGCTAAGAACAAAACAAGTGTAGGAGATATGGCATTGGTTCTCTAAGAACTTTTGTTTGAAAAATGGTTATTATTAAGATGTGGGGTTAAGAACTGTTCTTATCTCTGTACTTCCTTTTCCTTTTGATGTATGCAGGATCAAATAAAACTAGCCATCAGGTGGGAAAAATAAAAGACACGGCTGTCTCAGTAAAGAACTTGCTCCACTGTCGAATTCCATTCTTGTTGTTGGTTCTTCCTAACCCTTCCCAGGTCTTTGGCTACACTGTTTCTCTTGATTTACTGACAGCTGACCTCCTTATTCAAGTGAAAGTTTTGTCCTGACTTTTTCCTCCTTTACTCTTTACCTCTTTGTTCTTTTGTGTGTGTGTCCAAATCTCAGCATGACTTTAGATGAATAAGAAATTTTAAATAATTTGGGTTTAAACTTTAGAGAAAATTACTGAAAACATACTAAACAAGTAAATTTATATTACATAATTTACTTACCTTATCTTCACTCTATCATAGTTTTATTATAGTATGAACACTTAACATAAGATGCATCCTTTTAACAAAATTTTGTGTACAATACAATATTAATAACTATAGGCATAATGTTGTACAGAAGACCCCTAGAACTTATTAATCTTGCAAAACTGAATGTTTTTTTACTCAATGAGTAGCAAGTATTTACTTCCATCTCCCTGTAGCCCCTGGCAACCATCATTCTACTCTCTCTTTCTATGAATCTGACTCATAGAAATACTATATAAATACTAAATAAATAAATACTTATATGATACCTCATATAAGTAGAATCATGCACTATTTTTCCTTCTGTTGCTGGCTTATTTCACTAAGCATAATATCCTCAGGGTTCATCTCTTATATTTCCATTCACCTTTGAAGAAATTTCAAACTCACTGGCTAACTTTTCTAATGATTTCTATAACTCTAACCTTTCAGATGTATGAAGCATTTTTTTTTCAAACATTCACTTCCTCTTTAGATCTGTGATCATCATTGTGTATCATCAGTAGTCCAAGAATTATTAAGTCTCCCTTGTCAAATTGGTGACTGGTATTTTGTCTTGGAACTCCTACCATCCTATTCTTCCTGACACTATGTTATTGTCATTCTGAGCCTTCCCTGACTGTACTTTATTCTGTTTTGTATTCCCCTAAGTATTATTGCTTCCCAGTCCTCAGACCACTGTGCTTATTTCAGTCAGACTGTTTTTTTCATGATAATTGAAATATTAGAGAACATAAAATTACACTGGAAAGACTGTTGGACTTTGAATCAAATACCAAGAGTACAAATTCAGGCCTCTTTGTTCACTACTTATGTTATCATAGGCTAATCAATTGATCTTTCCAAGCCTTAGTTTTCTCATATTTTAAATTAAAATAATGGTAATAAAATCTTCCTTGAATAATTTTTTATGAAATTCATATGAGTTTTTATGTGTAAAAATAATCAAAACTATATTTTAAAACAGAAGCTCTTTGAGGGCAGAGATTATGATTTATTTATCTTTTTACAATAATGTACCTAATAGGCTATATTTGTTCAACTGAACAAGTGATGAAAATAAATGAATTTATTTATAGGATTTCTAACTCTAAATGTTAATTATTAAAATATTATAAGACTGACCCACTTAATTCAATAGACACTTATAGAGTAGATACTAGGTACAATGCACCTGACTATATTTTGTAGGTAATACAAATGAATAAATACTTTATTCAAAGGAGCTCACAGTCACAGAAATTGTAGAACACTGGAACCCAAAGAGACTTTCTAGCTCAGCCCCTTCATTTTACATATGTGGGAAGTGAGGCACAGGGAATTTAACTAACTTTTCCAGGGTGAAAAAGCTATTAAACTACAAAATGCAGTAGAATTTTGTAGCATGTGTACAAATAACAAGTACATGGCAGATTGTGAGATATGTATGACAGAAACACAAACAATGCTCTATGATTTTATGGGACTCTGTGTTGTATAGTGAAAAGAGCTCCACCATAAAGACCTTCCCAGATCACTATTTACAATGTGACCTTTAAAAGTTGTTTAAAGCCTGAGAATAAGTTTTTTCCATTTGTAAAAATAGCAGCATAATAAAGACATTGCAATATTGTGTGAGTTTTTGACACAAAATAAACACTTGATAGTGGTAATTATTATTTTTGTGATGAGTCTATAGTATTTTATAAATTTAAACAACAAATAAATGAGATTTTTAAATATCCTAAGCCAATTTTATGTTTGTGTATGTATATGTACACAGACACACTTGCATGTGCATGCTTAGTATTTAATTTCTTTCAAACTTAGAAAGTTCCATTTTGTGAACTGGTATATTAAGGATTTGTCAAGCCTAATAGCAGATGAGATATTCCTGCTCCATAAGAATTAGAAGGCAGTGCATATCCATGATAGAGGAAAGCTTAGATCAGAGATCAAAAATTAGACCTCAGCTTGATAATAAATGTATTTGGGAAAAGGAAGGGAGATTACAGTTAAGTATAAGATGGTTCATCTCACCTCCATTGCCAGAAGTAACTTTAGTTCAATGCATTCCTAAGACCAAAGGGGAAAAAATTGAGTTGAATAACAAAGTAATGAAAGAAATTACTAAATAAAGAGTTAAACTGAGGTCATGCCTTAAAATCACGTAACTTCAATGGTACAGTTCGGAGTCAGAAAGCACACCTTCTGAAACTGGCAAAGTCATATATCTTAAAGCTTTATGTAAACTCTATTATAAAGTATATTTTCAATGTCCAAATGACAACATTAATTAAAATTATGCAGCTTTTAACTAAAGTGGGGAGAGAAGAATATGTAGATCCTTGCTGAATTTGGATTTGTAAATAAGAAATAGGTAATTCTGACAAGGGGAAAGTTCATTTTTCACACTTCTTTTACATCTGAATGATAAATCACTATCAAGAAATTCAAGTTCTAGAATGGATTCTTAATAGATTAAAAATAGCAAATAGTGATAGTATAAGGTTAAGTCATAAGGACTTAGTGATGCATTGCATAAAATGTGTGTGAGAAGTGTCAAAGATCATCTCCACGTGTTTAGTAAGTGACAGAGCCCTTCACTGCCCCTGGAAACACCAGAGAAAGAGTAAGTTTGATTTTTGACATGACCAGATGCTTTTGAGACATTCACTGGAACTGATGATTACATTGATGGATACAGGCCTCTGAAACTCAGTGAAGTGAAGAAGGGAGAGCATAGTTTAAATATGGTAGATTAGAGATAGCTGCAAATTCTTTGACACTTGAACCTCTGAGAAGTCTATGTTCCCTTCTCTAAGAACAGGGTGGGTTCTCTGCATTGACAAGTAAGAAAATACTCAAAATGATTCTGTGACAGTTTCTAGGCCCAGGCCTCAAGAAACTGGTAGTTTCCAATCCCTGTCTCTTGAAATATTTTCACTAGGGGAAAACAGTTGTCACATAAGCCTGCCTTACGGTGGTATGAGGAAGTCAAACTTCCCCTTGTGGAAAAACCACAAGGAAGAGGAAAAAAAGCTCAACCAACCTGTGCTATTCCAACCATCCAGCTCAGGTGCCTAACATGTGAGTGAAGAAGCCATCTTGAACATTCCTTATTGCATAGTGGTAGAAAGTACAGCAAAACTGTCACCTGACGTAATATGAAAAATAGAAATTTCATCTAATAAAATGATGGATCTGGCTGAGGAAATTTCCAGACAGAATGTCAAAAGTGTCAGCTGGTTTCTTTTATTTGCTAATCATTAGGTACAGAAAGAGAGAAATGATATAAAGAATTAATTATTCACTCATTATGAGGAATTTAAAGACAATATAAAGGAGTCAAAACTTGCTGAGTTAGAAAATAAAACTGTTTTATTCCCCGTCTCTTCTAACAAAATATTTTCAAAGTAAGAAAGGGCATCAGGGCAGAAATTAAATCCAGGGTGCTATTAGGAAAACATGGTTTCCAGATAAAGATGACCCAAAACTGTGATTGTAAAAACCCAAAAGTGTGATTGTAAACCTTTGTTAAGAGCACAAAAAGATGTAAGGGCATGACTTGCAGACACTTGTAATTGAGCAGTATAGTTTCTAAGAATCTTAGTGGTCTTCTGGAGGGACATCTTCTCAGAACCAAAATTTAGTACATAGATAATTTTTGAATGAATGAGCTGGGAATCAGAAACTTCATAGAGAAATGCTTGGCAAACATTCTCTAACAAGAGGGAAGTGAATCACTATTTCATACCGTGCAAAATGTCAAAGGAGTAATTAGTCACAACAGACATCCCTGTGAGCAATGTCAAACAGGAACCTGGGCCTTCATAATTAATAAGAACCCTTCCAGATGGCTGTTCTCAGCCCTAGTAGGGTTACAAATGAAAGTCTGGAAATGGGCAAATATTTCTGAACACACCAATATGAGAATAGCAAATATTACTTTAATAACTAGGTAAGAAAGTACAGAGTTCACTATAGGTCCTTGGATAAACGGTTTTCTTTCAGTGCACACATTAGTGATCATTTCAAAGGGGGAAGCCTGAGAGAGTCAAACTCCATTGCAGTTTCTCTTTTTTTACTTTTTTAAAATTGAAGTATAGTTGAATTACAAAATTGTGTTAGTTTCAGTGTATAGCATAGTGATTCAGCTATTTTTTCTAATTATATTCCATTTTAGGTTATTATAAGATATTGAATATAAATCCCTGTGCCAAACAGTAAGTTCTTGTTGCTTGTCTGTTTTATGTATAGTACTTTGTATCTGTTAATCTCATACTCCTAATGTGCCCCTCCTCCCTCCACTCCCTCTCTCGGTAACCGTAAGTTTTTTATGTATGTGAGTCTTTTTCTGTTTTGTACATATATTTATTTATATTATTTTTTAGATTCCACATATAAATGATATCATATAGTATTTGTCTTTCTCTAAGTATAATATTCTTCAGGTCCATCCATATTGCTATAAATGGCAATATTTTATTCTTTCTTAAGGCTGAGTAATATTCTACTGTAGATATATATATATATATATATATATATACATACAAACACACACACCATATTTTAAGACAATTGCCTGTTGATGGACAATTGGGTTGTTTCCATGTCTTGGCTATTATAAATAGTACTGATATGAACATAGTGGTATGTGTATCTTTTTTGAATTAGGGCTTTCATTCTTTTCTCTTTTTTTTTTTCTGGATATATACCCAGGAGTAGAATTACTGGATCATATGGTAACGCTAGTTTTTTGAGGAACCTCCATACTATTTTCCATAGTGACTGCACCAATTCACAATTCCACCAACAGTATAGGAGGGTTCTCTTTTCTCCACACCCTCTCCAGCATTTAATATTTGCAGACATTTTGATGATAGCCATTCTGATTGGTGGGAGATGATATCTCATTGTGATTATGATTTGTATATCTCTAATAATTACCAATGTTGAAGATCATTTCATGTGCTTATTGGCAATTGGTATGTTTTCTTTGTAAAAATATCTATTTAGGTCTTCTGCCTAATTTTATATTGCTTTTTTTATATTGAGTTATATGAGCTGTTTGTATATTTTGGATATTAAACCCTGTTGGCTGCATCATTTACAGATATTTTCTTCCATTCTGTAAGTGGTCTTTTTGTGTTGTGGATGGTTTCCTTTGCTGTGCAAATGCTTTTAAACTTGATTCAGTCCCATTTAAACAAAAATATTTTTTTGCTTTTAATTCTTTTTATTTTTTACTTTCAATTCTTTTTTTGGTAATAGATTCTATTTATTTACTTATTTATTTTTATGTTCTCATTAGTTATCTATTTTATACATTGTATCAATAATATAAATATGTCAATCCCCATCTCCCAATTTATCTCCCAATTTATTTAACCCCAAGGGGGTTACCAAGCCCCCCTTGGTAACCATATGCTTTTTCTTTACGTCTGTGTCTCTATTTCTGCTTTGCAAATAAGATCATCTATACCATTTTTTTAGATTCCACATATATACGTTAGTATACAATATTTGTTTTTCTCTTTCTGACTTACTTCATTCTGTATGACAGTCTCTAGGTCCATCCACGTCTCTACAAATGACCCAGTTTTGTTTCTTTTAATGGCTGAGCAATATTCCATTGTATATATATACACATCTTCTTTATCCATTCCTCTGTTGATGGACATTTAGGTTGCTTCCATGTCCTAGCTATTGTAAATAGTGTTGCAATGAACATTGAGGTGCATGTGTCTTTTTGAATTTTGGTTTTCTCTGGGTATGTGCCCAGGAGTGGGATTCCTGGGTCATATGGTAGTGTTAGTTTTAGATTTTAAGGAACCTCCATACAGTTCTCCATAGTGGTTGTATCAATTTACATTCCCACCAACAGTGCAAGAGGGTTCCCTTTTCTCCACACCTTCTCCAGCATTTATTTTTTTTATTATTATTATTTTTTTTTTTGCTGTACGCGGGCCTCTCACTGCTGTGGCCTCTCCCGTTGCGGAGCACAGGCTCCGGACACACAGGCTCCGCGGCCATGGCTTGCGGGACCAGCCGCTCCGCGGCATGTGGGATCTTCCAGGATCGGGGCACGAACCCATGTCCCCTGCATCGGCAGGCAGACTCTCAACCACTGCGCCACCAGGGAAGCCCTCCAGCATTTATTGTTTGTAGGTTTTTTGATGATGGCCATTCTGACCAGTGTGAAGTGATAACTGATTGTAGTTTTTATTTGTATTTCTCTAATAATTAGTGATGTTGAGTATCTTTTCATGTGTCTCTAGACCATCTCTATATTTTCTTTGGAGAAATGTCTATTTAGGTCTTCTGCCCATTTTTTGATTGGGTTGTTTGGGGTTTTTTATTTTTTGGTATTGAGCTGCATGAGCTGTTTACATATTTTGGAGATTAATCCTTTATCAGTTGCTTCATTTGCAAATATTTTCTCCCATTCTGAGAGTTGTCTTTTTGTCTTTTTTATGGTTTCCTTTGTTGTGCAAAAAATTTTACGTTTAAAAGCTTAGATCCCATTTGTTTAGTTTTGTTTTTATTTTCAATACTCTAGCAGGCGGGTCAAAATACATCTTGCTATTAGGTCATCTTGCAATTTATGTCAAAGAGTCTTCTACCTATGTTTTCTTTTAAGAGATTTATAGTGTCTGACCTTACATTTAGGTCTTTAATACATTTTGAGTTTATTTTTGTGTATGGTGTTAGGGTGTGTTCTAATTTCATTCTTTTACAGGCAGCTGTCCAGTTTTCCCAGCACAACTTATATATATGACAAACCCACACCAAACATTATACTCAATGGTGGAAAACTGAAAGCATTTCCTCTAATATCAGGAACAAGACAAGGATTCCACTCTCACCATTATTATTCAACATAGTTTTGGAATTCCTAGCCATAGCAATCAGAGAATAAAAAGAAATAAAATGAATACAGATTGGAAAAGAAGAAGTAAAACTGTCACTGTTTGCAGATGGCATGACACTATACATAGAAAATCCTAAAGATTGCATCAGAAAACTACTAGAGCTAATGAATGAATTTGGTACAGTTGCAGGATACAAAATTAATACACAGAACTCTCTTGCATTCCTATACACTAACAACAAAAGATCAGAAAGAGAAATTAAGGAAACAATCCCATTCACCATTGCAACAAAAAGAATAAAATACCTAGGTTTAAACCTACCCAAGGAGGCAAAAGACCTGTATGCAGAAAACTACAAGGCACTGATGAAAGAAATCAAAGACAGAACACAAACAGATGGAGAGATATACCATGTTCTTGGACTGGAAGAATTAATATTGTGCAAATGACTATACTACCCAAAGCAATCTACAGATTCAATTCAATCCCTAAAAATTTACCAATGGCATTTTTCAGAGAACTAGAACAAAAAACTTTACAATTTGTATGGAAACACAAAAGACCATAAATAGCCAAAGCAATTTTGAGAAAGAAAAATGGAGCTAGAGGAATCAGGCCCCCTGACGTCAGAGTACACTACAAAGCTACAGTAATCAAGACAGTATGGTATTGCTCACTCCCCAGAGTAAGGGTCCACCCATGCAGACCTTCTCTTTCTTACAGATCCCTCCCAGGAGCTCAGGTTCCAACCTGATACCTTTTTTTCTGTCCTACTCATTTATGTGGAGATATTTCTTGAAGCTTTGGTTGTATAGAAGTTCTGCCAGTTTTCAATTAATCTCCCATGAGAATTGTTCCACATGTAGATGTATTTTTTTTTATGTGTTGAGACATGCTTTATTACTTCCAGGGGAAATACATATTGTTTTCATATTTAAGCCAATTTTTAATTTTTTTTTATTTTTTTATTTTTTATTTTTTTTATTAGTTTCTGCTTTATAACAAAGTGAATCAGTCATACATATACATCTGTTCCCACATCCCTTCCCTCATGCATCTCCCTCCCTCCCACCCTCCCCATCCCACCCCTCCAGGCGGTCACAAAGCACCGAGCTGATCTCCCTGTGCTCTGCGGCTGCTTCCCACTATCTATCTACCTTACGTTTGGTAGTGTATATATGTCCATGCCTCTTTTTCGCTTTGTCACAGCTTACCCTTCCCACTCCCCATATCCTCAAGTCCATTCTCAAGTAGGTCTGTGTCTTTATTCCCGTTTTACCCCTAGGTTCTTCATGACATTTTTTAAATTCCATATATATGTGTTAGCATATGGTATTTGTCTTTCTCTTTCTGACTTACTTCACTCTGTATGACAGACTCTAGGTCTATCCACCTCATTACAAATAGCTCAGTTTCATTTCTTTTTATGGCTGAGTAATATTCCATTGTATATATGTGCCACATCTTCTTTATCCATTCATCCGATGATGGACACTTAGGTTGTTTCCAGTTCCGGGCTATTGTGAATAGAGCTGCAATGAACATTTTGGTACATGTCTCTTTTTGAATTATGGTTTTCTCAGGGTATATGCCTAGTAGTGGGATTGCTGGGTCATATGGTAGTTCTATTTGTAGTTTTTTAAGGAACCTCCATACTGTTCTCCATAGTGGCTGTACCAATTCACATTCCCACCAGCAGTGCAAGAGTGTTCCCTTTTCTCCACACCCTCTCCAGCATTTATTGTTTCTAGATTTCTTGATGATGGCCATTCTGACTGGTGTGAGATGATATCTCATTGTAGTTTTGATTTGCATTTCTCTAATGATTAATGATGTTGAGCATTCTTTCATGTGTTTGTTGGCAGTCTGTATATCTTCTTTGGAGAAATGTCTATTTGCGTCTTCTGCCCATTTTTGGATTGGGTTGTTTGTTTTTCGGCTATTGAGCTGCATGAGCTGCTTATAAATTTTGGAGATTAATCCTTTGTCAGTTGCTTCATTTGCAAATATTTTCTCCCATTCTGAGGGTTGTCTTTTGGTCTTGTTTATGGTTTCCTTTGCTGTGCAAAAGCTTTGAAGTTTCATTAGGTCCCATTTGTTTATCTTTGTTTTTATTGCCATTTCTCTAGGAGGTGGGTCCAAAAGGATCTTGCTGTGATTTATGTCATAGAGTGTTCTGCCTATGTTTTCCTCTAAGAGTTTGATAGTTTCTGGCCTTACATTTAAGTCTTTAATCCATTTTGAGCTTATTTTTGTGTATGGTGTTAGGGAATGATCTAATCTCAAACTTTTACATGTCCCTGTCCAGTTTTCCCAGCACCACTTATTGAAGAGGCTGTCCTTTCTCCACTGTACATTCCTGCCTCCTTTATCAAAGATAAGTTGGCCATATGTGCGTGGGTTTATATCTGGGCTTTCTATCCTGATCCACTGATCCATCTTTCTGTTTTTATGCCAGTACCACACTGTCTTAATTACTGTAGCTTTGTAGTATAGTCTGAAGTCAGGGATCCTGGTTCCTCCAGCTCCGTTTTTCGTTCTCAAGATTGCTTTGGCTATTCGGGGTCTTTTGTTTTTCCAAACAAATTTTGAAATTTTTTGTTCTAGTTCTGTGAAAAATGCCAGTGGTAGTTTGATAGGGATTGCATTGAATCTGTAGATTGCTTTGGGTAGTACAGTCATTTTCACAATATTGATTCTTCCAATCCAGGAGCATGGTATATCTCTCCATCTATTTGTATCATCTTTAATTTCTTTCATCAGTGTCTTATAATTTTGTGCATACAGGTCTTTTGTCTCCTTAGGTAGGTTTATTCCTAGATATTTTATTCTTTTTGTTGCAATGGTAAATGGGAGTGTTTTCTTGATTTCATTTTCAGATTTTTCATCATTAGTGTACAGGAATGCCAGAGATTTCTGTACATTAATTTTGTATCCTGCTACTTTACCAAATTCATTGATTAGCTCTAGTAGTTTTTCGGTAGCATCTTTAGGATTCTCTATGTATAGTATCATG
The DNA here is from genome assembly GCF_964341445.2 of Mesoplodon mirus. Taxonomy (NCBI): domain Eukaryota; kingdom Metazoa; phylum Chordata; class Mammalia; order Artiodactyla; family Ziphiidae; genus Mesoplodon; species Mesoplodon mirus. The sequence goes on along the minus strand of NC_138987.1, from coordinate 75,123,518 downwards.
TCATTTGCAAACAGTGACAGCTTTACTTCTTCTTTCCCGATTTGGATTCCTTTTATTTCCTTTTCTTCTCTGATTGCTGTGGCTAAAACTTCCAAAACTATGTTGAATAAGAGTGGTGAGAGTGGGCAGCCTTGTCTTGTTCCTGATCTTAGTGGAAATGGTTTCAGTTTTTCACCATTGAGGACAATGTTGGCTGTGGGTTTGTCATATATGGCCTTTATTATGTTGAGGAAAGATCCCTCTATGCCTACTTTCTGCAGGGTTTTTATCATAAATGGGTGTTGAATTTTGTCGAAAGCTTTCTCTGCATCTATTGAGATGATCATATGGTTTTTCTCCTTCAACTTGTTAATATGGTGTATCACATTGATTGATTTGCATATATTGAAGAATCCTTGCATTCCTGGAATAAACCCCACTTGATCATGGTGTATGATCCTTTTAATGTGCTGTTGGATTCTGTTTGCTAGTATTTTGTTGAGGATTTTTGCATCTATGTTCATCAGTGATATTGGCCTGTAGTTTTCTTTCTTTGTGACATCCTTGTCTGGTTTTGGTATCAAGGTGATGGTGGCCTCGTAGAATGAGTTTGGGAGTGTTCCTTCCTCTGATATTGTTTCGAAGAGTTTGAGAAGGATGGGTGTTAGCTCTTCTCTAAATGTTTGATAGAATTCGCCTGTGAAGCCATCTGGTCCTGGGCTTTTGTTTGTTGGAAGATTTTTAATCATAGTTTCAATTTCAGTGCTTGTGATTGGTCTATTCATATTTTCTATTTCTTCCTGAGTCAGTCTTGGCAGGTTGTGCATTTCTAAGAATTTGTCCATTTCTTCCAGGTTGTCCATTTTATTGGCATAGAGTTGCTTATAGTAATCTCTCATGATCTTTTGTATTTCTGCAGTGTCAGTTGTTACTTCTCCTTTTTCATTTCTAATTCTATTGATTTGAGTCTTCTCCCTTCTTTTCTTGATGAGTCTGGCTAATGGCTTGTCAATTTTGTTTATCTTCTCAAAAAACCAGCTTTTAGTTTGGTTGATCTTTGCTATCGTTTCCTTCATTTCTTTTTCATTTATTTCTGATCTGATCTTTATGAGTTCTTTCCTTCTGCTAGCTTTGGGGGTTTTTTGTTCTTCTTTCTCTCATTGCTTTAGGTGCAGGGTCAGGTTGTTTACTCGAAATGTTTCCTGTTTCTTAAGGTGGGATTGTATTGTTATAAACTTCCCCCTTAGAACTGCTTTTGCTGCGTCCCATAGGTTTTGGGTCATCGTGTCTCCATTGTCATTTGTTTCTAGGTATTTTTTAATTTCCTCTTTGATTTCTTCAGTGATCACTTCGTTATTGAGTAGTGTATTGTTTAGCCTCCATGTGTTTGTATTTTTTACAGCTCTTTTCCTGTAATTGATGTCTAGTCTCATAGCATTGTGGTCGGAAAAGATACTTGATACAATTTCAATTTTCTTAAATTTACCAAGGCTTGATTTGTGACCCAAGATATGATCTATCCTGGAGAATGTTCCATGAGCACTTGAGAAAAATGTGTATTCTGTTGTTTTTGGATGGAATGTCCTATAAATATCAACTAAGTCCATCTTGTTTAATGTATCATTTAAAGCTTGTATTTCCTTATTTATTTTCATTTTGGATGATCTGTCCATTGGTGAAAGTGGGGTGTTAAAGTCCCCTACTATGATTGTGTTACTGTCGATTTCCCCTTTTATGGCTGTTAGTATTTGCCTTATGTATTGAGGTGCTCCTATGTTGGGTGCATAAATATTTACAATTGTTATATCTTCTTCTTGGATCGATCCCTTTATCGTTATGTAGTGTCCTTCTTTGTCTCTTCTAATAGTCTTTATTTTAAAGTCTATTTTGTCTGATATAAGAATTGCTACTCCAGCTTTCTTTTGATTTCCATTTGCATGGAATATCTTTTTCCATACCCTTACTTTCAATCTGTGTGTGTCTCTAGGTCTGAAGTGGGTCTCTTGTAGACAGCATATATATGGGTCTTGTTTTTGTATCCATTCAGCCACTCTGTGTCTTTTGGTGGGAGCATTTAGTCCATTTACATTTAAGGTAATTATTGATATGTATGTTCCTATTCCCATTTCCTTAATTGCTTTGGGTTCGTTATTGTAGGTATATTCCTTCTGTTGTGTTTCTTGCCTAGAGAAGATCCTTTAGCATTTGTTGTAAAGCTGGTTTGGTGGTGCTGAACTCTCTCAGCTTTTGCTTGTCTGTAAAGGTTTTAATTTCTCCATCAAATCTGAATGAGATCCTTGCTGCGTAGAGTAAACTTGGTTGCAGGTTTCTCTCCTTCATCACTTTAATTATGTCCTGCCACTCCCTTCTGGCTTGTAGAGTTTCTGCTGAGAGATCAGCTGTTAACCTGATGGGGATTCCCTTGTGTGTTATTTGTTGTTTTTGCCTTGCTGCTTTTAATATGATTTCTTTGTGTTTAATTTTTGACAGTTTGATTAATATGTGTCTTGGTGTATTTCTCCTTGGACTTATTCTGTATGGGACTCTCTGTGCCTCCTGGAATTGATTAACTATTTCCTTTCCCATATTAGGGAAGTTTTCAACTATAATCTCTTCAAATATTTTCTCAGTCCCTTTCTTTTTCTCTTCTTCTTCTGGAACCCCTATAATTCGAATGTTGGTGTGTTTAATGTTGTCCCAGAGGTCTCTGAGACTGTCCTCTGTTCTTTTCATTCTTTTTTCTTTATTTTGCTCTGCATCAGTTATTTCCACTATTTTATCTTCCACTTCACTTATCCGTTCTTCTGCCTCAGTTATTCTGCTATTGATCCCATCTAGAGTATTTTTCATTTCATTTATTGTGTTTTTAATCAATGCTTGATTCATCTTTAGTTCTTCTAGGTCCTTGTTAACTGTTTCTTGCATTTTGTCTATTCTATTTCCAAGATTATGGATCTTGGAAATAGAATCTTGGATCAGCTTTACTATCATTATTCGGAATTCTTTTTCAGGTAGACTGCCTATTACCTCTTCATTTGTTAGGTCTGGGAGGTTTTTATCTTGCTCCTTCACCTGCTGTGTGTTTTTCTGTCTTCTCATTTTGCTTATGTTAGTGTGTTTGGGGTCTCCTTTTTGCAGGCTGCAGGTTCGTAGTTCCCGTTGTTTTTGGTGTCTGACCCCAGTGGCTAAGGTTGTTTCAGTAGGTTGTGTAGGCTTCCTGGTGGGGGGGACTAATGCCTGTGTTCTGGTGGTTGAGGGTCGATCTTGTCTTTCTGGTGGACAGGTCCACGTCTGGTGGTGTGTTTTGGGGTGCCTATGGCCTTATTATGTTTTTAGGTAGCCTCTCTGCTAATGGGTGGGGTTGTGTTCCTGCCTTGCTAGTTGCTTGGCATAGGGTGACCAGCACTGTAGCTTGCTGGTCGTTGACTGAAGCTGGGTGCTGGTGTTGGGATGGAGATCTCTGGGAGATTTTCGCTGCTTGATATTATGTGGAGCTGGGAGGTCTCTTGTGGACCCGTGTCCTGAAGTTGGCTCTCCCACTTCAGAGGCACAGCACTGACTCCTGGCTGCAGCACCAAGAGCCTTTCATCCACCCGGCTCAGAATAACAGGGAGAAAAAGTAGAAAGAAAGAATTAGTAGAAGAAAGAAAGAGAGAGGGAAAGAAAGGAAGAAGGGAAGAAAGGAAGGAAGGAAGAAAGAAAGAAAGGAGGGAGGGAGGGAGGAAGGATGGAAAGAAAGAAGGAAAGAAAGGAGGGAGGGAGGGAGGAATGAAAGCAAAAGGTAGAGTGAATGGAAGAAGGGAGGGAGGGAGGGAGGAAGGAAAGAAAGTAAGAAAGACAGGAGGGAGGGAGGGAGGAAGGAAAGAAAAAGAATGTGGAAAGAAGAAGGGTGGGAGGGAGGGAGGGAGGAAAGAGAAAGAAGGAAAGGAAGAGCGGAGGGAGGGAGGGAGGAAGGGAAGGTAGGAAAAAAAGAAAGAGCAGGTAAAGTAAAATAGAATAAAGTATGAAATATAGTAGCGTTATTAAAATTAGAAAGTAATTATTGAAAAAAAAAAACGGACCGATAGAACCCTGGGACATATGGTGGAAGCAAAGCTATACAGAGAGAATCTTACACAGAAGATTACACATACACATTCACAAAAAGAGAGCAGGGGGAAAAATCAAAAATCTTGCTCTCCAAGTCCACCTCCTCAATTTGGGATAATTCGTTGTAAAAAGAGGAAAAGGGCGAGAAGTCTGAAATCTTGCTCTCTAAGTCCACCTCCTTAATTTGGAATAATTCGTTGTCAAAAGAGGAAAAGGGGGGAAAGTCTTAAATCTTGTCCTCAAAGTCCACTTCCTCAATTTGGGATGATTCGCTGTCCATTCATGCACTCCACAGACGCAGGGCACATCAAATGGACCGTGGAGCTTTAATCCGCTGCCTCCGAGGCTGCACAGAGAGATTTCCCTGTCTCTGCTCTCACTGCTCCCGGGTCTCAGTCTTGGACCTGGCCCCGCCTCTGCGCGTAGGTCGCCGGAGGGCGTCCGTTCTTCGCTCAGACAGGACGGGTTTAAAGGAGCCACTGATTCGGGGGCTCTGGCTCACTCAGGCAGAGGGGAGGGAGGGGCGCGCAGTGTGGGGCGGGCCTGCAGCGGCAGAGGCCGGCGTGACGTTGCAGCAGCCCGTGGCGCTCCGTGCGCTTTCCCGGGAAATCCGTCCCCGGGTCTCGGGACCCCGGCAGTGGCGGGGTGCACAGGCCCCCCGGAAGTCGGGGCGGACAGTGACCCGCGCTCGCACACAGGCCCCGCGGCGGCGGCGGCGGGCGGCGGTGGCGGCGGCCCACGCCTGTCTCCGAGGTCCGCGCCTTACCCGCGGCTCGCGCCTGTCTCCGGCGCTTCCCCAAGCAGCCCTCTTAATGCCCTCTCCTCGCGCACCAGGAAACAAAGGGAAAAAAGTCTCTTACCTCTTCAGCAGCTCCAGACCCTTTCCCTGGACTCCCTCCGGGCTAGCCGTGGTGCACTAACCCCTTCAGGCTCTCTTCCTGCCGCCCGCCCCAGTCCTCGTAGATGTATTTTTGATGTGTTTGTGGGGCGGAGGTAAGCTTCACATTCTCCTGCACCATCATTTGTGATCGCCTCTCTCCTATTATTTTTTTCTTTTCTAATTCTATTTCCATTTTTATTTTATCCAGTAGTATCTACTTTAACATACTCAGTCCTTTTGTATGGACTAAGGGTCCAAAGAAATATACCAAGGCTCTTGCTTAGACCTGACCACAAGCATCCCTTTGAAATAATATTTCTAAGGTTAAAGTGATAGTGGTACTCTCTCCAGAGGTTACTGTACAACTTCTAATCCCAGGATTAGGGAAAAACATCAGCTGCCAAAATTAAAAGCAAATGCTATTTTTGGACAACTGAAATTTTATGCAAGATGACTTAGAAAAATTCATGACAAACATGAGATGTTTTTTCAATATATGAATTCATAATCACTGTAAGCCTCATTGTAGCTGGCCTCATGGAATTTAAGTGTGACAATGTGTAACATTTAAGGACACATAATCCAAAGCAAAAGAGAATCTACAGAGGACTCATTTTTTAGTGTTGGGCAAGCAGAATATTCCAAGAGTCCAGTTTATAACCCCACCACTAGCAACATTCCTCATGCTTCATTCTAGAGAACACTACCTTAGAACATTTCAGTCAATAGCTCCTTTCTCCAAATAACTCACATTGCTCTGAAATGTTAATTACAAAACTGATTTTTGATAAATCATTCTCCTCCTCCTGCTTACACTGATCTTTCTTTCTTTGTATCATAAAAGTTAGCACCAGGTTGACAAATGACTCTACTGGGAGAGGAATTGAACAGAAAATTGGGCTGAGCCATTCTGGGGCCTTGCCCTGCCTACCTGCAGACTGCAAGTCAATGTACAAGGCAGGACCTGGAAGCAAAGCAAGTTGGGAGCTAGATCTGCCTATCAGCATGCCCACAGTAATTGGCTCCACCACAACAGAGGTCTTATGCAGCTCACATAGGAGGCATTCCTAGATAATATAGCTCTGTCATGAGAGGGAATTGTGCTGGGTGCCTCATAAGATGTCTCCTACATATGTGGCTTCTCCAAGGTTACAAAACATAATCAACCTACCTAATACATGGACATAAACACAGAGAATTAGGCAAAATGAAGAGACAGGATGAAGGAAGGAATATTCCAAATGAAGGAATAAGACAAAAACTTCAGGAAACGAATAAACACCTTGGAAATAAACAGTTTACACATAAATGTTCAAGGTAATCATGATTTAAATGCTCAACAAACTTGAGAGAAGAATGGATGAATACAGTAAGAGTTTAACAGTTAGCAATAATAAAGAAGAACCGAGCAGAATTGAAGCATACAAACTGAAAATTTAAAAAAATACATTAGAAAAAAATCAACAGTAGATTAGATGATACAGAGAAATGGATCAGTGAGCTTGAAGACAAGGTAGTGGAAATCACTGAAACTGAACAGAAAAAAGTAAAAAAAAGAATGTTTAAAAAAGAGGATAGTTAAAGAGACCTCTGGAACAACATCAAATATACTAACATTTGCATTATAGGGGTCCCAGAAGGAGAACGGTGAAAGAATTGGGCAGAGAACTAATTTGAAGAAATAATAGCTGAAAACTCCTTTAATTTGGGAAAGGAAACAGGCATCCAGGTTCAGGAAGCAGTCCCAAACAAGAGTCCCAAACAAGATGGACCCTAAGAGGGCCATACAAAAACACATTACAATTAAAATGGCAAAAAAATTAAAGATAAGGAGAGAATATTAAAAGCTGCAAGGGAAAAGCAAATAATTACCTACATGGGAACTCCCAAAAGACTGTCAACTGACTTTTTAACAGAAAATTTGCAGGCCAGAATGGAGTGGCATGATATATTCAGAGTGATGAAAGGGAAAAATCCTACAACCCAAGAATACTCTACTGGCATGTTTATCATTCAGATTTGAAGGCACAATACAGAGTTTTTCAGACAAGTGAAAGCTGAAAGAGTTCAGCATCAAGGAACTGGCTTTACAAGAAATGTTAAAGGGACTTCTCTAAGCAGAAAAGAAAAGGGCATAACTAGATACATAAAAATTATGAAAAGAAAAAATATCACTGGTAAAGGAAAACATAGAGTAAAATAATAGATCAATCACTTATAAAGCTAGTATAAGGTTAAATGATAAAAGTAGTAAAAACCATCTTCACTCACAATAAGTAGTTAATGGTTACACAAAACAAACAGATGTAAACTATAATGTCAAAAACATTAAACCTGAGGTGGGGGAGTATACATATAAGTTGGTTAGAAGGTGTTTGAACTTTAGAAATTATCAACTTAAAATAATCCCATATATAGGTTGCTATACAAGAACTTGATGGTGACCACACACCAACACCCAATAATAGAAATGCACACACAAAAGAAAAAGGATGATACTAAAGATAGTCATGAAATCACAAGAGAAGAGAGCAAACAAAGAAGAAAAGAACAATAACTACAAAAAATAGTTCAAAAATAATTAACAAAATGGCAATAAGTACATACTTATCAATAATTACTTTATGTTTATTTTATTTTACTTTTTTATTTTGTTTTGTTTTGTTTTTGGTAGTGTTGGGTTTTTGTTGCTGCACATGGGCTTTCTCTAGTTGTGTTGAGCAGGGGCTACTCTTCATTGCAGTGCATGGGCTTCTCATTATGGTGGCTTCTCTTGTTGCAGAGCATGAGCTCTAGGCATGCAGACTTCAGTAGTTGGAGCATGCAGGCCCTAGAGTGTATGGGCTTCAGTAGTTGCAGCATGTAGGCTCAGTAGTTATGGCTCATGCGCTCTAGGGCATGTGGGTTTCAGTAGTTGTGGTGTGCAGGCTCAGTAGCTGTGGCTCGCAGGCTCTAGAGCACAGGCTCAGTAGTTGTGGTGCATGGGCTTAGTTGATCTGCAGCATATGGGATTTTCTCAGACCAGGGATTGAACCTGTTTCCTCTGCATTGGCAGGTGGATTCTTACCCACTGCACCACCAGGGAAGTCCCCTCAATAACTACTTTAAATGTAAATGGACTAAATCCTTCAACCAAAAGACATAGAGGGGCTAAATGGATAAAAATCAAGACACATATATATGTTGCCTACAAGAGACTCACTTCAGATCTAATGACACACAGAGACTGAAAGTGAGGGGATCAAAAAAATTACTCCATGTAAATGGAAATGAAGAGAAAACTGTGTGCAATACATATATCAAGTAAAATAGACTTTAAAACAAGACTGTAGTAAAACACAAAGAAGGACTTTACATAATGATAAAGGGATCAATCTAAGAAGTAAATATCACAATTATAAAAATATATATATATATATCTCCAACATAGGAGTACCTAAATACATATAGCAAATATTAACAGACATAAAGGGATAAGTTGACAGTAACACAATAATGGTAAGGGACTTTAATACTCCACTTACATCAATGGACAGATCATTCAGACAGAAATTCAATAAGGAAACATTGGCCTTAAATGACATATTAGACCAGATAGACTGAATAGATATATATGCAACATTGCATCCAAAAGCAACAGAGTACACATTCTTTTCAAGTGCACATGGAACATTCTCCAGGATATATCACATGCTAAGCCAAAAACAAGTCTCAATAAATTTAAGATAAAAATCTTATAAAGCACCTTTTCTGAACACAGCAAAATGAGATTAGAAATCAACTACTAGAAAAAATTGCAAAAACACACACAAGTGGAGGGTAAGCCATAGGCTACTAAACAATGTTTTCCTGAAAAATCAAAGAGGAAATTAAAAATTACCTGGAGACAAACAAAAATGGAAACACAGCAATCCAAAATCTATTGGATGCAGCAAAAGTTGTTCTAAGAAAGAAGTTTATAGTAACACATGCTTACCCCAAAAAACAAGAAATATCTCAAATAAACAATCTAACCTCACACCTAAGGAAACTAGAAAAAGAAGAACAAACAAAACCCAAAGTTAGTAGAAGAAAGTAAATTATAAAGGTCAGAGCAAAAATAAATGAACTAGAGTATAAAAAAATAGAAAATGTAAGTGAAACTAAGATCTGACTTTTAGAAAAGTAAACAAAATTGATAAACCATTAGCCAGATTCATCAAGAAAAAAGGAGATAGGGCACAAATAAATAAAATCAGAAATAAAAGAGAAGTTACAACTGACACCACAAAAATATGAATAATCAAAAGAGATCACTATGAACAATTAATTATAAACCAATATAAAGGACAACCTACAAGAAATGGTTAAATTCCTAGAAATGTACAGTCTCCCAACTATAAATCAGAAAGAAATAGAAAATATGAACAGACCAATGACCAGTAATGAAATAATATCAGTAATTAAAATACTCCCAAAATAGAAATCCAGTAATCTTCACAGGTGAATTATACCAAACATTTAGAGAAGAGTTAACATTTATACTTCTTAAACTATTCTAAAGAATTTAAAAGGAAGGAACATTTCCAAACTTATCCTATGAGGCCAACATGAACCTGATATCCAAGTTAGACAAAAACAGCACAAGAAGAGAAAATCACAGGCCAATATCACTGATGAAAAATATATGAAAAAATTTCAACAAAATTTTAGCAAATAAAATTCAACAATACATTAAAAGGATCATACACTATAATCAAGAGGTATTTATTCTAGGGATACAGGGATAGTTCAATATTCACAAATCAATCAACATGATACACCACATTATCAAACTGAAGAATGAAAACCATGTGATCATCTCACTAGATACAGAAAAACTTTAGACAAAATTCAACATCTATTTATGAAAAAACTCTAAAAAATTGGGTATAGAGGGAATATGACTCTACATATTAAAGACCCATATACAACAAACCTGTAGCCAAAATCACACTCAATAATAAAAAGCTGAAAACGTTTCCTCTAAGATCAGGAACAAGACAAGGATTCCCACTCTATCTACTTTTATTCAACATTGTATTAGAAGTGCTAACCACAGCAATCAGACAAGAAAAAGAAATAAAAGTTGGATTATCCAATTTCATAATTGGAAAGGAAGATGTAAAACTGCCACTATTTTCAGATGACATACTATATATAGAAATCCCTAAAAACTTCACCAAAACTCTATTAGAATCAATGAAAACAGTAAATTTGCAGAATACAAAATTAATATACAGAAATCTGTTGCTTAGCTACACACTAATAAAACACTATCAAAAAGAGAATTTAAGAAAACTATCCCAGTTACAATTGCATCAAAAATAATAAAATACCTAGAAATAAATCTCACCAAGGAGGTAAAAGTCTTGTTCTCAAAAGCCTATATGACATTGATAAAAAAAGATTGAAGATGACACAAACAAAGGGAAAGAAGTACTGCTTTGATGGATTAGAAGAATTAATATTTTTAAAATCACCATATTATTGAAGGCAACCTACAGGTTCAATGCAATCTCTATCAAAATACAAATGGCATTTTTCACAGAACTAAAACAAATAATTCTAAAATTTTATAGAAACACAGAAGACCCCTAATAGCCAAAGTGATCTTGAGGGGAAAAAAAGCTGGAGATATCACATTTTCTGAGTTCTAAATATACTACAAATCTACAGTAATCAAAACAGTGTGGGACTGGCACAAAAACAGATACATGGATCAATGGAATCAAATAGAAAGCCCAGACATATTCCCACAATTATATGGTCAATTAATCTATGACAAAGGAAGCAAGAATGTACAATGTGGACAAGACAGCTTCTTCAATAAATGGTGTTGGGAAAACTGAACAGCTACATGAAAAAGAATCCAACTAGACTTTTCTCGCACCACATACAAAAAAAAAAAAAAAAAAAAACCCAAAACCCTCAAAATAGATTAAAGATTTAAATGTAAGGCCTGCAACCATTAAAACTCTTAGAAGAAAACATAGGCAGTATGTTCTTTGAGATTGGTGTTAGCAATATTGTTTTTGAAAATATCTCCTCAGGCTGGGAAACAAAAGCAAAAATAAATGTGACTACTTCAAACTAAAAAGCTTTTGCATGGCAAAGGAAACCACTAACAAAATGAAAAGGCAACTTAATTAATGAGAGAAGATATTTTCAAATGATACATCCAATAAGGGGGTGATATCCAAAATATATAAAGAATCCATACAACTCAACATCAAAAAAACAAACAACATGATTACAAAACAGGAAAAGTATCTAAGTAGACATTTTTCCATAGAAGACATACAGATGGACAACAGACACATGAAAAGAAGCTCAACATCACTAATCATCAGGTAAATGCAAATCAAAAACACAATAGGATATCACCTTACACCTGGGAACCCTTGTGCACTGTTGCTGGGATTGTAAATTGGTGCAGCCACTATGGTAAACAATATAGAGTTTTCTTAACTTAAAAATAGAATTACCATATGATCCCACAATTTCACCTCTATTTACCTGAGGTGAAGTTAGGGTTAAGGTTAAGGTTAGGGTTAAGGTAAACATTAACATATATCAAAAAGATATATGCACTACAATGTTCATTGCAGCATTGCATACAATAGCCAAGATATGAAAGCAACCTAAGTGTCCATCTATAGATATATGGATAAAGAAGATGTGGTATATATATACGTAGAATATTACTCAGCCATAAAAAAGAAATCTTTCAACTTACAAAAACATGGATTGATCTTGAGGGTATTATGCTAAGAGAAGTCAGAGAAAGACAAATACTGCTTGATCTCACTTATATGTGGAATCTAAAAAAGAAAACAAACACACAAAACAAAATGAAAACAGAGCCATAGATACAGAGAATGAATCAGAGGATGCCAGAAAGAGGGGTGTGGGAGGCTGAGTGAAATATGTGAAGGGGATTAAGAAGTTCAAACCTCCAATTACATAATAAATAAGTCATGGGGATAAAATATACAGCATAAGGAATACGGTCAATATTATTGTATTAATTTTGTGTGGAGACATGATCACCAGACTCTTATCATGGTGTTAATTTCATAATGCATGGGAAAGTTAAATCATATAGTACATCTGAAAGTAACATAACATTGTACTTCAACTATATTAAAAATTAAGCAAAGAGAGAGAGATTTAGGCTGAAGTAGGAGAATTCTTGGCTCAAACCAATGTATACATGTGTATGTGTGTGTGTGTCCTTGGGTTTTTCAGTCCTGCTTGTAGTAAAGTTGTAAGAACCTTCAGGTGGAACTTTGAATCCCCCCAAGCATTTGCATTTTCAAAGCATTTATATGTAAGATCCAAGAGGCTTCTCCAAATTTCTGTGTTTATGAATGTTTTCTACTGAATAAAGTGTTTTTCTTTGTTCTACATTATACTCCTGATTTCAAGTTTGCCTCAAGCTACTTCCTATTAGTGTGATATCCTCTTAGCTATGGAATACTAAATAGACTTGGAATCATTTTGAAAAATCGTATTTCATGACTCATTATTTTAATTATAATTTTCTGCACAATTTCTATTTAGTATTTTATCAAATATAAGCAAATCTTGACATAGAATTTTACCTATCCCTTGTAATTAGATTCAAGTTCCCTGCTCTTCAATAAACCTTCCTCTATTACAGCCTACAATGAGTTATCACCTTCCTAAATATGAAGGAACTTATTCCTTGTGACCTTCCATGTTTCCAGTCATATATTCATTTCTTAGCAACATGTATTGAGCATTTATGATATGTAAAATCTTGTGTGTAAAGAATTATTTGCTAGACCTGGAGACACAGGGAGGACTAAGTTGAAAAAATTTGCCTTCAAAGAGCTCCAAGTCTAGTGAGAAATAGAAACAAGACTATCCATAATCATAACCTCCCAAAATAAGTCAATGAGTATTAAGTTAGAGATATTCTCTATTTTATTACGTTCTTTTACAAATACCTTAGAACAGTGTTGCTTATATTATAAGGTCTCCAAACTAAGTGCACTAAAACAGCAAGTGGATCGAGTGGTTACCCACTAGAATTGTGCATATTTATATCTGACTTATTTCTATGATTTAGAAGCAGAAATTGTTTCCACAAAATTTAAATAAATTACTTTTTACTGGGTGTTTTCTTTCAATCTTTACATATACATCAGCAATATTTAAATGCTGTCTTGGTAACTAATTATTTGTTTTGTAAATATGTAGTGCTTTTGTGGTTATAGATAAGAAACAGAAATTATAAGGGGCAAGCACTTCACACTTATTTTAAATATACTGCATTAAACTATGCTGTTCTGACTCTAAGCACACTTTTCTAACGGCACTTTTGCCTTTACAGCTTTTCTAGTTCTCCCTTAAGTACCAATTCCTCTCCCCTCTGTGCCCTTCCATTCCCACCCAAAGGCAGTCACTGCTTATCCAGTATGCCAGCTGTTGCTTCTTTCCTGTGACTGCCCACATTTAATTCACATTTATCCTCCAACCTATTTACCCAGATACTGGTTCTCTCACTATTCAGGGTTGTATTTGCCATTTAGAATTTGAGGTCATGGAGTCCTGAATGTATCTTATGAAAACCATGGATTCTCTCCATTGTCAACAATGCCTTAACATGTACAATGTTTTCATTTTAGCTTTATCAGGTTCACAGACTTACTCAAGTCCATTTGAACCCCTCCTCAAAACAGAGCTTCTCGCCTTAATTGTTGAGAGCAACAATCTCACTCACTGACCAGAGATTGGAAAGAGGCTCTTCACTGTGTCACCTCTCTCAACCTCTCTACTCCCATTCAAACTCACACATTAAGGGTTCTTCAGCACCATGGCACATCAAGTTTTAATGACAACTACTTCATGTAATAATTTTTCAGGTAACATATTTGTATCTTAATAAAACTTTAGCTAATTTACTAAGCAATCACAACTCATAAGAGTCAGTGTAAGAAAGTTTTCTTTTTCCCCATAATTACTGTGAATAGTGCTTTTCAAGCCCTCTTTCCATCTTGTCAGAGCACTCCCTTAACACGTCAGTCTGATTCCATGGTATTTCACATATTGTCTACAATAATCTCACTTTAGTTTGGATTTTAATTCTGTACATTTAAAACTTCTATCTCCATTTGATTCAAAAATTTTTTGTTTCCCCAAGCATAAGTTAGACACACCACACTTGTTACTGTGTCGGTGTGTGTTAGGAGGTCTGGAGGGAAGCTGGTAAAGGCATCTGCTTTCACATGACCTCCCTGTTCCTCTTTCCAGCACATACCACTCTAGTCTAGTGTTAGTGTAGTGAAGAAGAAAAGTGAGGTATGTTCTTCCATATATGATTATCCACAGTGAAGTTGCTATTGAGTCTTTGGTTAGTTTGACCCAGCTTGGCCCCCTTGTCTATGGGGCCTGTTGGAATTCATATTGGCCCATATCTGGCCTACATGGACACAAACAAGATTCAAACTCTAGGGTCTCAGACAAATAAAAGCTCATTTTTCTGAACCAATTGATTATGAAACCTAGAAGAGCAGTTTCTGTCACATTTTCCTTGGCCATATCTCCAAGTATTCTTTCTTCTGCTCCACTGGCACAGATGCAGGTGAGCAAGCCCAACAGCAAAGCAACTATAACATCTGAGAATGAAATGTTCATTTTTCCTCACTCATACCCTTTCTTCCTTGGTTTACTGAAACCAGAATTTGATCACACACAATATGGCTCCAGAGCTCCTAATATGCAACTACAGTAGTATGTTCTAAAGGTAGAAATAATGAGTTTCTTAAAAAAAAATATTGTTTTTGATATTTGCTATTTATTATATTTTATTTTAAAATAGCTTTATTGAGGAATAATTGACAGACAATAAACTATATGTGTTTAAGTGTATAATTTGATATTTTGACATATGTATATACCAGTAGTAGTATCATCAACACAATCAAGATAAGGAACATATCCATCGCCTGGAAAATTTACTCTTATATCTTCTAATTTCTTCATTCCGTTCCTTGCTGACCCCCATCCAGGTCCCATGTAACCATTGATCTACTTTCTGTCACCTTAGCTTACTTTGCATTTTCTAGCATTTAATACAAACAGAATTATACATTACATACTCTTTTGTCTAGCTACTTACAAGAAAATTTTGGAATTATTTTGAGATTCATCTGTGTTATCAGGTGTATTAATAGTTCAATCCTTGTAACTGTGTGTATCATTATTTACTATGTGTACAAATAGTTCATTTCTTTTATTACTCAGTATCATTCCATTGTATGGATATAATAATTTATTTTTCTGTTGACTCTCATTTGGGTCATTTCCTATTGTTAGATATTACAAATAAAGCTTTATATGGAACTATGCTTTCATTTCTCTTGAATAAATATCTGGCAGTATAATGGCTGGATCTTATGGTGTTCTATATTTAAATTTTGAGATAGTTTCAAACTTTTCCCAAGTAATTGTACTATTTTATATTCTCACAAACAGTGATTGATGAGAGTTTCTTGATAACACTTGATATGTTTACCCTTTTACTTTTAGCCATCCATTATATATATATAATGGAATATTATTTAGTCCTAAAAAAGAAGAAAATCCTGCCATTTCCATCCAACATGGATGAACCTGGAGGGCATTATGTTAATGTCCTAAGCCAGATGCAGAAGGACAAATACTACATGATACCACTTATTTGAGGAATCTAAAATAGTCAGACACATGGAAGCAGAGAGTAGAATGGTGGTTGATAGGGGCTAAGGGGAGGGGGAAGCAGGGACTTATTAGTCAAAGGGTAAAATGTTTCATTTATACAAAATGAATAAGTCCCAGAGACTTACTGTATAGCATAGTGCCTATAGTTAAAAACACTGCATTTTATATTAAAACTTTTGCTGATTGGATAAATCTTATATACAGTATTCTCATCACAAAATTAATAATAAACACACAGAGTGGGAGGAAACTTTTGGAGGTAATGGATAAGTTTATGGCATAAAATGTTAGTGATGTTTTCATGAATATATATCTATCTCCAAATTCATCAAGTTGTACACATTAAATATGTATATATTTCTGTATTTGGCAATCATACCTCAATAAAATGGTTTCTAAAAAGTTTGGAAACTGTTTGTTCATTATTTCTTCAAATATCTTCTCCCCTTCCTTGGGCACTCAAGGTCACAAGTATTAGACCACATAAATTTGTTCCACTGCTCATTGATGCTTTGTTCCTTATTTTTTGAGGGTTTATTTTTTCTGTTTCATTTTGTATAGTTTCTTTTGTTGTGTCTTCAAGCTCCGTAGTCTTTTCTTCTGCAATATCTAATCTGCTGTTTGTCAGTTGTAGTGTATTTGTCCCCTCCGACACTAGTTTTTATCTTCAGATAATCTATATTCATGTATGTGTGCATACATATATTCCATATCTCTTATTAACAGGTTTATTCTTTCCTCTAGTTATTTTTAACATATGGAATACAACTATAATAAATGTTTCATTGTTTTTCTGTTAATTCCATAATCTTTGATTGGTTTTCTTCTCCCCAGTAATGGTTTTTTAGTTCTTTTTGTGCTTGATTATTTTTAAGTTGATACCAGACATTTAAAATTTTACCCTGCTGGGAGCCGGATAATTCTGTACCTCTGTTAATTTCCTGATTTTTGTTTTGGGACAGAGTTAATTTACTTTGACTAGTTTGATCCTTTCCATTCTTACTTTTATTTTTATTTTTATTTTTATTTTTATTTTTTATTTTATTATTATTATTTTTTTGGTTGGTACACGGGCCTCTCACTGTTGTGGCCTCTCCCGTTGTGGAGCACAGGCTCCAGACGCACAGGCTCAGCGGCCATGGCTCATGGGCCCACCCGCTCCGTGACATGTGGGATCTTCCCGGATTGGAGCATGAACCTGTGTCCCCTGCATTGGCAGGCAGACTCTCAACCACTGCACCACCAGGGAAGCCCCATTCTTACTTTTAAAATTTATTATTGGAAACTGAATATCATTTAGTATAGGGAAGTGATTCTCAACCAGCCATGATTTTGGACTTCTGAAGACATTTGACAATTTCTGGAGAACATTTTGATAGCCACAATTGGGGGTAGGGTGCTCTGGCATCTAATGGGTAGGTGTCAGGTATGCTGTTAAACATCCTACAAAGCACAGAACAGCCCCCAGTGACAAAGAGTTATCCAGGTAAAAATGTCAATGATGCCAACTGAGAATCCCTGATGTCTAGTGAATGATGTTTTCAGCCATAGGTGCTTCTCAGAAACCAACATATTTTTGTAAACAATTTCAATTGATTTTCTTCTTTGAATCTACTCCAGTGTGCCCTTCACTCAGAATATAAAAACATCTGAATATTTTTTATTCCACTGTAGAATTTTAAGTTAGAACAACCACATGAAAGAGGATTCTGTTCTACCATACTTTATTTAGAAGAGTCAAACTGAGCTAATCAAAACCACACACCATTCCTCTTGCCACTCATTTTATCTCCCCATTACAGAGCCTCAGCACACTGCTGGCTGCTCTCTTACACAAGAAAACAAGCCTTCACCACATAGAATTTCAAGCTATTTATGAAAAACTGGTGAAAACATAAAATAAAAATCGGGAAGTTGACAGTTCAGAGGAAGAGTATTCTGTTTTTAGTCAATTGTAGAAACCCAGAGAATGGCAGTCAATGGCCATATTGTTTCATGTCATTGGAACTTCCTGACAACAAAATTCAAATTAAACAGTAATAGTCCAATTGAAGCCAAAAACTATAATGAAGTGAAGATACAATTTGACAAGTGCTTTATTCTTTAACAATGTAACCAAACCTGTACTATTTTTTGTTGTCTTTTTGTTTGTTTATATACTGCTTTATAAATACATACCATTTTTAAATTTGTCTTTCCTCAATAATAAATTTCTCTATAAATGCAAAACCATTTCATGAGTAATGTAAGATTTGTTTAACTGAACTTCTATTAGATTAAATAAAAATCTTTAGCTCTTATGAAACAGTGTTTTCTTTTTTTTAATTTTAGAACTTTATTTATTTTTTTATACAGCAGGTTCTTATTAGTTAGACAAGTGCCTTATTCTTTAAGAATGTAGCCAAACCTGTACTATTTTTATTTGCCAAATGTCTATCATTTCAAACATGTTTAAAATTTACTGTTAATTTTTTCTAAATTTTATTTACAAATTAATTGAAATAAGTTTTTACATTCAATACTTATCTTACATAAACATATGAGGAAGAAATGCAATTTGTGGGCTATATATTACATATTATCTAAAGGTAGAATGTAGGTGAGAGTTCAAGCCACCATTTTAAAATACCAATGCTCCTAATTATACCATAATAAATTGACAGCTCATTTAAGGTTACATAATTCCTTTCATTTCGTTCTAAGTTTCCATCTGGTAGTTAAAATGAATTGTATGTAACATATAGGTACTCGATATGAACTAGATGAATACCAATTCTGTTGGCATTGTTTGTGTTCCTGACTTCCAATCAAAGAATCTGTTGAATTTTATATTTATCATACACAAAAAGATAAAAATTAGTTTCAGAATACATGCATATATATTTTTTTACTTGTATTCTTTTTTTTTTACTTGCTGCTTTATAACAAAGTGAATCAGTTATACATATACATCTGTTCCCATATCCCTTCCCTCTTGCGTCTCCCTCCCTCCCACCCTCCCTATCCCTCCACTCTAGGTGGTCACAAAGCACCGAGCTCATCTCCCTGTGCTATGCGGCTGCTTCCCACTAGATATCTACCTTATGTTTGGTAGCGTATATATGTCCATGCCTCTCTCTTGCTTTGTCACAGCTTACCCTTCCCCCTCCCCATATCCTCAAGTCCATTCTCAAGTAGGTCTGTGTCTTTATTCCTGTTTTACCCCCAGGTTCTTCATGACATTTTTTTTCTTAAATTCCATATATGTGTGTTAGCATATGGTATTTGCCTTTCTCCTGAATTACTTCACTCTGTATGACAGACTCTAGGTCTATCCACCTCATTACGAATAGCTCAGTTTTGTTTCTTTTTATGACTGAGTAATATTCCATTGTATATATGTGCCACATCTTCTTTATCCATTCATCTGATGATGGACACTTAGGTTGTTTCCATCTCTGGGCTATTGTAAATAGAGCTGCAATGAACATTTTGGTACATGACCATTTTTGAATTATGGTTTTCTCAGGGTATATGCCCAGTAGTGGGATTGCTGGGTCATATGGTAGTTCTATTTGTAGTTTTTTAAGGAACCTCTATACTGTTCTCCATAGTGGCTGTACCAATTCACATTCCCACCAGCAGTGCAAGAGTGTTCCCTTTTCTCCACACCCTCTCCAGCATTTATTGTTTCTAGGTTTTTTGATGATGGTCATTCTGACTGGTTTGAGGTGATATCTCATTGTAGTTTTCACTTGCATTTCTCTAATGATTAATGATGTTGAGCATTCCTTCCTGTGTTTGTTGGACACTACATAATGTTCAAGTGATTGATCCAAGAAGAAGATATAACAATTGTAAATATTTATGCACCCAACATAGGAGCACCTCAATACATAAGGCAAGTACTAACAGCCATAAAAGGGGAAATCACCAGAAACATATTCACAGTAAGGGACTTTAACACCCTACTTTCACCAATGGAGAGATCATCCAAAATGAAAATAAATAAGGAAACACAAGCTTTAAATGATACATTAAACAAGATGGACTTAACTGATATTTATAGGACATTCCATCCAAAAACAACAGAATACACATTTTTCTCAAGTGCTCATGGAACATTCTCCAGGATAGATCATATCTTGGGTCACAAATCAAGCCTTGGTAAATTTAAGAAAATTGAAATTGTATCAAGTATCTTTTCCGACCACAATGCTATGAGACTAGATATCAATTACAGGAAAAGAGCTGTAAAAAATACAAACACATCGAGGCTAAACAATACACTACTTAATAACGAAGTGATAACTGAAGAAATCAAAGAGAAAATTAAAAAATACCTAGAAACAAATGACAATGGAGACACGATGACCCAAAACCTATGGGATACAGCAAAATCTGTTCTAAGAGGGAAGTTTATAGTAATATAATCCCACCTTAAGAAACAGGAAACATCTCAAGTAAACAACCTGACCTTGCACCTAAAGCAATTAGAGAAAGAACAAAAATCCCCCAAACTTAGCAGAAGGAAAGAAATCATAAAGAGCAGATCAGAAATAAATGAAAAACAAATTAAGGAAACGATAGCAAAGATCAATAAAACTAAAAGCTGGTTCTTTGAGAAGATAAACAAAATTGATAAACCATTAGCCAGACTCATCAAGAAGAAAAAGGGATAAGACTCAAATCAATAGAATTAGAAATGAAAAAGGAGAAGTAACAACTGACACTGCAGAAATACAAAACATCATGAGAGATTACTACAAGCAACTCTATGCCAATAAAATGGACAACCTGGAAGAAATGGACAAATTCTTAGAAATGCACAACCTGCCAAGACTGACTCAGGAAGAAATAGAAAATACGAACAGACCAATCACAAGCACTGAAATTGAAACTGTGATTAAAAATCTTCCAACAAACCAAAGCCCAGGAACAGATGGCTTCACAGGCGAATTCTATCAAACATTTAGAGAAGAGGTAACATCTATCCTTCTCAAACTCTTCCAAAATATAGCAGAGGGAGGAGCACTCCCAAACTCATTCTACGAGGCCACCATCACCTTGATACCAAAACCAGACAAGGATGTCATGCATATATCTTTGAACTATAAATTTAAAGTTTGTTTTCAAATTTTATAAAATGGTTTGTAGTGCAACTAGTCTTCTAGGTCTTGCTCTTCTTACTCAAGATGTTTTCTAAGACTTTTATACATGGTTTTACATATTTTCCTCATTCATTCTCCCTGTTATATCTCATGTATCTATCCTTTCCTTGATGTATGGATATCTGTGTTGTTTTCAACAATTCCAGAAAAATAAATATTGCTCTGAACATTATTTGAAAGTCTCATTTACCTCTGAAATGAATTATTGGGTCTTAAGGTAGGTTTGTATCTATATTTATAAGAATTTTTTTCTCCAAAATGATGATACCAATTTATATTTCCACCAACTGTGTTTAAGGATTATATTCTTCAACATTCTAGCCAATATTTAGAATTGACAGACGTAATTTCTGCATATGTAATTGGCCTAAAATATTACATTATTATGGTCTGAGTTTCCATATTTTCACATACAACTGAAGTTAAAAATTCATATTTATTCTTTTATTTTTTATTTTTTTTCTCTGTATTTTTAAAATTCACTTATTTATTTATTTATTTATTTATTTTTGCTTTATAACAAATTTAATCAGTTATACATATACATATGTTCCCATATCCCCTCCCTTTTGCATCTCCCTCCCACCCTCCCTATCCCACCCCTCCAGGCAGTCACAAAGCACCAAGCTGATCTCCCTGTGCTATGCGGCTGCTTCCAACTAGCTATCTACCTTACGTTTGGTAGTGTATATATGTCCATACCACTCTTTCACTTTGTCACAGCTTACCCTTCACCCTCCCCATATCCTCAAGTCCATTCTCTAGTAGGTCTGTGTCTTTATTCCTGTCTTACCCCTATGTTCTTCATAACATTTTTTTTCTTAAATTCCATATATATGTGTCAGCATACAGTATTTGTCTTTCTCTTTCTGACTTACTTCACTCCGTATGACAGACTCTAGGTCCATCCACCTCATTACAAATAGCTCAATTTCATTTCTTTTTATGGCTGAGTAATATTCCATTGTATATATGTGCCACATCTTCTTTACCCATTCATCCGATGATGGACACTTAGGTTGTTTCCATCTCTGGGCTATTGTAAATAGGGCTGCTATGAACATTTTGGTACATGTCTCTTTTTGAATTATGGTTTTTTCAGGGTATATGCCCAGTAGTGGGATTGCTGGGTCATATGGTAGTTCTATTTGTAGTTTTTTAGGGAACCTCCATACCGTTCTCCATAGTGGCTGTACCAATTCACATTCCCACCAGCAGTGCAAGAGTGTTCCCGTTTTTCCACACCCTCTCCAGCATTTATTGTTTCTAGATTTTTTGATGATGGCCATTCTGACTGGTGTGAGATGATATCTCATTGTAGTTTTGATTTGCATTTCTCTAATGAGTAAAGATGTTGAGCATCCTTTCATGTGTTTGATGGCAGTCTGTATATCTTCTGTGGAGAAATGTCTATTTAGGTCTTCTGCCCATTTTTGGATTGGGTTGTTTCTTTTTTTGTTATTGAGCTGCATGAGCTGCTTATAAATTTTGGAGATTAATCCTTTGTCAGTTGCTGCATTTGCAAATATTTTCTCCCATTCTGAGGGTTGTCTTTTGGTCTTGTTTATGGTTTCCTTTGCTGTGCAAAAGCTTTGAAGTTTCATTAGGTCCCATGTGTTTATTTTTGTCTTTATTTCCATTTCTCTAGGAGGTGGGTCCAAAAGGATCTTGCTGTGATTTATGTCATAGAGTGTTCTGTCTATGTTTTCCTCTAAGAGTTTGATAGTGTCTGGCCTTACATTTAGGTCTTTAATCCATTTTGAGCTTATTTTTGTGTATGGTGTTAGGGAGTGATCTAATCTCATACTTTTACATGTCCCTATCCAGTATTCCCAGCACCACTTATTGAAGAGACTGTCCTTTCTCCACTGTACATTCCTGCCTCCTTTATCAAAGATAAGGTGACCATATGTCCGTGGGTTTATCTCTGGGCTTTCTATCCTGTTCCATTGATCCATCTTTCTGTTTTTGTGCCAGTACCATACTGTCTTGATTACTGTAGCTTTGTAGTATAGTCTGAAGTCAGGGAGCCTGATTCCTCCAGCTCCATTTTTCGTTCTCAAGATTGCTTTGGCTATTCGGGGTCTTTTGTGTTTCCATACAAATTGTGAAATTTTTTGTTCTAGTTCTGTGAAAAATGCCAGTGGTAGTTTGATAGGGATAGCATTGAATCTGTAGATTGCTTTGGGTAGTACAGTCATTTTCACAATGTTGATTCTTCCAATCCAAGAACATGGTACATCTCTCCATCTATTTGTATCATCTTTAATTTCTTTCATCAGTGTCTTATAATTTTCTGCATACAGGTCTTTTGTCTCCTTAGGTAGGTTTATTCCTAGATATTTTATTCTTTTTGTTGCAGTGGTAAATGGGAGTGTTGTCTTGATTTCACTTTCAGCTTTTTCATCATCAGTATATAGGAATGCCAGAGATTTCTGTGCATTAATTTTGTATCCTGCAACTTTACCAAATTCATTGATTAGCTCTAGTAGTTTTCTGGTAGCATCTTAGGATTCTCTATGTATAGTATCATGTCATCTGCAAACAGTGACAGCTTTACTTCTTCTTTTCCGATTTGGATTCCTTTTATTTCCTTTTCTTCTCTGATTGCTGTGGCTAAAACTTCCAAAACTATGTTGAATAAGAGTGGTGAGAGTGGGCAACCTTGTCTTATTCCTGCTCTTAGTGGAAATGGTTTCAGTTTTTCACCATTGAGGACGATGCTGGCTGTGGGTTTGTCATATATGGCCTTTATTATGTTGAGGAGAGTTCCCTCTATGCCTACGTTCTGCAGGGTTTTTATCATAAATGGGTGTTGAATTTTGTCGAAAGCTTTCTCTGCATCTATTGAGATGATCATATGGTTTTTCTCCTTCAATTTGTTAATATGGTGTATCACGTTGATTGATTTGCGTATATTGAAGAATCCTTGCATTCCTGGAATAAACCCCACTTGATCATGGTGTATGATCCTTTTAATGTGCTGTTGGATTCTGTTTGTTAGTATTTTGTTGAGGATTTTTGCATCTATGTTCATCAGTGATATTGGCCTGTAGTTTTCTTTCTTTGTGACATCCTTGTCTGGTTTTGGTATCAAGGTGATGGTGGCCTCGTAGAATGAGTTTGGGAGTGTTCCTCCCTCTGCTATATTTTGGAAGAGTTTCAGAAGGATAGGTGTTAGCTCTTCTCTAAATGCTTGATAGAATTCACCTGTGAAGCCATCTGGTCCTGGGCTTTTGTTTGTTGGAAGATTTTTAATCACAGTTTCAATTTCAGTGCTTGTGATTGGTCTATTCATATTTTCTATTTCTTCCTGAGTCAGTCTTGGCAGGTTGTGCATTTCTAAGAATTTGTCCATTTCTTCCAGGTTGTCCATTTTATTGGCATAGAGTTGCTTGTAGTACTCTCTCATGATGTTTTGTATTTCTGCAGTGTCAGTTGTTACTTCTCCTTTTTCATTTCTAATTCTATTGATTTGAGTCTTATCCCTTTTTCTTCTTGATGAGTCTGGCTAATGGTTTATCAATTTTGTTTATCTTCTGAAAGAACCAGCTTTTAGTTTTATTGATCTTTGCTATCATTTCCTTCATTTCTTTTTCATTTATTTCTGATCTGATTTTTATGATTTCTTTCCTTCTGCTAACTTTGGGATGTTTTTGTTCTTCTTTCTCTAATTGCTTTAGGTGCAAGGTTAGGTTGTTTATTCGAGATGTTTCCTGTTTCTTAAGGTGGGATTGTATTGCTATAAACTTCCCTCTTAGAACTGCTTTTGCTGCATCCCATAGGTTTTGGGTCGTCGTGTCTCCATTGTCATTTGTTTCTACGTATTTTTTAATTTCCCCTTTGATTTCTTCAGTGATCACTTTGTTATTAAGTAGTGTATTGTTTAGCCTCCATGTGTTTGTATTTTTTACAGCTCTTTTCCTGTAATTGATATCTAGTCTCATAGCATTGTGGTCGGAAAAGATACTTGATACAATTTCAATTTTCTTAAATTTACCAAGGCTTGATTTGTGACCCAAGATATGATCTATCCTGGAGAATGTTCCATGAGCACTTGAGAAAAATGTGTATTCTGTTGTTTTTGGATGGAATGTCTTATAAATATCAATTAAGTCCATCTTGTTTAATGTATCATTTAAAGCTTGTGTTTCCTTATTTATTTTCATTTTGGATGATCTGTCCATTGGTGAAAGTGGGGTGTTAAAATCCCCTACTATGATTGTGTTACTGTCGATTTCCCCTTTTATGGCTGTTAGTATTTGCCTTATGTATTGAGGTGCTCCTATGTTGGGTGCATAAATATTTACAATTGTTATATCTTCTTCTTGTATCGATCCCTTGATCATTATGTAGTGTCCTTCTTTGTCTCTTCTAGTAGTCTTTATTTTAAAGTCTATTTTGTCTGATATGAGAATTGCTACTCCAGCTTTCTTTTGGTTTCCATTTGCATGGAATATCTTTTTCCATCCCCTTACTTTCAGTCTGTATGTGTCTCTAGGTCTGAAGTGGGTCTCTTGTAGACAGCATATATGTGGGTCTTGTTTTTGTATCCATTCAGCCAATCTGTGTCTTTTGGTGGGAGCATTTAGTCCATTTACATTTAAGGTAATTATTGATATGTATGTTCCTATTCCCATTTTCTTAATTGTTTTGGGTTCGTTATTGTAGATCTTTTCCTTCTGTTGTGTTTCTTGCCTAGAGAAGTTCCTTTAGCATTTGTTGTAAAGCTGGTTTGGTGGTGCTGATCTCTCTCAGCTTTTGCTTGTCTGTAAAGGTTTTAATTTCTCCATCAAATCTGAATGAGATCCTTGCTGGGTAGAGTAATCTTGGTTGCAGGTTTTTCTCCTTCATCACTTTAATTATGTCCTGCCACCCCCTTCTGGCTTGTAGAGTTTCTGCTGAGAGATCAGCTGTTAACCTGATGGGGATTCCCTTGTGTGTTATTTGTTGTTTTTCCCTTGCTGCTTTTAATATGATTTCTTTGTGTTTAATTTTTGACAGTTTGATTAATATGTCTTGGCGTATTTCTCCTTGGATTTATTCTGTATGGGACTCTCTGTGCCTCCTGGACTTGATTAACTATTTCCTTTCCCATATTAGGGAAGTTTTCAACTATAATCTCTTCAAATATTTTCTCAGTCCCTTTCTTTTTCTCTTCTTCTTCTGGAACCCCTATAATTCGAATGTTGGTGCATTTAATGTTGTCCCAGAGGTCTCTGAGACTGTCCTCTGTTCTTTTCATTCTTTTTTCTTTATTTTGCTCTGCATCAGTTATTTCCACTATTTTATCTTCCACCTCACTTATCCGTTCTTCTGCCTCAGTTATTCTGCTATTGATCCCATCTAGAGTATTTTTTATTTCATTTATTGTGTTTTTAATCGATGCTTGATTCATCTTTAGTTCTTCTAGGTCCTTGTTAACTGTTTCTTGCATTTTGTCTATTCTGTTTCCAAGATTTTGGATCTGGGAAATAGAATCTTGGATCATCTTTACCATCATTATTCTGAATTCTTTTTCAGGTAGACTGCCTATTACCTCTTCATTTGTTAGGTCTGGTAGGTTTTTATCTTGCTCCTTCACCTGCTGTGTGTTTTTCTGTCTTCTCATTTTGCTTATGTTACTGTGTTTGGGGTCTCCTTTTTGCAGGCTGCAGGTTCGTAGTTCCCGTTGTTTTTGGTGTCTGTCCCCAGTGGCTAAGGTTGGTTTAGTGGGTTGTGTAGGCTTCCTGGTGGAGGGGACTAGTGCCTGTGTTCTGGTGGATGAGGCTGAATCTTGTCTTTCTGGTGGGCAGGTCCACGTCTGGTGTTGTGTTTTGGGGTGTCTGCGGACTTTTTATGATTTTAGGCCACCTCTCTGCTAATGGGTGGTGTTGTGTTCCTGTCTTTCTAGTTGTTTGGCATAGGGTGTCCAGCACTGTAGCTTGCTGGTCGTTGAGTGAAGCTGGGTGCTGGTGTTGAGATGGAGATCTCTGGAAGATTTTCGCCATTTGATATTATGTGGAGCTGGGAGGTCTCTTGTGGACCAGTGTCCTGAAGTTGGCTCTCCCACCTCAGAGGCACAGCACTGACTCCTGGCTCCTCAATTTGGGATGATTTGTTGTCCATTCATGTATTCCACAGATGCAGGGTACATCAAGTTGATTGTGGAGCTTTAATCCGCTGCTTCTGAGGCTGCTGGGAGAGGTTTCCCTTTCTCTTCTTTGTTCTCACAGCTCCTGGGTCTCAGCTTTGGATTTGGCCCCGCCTCTGCGTGTAGGTCGCCGGAGGGCGTCTGTTCTTCGCTCAGACAGGACAGGGTTAAAGGAGCAGCCTCTTCGGGGACTCTGGCTCACTCAGGCCGGGCGGGAGGGAGGGGCACGGAGTGCGGGGCGAGCCTGCAGCGGCAGAGGTCGGCGTGACGTTGCACCAGCCCGAGGCGCGCCGTGCGTTCTCCCAGGGAAGCCACCCCTGGATCCCGGGACCCCGGCAGTGGCGGGCTGCACAGGCTCCCGGAAGGGCGGTGTGGACAGTGACCTGTGCTCGCACACAGTCTTCTTGGCGGCGGCAGCAGCAGCCCCAGCGTCCCACGCCCGTCACTGGGCTCCGCGCTTTCAGTCGTGACTCGCGCCCGTCTGTGGAGCCCCTTTAAGCAGCGCTCTTAATCCCCTCTCCTCGCGCACCAGGAAACCAAGAGGGAAGAAAAAGTCTCTTGCCTCTTCGGCAGCTCCAGAGTTTTCCCGGACTCCCTGCCGGCTAGCTGTGGCTCATTAGCCCCCTTCTGGCTGAGTTCTCGCCGCCAGCCCCAGTCCTCTCCCTGCGCTCTGACCGAAGCCCGAGCTTCAGCTTCCAGCGCCGCCGGGGCGAGCAGACAAGCCTCTCCGGCTGGTGAGTGCCGGTCGGCACTGATCTTCTGTGCGGGAATCTCTCCACTTTGCCCTACCCAGGTATGTGGGGAGTTTCTTGCCTTTTGGGAGGTCTGGGGTCTTATGCCAGCGTTCAGTAGGTGTTCTGTAGGAGTTGTTCCACGTGTAGCTCTATTTCTGGTGTATCCGTTGGGAGGACGGTTATCTCCGCGTCTTACTCTTCTGCCATCTTACCCGGAAGTCTCTTAATGTTTATTCTTAAGACTATATCAACAACAGTCTAAACATTTCACCTTTATTTTATTGTATAAGCTTCATATGTTGGCCTTTAGAAATCCTCCTGTGATAGAAACAACTGGTAGATTATTGGTGCCCTTGCTGGAAAAGTGATATTAGTTTATCAATGATGAAATAAATGCATGTATCCTACTAAAGTAGGGAAATTTATGGAAAATATTTTATTATTTGACTGATTTACAAAAATTACAGATTTTATTGGAAGTCTCATGAATGTGTCTTGTGAAACATAACGAAATACTTTTATTTCTCTTGAGAATAATCTTATATAATACATTTGTGTTCCTCTGAATTTGAGGGGAACAGCCCAATGCTGTGTGCTATCAAAATGCAAATGTAACACCATATTGCCAGGAACCTACTCTCCCCAGCAGGAAATATAGAACACAGTAATTTAATTCATGCTGGAAAATGATGTTTTCCATTAGCACAGATTTACTTTCAAAAACAAAATAAAGTGTTGACTTCGAAGTAATCAGTCCTCTTCTTTTAGAAGTTTCCATTTTTCTTATTTAGGGGGCAAGTTCTTCCAAAATGTATATAAGAAATGGGTATATTTCTGTTAACTATATCAATTTTCCCCAGATACATTTTGATGTAAATTACCTTGAAAGATCAGTAAAGTGGGCATGACTGTGAACAACAAAACATGGAATATATAAACACTTTTGAGAACCAATGACTCTTAAAGAGCTGGTATGCCTCTCACTCGTCTTGGGCCTGGACTAATGTTGATGTCCTTGCAGAAAGTGATATATTAAAGCAGATTTCTGGTCACCATGGGAATTTAAATGGCCTATAATTAATTAATAAACAAACAAATAAATAAATATAATTATATTTCTCTATAGTCTTCTTCTGAAAATAGAATTTAAATGTACTGCTTCAAAATTCATGCTCTCATACATACTTTCATACATACTTTCTCACAAGCTGCTATATCTAAATGGAATATTCTCCCTCCTCCCACACCCTTTGTTTTTGACATCTAACTAAACTATATTGTTCTTTATTTTAAGCCTGAGCACCTTTTGGGAAGCTCTCTCTAACACTAGGAATAAATGATCCTACACACTAAGCTATTAGTGTTCCCATTTTCACAATGTGTTTTCAGATTTGTTCTTATACATTAATAAATCTCTCAAAGCAGAGATGTAATTATACTTTCTAAATAAAGCAATAAACTTGTGGTCATACTTAAAACTGTCATAAATAAGTAAAGCTAAATTTTATTCTTCAAAATAAATGAATAATGTAAATTTGTGTGGCTGTGCCCTTGATTTAGTAGCAAGGAATTTTTAAATCACTCATTTGCTAATCAAAGATGTATTATAATCTTTGACAGAGTATCCCTGCATTCATTATTTTAATGACAGGATATATTTTAATGAAATATTAAGATGGCTTTGCAATCAACAGATTGTTATTAAATATATACTGGGAGCATGTCAAACACAAGACCTATTACTCAAGCTTTGCCAAACTACCTGTTTTCTAGACTGAATTAGTTATAGATTCTTGGGCAAATGTTCTTGCACAGAGTTGAGCAAATGACTTCACAACGTTTCCTAGAACACAGTCTATTCCCATCACTTCAAGTAGTCCCTGATAACTTTATTTATTTATTTTTGACTGGGTACTGTGCACTTTATTGATGGCAAGTGATAAGGTAGAGTTTCCTAAGTCCTTTCTCTTCTTCAGGGGTCTGGGATGGAAACTGTGTCAAGAACTGGAGATCCTCAGTGTGTTGGGGAATTGAGTTGGGACAAAGACTCCCCAGCAGTAAGCACCTCTTTATTCCTCTCCTGTCCTCACTGGGGCTGATGTTCCAGGGGACTGACTCCTTAGAGGTCATGTGGACCATCAAGTCCACCATTTTATTGCTGTAGCCAAACACATTGTCATAAAATGAGCTTGACGAAGTGGTCATTTAAGGCAATACCAGTCCCAACAACAAAGGTGGGAGAGTAGGTGTCACCTTTAAAGTCGCAGGAAACAACCTAGTCCTCAGTGTAGCCCAGGATATCCTTTAGGGGTTCCTCCAATGCCTGCTTCACCACCTTCTTGATGTCATCATATTTAGCAGCTTTCTGCACACTGCAGAGCAGATCCAGCACTGAAACATTAGGGGAAGGGACACAGAAGGCCATGCCAGTGAGCTTCCCAGTCAGCTCAGGAAGACCTTTCCCACAACCTCAGCAGCACCAATAGAAGCAAGGGCTTCTATTGTTCTGGGCTTCCCCATGGTCATGATGCCACAGTTTCTCAGAGGTACCATCTACATTCTTCTGGGAAGCAATGATGTCAAGGACTGTGACCATGCATCCCTCCACAATGCCAAAGTTGTCATAAATGACTTTGACCAAGAGGGCCAAGGAGTTTGTGTTGCAGGGGGCATTGCTGACAATCTTGAGAGAGCTGTCATACTTCTCATGGTTCATGCCCATCACAAACATGGGGGCATTAGCAGAAGAAGCAGAGGTGATGACCCTTAGGTTCAACGTGAGCCCCAGTCTTCTTCAAGCTAGTGAAGACACCAGTGGACTCTACAACATAATCAGCACCAGAATCACTTCATTTGATGTTGGCAGAATCTTGCTCTTGGAAGATGGAGGTTATCTTTCCATTGAAGACATGCTTCCAGTTCTCAACCTTGACTCTACCACTGAAATTGCCATGGGTGGAATCATACTGGAACATGTAGAATATGTAATTGAGGTAATGAAGGGGCCACGGATGGCAAACAATATTCACTTTGCCAGAGTTAAAAGTGCCCTGGTGACCAGGTGCCCTATTGGTCAAATCCATTTACTCCAACCTTCATCATTGTGTCTCAAGGTCATGGCTTGACATGCAGAAAGATGTGGCTGCCTGTTGAAAAGAACAGCACATAAAGCCTCAATCACTTTAACTACTTTTCTCCTTCTCAAACAAATTTAAGTGATATTATATCCGATGATAAAGCCCAGTTATCTTTTATTTATTCATTCATCCATTCACAGAACATGTTACCTGCTATCTAGTATTTACATGATAATTTTTCACTGATAAATAATTTTAGCAACACAGTAAGTGCACTATATTACATAGCTTTACATCAATAACAACCTCAAACGACATTTATTTTTCATTCATATTACCTGTAAGTAGTTGTGGTTTGGCTACTATGACTCTCATTATTCTCATTATTCCCAGTAGTTACATTCTACAAAGTCACCATGAAAGCTGAGTTAGCACTTACTGAACTATTGTTTCAAGGGAACCTGCAAGCCTCTGGTCACAGCATTTTTGACAACCAAAATGCCATTTGAGTTATGTATGTTTGCCAAAATCCTTGTAAAATAAGTCAGCGTCACCATCATTGGAAATCTGCTCTTCCACATAGCCTTCTCCTATATAAGAGTTAGCAGGTATTTTTTTTACAGTTTTTGCACATCCTCCTGACCTGCAGAAACTTCGTCATCTGCAAGATTATTTTTCATGCTGTATCTCCTTTTGAAAAGTATGAGCCATAATATCTATTTTTAGAGGCGAGAGCCCTTTCCTTCTGAATAAAAAATACCCAGAGATTCGGTGACTTAGAGAAACTTGTTCTCTAAAACAGAACTGTAATTGAGAGGTTTAATGAATTGATGAATTATTCGTGCCCTTAAACTATCTCTCAATAGATTCACTGTCCTAGGGTAGCATAGTTATAGAGGTCTTACTGGGACGGAGGGAAGAATAGATGAGTTTATGTTATCTCAGGCTATAAATAGTAGCTGGGACTTCCCCGGCAGTCCAGTGGTTAAGACTCCACATTTCCACTGCAGGGGTGAAGGTTCAACCCCTGGTCGGAGAACTAAGATCCCACATGCCATGTGTTTTTGTCAAAAACTTTTTAAAAATAACTAATTTTAGTTGAAACGATACCATTGGTGTTCATGGGATATTTAGGTTTTCAGTAAACCCTGCACTGGTAATCTATTTATTGTTGATATCACTGTTATAAACTTTTTTTGATATCTTAATACAAGCCAATAGTAAGCTGAAAGCCATTAGGTTTATTACTGATTGCTTATACCAGGGATTGTCAAATTATTGTCAACTGAAATAAAAGCACACAACATGAGAGCTGTGAGTTTCAGTTTTATGTGAGGACTTCCTTAGGACTATAGTCCAGGAGACAGCCTCTCAGATAGCTCTGAGGAATCTCTCTGAAGGGGTGAAAGGGGAGGTAAGCATATATGTGACTTTGGAGAAGACGTATGTGCAATAAAGCACACATTTTTTGTAGAAGGTCACGAGGCACAGATACCTTAGTTAATAATTATAAGATGCAAGAAATTGGTTCATAAAATTTTCTCCTGAAAACATGTAACTATCTGAAGGCCTGTTCTACAAGTTTTCCCAGAGCACAGAGTGCCTCATTCCTGATCTCCACTCTGAACTCCTTCAGGGTGTATTGAAGGTCAGCAACTGTGGTGGCTAGTGACTTAATTCTTGCAGAACCGGATGGCAAGTGACATTCTTTGTTAGCTGTGCCCCCCTCATGGTCAAAAACTCTACAATGGTTTGAAAGATATTACATGACCATTTGTCCCATTGTACTAGGAATGCTCATTCTTAGGCCAGGATTTTGTTGATAGGCTACTCAATGTGCTATTAGCAGAGTAGGCCCTATTAATTGATAGCAAAATTTCCTGAACCACCTGTCTTACTAGTCTGTTATGGTCGAGGAGAAGATTCCCTCTGGTTGCTTCTTCTCATATCTAGACTTATACTGTTACAATCATTGATCTCATTTGGAACTATATATTTGGTCAATCATTTCAAGCCACATAATCACAATTATTTTTATTGGCAGCCCAGTCACATGTTTGGCACCTCAAGAAAAAACAATCTTGTAAAATAGGCAGAATATAAGTACTATAGCTAGCATTAATAATAGTATTATAAGTAAATATTTAAGCCAAGAATTTCTGTTAGTTATGGCCGAGTATACCTCAAACTCATCTGGCCTTGTCTTATCACTATCTTAAAGGTAATTATATATTGCTATTGTTCATAAGGCACCCAGCCCAATTTCTTAGTGTTATTACATTGAACTTCTTAATGTTATTAGGTTGATTATCCTTAATATGATTTAATTGTTCCCAACATAAGGGCCTTTAAACTTAAATGACCTGGTACTAGCCATATGAATCCAACCCCAAGTTGAAGGAGGTTATATTCTTTAACCAAAATTTAGCTCATTGTTCTGATTGAGCTTGAGTAACTTTAAAAGAAAATTCATATTTATGGCATGGTCAGAGCAAGTATGATTCATTGGCTAAGTGAGGGGGTCTCATCTAGTAATATCAGTAGTGGCCTAAACAGAACTGTAACTTCTTTAGTCTAGGATAAATTTCCTAAGACCATCCAGTTAGAGTCTTAAAGAGGAGAAATCCACAAAGGTAGAGAGGTAATGACCATAAATCCAACTACTGAGTTAATTTTTAAACTCTGCATAGAATTTGTGCCCATGATAGAAAAACATTGATTTTCTTGCAAGAGTCCAAGATATTAAAAAGACATTAATAATCATACAGTTCAGTTCCGGCATCTTGGCAGGTCTGTTTACTTCTGATGTTTTCTTCTTCTTGTCCTGGTGTGGGTGTAGTTTCTCCTCTGAGCATTGTTTTAAGGGGAGTTTGAGGTCAGCAGTCCTCTCTATAGACCAGTCCAGTGCAGCACCCTATCTAAGTGGTAAATATGAATCTAAAAGTCAATTTCCTTCAGTTCTTCTGTGTGTGAGCTGGTTAAGAGTACCTGATAAGTTTCCTTCCATCTATGTTGAAGATAGTCCTTTAAATGATGCTTTTTCCAGTATGCATAATATCCTAATTGTAGGTCATGGGGCATCTGATCTTCATTCAAGGTAGATTACTGTGATAAGCTTCAGAAACAAACTCAAGAGTGTCCTTTTAATAATTCAATTAACATTTACAATAATGTAATGTAATAACAAGGAGCTATCTAAGAAGTGAGTTTTAGGCAGTAAATACAGACCTCAGTTAACAACTAGAATTTAATATCCACTGAAACATAATTTTTCTCTCTAAAATTACCTTCATTTCTATCAAATACAGCCAAATTAAGATTAATTTGTTTGCAGAAATAAATGTGGCTTCAATAAACTTGGCCAGATTATTTACATAAGTGTAATTGAACATATAAGATTTTTTTAATTGGCTTTGCTGGAAATTTTATAAGGAATCTCAGACTGAATTTTTAAAAGGCCTCTCAAGGCCAGAAGGCCACAGCAAGGACTTGCCATCAGATCCCACCTGTGATATCTAAAGATTTAGGTGAGTTCCTCTCTTCTCTAGGTCCAAAAGTATCTTTAGATTCCTGCACCTGTTAGGAGTCTGCTTTCTGGTAACCTGAAAGTTTCCAATTTCTCTTCCAATTAGATAGAGAGAAAAGTTAAATATTTCAATTCTGCTAACCAAATTGCTGTGTGCCATAATTAGCTTCAGGGAGAAGGTTTCCTTACATCTGGAAAACACAGATTAAAAGCCAGTAATATTTCAAACCAAAAAAAAAAGAAAACATAAAATTTGTAAGCAAATTCATCAGTTCACTCAGTCCTATGTAACTAATACTTGAACTTTTGTTAACAGTTGTATGAAGCCACCAAGATTCTATTAGAATTCTTTAATTTCTTACCCAGTTTAGTGGTATGACCTGAAATTTATCAGAAACCTGTACTTCTCAAAAAGTTCTGTCTATAAACCTTCTTGAAGATAAAGCATTTTTTCAAAGGCATCGAAGTAAAACAATAACTGTCTATGAATGACAAAAGACTTAAAATGACTTAAAAGGTAAAGAAAGTTTACAACCTGTAAAAAAAGCAAATCAATATTCTAGGAAAACTTTGTCCTCTTAACAGGGAGAAAACCCAATTCAGATTTTGCACCACTTTACTTTTAATGTTGAAATTAATTTGCTCAAATGTATTTTAATCTTAGTCCTGACCACACACAGAATTCCTCTCTAAAGATTTTTTTTTCTCACAAATCTTCGACAACATTCTATATCCATATTAATTTGTCCCTTATTTTCTTTCCCATTTAGAAATAACTTGCTTTAGGAGAAAATTACCTTCTTTATCCTTAACAAAATGCATTTCTATTTCTTATACCTTCTTTTTTTCTTGAATATAAAAATATTTTGCTTATTAGCTTAGTAGCTTTAATTACATATATTAGTTAGAACTCTCAGCTCTTTAAAAAAACATAACTCCTAGCAACAACTAAGAAGTAAGCAATTATGACCTGTCTCTTACATTAGCATTCTGTAGATTGGCAAACTTATAAATACTACTTATAATTTCTAAAAAGCATGCACTTTCTTAAAGAAAATGGCTTGATGTGGCACCAAACGTATTTATTAATAGTCTTAAATATCTTTAGTTTCCCTGTAAAAGGAAGCCTATGTTCAGTAATTAATGTTCCCTATCTTATTTTATTTGGGAATGAACTAGATATTTAATAAACTGCCATCATTTAACTTAATTTAACAAAACTCTAAAGTTTCAAGTTACCAAATATCTGGAGAGACTATTTTTTAAGTAGACATTCCTAAAACATAATTATTCCTAAAGAGTTTACCTAAAAGCCATATTTCAACTACATTTAATTTGCTTATAAAATTTTTATCATTCCAAGTTATTTTTCTTGCTGACAAATTTTACAACTTCTTATTTGACTTCTAGTAAACCTAGGTACAATTAAAGTATTATACTTAATGCTGACGACTTTAAAGACATGTCTGTATTAATTAAACCAACAAACTTAAACTAACTTTCATACCAAATGATAATTTAATACTATATATTTCCCAGATCATTTGAACTTGAAATTCATTTGGGTTCGTTTCTTTCATATTTCTGAGTACTTATATAAACACTTGATTTCTTTTAAGTCAATTAAATAGAACTCATTTACAAGTTAATTTTGGTAATACCATCCAGAGGTTGAGATATATCATATCTATAAAGTACACACAGATATATAGACAGACACAACTAGAGATCTCATAGCTTCATTTTTAAAACTTAGTCATGAATCAGGTATTACAATACAGAACTCACTAGTTTATAAATAACAGTTAGAATAAGCTAAGGGTAAAACGGTCTCTTTTCCTTTTTTTCTCTCAGTCTAAGGAATTGGAGATGGTCTAGATAAGAGTAAGATAAACTCCTGAGAGTCCTGATAGAACACTTACATCTCAAAGATACATGGAGATAAAAGCAAGCTCCTCCTAAGAGGACCTTTTGGGTCAGAATTATGAAAACATTTTTTATCAAGCCAGCTTTCTCTAACTTAAGTGTGTATGCGATAAAAGATCCCCATCTCAGCTAATTTCAGGAGGATATTTCCTTTAATTCCCAAGTAAGTACTTATAAGTATAATTTTTGTACATACATAAATGGGCTTGGGTGTTAGTTGGAGGGTGGCTTTCCCATGCCCCTCATTTAGAAAAGACATAAACCAGCCTCCCACCTAATTACCCAGTCCAGACCTCTCAGTGCCTTTCAACTGAGCAAATCCCAGTGTCTTTCAACTAGGATTCTCCCAGTATCTTTCAACTGTGGGGGTCAGGTACATGTTATACACTGCCAAATAAAACTCAGAATCATCACCAATAATCAGGAAATACAAGAACCAGGAGAGGCTTAATAAAATTCTTCTGGACTCATGAGTAGGCAGATGGGCATAAGGGGCCCTGCTGTTACCAAGGCTCCAGATCCTCGTAGAGTTCAGGTGAAGGAGAATAGTCTGCTCTGGGTCCATTCATGGTTTCCAGAAATGTCAGTCAACTGAAATAAAAACACACAAAGTGAGAGCTGTGAGTTTCAATTTTATTTGGGGACTTACTGAAAACTAATAGCCCAGGAGACAGACTCTCAGATAGCTCTGAGGAATTACTCTGAAGAGGTAAGGGGGAAAGTCAGCATATATGTGATTTTGGAGAAGAAGTATGTGCAATCAAGCACACATCTCCATAGAAGGCTACTGCTGTCACAAGTCACAGATATCTTAGTTCATGCTTTTAATGCTTTTCTAGGTATGGGAAGATGCAAGAAATTGGTTCATAAAATTTTCTTCTGAAAACATCTAACTATCTGAAGGCCTGTTCTGCCAGTTTTCCCAGAGCACAGAGTGCCTCATTCTAGATCTCCACTCTGAATTTCTTTCAGGGTGTGTTCAAGGTCAACAACTGCAGTGGCTATTGACTTAATTCTTGTAGAACCAGATTGTCAGTGACATTCTTTGGTTGGCATTATAATCTGTGAAACAAATGCTGCCTGACACTTGTTTTATAGATAAATTTTTACTGAATATAGCCATGCTTTTTTCTTTAAGTATTGTCTGTGTCTGCTCTCACACTACAATGGCAGAGTTGAGTAGTTACAAAAGAGAGCATATGTCCCACAACATTGAAAATAGTTACTATCTGGATCTTCAAAAAATGTCTGTCTGTCAACCTCTGCCTTATACTCATGGAAGACATGTCAGATAAAAAAGGACAACTAATAGTGAAACTAAGAACAACCAGGTTGGAAAACTAATATCCTTCCACAAAAATTCTCATATTTCCAGAGCTTCTTGTTTAGCTCAGTGGCACTGAATGTAAACTGATTACAAAGTTGCACAAGCAATTAGCACAAACACATTTGTGATAGTTGAACATTTTACATTATGGAAAAAGTGTAATACTTAATAACAATGTTATATTTTATATAAGATTGAGAAATAATATGTTTATGAATATGTTAAGCTGAAGCAAAATATTTTGATCAAACATTTAGCATGTTAATTATCTTTAATTCAACTATCTGAGTTTGGCCAATTAACCAGAGTGACTATCTGGCTATGAAGTGGCTATCTGGGAGACAGGCACGTATGCTCATAAAGGATTATGCATAGACCTATACACTTAAAAGGAGTGAATTTCATTGTGCATAAATTATATCTCAATAAACCTGATTTATTTTCAAAAAAGGATTCTATATTTGCATAGATTTTTAGATTGTAGTAATTAATGTTAAGTCTTACAAAACAGTTCATTGATTGCCAGTATTATTGTTGTTAAATTAAGTGAATAGTTGGGACTGACATAACTGGTCCCATGGCATTAGAAGTCCAGAATAATGATCCATTAAAAAAAAAATCCTGCCTAACGCACTGGTTACAAGTTTTGCCCATTGTATTGTAAGAATAGCACCATATCTGCTTGTGAATCAGACATGCATGAAAGTGCTGGCCAGGGTACCAAATGTCAGAGAGAAGGAACTCCTTCAATCTGCAAACAGATTTTATGGCTGCTTCTGCCTCATTAGAGCTAGTAGATGTGCATTTTCTGAGAAATTTGGTCAGAGTTTGCTTTCACTGCAATGAACCATCTGATGATGAGTTTGCAGAGGTGGAGAACTAGAACTCTCACCAGCCTCTCCCTACAACTGCAGAGTACCTATATACATGACAGAAAAAAATTCTGCTACTCACCGAAAAGCCAAATTAGTTTAGGCTAGGTTTATAAATAACCTTTTACTCACAGAGCACTAAATTATCAGAAATAAAAGAAAGGGAAAATTTTAGACTGATTGTTGAACATTATATTAAATGATGTTGGACAGATGGAAACACTGTATTTAGATATCTATTACATTAAATTTCTTGATTTACTAGGTTGAAAACAAGTCACCTTATGTATCTTCTGGACATAGCACAAAATTTTTGGTTTTTTAAATTTTTGAGTTAAATAATGATCTGTCAAAATGTAATAGAGTGTTTCTCAAACTACATATGATAAAAATCTGTTTTTAAAAGAATCCCAATCTATCATGAATTGATAATTTTATAACATACAATAAAAATGAAAAACTAGAAAAATGAAATGAAAGAAAAAAAGACATATGTCTTCTTTTTCAGTACTAAATTCCACAGACATACAATTACTCTGTGACACTGCTATAAAATTTCTAAAAATTTATTTCTATTTCTGTACTTATCTGGTCATAATCCAGTTGTATGGGGATCCAGACAGGCATCAGTTGATAGACCACATTTTTAAGTACAAAGAGTTTTTCAAAATAAAATAAATTCAAAGGCTTATAAATTTTCCTTAAAAATGGGCACTATCCTTACCAGCCTGATTCCTGTTCCTCTGATTTAACCATCTTCCACTCTTCAAGCTGCTCCTTTTGACATTTAGCTCTATAAACTGAAATAAAATGCTTATATTACTACTTCTTGATTTTTCAATATTAGACATTCTCAGTTGACTTGATACTATGAAATGTGAGGATATAGTTTACTTGCATCCTTCACTTATATATTCTTCCCACATCCTCCAAGTAGAGACCTATCAAGAATTTTTGTTTAAATTTATGGAACTGTTTAAAAACAAGACTCTGAATGATGTACTGAAAAGAGGATGACAACAAATATCAAAAACTAAAAGTGTAATGAAATACTTAACACAGTAAAAATGTCAATTCTTTCTCCAAAATAGCTGAATAGATTCAATACAATACTGATTAAAACAGCAGCTGGCGTTTAAAAATATTTATTTATTTGTTTGTTTGTTTATTTTCCACTGCGTTGGGTCTTCATTGCTGCGCATGGGCTACTCTTCCTTGCAGTGCACGGGATTCTCATTGCGGTGGTTTCTCTTGTTGCAGAGCACGGGTTCTAGGCATGTGGGTTTCAGTTGTTGTGGCACGTGAGCTCAGTAGCTGTGGCTCGTGAGCTCTAGAGCACAGGCTCAGTAGTTGTGGTGCACAGGCTTAGCTGCTCTGCAGCATGTTGGATCTTTCCAGATCAGGTCTCTAACCCATGTCCCCTGCATTGGCAGGTGGATTCTTAACCACTGCACCACGAGGGAAGTCCCGAGCAACTAGCTTTTTGTGGGAATTAATAAAATATAAATGGATATGTAATATCCAAGAGTATTCAAAATACTCTCAAAAAAGAAGAACATAGTGGGAAAAAAATACTCTACCAGTTACTAAGATATATTTTAAAGATGTAGTAAAATAGTGTAATATTATAATGACAGACAAATACAGCAATGGAATAGAGTTTAGAAAGAGACACATGCAAATACGGACCTTTCTTTTCTTCATTTGACATAAGTGTCAGTGTAGAGAAGTGGCAATAAAATGGCCTTTTATTTTTATTTACTTATTAACATATTTATTGGAGTATAATTGCTTTACAATGTTGTATTAGTTTCTGCTGTATAACAAAGTGAATCAGCTATATGTATACATATGTCCCCATATCTCCTCCCTCTTGCGTCTCCCTCCCACCCTCCCTATCCCATCCCTCTAGGTGGTCACAAAACATTGAACTGATCTCCCTGTGCTGTGTGGCTGCTTCCCACTAGCTATCTATTTTACATAAAATAGCCTTTTAAAATGTTGCTAACACAATTTTTTATTATTACGGAAACCAACTAGGTTCACATCTTGCAT
Organism: Mesoplodon mirus; assembly: GCF_964341445.2. Classification (NCBI taxonomy): domain Eukaryota; kingdom Metazoa; phylum Chordata; class Mammalia; order Artiodactyla; family Ziphiidae; genus Mesoplodon; species Mesoplodon mirus. The sequence continues at coordinate 75,083,021 of NC_138987.1, read as the reverse complement.
AATGCACTAGAATCCATTATAGGTGGATTGTAGATCTAAGTTTGAAAGGCAAATAATTGAGATTCTATAAAATATTATAGAAGACCTGACCTCAGAGTATATGGAAACTGCGTAAATGGAAATTACTTTAAAGGAAAAGACTGCTAAATCTGAATACATAATTTAGTAGTTTTGGGACTTCCCTGGTGGTGCAGTGGTTAAGACTCAATGCTCCCAATGCAGGGACCCCAAGTTTGATCCCTGGTCAGGGAACTAGATCCCACATGCCACAACTAAGGGTTCTCATGCCACAACTAAGACCTGGTGCAACCAAATAAATAAACAAAGTATTTTTTTTAATTTAGTAGTTTTCACTATTTTTATAAGCAGTGAAAAAAGTCACAGAAAGTGAGAAAAGACATTTTCAAACCATACAAAGAACAAAGAGTTCACTATAAGTAAAAAATTAAAAGATACACAACTTAGAAAAATGGACAGTTGACTTGAGTAAATCTTCATAAATAAGAATATTCAAATGACCAATAAACATATGAAAACATACTCACTTTCATTAGTCATTAGGGAAATGCAAATTTAAACTGCAATGAGATACCATTACATATGCATCACTTGGTAAAATTTTAAAAATACCAAGTTTTGACAAGACTATGAAATAAGAAAAGCTCTTAAATACTGCTTAAAGAAGTATAAATTGGTATGACTACTTTAGAAAACACTTTTTCAATATTTAAACTATAAAATATGCAGATTTATGAACCAACAATTACAATCCTAGTAGAGGTCTGCTTTTACCTTGTGCTAAGTATTGGACCATGGGTGTCAAAGGTTTTCTCTCAATATTCCTGCTCTACCCTCAACTTTCAGCAGTCTTTGCAAACCTGCACTTCAGAGGCTTCTCTCTCCGTGCCTTTGCCCCATTGCAGCAGCAGACTGCTTTGTCACTCAGTGCTAGTCTCATGGGGGAAGTGAGGAGGTAAGTTCAGTGTTCCCGATCCATCTTCAGTGTTAAGCAGGCCCTGTATAGCCTTATGGGTGAGCTTTCACATTGTTCCTGTTCCTCCATGTTATGGTAGCCTTGAATCTGTGGTAGCTCTCGAGGGAAGGAGAGTTTCCTGCCTCTCCCTTAGTGGCAACAGACCTCTTCTTTGAATTAGTGAAGGATATTGGTCCCAAAGTCCTTCTTCCCCCTCCATCAGTAACAGGTTTTTCCTTTTCTCCCTTTCCCAGAAGCAAGGAAGCTTTGCCTGGGTTCTGGAATGCAAAAAGCTCCTCACCTTCTCCCCCCACCCCACCCCAGGACTAAGGCTTTCACTTCACTCGATTGAAGCGTCCAGGAAAGTGTGTGATTTTTTTTGTTTGTCCCCAAGTGGCAGCCAATCAACCTCTGCACACATGCATTTCTGTCAAGCTCTCTCCAGTCTCTCACTTGCCCCCAATATTTCTTGCATGATATGATTATTGTAAGATATCTTCAAAACAAAAATAATAGTAATGAATTAGTATTGAAAATAATGAACTTTAAAAACTACAGACACAGCCGTCCTGAGTGACAGTTTTGTTAGGCATATATTTGAGTGCTAATCAATAAAGAAGGCTAAAACATTACTGGAATCAATTTAGGAAAGGTAACAAATTGGTCCTGATTTTGCTGAAGTTGTCAGCACCCTCTAGTGGAAAGAAGACGTTGAAAAACCACTTCCTTATTGAAATAGGCTTACCTCAAATATGTTTGCACAGATGCATTATCAGTCATCAAAATGTGGCAGTTACAGAAACTAAAATTTTGAGACAGTAATAAACAATGTAGTATTTCATTTTAATGTATTAAATAATTATAAATCCTTTAATATAGTTTGTTGTCTCATTCAGAAAAGCAATACAAAACAAAACAAGAACCAAAAACAAAAAAACAAAAAACCCTGAAAGCAGAACTGGGACCACAGAACAGGAACTACCCCTACCTACAATATCTCTGTTTTTCCTAGTAAAAATGAATTAAATGAGCATTTCTGTATTTAAATTTTCTTAATGAAATTTCAGATTTTTCTATTCTCACTAAATTAATATTATGCAAATAATTGAGGAATAATATATTGAACATGTGCCAAACTACCAATTGGTGAAGGGCATCAAATGGTCAGCATAAGGGTGCCCTCATGCCTTTCTCTCGCTCTAATCTAAAACCAATAAACAAAGTGAAACCCTCTTCAATATTTCACATTAACTTGGATGAGCATCTCTTCAGTAACTACAATTGTATCATAAATCTCAGTCCAAACTCTGAAATTTTAAAATTAGTAAGATCATATTATTGTGTTTATTAAAAGTTTAATATTGGGCTTTACTGGTGGCGCAGTGGTTGAGAGTCCGCCTGCCGATGCAGGGGACATGGGTTCGTGCCCCGGTCCGGGAAGATCCCACATGCCGCGGAGCTGCTAGGCCCGTGAGCCATGGCCGCTGAGCCTGCGTGTTCGGAGCCTGTGCTCCCCAACGGGAGAGGCCACAGCAGTGAGAGGCCCGCGTACCGCCAAAAAAAAAAAAAAAGTATAATATTATAAATTAAGTGAATGTCTTCCTTTCTAACTTTTCACTTTGGTTGATTTAATGGTACTGCAATTTTATTGATATAATAACCCAATTTCTTTAATAATTAATTTATGATGACCTTAAATTTTATATTTTATGGGCAAAGGCCTTTGTGAAATTTCTTTTCCTTGGAATGTTTCTCATTTAACTGGCATCCAGTTACTCATTTTTTCACAAGAGACAGTTCCTCTTCACATAGAGATTTTTAAAAATAAAAACTAGATGTTTCTGAGTATGAATATATATGATAGAAAAATATTAAATTGTAAATATTTAAATTTCTTCACTCCAACTGCTGAGGAGTAAGGAGTCTCTATGTTGCTTGGCAATGAACATTGTGTTTTTCATAGGGGGGATCCTGGACGTGAAGTATTGGAGAGGCCAAAATTTTCTCCATGAGAAAAAAGGGATGAAAAAATACAAAGAAAAAATCCTAGAGAGGGGATGATGCAGTATGGATGGACAGAAAAGCAAGGACAATGTAGAGGAGAGGACTGCAGTGTTCTCAAACTTTAATGTGCATCAAGTTCACCTGGGAATTTAAGAGAATCATAAAATGATTATTAAATTAATATTAAAACACAGATTATCTGGCTCCACTCCCCAGAGCTTCTGTTTAAGTAGTCTAAGACAGGTCTTAATAATTTGCACTTCTAACAGGTTCCCAGGTGATGCTATGCTGCTGGTCCAGAGACCACACTTTAAGAACCAGTATTATAAGGAATATTTAGGAAGTTTTGCTTTGGGTTGTGTGGTATAACTTTCCAGATGATGACTCAAACCTGTTTGTCTGAGACCAAAGGATTTCCCGTAACTTGCAAAGCTAAAACTGGGAAATCTCCAGCAAGCCAGGAAGATTGGTCACCTTACAACTTATCTTCAAGATATTTTCAGTAAAGAGCTAAAATACTGGCTAAAGCTTTAGTACCAAAATTTTGTGTGTGTTTTCTTTTTAATTAATTGATGAATTAATTGATGAATTTTAAACATTTTTAAAAATTGGAATGTTGAGATTGACCTCAAGGATACTTGCATTTTGGAGGTTATCATCTATGATTTTGGCCCAAGGTACAGCTATAGCTAGAAAAAATTGGCACCAAAAAGTGAGTAAACCATCACTGTGACTATCAAGTGGTCAGTATTTTAGTTCAGTAGAAAGTGGAAAAGTACTATCCTTCTCAATAAGAAGAAGGATAGTCCTTGGACTATCACATCAAAGTGATAGGTACTTACACAAATTTCTCAGTTATCAGAATTACAACATTTGGGGAAACTCACTGTTAGGGAATTTTTATGGCAGTAATAAATGCAAAATCTCAATAGCTTAAACCAACAAAGATTTATTTCTTGTACACTCTACCTATCCTTAGAACTCCAAAAGAAATTGCCCGTTTTGCCATAACTTGTTATATCATAATTCAAGACAAGGACAAAATAAAAGTTTAATTGAGGATCTATGATGATAGGACCACACATTCTAATGATGACTCTTTTCACAAAATAAAGACCTATGGAAAATGGAGAACATAAGGTGAATGTTAATGGTGATCAGTTTTAAAATGTAGATCTACTAAAACATAACTTACTTCATTAAAATCCCTAGAAATGGCTATGTTAATGTGAGGTCTTGATTTAGTGGCAGACCTTGGAAAAGCATTAATAGGTTATGAGAGATGTCATAATCCCAAAGTAGACAAGTGACAACAACTTCATCAATTTGCAGACAGTAAAAGTAATTCACCAACAAACTAGTGGAGTATTCTATGAAGACCTCTATTGGGCCTTTAGTGTTTCTTAGCATTCTTAAGTAATATGTTTTTCACTGATTATTATTATGTGAAAATTATTATTTAGTGGTGTGAGATAGTACCCTGGAATCTAGTTTTTCACAAAGCTCCTCAGCAGATTTTGATGCAATTAGTTTTCACCATGGAAATTTTTTAAAAAATGAAACCTGTATTTTTGACTTGGTGAATGGAAACACAAAGGAATAGAATGTAAATAAAAGGTTATTGGGATCAATGAAACATTCAGTTCAGTAAAAATTGAAGATTATTTTAAGCCATAAGTCTATGATGTTATTTTATTACTTTTGGTCTGATGTTCTAATTTCATGGCTCTGCCACTAACTTCCTACATGATTTCAGTTAAACCACTTATTTTAATTTCAGCTTCTGTTAAATGAAGGCAAGTAAATTATTAATGAAACTAACACTTCTAAAACCCCTTATTTCCTTAAAACTTTCCAGTTATCTTAAAGGGATGTGTGGGATATGTATAGGGATCAGATATTTAATGTAAGATCTTGGTGGCAATCATTACAGAGAGAAATGCATGGCATGAATGGCTGGCCTTGTTCTACTACCTTCAAAAACTGTCCACTGTTTCAGGGGAAGGTCAGTAGTCTTTCAGGTATTGACAGGGGATCAGGACACGCTAGTCGAAAATGTGGCACTTTGGCATATTGAATATTTCAAGTGTAAGGAATTTGAGAAATAGATGTGCAGGAAGGACTATCTGACCTTCCAATGAAGCAGATAATAAAACCTAGGAAGGACATTCTTACCTGCCCCTGAAGTAGGTCATAAAACTCTCACATGAGAGGTGACCTTCCTATACCCAGAAGAAAGAAGCATCGTTATTTCTGAAGACGAAGGTGAAACTGCAGAAATGCACCTCGGGGGGCTCTGAGGAACTCCAGTTCTTTATGTCTCAGCACAGAAAGAATTCAGCAAGAGGCAAAGTGATAAATAAGAAGTGATTTATTAGAATAGGACGCTTGTGAGGCTTACAAGTGGGCAGGGGAGAGGGTGCCACGCCCCAAGAACTTAGTGAACTACAGTTTTGTAATCAAAGGAAAAGTGAGGTGGGGGAAAAGACCACATTCTTTCTCATTCTTGAGTAGGCGTCATGCTTCCATCATCAGTTCCTTCTCCACGTCAGGTGGGGGAGTTTTCTTGTCCCTACATGGTCAAGCCAGGACTGTCCTGGCACAATGGAAATGAACAAAAAGGCAGTAATATACACTAAAAATGGTAAATCATCTCAGGTTTCAGTATAATGTCACCCTTTCCTTATATTTTTGTTTCTAGTTTGCCCGGAGGAGCATGTACTAGGAATCATTAACTTACTGAACTCACTGGGCAGAATATAAGTCTAATGCCACCATTGTTTTATTATTTGGGGGCATGTCTCATGCTTCTGTTGCATGGTTTTGTTGCTAAGCAAGCCTGCTTGGTTTTGTGGTTAAGCAAACCTGCTTTCTTGAGTGATCATTAACTTACAGGGGTATCCCATACTTTTTTCTCTACTTATGATCCTCTAGTGGGATTAACTATTTAATCACCCACTTTGTCCCTTTACTCTGTCCCTATCAAAGGGATACAGAGGAATCTGAATGAGCTGGCATTGCTGTTTCCTTCAGCTTAATACACTTACTTCATATTTTTTGCCCTATCATATCCTTCCATGATTTTCTGCTCTCCATCAAGTCTAGCACAAAAATGTTCAGGTTTAAACTATTTCTTGAGATCTTCACTTCCTTATGAAGGCTCCCATATCACATAAAACTTATATTAAATAAATTTGTATGCTTTTTTCTTCTCAATCTGTCTTGTGTTACAGATGTCCCAGTTGAGAACTTAGAAGAGTGTAAGCAGCTTTTGGCAGGAAGGAGCTCTCTGCAGGAGGCCCCTTTTGTCTTGACACTAACTATAAAGCAGGCACCCCCATGTTTTACTCATCTCTGGCCCTAGCACACCTTTCAAATCTTTTGATCACACAATGCTAAGATGTTGGTTCTTTCCATAGATCAAAGAAGTGGAAATGAAGAATAAGTAATTAACAGATGACCAGCTCTCTTCCCTAGCTTCCCCTTTAGTAAACTCGTGAACAAACTGTGTGAACAAGATAGCACTTAAAGAAAAATCACAAGAAGTCGACAAGCCTGCACCTTAACCTGCACACAGCGGGGGATGGCGATGACTCTGACCCCCTATCTCAATGATAAATGAGTTTACTTCCTTTTTTCCCTCTAAAAACTTTAATGGCCAAGCAGAATCTTTGGAGATTCTTTTGGGGGGACACTGAGGCCACCATCTCCCCAGACTGCCACCATTCTGATTGAAAACAGCGTTCCTTTCTACCAGCATTTGTCTCTCTCTCACGTATTGATTTGGGGGCTGCAAGCAGCCAGACCTGAGGTCAGTAACAAGAGTAGAGGAAAAAGATATTTTTCTGCCCCTACAGTATGTATATCATAATTGAGAAAGTCATAGGTTCTGGAGTCAGTTACTTGTAGATCACATCAACCTCTTGAAGCCTAGATCATCTGAACATGATTTCAAATAAATTAAGTACAGCATGGACTAAATAATAAAATGGGAGAGAATAGGGGAAACAAAACTATGTTTCACAGTAGGATCCTGACATGATTTATTCCAGTGGTTTATACTCGTTCTTATCCCACCACATATTCACTTCATACCCCTCTTATTAATAAGGAAATTGCAGAGACTGAATAGAGAGGCAGTCAGCTTAATTTGAGAAAGTTGCTTAAATTGGAGAGTGTGAATTAGCTTTAACCCAGAGAAACAGTTGAACTGAAAACCCTGAGGTTTGCAGCTCTAAAAATATCCTGACTCATTTTTTTATTCCCACCAAAGACAACAGTGACTGAGGTTATCCAAGAGATCATTTTTCTACAAAACATTGCCTGCTAGCACAAGGTAAAATTACAAAACCTAATTTATCTCCAGCATTCTTCAAATACTTTCTCTCACCTCCAGCCTCCAACCCCCAATACTGGAATTGTGTGAAGTCAACGCAAACTATAAAAGTCTTCGAATTTAAGTGTCTAATATGTGAAAGCCATTCTGGGGACTACAAATATAAATGATACATAGTGCCACCCATTAAGATGCTCATGCTTATTATTTAGTAGGAAAGACAGAACGCTGCAATAGAGATGTTAAGAACAATCAAACTTACAGGCACGGAGACGCCTTCCTTAAATAAAACACCCCAATTTCTAAAATACTGCTTTCCCCAACTCCCGTAGAGTACTGTGATCTGCCTATCCGAATGCACTATGAGTGATGATGTAAATAAATCCTCGTTCAGAGTACCGACATTTTGAAAGAGCTCTCTTTTAATCTAAAAATGACTTAGTAAAGTTCATTCAGCAGTAAAGGGTCTCTCTGGACCTTCAAGTTTTAATCTGAAACTTCCACAACCAACACTCCCCCTCCCACCCTCCAAAGTTGATGAAATCAAATGCCCTGGAACTGAATGTTTTAGTAATTCAGATCACTTGAGAGAAAAAAATAACCTGGGCGGGGGAATGTGCAAATTTTTAGAGTCTGGGGATTGCAAACGTGGGGAAATGGCGCCACCTTCTGGTGAGAAGTGGGAACAGCAGGAAAAAAGCCAACAAAGACCTTCAGGATAAGCCCCTGCTTTCATTTCAAAGCAACAAGCTGCGCAACTCCGGCACCCTCAGATCCCCCGAGGTCTGCCCCTTCCGGCTGCTCTGACCACTCAGTGCGCTCTGCGCAACGTGATTGACAGGGCAACGGTCCGGTGCGTTACCTAAACTCCTCGCTCGGAAAACAGTGACCCGACCCTTCCGGAAGCTCAGGGTCCGCTCTTCCCAGCATCCTTTGCCTTCCGGCTATGCTCAGTTCCCTCCGGCCAGTCCCTCCTTGCGCGGCCGTTTCGAGCCCGAATGTCAAGCTCGACTCTGGGGACCTGAGAATCCCGCACATATTTTCCAGGACTAGATTATTGACTATGCGGGCAGGAATGGCGCAGCTAGAGGGTTACTATTTCTCGGCAGCCCTGAGCTGTACCTTTTTAGTGTCCTGCCTCCTTTTCTCTGCTTTCAGCCGGGCGCTGCGAGAGCCCTACATGGACGAGATCTTCCACCTGCCGCAGGCACAGCGCTACTGTGAGGGCCATTTCTCCCTCTCGCAGGTGGGGTCCCCAACCTGTCTGCACCCTCGGACAGGCTAGAAAGGGAAGAGCTGGCCCCAGTTCTAATTTCTCCTACCTTTATCCTTAGCTCCCTCCACTCCAAACAGGAAAGGAACTGGGTAATCTTTTGTTCCTGTCTCTAAGATCTGTAAAATATTTGCTAAATGAATGAATAAACAGCAGATCTGTCTCCTAGCAAGAAAAGCTCTGGGAGATTAACTAATGGGGAACTGAGTTACTGCCCCTCTTTTTGGCTAATGATGAAAGCTGTCCTAGTTTTTCTTTGCCAATCCCGGGATTAGAGGCATTGGATTGCTCCTAGGAAATGTCAGAAAATTTCACTTTAGCTCACCTGTCAAGCATCTCACTGTGTATTTTGGGAGTCTGATAGGAGGGGGAGGGGGGAATCTTCAGCTACTAAGAAGTGACAAGTTACATTAATTCCATCCTTGGTGTTTTTAGCAACCTTCTGTTAACTGGATAAACTGGCAGCCAGTGAAGTGCCAGCATGTTTGAGTATATATTTGGCTACATAGTTGTGTAGATATGGATAAAAACAGACATATTATCCTTCTCTTCTGGTGAAGTCATTGTAGAGTAGTGGTTAGAAATATAAAGTCTATAGTTAGAGAAAGACCTGATTTTAAATCTTGGCACTGTTATTTACTAGTCATGTCGCTTGGAAATTTTCTGAGTTTCAGGTTACTCATCTGAAAATGATAGTAAAATAGTATCTACTATAGGGCTTGTTGCAGGATTATATACAGAGGATTTAGCACAATTCATGGCTCTCTACATTGTAGTTGTCATTATGGATCCTGTGCTTTAATCTCTTTAAACATTTTTTTCTCTAAATCCATCCGAGTTCCAGCGGATGATTCCAGGCTTTTTAAAACTGGAGCATTTGCAATTCAATCACCAAATTACAGGCCCTCCAAAGAGTGTATCTTGGAAAATAGAAACTGAGTTTAAGTTGTTGTTTACTGGTTGCTTGTACCTTAACAATCACAAAGCAGGTACAGGGACAAAACATAAGATAAACTTTTCTTTAGAGGAGGCATCTGATTTGCTCATTTAACTGTGACTTAGGATAACTTAGCAAAATGCCTGATTTTTGGTAAAGATGACATCTCTGTGTCAGTCCTATCAGTCAGTCCCATCCTCTTGCTTTTGCTTCATTGTTGACCTTTTTTTTTAAGTGGGACCCCATGATTACTACATTACCTGGCTTATACCTGCTGTCAGTTGGAGTGGTCAAACCTGCCAGTTGGATCTTTGGATGGTCGGAACACGTTGTCTGCTCCATTGGAATGCTCAGATTTGTTAATCTTCTCTTCAGTGTTGGCAACTTCTATTTACTATATTTGCTTCTCCGCAAGGTGCAACCCAGGCACAAGGTTTGTTTTCAAAATAATTTATTATATTTAAGTTTATGTACAGTCAATTCCACAATTATGGTGAATTTGTTTTATGAAATTTGGTGAAAAATGTATTTAACATTTAATATTTGTGTATCTTTTGTAAAGATAAAGCAAGTCCCCTACCCCCATTTTCGAAGATATTTGTGTTTAAATACTTCAGTTACTCTTACTTATTTATAAAATCTATAAATTTTCATGAATTAAACCAGTTCAGTAAATATCTCAGTATGCTAAGCACTGAGATTACAGAGGTAAATGACACAGTCTTTTTCTTATAAAACTTATATCTTCATTAGGAGAAACAGACGTTACCAAGCATTTTTTTTTTTTTTTTTTTTTTTTTTTTTTTTTTTTTTTGCGGTACACGGGCCTCTCACTGTTGTGGCCTCTCCCATTGCGGAGCACAGGCTCCGGACGCGCAGGCTCAGCGGCCATGGCTCACGGGCCCAGCCGCTCCACGGCATGTGGGATCTTCCCGGACCGGGGCCCGAACACGTGTCCCCTGCATTGGCAGGTGGACTGTCAACCACTGCGCCACCAGGGAAGCCCCCACGCAATTTTTTATGATTTAAGAATGCAGACCTTGGAGGTGGATTACCTGGGTTTGAATTCTATCCACTTACTAATTGTGTTACTTTGCAGGTTACCCCTTAGTGACACCTTGTTTTCGTCTGTTAAATGGGAAAAATATAGACTCTGCCTCATAGGACTGTTCTGAAGAGTAGAAGAGCTTAATAAATGGAAGGTGCTTAGAATATTGCCTGGTATATAGTAAGGAATCAATAAATATTCATTATAATAGGTACTTTTAGCTTAAAGAGATGATTTCAATAGTGTAAATTATGAGAAAGCAATAGCTATAAAACGCTATGAGGATACAGAGAAGGAGCAGAGGAGCACTTGTTGCACCCTGACTGGGAGGGAGAGGTGTGGGTAGCATTGGATACGGCTTCACAGAGAAGATGGTACCTGAGCTGAATCTTGATGACAAATAGGACTGTAGGATGGGAATGAATCCTGACAGGATTAACAGCATAAGCAAAAGTAGAAAGGCATTAAACAACAAGACACAGGGAATTGCTATTTGGAATTATACGATTTTGAAGTACAGGGACATGAAGCTGCAGAAGGCTGTAGAAGAAGGTAGGGGAGAAGTCACGAATATATTTTTATGTCATGGAAAGCATTTGAAACTTCATCTAATGGGTGATGGACCCATTTTAATCAATTTTAATCAAGGTATGGTCTGTCTTGGTGATTTAGATTAACTGGATGATAGGATTCAAGGAGATAAGAATACTTTCAAATTCTGCCTGAGACTATCAGCCCAAAAGAAGATGTTTAAAACTTTAGACTAGGCCCACTATTTTCAGGAAGATCCCTGTAATTTCATCATAAAATACTAAGATCATTGTGTAGGGTGGTATAAATGTTATATATATATTTATATTCTCTCTACTGCACAGTTTTGAAGGGATATCTTTAAAAGAAATTGGTGATGATGGCTAAGTGAATGCTTATGGAAGGCACGAAGATAAGCTCACTGAAATGGAACCACCTGCACTGTGTCCCATTTGTCTCCGTGTTCCCCATAGAACTGAGGTCATTGTCTTGCACACAATAACTCCTTAACTATTTGTTGAGTGATTCAAAGTATTGTAGGCTTTGACACACACATGTATTGTCTTACTGGTTTCCAAACTGCTAGGTGTAGCTAAAAAGTATCAGAAAGTGCCCTTATAAATACATACTGTGTTTTTGCAAAGCCAGAAATAACATTAGTGTTGAATAATTTTTTAAAGTAAGTTAACTCAGGCAGTTTTTTGTTTTTTAGTTCGTTAGCTCAGCAGAAACAGCCTATTTGTTTTATTGTGAACTGTGTTTTCTCTTCTTGTAGGCTGCCTCAAGTATCCAGAGAATCTTGTCAACATTAACATTAGCAGTATTTCCCACACTCTATTTTTTTAACTTCCTTTATTATACAGAAGCAGGATCCATGTTTTTTACTCTTTTTGCCTACTTGATGTGTCTTTATGGAAATCATAAAACTTCAGCCTTGCTTGGATTTTGTGGCTTCATGTTTCGTCAAACAAATATCATCTGGGCTATCTTCTGCGCAGGAAACGTCATTGCACAAAAGTTGACTGAAGCTTGGAAAACTGAGCTACTAAAGAAGAAAGAAGAGAGGCTTCCCTCTATTAAAGGACCATTTTCAGAATTCAGGAAAATTCTTCAGTTCCTTTTGGCTTATTCCATGTCCTTTAAGAACTTGAGTATGCTTTTCCTTTTGACTTGGCCCTACATCCTTTTAATGTTTCTGTTTTGTGCTTTTGTGGTAGTTAATGGTGGAATTGTTATTGGTGATCGTAGTAGTCATGAAGCCTGCCTACACTTTCCTCAGCTATTCTACTTTTTCTCTTTTACTCTCTTTTTTTCCTTTCCTCACCTACTGTCTCTTAAGAAAATCAGGTCTTTTCTTTGCTTAGTTTGGAAACGGAGAATTCAGTTTTTTGTGATTACTTTAGTCTCCATATTTTTAGTTTGGAAATTTACTTATGCTCATAAATACTTGCTAGCAGATAATAGACATTATACATTCTATGTGTGGAAAAGAGTTTTTCAAAGATATGAAATTGTGAAATATTTGTTAGTTCCAGTTTATATATTTGCTGGTTGGAGTATCGCTGACTCATTGAAATCAAAGTCCATATTCTGGAATTTAATGTTTTTCATATGCTTATTCACCGTTATAGTACCTCAGAAACTGCTAGAATTTCGTTACTTCATTTTACCCTATGTTATTTATAGGCTTAACATACCTCTGCCACCTACATCCAGACTTGTTTGTGAGCTGGGTTGCTATGCAGTTGTGAATTTCCTAACTTTTTATATCTTTCTGAATAAGACTTTTCAGTGGCCAAATAGTCAGGACATTCAGAGGTTTATGTGGTAATATCAGAAACATCTTGAACTCTAAAAATAGACTTATTATTTAGACTATTTCCATAATGAAAACTAAGTAGAAATTTTTAAATTTCTTTTAGGCACCATGGTGATCCGCAGATCACATCAGATTTTTTGTGCTTTAAATATCAGAAATATGTATTTTAATATATATATATGTGAAATATGTATATATATATACATATATGTATATGTATATCTATCTATCTATCTATCTATGACCCAAGGAAGTTAAATGGTAAAGAACTGAGAAAAGTTTAAGACTTGCTCCATAAGCCTGAATAATGATGGGAAATTAAAATTATTCATAGCTATCTCATGATATTTCTTTGATACTGTTAGCCACTCAAAAAGCTTGGAAACTTTTTTGTATACAAGTTTATTTATTAATTCTCATCAGAAAAAGTTGCAAAGTCTTTGAAAAATATTTACAAATGATTAGGTTATATTATTGATTGAAAAGTTGTTTAACATTTTAGTAAATATAATTTCAATCATAAGGTAAAATAGACTCACATAGATAGTAAATGTTATAAAATAGAGGCTCTTCTGTGTTTATCTAAGAATCAAGTTGTTGATTTTTGTTAAAAATCTAGAAATGATGAAGTCCTTTCCCTGTTCCTAATATGAAATATATCATGGGCAAAGATAAATTGTGTTGATGATAATACCTTTTAAAAGGGGTTTTCTTTCTGAAATACACTACTCTATCAGTTTCCTTTGGCTGCCGTAACAAATTACCACAAATTTGGCGGCTTAAAAAAAATTTCAGGGCTTCCCTGGTGGCGCAGTGGTTGAGAGTCCGCTTGCCGATGCAGGGGACACGGGTTCGTGTCCTGGTCCGGGAAGATCCCACATGCCGCGGAGCAGCTGGGCCCATGAACCATGGCCGCTGAGCCTGCGCGTCTGGAGCCTGTGCTCCGCAAGGGAGAGGCCACAACAGTGAGAGGCCCGCGTACCGCAAAAATAATAATAATAATAATAACTTCAGAATTCTGGAGGCTAGAAGCCTAAAATTAAGATGTCAGCAGTGTTAGTTGCTTTTGGAGGCTGTAAAAGAGAATCCATTCCATGTTTCTCTCCTACCTTCTGCAGTCCATGGTGTTCCTTGGTTTATAGATGTATCACTCCAGTATCTGCCTTTGTCTTCACATGGCCTTCCTCTCATCTTCTTTCTCTTACAAGGACAATGTCTGTGGATTTAGGGCCCACCCTAATCCAGGATAATTGTGTGTCCAGATCTTTAACTTAATTATGTCTACAAAGACTCTTTTTCCATATAAGGTCATATTCACAGGTTCCAAGTTGACCTATCTTTTTGTGGGGCACTTTCTAACCCACCAAAGTTACCAAAGGAGATTTTACAATAAATTTCATAAAACTTGTAGGAAATAAATTTTTGCTGAGATATTTTAAATAAAATTGCATCTTTTCAGAGAGGTTCAAAACAAGTGACTTGCAGGGTCAATAATTATAAAACTAAAAGTAACTGGTATTTGATTCCATTATCCAAAAAATGTTAGAATTTAAAGGAAGTTTAGAAATTATTTGATCTAGTCTTATTTTGTAGATTAGGGAACAAATGCTTGGGTAGGATTTGGGGGGATTGATCTTGGATTTTGTGTCTGCTATTTGGAGTACATTCATTGGGTTGTCATTCCCTTACTGAGAAGTATTATTTGGATATGCTAACGTTGACATGTGAACTTAGAACTGTGACTAGAATTCATTTTTTAATCCAGTTTTACATTTGTAAACTTTTCAGTAACTGTGTGAACTGTCTTAAGTGTTGGATTATGCTTTCTCTGGATTTTCAATAATGAGTGGATTTGGAAGGTACTGTTCATTTGCAAATATAAAATTATGCACAGGTGAAAATACAAGTGTAGTCTTGAGTAGTAAATGTAAAGTCTTTGGTTTTACACACTCTTTGGGGCCAAGCTGTACTCTATTTAGTGCTTAGAAAGTAGATTGACTCTTTAGTTATAACAGTGACTGTAGGACAAATGTTTTTACCGAAACTTTTTTTTAATTAGACAAGAAAGCACACTCAAATAGTTATTTTATAATGGAGATATGAAGTCAAAATTCTCCCCAAAATGTGCAATTTAGGAAAAACAAATTTCTTGTCTGATACCATTGGTGCAAGGCTTTTGTTTTTTAGGCATATTTCTGAGACAAAAAAAAAACAAACCTTTTTCTCTCTAGTCTGACAAGAAGGAGGAAACTATTCTACTCCATGTATTAAAGGAATCATTGTTCTAATTCTTTTTTTTTTTTTTTTTTTTGCGGTACGCGGGCCTCTCACCGCCGTGGCCTCTCCCGTTGCGGAGCACAGGCTCCGGACGCGCAGGCCCAGCGGCCATGGCCCACGGGCCCAGCCGCTCCGCGGCACATGGGATCCTCCCAGACCGGGGCACGAACCCGTATCCCCTGCATCGGCAGGCGGACCCCCAACCACTGCGCCACCAGGGAGGCCCCTAATTCATTTTTAAGTGTTGAGTCCCTGCCCTTTTAAGAGATCTTTTGGAATGCTGTGAATTAAAAGGTGCTCTACAGAGCTGCTTTTATTTTTTTATTTTTTATTTATTTATTTTTTTTTTTGCATTACGCGGGCCTCTCACTGTTGTGGCCTCTCCCGTTGCGGAGCACAGGCTCTGGACGCGCAGGCCCAGCGGCCATGGCTCACGGGCCCAGCCGCTCCGCGGCATGTGGGATCCTCCCGGACAGGGGCACGAACCCGCGTCCCCTGCATCGGCAGGCGGACTCTCAACCACTGCGCCACCAGGGAAGCCCCAGAGCTGCTTTTAGAAACATCCTGAAGTTATATATGTTTTGAATATTTTTCAAGAGTTACCAAATAGATATGTTTGATATTATTTTTTAAAAATTAGACTTAAATGAATCTTGATTAGAAGGTAATTCTTAAAAAAAAAAAAAACAAAAACAAGTATTGATAAGCTAGAGGCCCTGTGGGGCCTTGCAGTTATTGTTATTAAAGTCTGTAAATGGTTTTTTGTTTTTTGGTTTTTTTTTGCGGTACGCGGGCCTCTCACTGTTGTGGCCTCTCCCGTTGCGGAGCACAGGCTCCGGACGCGCAGGCTCAGCAGCCATGGCTCACGGGCCTAGCCGCTTCGTGGCATGTGGGATCTTCCCGAACCAGGGCACGAATCTGTGTCCCCTGCATCGGCAGGCGGACTCTCAACCACTGCGCCACCAGGGAAGCCCTAAATGGGGTTATTTTAAAGAATATTATAAAAAGATTTGGTCCATAAATTTTTTAGGCCCAGTAATACATCTTTTTGAACTTTTTCTACCTTGTATGAAATTCTGTAGATACAGAGTATTATCTTTATATAGCATTAGGAAGGTTCCAATGTGTTGTGTTTCCTCACATATTATTTATATTTTTCTTTTAGTGGATACCTAGAAATCTTTTTTAATGCATCTATGTATGTAAATTATATGGAAATATTGATACAGTCATTCCTTAGTTTAAGCATAGCATGTCATTTTGGCAAGGGAAATTGTGTTAGCTTTCTGGTCTCTTCCTCCTTCTTCTTAAAGTTATTTCAGGAATGTGCTTAGCCTGTCACAACGTACCTTAATAAAAATGGCTTAATTCCGTTTATTTCTAATAAATAATGTAGTGTATTTCTAGTTTGAATTCAACCACCACTGGGCTTGACATTTTTTTTTCTTTATAATTGTCTGATGACCAGGAAAGGAAGAAAAGAGATACTCAATTTTTATCTGTACCCTCTAAATAGTGGACTATTACTTTAGGCTCACTTTCAAGTAAAATATTTCTATAAAGAAATCAATTCAAGTTCATTAGGTTAGAGAGCATTTATTATTTTAAAAATAATTAGAATTTCATTAAAAAGTAAAACAAGAAAGAAGCATCATGCAAGTAATATGAATAAGTTTTTTTTAGTGGAAATTTAAATATGACTTAAGAACCATGGACTAGAAAAAGCATAGGAGTTCTGTATTTGATTGTGGTTTTGGAATCGATAAGGCAAGTGATTTAATCTTTGGTTCTCCCTTCAAATGAGAATAGTATTTGTCTTAAGTCAGTGCTGTCTAGCCTTATTTCAAAAAGAGTTCAACCCCTGCTGTATATCCATAAAGTTCATAAATATGTCATATAATAAATATTGAGTAAATGTATGCTGAATGAAGTTTTTTTAGTATGGAATGAAGTGAACATCCTAGAAGCAGTATGATATATAACCATAAACTAATTTCAGGAAATAAATCACATATTTGATAATGAGACATTCTAACCCTTTTGTGCCTAAGTTTCCTGACCTAGTTTTAAATTTTTTAATTTACTCTAGTGTTTAATACTTACACACGTATTTACTTGAAAATATGTGTTGTTTTTATAATAGGATGTGATTTCAAAACTATTGCTGTTTATTTAAAATAAGAAAAATAACTTACTATCGACCATTATAATAGCAGCAGAATTCTTGATCATTATCAAACTTTTAAGGGCAAAGAGTTTTCAACCAATTATGAATAGTTTATGTTGTTTTACTTCTGGTGAATTTTGCTACTTTCGGGATAACTGTTATTTAGGGTACTTTTTAATGTATTTAAATGTTGACAACAAGACAACATTTCCAATATACTAAAACCTGTATAGCTGAGAAAATTATAAAAAATGGATAAATGGAGGATATATTTGTTAACACGTATTCCTAAATCCAACACTAAATTCTTTACTATTTGGAAATTATTTCTATGATAAGAAATTTTGTCACAGTGAAGTAATCCAAAATATCCTTATATTGTGCTTTGAAAAAAATGAGCATTTGATGAATTTAATATTACTTTATTTGAACTCTGCACCACCATCAGACCAATAGAGATACTGTATTTTTCTGATGAGAAAAATATTATACATTGCATTGATTTTCCACTGAAACTTAAGTCATTTCAGTTCAGTTGAACCATATATGTGTGTGTGTGGCATATGCAAAATGAAGAAGAGGGAGGAAAAATAATAATAATAATTGCTATTATTTATTGAGCACCTATAGTGTGCTAGGCATTATACTGGCTGATTTACAAATACTGTCTTATTTGATCTTATTTATACAAGGCGGATGTTGATTTCTGTTTGACTGCTGGAGAAACTAAAAGTCAAACACATCAGGTAACTTGCATCAGTCAACTACTTAAGAACATAGATTGGTCTGACTTCTGAGCCTGTGAGTTTTTAGCTGCTACTCTGCCTCACCATGAAAGTTTTTCCTTAAAAGAAGTAGAATATGGAGAGAGAGGTGGTAATCTGTCCTTGCTCTGCATTAGCCAGACCACTCATGGCATATTATTTTTTATGTTGAATGCAGTCATTTTTAGAAATGATAGAACTGTTTAAAGGAGCATGAACAGATGATGAGTGTTTATAGTTCTGTTGAAGAGAAATAGCTAAAAGAATATATAGGATGTTTAACTTGGAAGAGCAGAGATTCCATGACTTCGTAAGATCTCATAGTTGAGGAATAATTCTTTGGAAGGATTGGACTATTCACACCTGTAAACCAAAGGCCAACAGATTTCAACTCATGAAAAACATACATTTTCTAACTGTTTAGTCTCTGCAGGGGGATGGGCCGAGAAAAACAATAAGTTTACCTATACTCTCTGGAGCCAAGATTCTGTTTATCAAGGATGCTTCAGAAGAGATTCAGGTAGCAAGTAGATAGAATAAAATGGCTTTTTAAGGTAACTTACAACACTGTGATTTGAAATTCCTAAGTTTTTAATGGGTAATATTTTGTGCATTAATTGCTAAGTCATGGTGAAGTATATCTGGTGGCTTGTATGGTGACTTTGACATTTTAAATTTCTGAAAAAAGAAACTACTTCTAACTCTGTTCCCTTGTTTTAGAAACAAATTCGAGATACAGACCTAGTAGGCGGTATTTTAGCTATAGTGCTGGACAGTACTGCTATTAAAATAATTTATTTTCTATTTTGTAATCCCCATTACATTCGTGAAGAGAATGTGCTTTTATTTGAAAAGCTTTTCGCCTTACAAATAAGTAGGGCAAGCACCATCTGTAAGATTTTTTAATGCAGTATCCACTAGGTGGTGATGCTGTGCTACATTTCCAGGTGTTTTTGTACTTAAACTTATTGTCTGAGTTAACTTTTCTCTATAGTTTGAAGTTTTGGTCCACAAAGTATTTTATAGCATCCATGTCTGTTTATTAAAATATTTTTTTAAATGTTTCCTGAATTGTATGAAGCTAAGGTAAATGTTTAAAAAGTCATTTTTGTGTTTTGTACTCATATATTTGGTGATTTAACCTAATATATCTTCCCATATGACATTCTTTTCTTCATATGGCATAGTCATGATCTCTTCCCATAAGCAGTGAATGATGGTGATGACAAATTTGAAAACTCATGTACATTGTATCAGTCACTGTTTTAAGTGCTTTACCCACATTATCTTATTTATGCCTCATAACAACTCTGTGGATCAGTACTGTTATTAATATCCCCACTCTACACATTAGGAAACTGAGTAGAGTTTAAGTATTTTGTCCAAGATCACAAAATAACTGGCTGAGCTGGGATTCAAACCTAGGCAAGCCGACTCCAGAATCCATGTTAATTACTATCAATTGGTGGGGGGATGTAGGGGACGGGAGGAAGGGCACAAAGTCTGCCTTCAAATATGTAGCATTTTAGAAAGAGAAATAATCATGGAGAATGTGGTTATACTCCTTTATAGATCAGGAAAATGAAGTCTACGTTAATTTTGGCTCTTCCAGAGGTAGATAATCTTCCATCTGCTATTGTGTCTTCCATTTCTGTTTTTGATGGTGCTTCAAAGTGATATGTATGTATACTAGTGAATTTAATGGAGAAAAAAGAAAACAACTCAGGATTGGCGTCTTTAGCCATATTAATTTACATTGAGGTAAAGATCTTTGTTTTAATCAGAATGATTCCAGCAACCAAATAGGGGAGCATAGTTGTTTGAAAATTGATAGTTTCTCCAAGGAGACTCCTATTTGGAAGCAAACTGTTGGTTAAACATGACATACTTCGGAATTTTTCAGAACAATTTGACTGGAAAAGTTTGATCTTTTAAAAAAATCTATAAGGGCTTCCCTGGTGGCGCAGTGGTTGAGAATCCGCCTGCCGATGCAGGGGACATGGGTTCGTGCCCTGGTCCGGGAAGATCCCACATGCCACGGAGCGGCTGGGCCCGTGAGCCATGGCCGCTGAGCCTGCGCGTCCGGAGCCTGTGATCCGCAACGGGAGAGGCCCCAACAGTGAGAGGCCCGCGTACCGCCAAAAAAAAAAAAAAAAAAAAAAAAAAAAGTCTATAAATATATATTCTAGATGCTTTTAAGTTTTGTTTTTGTCAGATACCATTATGTAAAATGTTTTTTACTTCTAAAATTATGTTGTGGTTCATGTCATTTAAAACTGATTTTTAAGTAATCCTGTTCTTTATAAGAATGAAAGACCTTTTTAAAAAGTTTGTTCAAATATTATAGTTTCATTTTGTTTCTAAATAAATTCATGTTTTATAATATTTTATAACTTATTATGTCTGTTTAACACATTCTCTTATTCTAGACTGGGTACCAGTGGCTTTTTTCTTTCATTCACTCTGTGCTAGTAGCCATTTTACCCTGTCTACCACCTACCAATTCTACGCTTTATAAGTCTTCTTTTTTTTTTTTTTAATTGTATTGGTGTATATTTGATTTACCATGTTGTGTTAGTTTCAGGTGTACAGCAAAACGATTCAGTTATACATATATTCATTCTTTTTTAGATTCTTTTCACACTTTATAAGTCTTCTTGAGATAATAGAACTGAATAATATTTTTAAGTATCTATAATAAGTGCCCATCATTAACCTGGATGACTATCTTCATTTTATTCTAATAATAGTGGAAGGCAGTTAAATTACTGGCTGATCATCTTGAACATGTGGAGGCTTGTGTTTCTTCTAGTCCAGGTCTGTAGAAAGCTCAAAGTGTTTGCCAAACACTTTTAACTTGGCAGGACTGAAATCCCAAATTTTGATCCCTTCTGTTAAGAAGAAGAGATCCCTGCTCTGTTTTCAGACTTCCAGCTCTTGCTTTCCACTGGGCTTCTTGGAGTTTCCGCTGCTTATATGCATCGCAGAGATCAGCCGAGGACTTACACACAGATTTGGGAGTTTCTCCTCTCTGACTCCCTCCTTCTTGGGATTTCCCTTCTTAATTTATAACTACTCTAACAGCCCTAAACTGCATTCTCTCACACCTCAAATCAATGATATTGCAGTTTTCTGACTAGGGTGTGTCCTCAGGGGAAAAGTCATTATAAATGTGGATCGCACCAAGTGAGATCTTTCAGTGATCAAATCCTGTCCAGTTCTTGACTCCTTTTGTTTTTTCTTCAGTGCCTTTAAATAGTTTTTTTTTTTCTTTTTAAGTTAAACAATCTGTGGAACAGTTAATATGATAAAAGTTCCTCTGCCATTACCTGCCTAGGAATCATCTTGATTATAGTTGCATAGTCTCTCTGTTTATGTATAGGAAGTTGGGGTTGTTACTTTTGAAGAGCTAAAAAAGCTTTCCTAAAATAAGTTTAGGTGGGGGCAGTAAGTTTTTAGAATATTGACTTCTAATATGGTCCTCTAATACAGTAAATCATAGTATTTGTAATTAAATCCAATGACCTTTTAAAGGTCTCTTATGTGAAAATTTTATCAAGAAATACAAAAGAAACAGACTTCAGGCAAGAAGAGCTCACCTTCCAACTGAGAAGGCTTTGGGAAAAAAAGCTTTCCCACGTCAATTGGAATGACGGATGGTTGCTCTGTGTTCAACGGCCAAGTAGGAGGGAATGGCCTGTCAGAGTGCATGGAAAGGCTGCTTTCCCTTTTAGGAAATGAAAGTGTTTATCACAAGATGGATGAGAGCACAGGGTTGTTTCCATGTCTGGGACTTAACCCAAGGACCTGAAGCAGGTCGTGGTTCACTTCACAGACTAAAACCACTAGAGTTGGGGTAGGCTACATTGAGTCTTTTTTCAAGAATGAGTCGCTAATGGAGAGTTGTAGCAAAGTCCTCATTAAAATGTATACAACGAGGGGGCTTCCCTGGTGGCACAGTGGTTGAGAGTCCGCCTGCCGATGCAGGGGACACAGGTTCGTGCCCCGGTCCGGGAAGATCCCACATGCCGCGGAGTGGCTAGGCCCCTGAGCCATGACTGCTGAGCCTGCACGTCTGGAGCCTGTGCTCCACAACGGGAGAGGCCCCAACAGTGAGAAGCCCGCGTACCGCAAAAAAAAAAAAAAAAAAAAATGTATACAACGAAGGACTTCCCTGGCAGTCCGGTGGTTAAGACTTTGTCTTACAATGCAGGGGGTACAGATTCAATCCCTGGATGGGGAGCTAAGATCTCGCATGCCTCACAGCCAAAAACCCAAAACATAAAAAACAGAAGCAATATTGTAACAAATTCAATAAAGACTTTAAAAATGGTCCACATCAAAAAAAAAAATGTATACAACAGTTTCCCCTTAGTCAGCAGAAGATCTTTCAACATACCACCAACACGAAGTTTCTCTAATAGTGTTCCTTTTGTGAAGGGAATTTAAACATTTTCTATGATGTATGAAGTGATTTGATCCCGAAAGCTGTAAATCTAACACTTGTACTACCAGTGTGCTGTTGAGCTAAATAATGTGAGCCAACAACCACTGGAAGTGGTTTGTTTTATAATATAAATAATATGTTTTATATTATTAATATGTTTAATAATAATAACATATTAATTTAACATTATTAAATTAATAATTTAATAATAATTAATATATTAATATTAATGTATTAATATGTTTATATAATATAATAATATGTTTTAAAAAAATCTTTACAAAAGATTTGTAGGTGGTATTGCTAAGCATGCGTCTCCTGTAAGGAATGTGGCCCTTTGTTTCTTATGGTACATAAGAAAAAACTACTCCACAGTATGTCCATTCACTAAGTGGAAGGTGTCCATGAAGTGTGAAGCAAGAAGTATTACAGTATCTTTAAGAGATCTCTGATACTGCATTTTGTAGATGTATTTGAAAGCTAAGTGAAGCTTTGTGTTTGAAAGGTGAATTGGATGTGAAAGCCTTTCAAATACAGGTTAAGGCTTTTTTTCACATAGAGAAAATGTATGTGTGTCCTACAAGCCAGAGGAACAAAGTTTCAAAGAGATTGGGCTTTCAGGGCATGGAACTTGTCACATACCAAAGAGGTGAAGGAGCTCATTAAATGGGGGAGAGACCCACACCCTTACCATTGTATACATTACCAGTAGCTCTGTGGAGCTCTCTCTGGGTTGGAAGATGGAGAGAAGTGAAAGCCTTATCAGAGGACATGGAAAGTCTGGTATCACGTTTAGAAAAAGGTTCTGTTTCTCACAAGCTGGGATGAGACAACTTTTAGGCATGGGGTTGTTTCCCTGTCTGGAATGTCTCCCTGTCTTCAACCCGAGCATCTAAGTGGCCCAATAACCATTTCACAGACTAGTACCACTAGTGCTGGCATAGGCTGCTTTGAAACCTGTTGGAGAAACAACCACATGAGAATGGAAGCAATCAGGCCTCTGTCACCTGTATACCATGAAGATTGTCCACATGCACCAGAAGATCTTTTCAAGTCACCAGCACACAGCCTTTCGAACAGTGTTCTTTGTGTGACAGGAAGTTCTCACTTGAGTGTCATCTATATAGAGGTAGCGTGACCTGTCCATTAACTTGTAAATCAAGCATGAACCATCCCATGTGGTGTTGAGCTAAACGAGGTGCGCTCCCTTCAACTCGAAGGGAAAGCCTTTGCAATGGCATGGTTAAACGTGTTTCAAGATAAGTAATGGACACCGTTGTTGCTTACCTCAGGAAACGACTCTTATGGCCTGATTTCACTCAGGGGAAGATGTGCTGGAAGTGACAGCATGGGGTATATTGTTGAGGAGCTCTGACATAGTGCTCTTTCCAGAGGGTCCTGATGGTAGGTTAGCCCCTGTCTTCTAAAGGTGAAAGGGATTCCTGGTCTTTCAGCTAACGATGAGACTTCCTTCCCTGACAGCAAATGTATGTGCTTCTTGCAAGGTAGAGGGATGTGGGTTTCTAGGGACTGATTGTTTGTGCAGCTGGGGAACTTGTCCCGAGGGGTTAGGAGTATCTAGGGTAATGGGGGAGGGACATGCAAAAGGAATCTTTCTGACAGTTCATGGAAAGCTACTCCTGTAGCACTGTGTGCCAAAGCTCAAGATTAGTAAAGCCTCTCAGAGTGTATGGGAAGGCTTGTTTCCCATTTAGGAAACACACGTATCTCACAAGCTACATGGGGGCACTTTTCTCTACAGCAAAGTTGCAATGCCCTGGACTTCACCCTCTGTCTGAACCCCCTAGGGTTTTATTTCTTAGGCTAGTAACACGAGTGTTTGTACAGGTGCCTCTGCGTCGCTCTTCCAAACAGGTACACACGAGTGAATCCAAGCAACGTACTCAGTAACCCGTACAAAATGACGAGTTTCCCCTTTGCCATCAGATCTCTTTGCCACGAAGTAACTGACACACGAGGTTTCTAACAGGGTTCTCTCTGTGAAGGGAAAGGAGGACTGGTGTGTGAACCATAGTCAGTAGCAATGTGTACGGCAAAATTTTAAACCTAGCTCTGGCCGCTCTTACGTGATGGTGACCTTATGCCGAAGGTACTCCGTGGAATTGGGTGGCGAAGGCTTTGAGAGGGCCCATTGAAACATGTTTCTCACCTACGAAATTTAGCCAGTTGTTTATTCACATAAGATAGGACAACGATGGAATCTGTTCTTTCACTGAGTGGAAGAGGTAGGTAGGTACATGAAGGGTGAAGCTTGTGGTATCTTGTTTTAGAGCTCTGTCATACTGCTGTTTCTAGATGTACTTTCCAGGGACGTTAAGCTCTGAGTTGTAAAAGTGAAGCAGATTGAAAGCATTTCAGATACAGGCTAAGGCTTCTTTCCCATAAGGAAAAAGTACATGTTCCTTCTATGCTGGATGAGTCACCTCCCTGATGCTGTCAGGGAATGGGATATTGACAGAGGATTTAGAGTACCTCATGCAGTGTGAGAGAGCCATGAACAAATAAGAGTTCTCATGTCGAGTGGAATGATGGATGGAGGCTCTGTGTTCCACAGCCAAATAGGAGGGAATGGCCGGCCCGACTGCATGGAAAGGCTGGGCTCCCATTTAGGAAATGGTTGTGTTGCTCACAAGCTGGGTGAGAGCACAGGGTGGTTCCCATGCCTGGAACTTGACCGAAGTGCCTGAAGCACGGTGGGGTTTGCTTCACAGACTAGAACCGCTAGAGTTGGAGTAGGTGGTGTTGAGTCTTTCTTCAAGAATGCATCCCTCATGGAGAATAGTAGTGTAACAGGGAAGAGCCAAATCTGACTACATGTAGGATCTGTTTATTTTACTTTAAGCTTTGCTTCCCACTGCTGTTGTTCACTAAAAAGACACTGTTTATACATAATGGCCTGCCTTGGGGAACACTGCCCCTCTGCCTGAATGTTAAACCAAAGTGCCTATGTTCAGGGAGACATCCGGACCCTGTCCACCTGTGGATGGCTACAAGAAAGAAATTAACACATCCCCTCCCGGAGGCTGGCCATTCCAGGGGATATTTGCAAAACTTAAGGCCTTTTTACTTTACTTCCTCATTTCCTCCCCCTCTCTGTGCTATAAAAGAAACTGGAATCCAAACCCTGATGAGATGGTTACTTTGAGACATTAGTCTGCAAGCTTCTCACTCTGCCAGCTTTCTGAATAAAGTCGTATTCCTTGCCTCAACACCTCGTCTACAATTTATTGGCATGTCAGTGCGGTGAGCAAAGCGAGCTTGGACTCTGTAACAGTAGCAAAGTCCTCCCTAAACGTATACAAGGAAAAGTATCCCCTTAGTCAGCAGGCGATCGTTCACACCAGCACAAATTTTCTCTAACAGTGTTCCTTCTGGGAAGGGAATTTATCCTTTTTGTGTGCCATATGTAGTGATTGGCTCCCAACACATGTTAATCTAGCCTTTGTATTTCCCATGTTCTGTGGAGCTAAACCAGGTATGCCCAAATCCATTGGAAGGCAAAGACATGAGGATGGCATCGTTAAGCATGTTTCTCACGTGAGGAATGTGGCCCATTATTTCTTGCCGTACTCACGAAAGAGCAACTCCACGCTGAATCCTTTCACTCGGTGGAAGGTATCCTTGAAGTGCAAAGCAGGGAGTATCACTGTGTGTGTAAGAGACCTGTGAGACTGCTCTTTGGGGAGGTATTTTGAAAGCTAAGCAAAGCTCTGTGTTCCAACGGCATACCTGTTGTGAAGGCCTTTCAAATCCAGGTGAAGTTTTCTTTCCCATACAGAAAGTGAATATGAGTCCTACACACCAGAGGAACAAAGTTTCTTAAAGACTGGGCTTTCAGCATATGAGCCCAGAGATAAACCCACGCACATATGGTCACCTTATCTTTGATAAAGGAGGCAAGAATATACAGTGGAGAAAAGACAGCCTCTTCAATAAGTGGTGCTGGGAAAACTGGACAGGTACATGTAAAAGTATGAAATTAGAACACTCCCTAACACCATACACAAAAATAAACTCAAATGGATTAAAGACCTAAATGTAAGGCCAGATACTATCACACTCTTAGAGGAAAACATAGGCAGAACACTCTATGACCTAAATCACAGCAAGATCCTTTTTGACCCACCTCCTACAGAAATGGAAATAAAAACAGAAATAAATGGGACCTAATGAAACTTAAAAGCTTTTGAACAGCAAAGGAAACCATAAAGAAGACCAAAAGACAATCCTCAGAATGGGAGAAAATATTTGCAAATGAAGCAACTGACAAAGTACTAATCTCCAAAATTTACAAGCAGCTCATGCAGCTCAATAACAAAAAAAACAAACAACCCAATCCAAAAATGGGCAGAAGACATAAATAAACATTTCTCCAAAGAAGATATACAGATTGCCAACAAACACAAGAAAGAATGCTCAACATCATTAATCATTAGAGAAATGCAAATCAAAACTACAATGAGATATCATCTCACAGCAGTCAGAATGGCCATCATCAAAAAATCTAGAAACAATAAATGCTGGAGAGGGTGTGGAGAAAAGGGAACCCTCTTGCACTGTTGGTGGGAATGTAAATTGATACAGCCACTATGGAGAACAGTAGGGAGGTTCCTTAAAAACTACAAATAGAACTACCATACGACCCAGCAATCCCACTACTGGGCATATACCCTGAGAAAACCATAATTCAAAAAGAGTCATGTGCCAAAATGTTCATTGCAGCTCTATTTACAATAGCCAGGACATGGAAGCAACCTAAGTGTCCATCAACAGATGAATGGATAAAGAAGATATGGCACACATATACAATGGAATATTACTCAGCCATAAAATGAAATTGAGTTATTTGTAGTGAGGTGGATGGACCTAGAGTCTGTCATACAGAGTGAAGTTAGTCAGAAAGAGAAAAACAAATACCGTATGTTAACACATATATATATGGAATCTAAGAAAAAAAAAAGGTCATGAAGAACCTAGGGGTAAGACGGGAATAAAGACACAGACGTACTAGAGCATAGACTTGAGGATATGGGGAGGGGGAAGGGTAAGCTGTGACAAAGTGAGAGAGTGGCATGGACATATATACACCACCAAATGTAAAATAGATAGCTAGTGGGAAGCAGCCGCATAGCACAGGGAGATCAGCTCAGTGCTTTGTGACCACCTGGAGGGGTGGGATAGGCAGGGTGGGAGGGAGAGAGATGAAAGAAGGAAGAGATATGGGAACATATGTATATGTATAACTGATTCACTTTGTTATAAAGCAGAAACTAACACACCATTGTAAAGCAATTATACTCCAATAAAGATGTTAAAATAATCCCCAAAAAATAATTTAAAGGACTGGGCTTTCAGCATATGGAACTTGTCTAATAAAAGAGCTAGTGAAATGGGGGAGAGATAGGCACACCTACCACAGGAAAAGTTACTGGCTTGCTGCATGAAGCTCTCTCAGGCTTGGAGGCAAGATTGGAGAGACAGTCGCCGATCAGAGCAAAACGAAATGCTGGGCTCCCATTTAGGAAGTGGATGTGTTTCCCGCAAGCTAGGATAGGAGAACTCTTAGGCAAGGGGTTATTTCCCTGTCTGGAACATCTCCCTGTCTTCAACTGGAGCGGTTGAAAAGGCTCAATAACCATTTCACAGACTAGAACAACTAGTGCTGGCATAAGCTGTTTGAGATATTTTGGAGAAACAACTAAATGTAAAGTTTCTTCATGGAAGGGTCTGGTGTGTCCCATGTGTCTATTTAGATAGTCAAACACTACAGGTAAATATGCTGTGGGATCAAGTTTGAAATTGGGGACTGATGGGAAACCCCCATTTTCCCCATTTGAAGGCTACTTTGTTGCAGCTTCAAAGCTGCCTGCAAGACAGGAATAAAGACACATATGTAGAGAATGGACTTGAGGACACGGGGAGGGGGAAGGGTAATCTGGGACAAAGTGAGAGAGTGGCATGCACATATATATGCATTACCAAATGTAAAATAGATAGCTAGTGGGAAGCAGCTGCATAGCACAGGGAGATCAGCTCGGTGCTTTTCACCACCTAGAGGGGTGGGATAAGGAGAATGGGAGGGAGATGCAAGAAGGAGGAGATATATGTATATGTATAGCTGATCCACTTTGTTATAAAGCAGAAGCTAACACAATTGTAAAGCAATTATACTCCAATAAAGATGTTTAAAAAAATAAAAGCTGCCCACAAAACACTGATGTTGCCCATCTTCTATTCACTGCAGGAATGATTCTGTGAAGAAAAGCAAGTTTAATTGAGAGAAACCAAGTGCTTGCAATTCTGTGCT
This sequence comes from Mesoplodon mirus, assembly GCF_964341445.2. Lineage (NCBI taxonomy): Eukaryota > Metazoa > Chordata > Mammalia > Artiodactyla > Ziphiidae > Mesoplodon > Mesoplodon mirus. The sequence goes on along the minus strand of NC_138987.1, from coordinate 75,054,117 downwards.
AAGAGCTCATCGAACAACACTCTTAAGCTAATGTACAAATGAAACATGACCTGTAACCTCAAGGTAAGGTGCAGTATTTACCATCAACAAAGTTAGGTGTGCAGCAGTGTCCATGAAGCATTAGGCAATGCAGTGCTTTAGATCTCATATGCCTCTATGAACTCATAAGAGACTCGTGTAGACACTAATTTCCCTGGAACAACACTATGTTACTTCTGTGGCTTCTGAGCAACATCAAGTGAAATAAACTCTTGGGATCAACTCTTTGTGTGCAGAATGAAGGGCCATGAACTGCTTTCTTCATTAGATAACTCACTTTCTACAGCTCAAAAACAGCCTCAGGAAACCAGTTCTAGCCAGTCTTACATTCAATGCGGGTTTACCTCTGTGATGAAATCTAAGCTGCACCGAATAAAACAATGTGCCTATAATTAATTCTGGGAATTCTTACCTGATTTATCTATAACACAGTCAGAAACCAGACTTTAGGTCCAGCCTGAAAGAAAGTACAGATTTACCCTTAACACTGCTGGGCATTTGGAATATCCAAAGTCACCTAGGCCTACGTAGGGCATTGAGATGGTTAGGCAATTCAACAATGCAGAACTCCCTGCGTCCAAAAGTTTTTTCATGGACGGGCACTGTGTGTACCAAATGTCTCTTTTAGCTAGTCAGGAACTACAGGTAAACAGGCTGCATGAACAGGTTTGAAATTGGGGACTACTGGCAACCAGTATTGTCTCCTTTGGAAAGCCAGTTAGTGGCTACCCAAAGCTGCCTGAAAAAACACTGATGTTGTCCATCTTCTATTCACTGCAGGAATGCCTCTGTGAAGAAAAGTGTGTTTTCTCATAAGAAACAGGGTGGTCTCAATTCCTTGCTAGTAGCTCCTCCCAAAGCACACTTTAGCTAATGGGCAAACTAAACATGACCTCTACCCTCAAGGTAAGGTCCAGGTTTTCCAATCAGCAAAGTTTGGTGTACAGCTATTTCCATGAACCCTGAGTCAATGGAGTGCTTTAGTTCTAGTATGCCTCTCAGGACTAAAGACTCTCACCTATTCACTAATTACCATGGAAGAACAGTGTGGACTGGAAGTCTCTTCTGTGGCTTTGCAGCAGCATCAAGTGAAATAGATTGTTGGGAACACTGATATGTAGACTGAAGGGCCATGAACTGCTTTCTTCATTGGATACCTAGTGTTCCACAGCTTTGTAACAGCCTCAAGAACACAGTTCTCGCCATTCCTTCCTACAATGTGGGTTTGCCACAGTGAGGAAAACTGAGCAGCACTGAACAAAACAGTGTGCATACAATTCATTCTGGAAACTCATACCTGACGTATCTCTAAATCAGTTGGAAACTAGTCTTGAGGTCCAGCCTGAATTAATGTACAGATTTACCCTTAACATTGCTAGGCATTTTGAGGATCCAAGTCACCTATGCCTACCTACGACATCGAGACAGTTATCAAATTCACCCCATGCAGAACACCCTGCGTCCGAAAGTTTATTCTTGGAAGGAAACAATGTGTCCCAAGTGTCACTTTTAGCTAGTCAAAAACTACAGATAAATATGCTGGGTGATCCAGTTCGAAATTCGCACCTGCTGGGAAAACCACAATTTTCCCCATTTGAGAGCTAGATAGTTGCGGCCTCCAAGCTACCTGAAAACGCTGAAGTTGCCCATCTTTTATTCAGTGCAAGAATGCCTCTATGACAAAAAGTGAGTTTTCTTGTAAGAAACTGGGTGGCCTCAATTTCTTGCCAGTAGCTCCTCCCTCTGCACTCTTTAGCTAATGGGAAACTAAACGTGATCTATCCTCCAGGTAAGGTCCAGTTTTTCCCATCTGCAAATTTTAGTGTGCAGCTGTTTCCAGGAAGTCTTAGTCAATGGAGTGCTTTAACTCCAGTATGCCTTTCAGGACATATAAGACACTCTCTTATTCACTAATTTCCATGGAAGTGCACTGTGTACCAAAAGTCACTTCGGTGGCTTCTGAGCATCAGCAAGCAAAGTAGAAAGTTGGGGTCAACTCTTTATATGAGGAGAGAATGGCAATAAATGGTTTTCTTCAGTGGATAGCTGGATTTCTACAGCCATAAAACAGCCTAAGGAAAACACTTCAAGCCAGTCTTATTCACTGCAGGTTACCATATGAGTGGAACTCTGAGCTGCACTGAAAAAATTCAGTGTACCTAAAAACCAGTCTAGGAACTCATACCTGACATCTATCACTACAAGCGAAAAAACTAGACTTGAGGTCCAGCCCGAAAAAAAGTACAGTTTACCGTTAACATTGCTGAGCATTTGGAAGATCCAAAGTGACCTCTGATTAACTAGGGCATTACGTGGGTAATGAAATTCACCACATACAGAAGTCCCTGCATCAAATGTTTCCTCATGGAAGGGTGCAGTGTGCCGTATGTGTCTCTTTTAGCTAGTCCAAAACTACAGTTATCTATGCTGTGTGATCCAGTTTAAAATGGGGAATGCTAGGAAAACCAGTATTTTCCCCATTTGACAGCTAGATAGTTGTAGCTTCCAAGCTGCCTGAAAAATACTGACGTTGCCCATCTTCTAATCTCTGCAGGAATGCCTCTGCGAAGAAAAGTGACTATTCTCTTAAGAAACTAGTAGTCTCAATTCCTTGCTAGTAGCTCCTCCCACCACATTCTTTAGATAATGGGCAAAAAATACATGACCTCTAGCTCAAGAAAAGGTAAAGTTTTTCCCATCAGCAAAGTTTGGTGTACAGCTCTTTCCATGAAGCATTAGGCAATGGAGTGCTTTAATTCTAGTCTCAGGACTCAAAAAAACACTTGCATGTGCACTAACTTCCCTGGAAGAAGACTGTGTACCATGAGTCTTTTCTGTGCCTTCTGAGCAACCTCAAGCCCAGTAGAAAGTTGTGGTCAACTCTTTATTTGCAGACCAAAGGGCAAGTACTTGCTATCTTGGTTGGATAGCTCACTTTCTACAGATTTAAAACAGCCTCAGGAACTCAGTTCAAGTCAGTCTTACCTATACGGCAGGTCACCCTCTGTGCAGAATCTGAGCTGCATTGAAAACAACACTATGCCTAAAATGCAATCTGCATACTCATACCTAACGTCTCCCTACCGCAAGAGAAAACTAGACTTCAGGTCCAGCCCGAAAAAAGGACAGTTATACGGTCAATGTTACTGGTTAACTAGAAGGTCCAAAGTCAACTAGGACTAACTAGGGGTAATTACCTAGTTAGCAATTACTTAATTACCAGGAATTGCATTACCTGGGTAATGCAATTCACCACATGCAGAAATCCCTGGCTCCAAAAGTTTCTTCATGGAAGCGTCCAGTTTGTCCCATGTGTCTATTTAGTTCCCGGCCCTTTCACCTGCATAGTGAGGGATGGTCCCAGAGCCGTGTATCCCTTGATTGGGCTCAGAAGGCTTTTGGTACACGGTGCACATCCTTGGAAAGAAGTGCCCCCGTGAGAGGCTTGAGCGCTGTGAGGCATACTAAAGCTAAAGCCGTCCACTGACTGAGACTTCCCGGAAACGGGTGCACCCCTGCCTCTGGTAATGGGAAAATGTGCCCCTTACTTCGTGACTAGAGGTCACATTTAGTGGGCACTTTAGCTGCAGTATGCTCTGGGCTGAGCTCCCAGGAAGGAACCGCAAGCGCCCGGTTTCTTTTGCAAAAGCTCACTGCTCCTCAGAGGCCTCTGTGGAGTGAACAGTGTCCTGGTGGTGTGGTGTTCAGGCAGCTTGGAAGCTGCACCGAAGTTGCTTTCCAAAGGGGGAGAGTCGGGCTTCTCCCCCATGCTCCAGTTTCCAACTTGACCCCACAGCGCATTTACCGGCACTCTCTGACTGACTACTGGAGACCTTCGGCCCCACGGGGCCTTTCTATGATCACACTTCGTTGCAGGCGGGGTCTCTGGCATGCCGTGCATAGCATTCATTACCCGCTGAATGACTTAGTCAGGCCTAGGTGACTTTGGATCGCCCAAATGTCTCACAAGTTGACCGGTTTTTCTGTTCTTTCTGTCAGGCTGGACCTACAGTGGACCTTGCGTCACGATAGAGAGATGACAGGTAAGAGTCGCCAGGGGGCTCTGTAGGCTCAGGGATTCTTTCAGTGCAGCTCAGAGGGCCCCCACAGAGGGAGAGCCACGTTGAATATAATACCGGCCAAAACGTTGTCCTGGGGCTGCCTGACAGCGGTAGAAATCGAGCTATGCAAGCGAGGATCAGTTCATTGCCCTTCCCTCTGCATAGAAAGGGTTGACCCCAGAAGCCTGTTCTGCGCTGTGTTGCTCGGAAAACAAACAGGGGACTCACGGCACACACGCTCTCCCTCAGAAGGGAATTCATACGCGCCACTCTGAGGCCTCCGGAAAGCCGTAGAAGAGTTAAAGTACTCTATCGAGTCAGAGTTCATGGAGATGGCTGCACAGCAAACTTTGCTGATAGGAAACACTCGTGCTTACCTTGAGGCCTGGGGTCACGTTTACTTCGCACTTTAGCTAGGGCAAGCCGTGGGATGAGCTCCTAGCAAGGCACGGGCGACCACCTGGATGCGTAGGAGAAAACTCACTTTCTTCACTGAGGCATTCCTAGCAGTGACTAGAAGAAGGGTAACAGCTCTGCCTTTCAGTCAGCCTTGAGGCCGCCACTATCTGCCTTTCACATGGGGGGAAATACTGCCTTTCTCCAGGCTTCTCAGTTACACACCGGATCACCCAGCCCATATACCTCTCTTCTCTGACAAGCCAAAGGAGGCCCTTGGCACACAATTCGGCCTTCTGCCATGAAACTTTGGGATGCAGTGTGTTCTGCATGTGCTGAATGGCATAATCCTCTAAATGCCCTCAGGAGGCCTAGGTGACTTTGCATGTTCCAAATGCCTAGCAAGGCTCAGGGTAAATCTCTACTTTATTTCGGGCTGGACCTAAAGTCTACTTTCCGCCTCACTTAGAGAGAGGTCGTGCACGAGGCCCCAAAGTGGACTGGAGCCCCGGTGGTTTCCTTCAGGGCAGCTTAGGTGTCCTGAACGTGGCAGACCCGCATGGAAAGAAAGCCTGCCCAAGAACCATGCTCCTGGGGCTGTTTCAAAGCTGTGGAACGCTAGCCATAGAGAAGAGATTAGTTCCCGGCCCTTTCACCTGCATAGTGAGGGATGGTCCCAGAGCCGTGTATCCCTTGATTGGGCTCAGAAGGCTTTTGGTACACGGTGCACATCCTTGGAAAGAAGTGCCCCCGTGAGAGGCTTGAGCGCTGTGAGGCATACTAAAGCTAAAGCCGTCCACTGACTGAGACTTCCCGGAAACGGGTGCACCCCTGCCTCTGGTAATGGGAAAATGTGCCCCTTACTTCGTGACTAGAGGTCACATTTAGTGGGCACTTTAGCTGCAGTATGCTCTGGGCTGAGCTCCCAGGAAGGAACCGCAAGCGTCCGGTTTCTTTTGCAAAAGCTCACTGCTCCTCAGAGGCCTCTGTGGAGTGAACAGTGTCCTGGTGGTGTGGTGTTCAGGCAGCTTGGAAGCTGCACCGAAGTTGCTTTCCAAAGGGGGAGAGTCGGGCTTCTCCCCCATGCTCCAGTTTCCAACTTGACCCCACAGCGCATTTACCGGCACTCTCTGACTGACTACTGGAGACCTTCGGCCCCACGGGGCCTTTCTATGATCACACTTCGTTGCAGGCGGGGTCTCTGGCATGCCGTGCATAGCATTCATTACCCGCTGAATGACTTAGTCAGGCCTAGGTGACTTTGGATCGCCCAAATGTCTCACAAGTTGACCGGTTTTTCTGTTCTTTCTGTCAGGCTGGACCTACAGTGGACCTTGCGTCACGATAGAGAGATGACAGGTAAGAGTCGCCAGGGGGCTCTGTAGGCTCAGGGATTCTTTCAGTGCAGCTCAGAGGGCCCCCACAGAGGGAGAGCCACGTGGAATATAATACCGGCCAAAACGTCCTGGGGCTGCTTGACAGCGGTAGAAATCGAGCTATGCAAGCGAGGATCAGTTCATTGCCCTTCCCTCTGCATAGAAAGGGTTGACCCCAGCAGCCTGTTCTGCGCTGTGTTGCTCGGAAAACAAACAGGGGACTCACGGCACACACGCTCTCCCTCAGAAGGGAATTCATACGCGCCTCTCTGAGGCCTCCGGAAAGCCGTAGAGGAGTTAAAGCACTCTATCGAGTCAGAGTTCATGGAGATGGCTGCACAGCAAACTTTGCTGATAGGAAACACTCGTGCTTACCTTGAGGCCTGGGGTCACGTTTACTTCGCACTTTAGCTAGGGCAAGCCGTGGGATGAGCTCCTAGCAAGGCACGGGCGACCACCTGGATGCGTAGGAGAAAACTCACTTTCTTCACTGAGGCATTCCTAGCAGTGACTAGAAGACGGGTAACAGCTCTGCCTTTCAGTCAGCCTTGAGGCCGCCACTATCTGCCTTTCAAATGGGGGGAAATACTGCCTTTCTCCAGGCTTCTCAGTTACACACCGGATCACCCAGCCCATATACCTCTCTTCTCTGACAAGCCAAAGGAGGCCCTTGGAACACAATACGGCCTTATGCCATGAAACTTTGGGATGCAGTGTGTTCTGCATGTGCTGAATGGCATAATCCTCTAAATGCCCTCAGGAGGCCTAGGTGACTTTGCATGTTCCAAATGCCTAGCAAGGCTCAGGGTAAATCTCTACTTTATTTCGGGCTGGACCTAAAGTCTACTTTCCGCCTCACTTAGAGAGACGTCGAGCACGAGTCCCCAAAGTGGATTGGAGCCCCGGTGGTTTCCTTCAGGGCAGCTTAGGTGTCCTCAACGTGGCAGACCCGCATGGAAAGAAAGCCTGCCGTAGAACCGTGCTCCTGGGGCTGTTTCAAAGCTGTGGAACGCTAGCCATAGAGAAGAGATTAGTTCCCGGCCCTTTCACCTGCATAGTGAGGGATGGTCCCAGAGCCGTGTATCCCTTGATTGGGCTCAGAAGGCTTTTGGTACACGGTGCACATCCTTGGAAAGAAGTGCCCCCGTGAGAGGCTTGAGCGCTGTGAGGCATACTAAAGCTAAAGCCGTCCACTGACTGAGACTTCCCGGAAACGGGTGCACCCCTGCCTCTGGTAATGGGAAAATGTGCCCCTTACTTCGTGACTAGAGGTCACATTTAGTGGGCACTTTAGCTGCAGTATGCTCTGGGCTGAGCTCCCAGGAAGGAACCGCAAGCGCCCGGTTTCTTTTGCAAAAGCTCACTGCTCCTCAGAGGCCTCTGTGGAGTGAACAGTGTCCTGGTGGTGTGGTGTTCAGGCAGCTTGGAAGCTGCACCGAAGTTGCTTTCCAAAGGGGGAGAGTCGGGCTTCTCCCCCATGCTCCAGTTTCCAACTTGACCCCACAGCGCATTTACCGGCACTCTCTGACTGACTACTGGAGACCTTCGGCCCCACGGGGCCTTTCTATGATCACACTTCGTTGCAGGCGGGGTCTCTGGCATGCCGTGCATAGCATTCATTACCCGCTGAATGACTTAGTCAGGCCTAGGTGACTTTGGATCGCCCAAATGTCTCACAAGTTGACCGGTTTTTCTGTTCTTTCTGTCAGGCTGGACCTACAGTGGACCTTGCGTCACGATAGAGAGATGACAGGTAAGAGTCGCCAGGGGGCTCTGTAGGCTCAGGGATTCTTTCAGTGCAGCTCAGAGGGCCCCCACAGAGGAAGAGCCACGTTGAATATAATACCGGCCAAAACGTTGTCCTGGGGCTGCCTGACAGCGGTAGAAATCGAGCTATGCAAGCGAGGATCAGTTCATTGCCCTTCCCTCTGCATAGAAAGGGTTGACCCCAGAAGCCTGTTGTGCGCTGTGTTGCTCGGAAAACAAACAGGGGACTCACGGCACACACGCTCTCCCTCAGAAGGGAATTCATACGCGCCACTCTGAGGCCTCTGGAAAGCCGTAGAAGAGTTAAAGCACTCTATCGAGTCAGAGTTCATGTAGATTGCTGCACAGCAAACTTTGCTGATAGGAAACACTCGTGCTTACCTTGAGGCCTGGGGTCACGTTTACTTCGCACTTTAGCTAGGGCAAGCCGTGGGATGAGCTCCTAGCAAGGCACGGGCGACCACCTGGATGCGTAGGAGAAAACTCACTTTCTTCACTGAGGCATTCCTAGCAGTGACTAGAAGACGGGTAACAGCTCTGCCTTTCAGTCAGCCTTGAGGCCGCCACTATCTGCCTTTCACATGGGGGGAAATACTGCCTTTCTCCAGGCTTCTCAGTTACACACCGGATCACCCAGCACATATACCTCTCTTCTCTGACAAGCCAAAGGAGGCCCTTGGCACACAATTCGGCCTTCTGCGATGAAACTTTGGGATGCAGTGTGTTCTGCATGTGCTGAATGGCATAATCCTCTAAATGCCCTCAGGAGGCCTAGGTGACTTTGCATGTTCCAAATGCCTAGCAAGGCTCAGGGTAAATCTCTACTTTATTTCGGGCTGGACCTAAAGTCTACTTTCCGCCTCACTTAGAGAGAGGTCGTGCACGAGGCCCCAAAGTGGACTGGAGCCCCGGTGGTTTCCTTCAGGGCAGCTTAGGTGTCCTGAACGTGGCAGACCCGCATGGAAAGAAAGCCTGCCCAAGAACCATGCTCCTGGGGCTGTTTCAAAGCTGTGGAACGCTAGCCATAGAGAAGAGATTAGTTCCCGGCCCTTTCACCTGCATAGTGAGGGATGGTCCCAGAGCCGTGTATCCCTTGATTGGGCTCAGAAGGCTTTTGGTACACGGTGCACATCCTTGGAAAGAAGTGCCCCCGTGAGAGGCTTGAGCGCTGTGAGGCATACTAAAGCTAAAGCCGTCCACTGACTGAGACTTCCCGGAAACGGGTGCACCCCTGCCTCTGGTAATGGGAAAATGTGCCCCTTACTTCGTGACTAGAGGTCACATTTAGTGGGCACTTTAGCTGCAGTATGCTCTGGGCTGAGCTCCCAGGAAGGAACCGCAAGCGCCCGGTTTCTTTTGCAAAAGCTCACTGCTCCTCAGAGGCCTCTGTGGAGTGAACAGTGTCCTGGTGGTGTGGTGTTCAGGCAGCTTGGAAGCTGCACCGAAGTTGCTTTCCAAAGGGGGAGAGTCGGGCTTCTCCCCCATGCTCCAGTTTCCAACTTGACCCCACAGCGCATTTACCGGCACTCTCTGACTGACTACTGGAGACCTTCGGCCCCACGGGGCCTTTCTATGATCACACTTCGTTGCAGGCGGGGTCTCTGGCATGCCGTGCATAGCATTCATTACCCGCTGAATGACTTAGTCAGGCCTAGGTGACTTTGGATCGCCCAAATGTCTCACAAGTTGACCGGTTTTTCTGTTCTTTCTGTCAGGCTGGACCTACAGTGGACCTTGCGTCACGATAGAGAGATGACAGGTAAGAGTCGCCAGGGGGCTCTGTAGGCTCAGGGATTCTTTCAGTGCAGCTCAGAGGGCCCCCACAGAGGGAGAGCCACGTGGAATATAATACCGGCCAAAACGTCCTGGGGCTGCTTGACAGCGGTAGAAATCGAGCTATGCAAGCGAGGATCAGTTCATTGCCCTTCCCTCTGCATAGAAAGGGTTGACCCCAGCAGCCTGTTCTGCGCTGTGTTGCTCGGAAAACAAACAGGGGACTCACGGCACACACGCTCTCCCTCAGAAGGGAATTCATACGCGCCTCTCTGAGGCCTCCGGAAAGCCGTAGAGGAGTTGAAGCACTCTATCGAGTCAGGGTTCATGGAGATGGCTGCACAGCAAACTTTGCTGATAGGAAACACTCGTGCTTACCTTGAGGCCTGGGGTCACGTTTACTTCGCACTTTAGCTAGGGCAAGCCGTGGGATGAGCTCCTAGCAAGGCACGGGCGACCACCTGGATGCGTAGGAGAAAATTCACTTTCTTCACTGAGGCGTTCCTAGCAGTGACTAGAAGACGGGTAACAGCACTGCCTTTCAGTCAGCCTTGAGGCCGCCACTATCTGCCTTTCACATGGGGGGAAATACTGCCTTTCTCCAGGCTTCTCAGTTACACACCGGATCACCCAGCACATATACCTCTCTTCTCTGACAAGCCAAAGGAGGCCCTTGGCACACAATTCGGCCTTCTGCGATGAAACTTTGGGATGCAGTGTGTTCTGCATGTGCTGAATGGCATAATCCTCTAAATGCCCTCAGGAGGCCTAGGTGACTTTGCATGTTCCAAATGCCTAGCAAGGCTCAGGTAAATCTCTACTTTATTTCGGGCTGGACCTAAAGTCTACTTTCCGCCTCACTTAGAGAGGCGTCGAGCACGAGTCCCCAAAGTGGACTGGAGCCCCGGTGGTTTCCTTCAGGGCAGCTTAGGTGTCCTGAACGTGGCAGACCCGCATGGAAAGAAAGCCTGCCGAAGAACCGTGCTCCTGGGGCTGTTTCAAAGCTGTGGAACGCTAGCCATAGAGAAGAGATTAGTTCCCGGCCCTTTCACCTGCATAGTGAGGGATGGTCCCAGAGCCGTGTATCCCTTGATTGGGCTCAGAAGGCTTTTGGTACACGGTGCACATCCTTGGAAAGAAGTGCCCCCGTGAGAGGCTTGAGCGCTGTGAGGCATACTAAAGCTAAAGCCGTCCACTGACTGAGACTTCCCGGAAACGGGTGCACCCCTGCCTCTGGTAATGGGAAAATGTGCCCCTTACTTCGTGACTAGAGGTCACATTTAGTGGGCACTTTAGCTGCAGTATGCTCTGGGCTGAGCTCCCAGGAAGGAACCGCAAGCGCCCGGTTTCTTTTGCAAAAGCTCACTGCTCCTCAGAGGCCTCTGTGGAGTGAACAGTGTCCTGGTGGTGTGGTGTTCAGGCAGCTTGGAAGCTGCACCGAAGTTGCTTTCCAAAGGGGGAGAGTCGGGCTTCTCCCCCATGCTCCAGTTTCCAACTTGACCCCACAGCGCATTTACCGGCACTCTCTGACTGACTACTGGAGACCTTCGGCCCCACGGGGCCTTTCTATGATCACACTTCGTTGCAGGCGGGGTCTCTGGCATGCCGTGCATAGCATTCATTACCCGCTGAATGACTTAGTCAGGCCTAGGTGACTTTGGATCGCCCAAATGTCTCACAAGTTGACCGGTTTTTCTGTTCTTTCTGTCAGGCTGGACCTACAGTGGACCTTGCGTCACGATAGAGAGATGACAGGTAAGAGTCGCCAGGGGGCTCTGTAGGCTCAGGGATTCTTTCAGTGCAGCTCAGAGGGCCCCCACAGAGGGAGAGCCACGTGGAATATAATACCGGCCAAAACGTCCTGGGGCTGCTTGACAGCGGTAGAAATCGAGTTATGCAAGCGAGGATCAGTTCATTGCCCTTCCCTCTGCATAGAAAGGGTTGACCCCAGCAGCCTGTTCTGCGCTGTGTTGCTCGGAAAACAAACAGGGGACTCACGGCACACACGCTCTCCCTCAGAAGGGAATTCATACGCGCCTCTCTGAGGCCTCCGGAAAGCCGTAGAGGAGTTGAAGCACTCTATCGAGTCAGGGTTCATGGAGATGGCTGCACAGCAAACTTTGCTGATAGGAAACACTCGTGCTTACCTTGAGGCCTGGGGTCACGTTTACTTCGCACTTTAGCTAGGGCAAGCCGTGGGATGAGCTCCTAGCAAGACACGGGCGACCACCTGGATGCGTAGGAGAAAACTCACTTTCTTCACTGAGGCGTTCCTAGCAGTGACTAGAAGACGGGTAACAGCACTGCCTTTCAGTCAGCCTTGAGGCCGCCACTATCTGCCTTTCAAATGGGGGGAAATACTGCCTTTCTCCAGGCTTCTCAGTTACACACCGGATCACCCAGCACATATACCTCTCTTCTCTGACAAGCCAAAGGAGGCCCTTGGCACACAATTCGGCCTTCTGCGATGAAACTTTGGGATGCAGTGTGTTCTGCATGTGCTGAATGGCATAATCCTCTAAATGCCCTCAGGAGGCCTAGGTGACTTTGCATGTTCCAAATGCCTAGCAAGGCTCAGGTAAATCTCTACTTTATTTCGGGCTGGACCTAAAGTCTACTTTCCGCCTCACTTAGAGAGGCGTCGAGCACGAGTCCCCAAAGTGGACTGGAGCCCCGGTGGTTTCCTTCAGGGCAGCTTAGGTGTCCTGAACGTGGCAGACCCGCATGGAAAGAAAGCCTGCCGAAGAACCGTGCTCCTGGGGCTGTTTCAAAGCTGTGGAACGCTAGCCATAGAGAAGAGATTAGTTCCCGGCCCTTTCACCTGCATAGTGAGGGATGGTCCCAGAGCCGTGTATCCCTTGATTGGGCTCAGAAGGCTTTTGGTACACGGTGCACATCCTTGGAAAGAAGTGCCCCCGTGAGAGGCTTGAGCGCTGTGAGGCATACTAAAGCTAAAGCCGTCCACTGACTGAGACTTCCCGGAAACGGGTGCACCCCTGCCTCTGGTAATGGGAAAATGTGCCCCTTACTTCGTGACTAGAGGTCACATTTAGTGGGCACTTTAGCTGCAGTATGCTCTGGGCTGAGCTCCCAGGAAGGAACCGCAAGCGCCCGGTTTCTTTTGCAAAAGCTCACTGCTCCTCAGAGGCCTCTGTGGAGTGAACAGTGTCCTGGTGGTGTGGTGTTCAGGCAGCTTGGAAGCTGCACCGAAGTTGCTTTCCAAAGGGGGAGAGTCGGGCTTCTCCCCCATGCTCCAGTTTCCAACTTGACCCCACAGCGCATTTACCGGCACTCTCTGACTGACTACTGGAGACCTTCGGCCCCACGGGGCCTTTCTATGATCACACTTCGTTGCAGGCGGGGTCTCTGGCATGCCGTGCATAGCATTCATTACCCGCTGAATGACTTAGTCAGGCCTAGGTGACTTTGGATCGCCCAAATGTCTCACAAGTTGACCGGTTTTTCTGTTCTTTCTGTCAGGCTGGACCTACAGTGGACCTTGCGTCACGATAGAGAGATGACAGGTAAGAGTCGCCAGGGGGCTCTGTAGGCTCAGGGATTCTTTCAGTGCAGCTCAGAGGGCCCCCACAGAGGGAGAGCCACGTGGAATATAATACCGGCCAAAACGTCCTGGGGCTGCTTGACAGCGGTAGAAATCGAGCTATGCAAGCGAGGATCAGTTCATTGCCCTTCCCTCTGCATAGAAAGGGTTGACCCCAGCAGCCTGTTCTGCGCTGTGTTGCTCGGAAAACAAACAGGGGACTCACGGCACACACGCTCTCCCTCAGAAGGGAATTCATACGCGCCTCTCTGAGGCCTCCGGAAAGCCGTAGAGGAGTTGAAGCACTCTATCGAGTCAGGGTTCATGGAGATGGCTGCACAGCAAACTTTGCTGAGAGGAAACACTCGTGCTTACCTTGAGGCCTGGGGTCACGTTTACTTCGCACTTTAGCTAGGGCAAGCCGTGGGATGAGCTCCTAGCAAGGCACGGGCGACCACCTGGATGCGTAGGAGAAAACTCACTTTCTTCACTGAGGCGTTCCTAGCAGTGACTAGAGGACGGGTAACAGCACTGCCTTTCAGTCAGCCTTGAGGCCGCCACTATCTGCCTTTCAAATGGGGGGAAATACTGCCTTTCTCCAGGCTTCTCAGTTACACACCGGATCACCCAGCACATATACCTCTCTTCTCTGACAAGCCAAAGGAGGCCCTTGGCACACAATTCGGCCTTCTGCGATGAAACTTTGGGATGCAGTGTGTTCTGCATGTGCTGAATGGCATAATCCTCTAAATGCCCTCAGGAGGCCTAGGTGACTTTACATGTTCCAAATGCCTAGCAAGGCTCAGGTAAATCTCTACGTTATTTCGGGCTTGACCTAAAGTCTACTTTCCGCCTCACTTAGAGAGGCGTCGAGCACGAGTCCCCAAAGTGGACTGGAGCCCCGGTGGTTTCCTTCAGGGCAGCTTAGGTGTCCTGAACGTGGCAGACCCGCATGGAAAGAAAGCCTGCCCAAGAACCGTGCTCCTGGTGCTGTTTCAAAGCTGTGGAACGCTAGCCATAGAGAAGAGATTCGTTCCCGGCCCTTTCACCTGCATAGTGAGGGATGGTCCCAGAGCCGTGTATCCCTTGATTGGGCTCAGAAGGCTTTTGGTACACGGTGCACATCCTTGGAAAGAAGTGCCCCCGTGAGAGGCTTGAGCGCTGTGAGGCATACTAAAGCTAAAGCCGTCCACTGACTGAGACTTCCCGGAAACGGGTGCACCCCTGCCTCTGGTAATGGGAAAATGTGCCCCTTACTTCGTGACTAGAGGTCACATTTAGTGGGCACTTTAGCTGCAGTATGCTCTGGGCTGAGCTCCCAGGAAGGAACCGCAAGCGCCCGGTTTCTTTTGCAAAAGCTCACTGCTCCTCAGAGGCCTCTGTGGAGTGAACAGTGTCCTGGTGGTGTGGTGTTCAGGCAGCTTGGAAGCTGCACCGAAGTTGCTTTCCAAAGGGGGAGAGTCGGGCTTCTCCCCCATGCTCCAGTTTCCAACTTGACCCCACAGCGCATTTACCGGCACTCTCTGACTGACTACTGGAGACCTTCGGCCCCACGGGGCCTTTCTATGATCACACTTCGTTGCAGGCGGGGTCTCTGGCATGCCGTGCATAGCATTCATTACCCGCTGAATGACTTAGTCAGGCCTAGGTGACTTTGGATCGCCCAAATGTCTCACAAGTTGACCGGTTTTTCTGTTCTTTCTGTCAGGCTGGACCTACAGTGGACCTTGCGTCACGATAGAGAGATGACAGGTAAGAGTCGCCAGGGGGCTCTGTAGGCTCAGGGATTCTTTCAGTGCAGCTCAGAGGGCCCCCACAGAGGGAGAGCCACGTGGAATATAATACCGGCCAAAACGTCCTGGGGCTGCTTGACAGCGGTAGAAATCGAGCTATGCAAGCGAGGATCAGTTCATTGCCCTTCCCTCTGCATAGAAAGGGTTGACCCCAGCAGCCTGTTCTGCGCTGTGTTGCTCGGAAAACAAACAGGGGACTCACGGCACACACGCTCTCCCTCAGAAGGGAATTCATACGCGCCTCTCTGAGGCCTCCGGAAAGCCGTAGAGGAGTTGAAGCACTCTATCGAGTCAGGGTTCATGGAGATGGCTGCACAGCAAACTTTGCTGAGAGGAAACACTCGTGCTTACCTTGAGGCCTGGGGTCACGTTTACTTCGCACTTTAGCTAGGGCAAGCCGTGGGATGAGCTCCTAGCAAGGCACGGGCGACCACCTGGATGCGTAGGAGAAAACTCACTTTCTTCACTGAGGCGTTCCTAGCAGTGACTAGAAGACGGGTAACAGCACTGCCTTTCAGTCAGCCTTGAGGCCGCCACTATCTGCCTTTCACATGGGGGGAAATACTGCCTTTCTCCAGGCTTCTCAGTTACACACCGGATCACCCAGCCCATATACCTCTCTTCTCTGACAAGCCAAAGGAGGCCCTTGGCACACAATTCGGCCTTCTGCGATGAAACTTTGGGATGCAGTGTGTTCTGCATGTGCTGAATGGCATAATCCTCTAAATGCCCTCAGGAGGCCTAGGTGACTTTGCATGTTCCAAATGCCTAGCAAGGCTCAGGGTAAATCTCTACTTTATTTCGGGCTGGACCTAAAGTCTACTTTCCGCCTCACTTAGAGAGGCGTCGAGCACGAGTCCCCAAAGTGGACTGGAGCCCCGGTGGTTTCCTTCAGGGCAGCTTAGGTGTCCTGAACGTGGCAGACCCGCATGGAAAGAAAGCCTGCCCAAGAACCGTGCTCCTGGGGCTGTTTCAAAGCTGTGGAACGCTAGCCATAGAGAAGAGATTAGTTCCCGGCCCTTTCACCTGCATAGTGAGGGATGGTCCCAGAGCCGTGTATCCCTTGATTGGGCTCAGACGGCTTTTGGTACACGGTGCACATCCTTGGAAAGAAGTGCCCCCGTGAGAGGCTTGAGCGCTGTGAGGCATACTAAAGCTAAAGCCGTCCACTGACTGAGACTTCCCGGAAACGGGTGCACCCCTGCCTCTGGTAATGGGAAAATGTGCCCCTTACTTCGTGACTAGAGGTCACATTTAGTGGGCACTTTAGCTGCAGTATGCTCTGGGCTGAGCTCCCAGGAAGGAACCGCAAGCGCCCGGTTTCTTTTGCAAAAGCTCACTGCTCCTCAGAGGCCTCTGTGGAGTGAACAGTGTCCTGGTGGTGTGGTGTTCAGGCAGCTTGGAAGCTGCACCGAAGTTGCTTTCCAAAGGGGGAGAGTCGGGCTTCTCCCCCGTGCTCCAGTTTCCAACTTGACCCCACAGCGCATTTACCGGCACTCTCTGACTGACTACTGGAGACCTTCGGCCCCACGGGGCCTTTCTATGATCACACTTCGTTGCAGGCGGGGTCTCTGGCATGCCGTGCATAGCATTACCCGCTGAATGACTTAGTCAGGCCTAGGTGACTTTGGATCGCCCAAATGTCTCACAAGTTGACCGGTTTTTCTGTTCTTTCTGTCAGGCTGGACCTACAGTGTACCTTGCGTCACGATAGAGAGATGACAGGTAAGAGTCGCCAGGGGGCTCTGTAGGCTCAGGGATTCTTTCAGTGCAGCTCAGAGGGCCCCCACAGAGGGAGAGCCACGTGGAATATAATACCGGCCAAAACGTTGTCCTGGGGCTGCTTGACAGCGGTAGAAATCGAGCTATGCAAGCGAGGATCAGTTCATTGCCCTTCCCTCTGCATAGAAAGGGTTGACCCCAGCAGCCTGTTCTGCGCTGTGTTGCTCGGAAAACAAACAGGGGACTCACGGCACACACGCTCTCCCTCAGAAGGGAATTCATACGCGCCTCTCTGAGGCCTCCGGAAAGCCGTAGAGGAGTTAAAGCACTCTATCGAGTCAGGGTTCATGGAGATGGCTGCACAGCAAACTTTGCTGATAGGAAACACTCGTGCTTACCTTGAGGCCTGGGGTCACGTTTACTTCGCACTTTAGCTAGGGCAAGCCGTGGGATGAGCTCCTAGCAAGGCACGGGCGACCACCTGGATGCGTAGGAGAAAACTCACTTTCTTCACTGAGGCATTCCTAGCAGTGACTAGAAGACGGGTAACAGCTCTACCTTTCAGTCAGCCTTGAGGCCGCCACTATCTGCCTTTCACATGGGGGGAAATACTGCCTTTCTCCAGGCTTCTCAGTTACACACCGGATCACCCAGCCCATATACCTCTCTTCTCTGACAAGCCAAAGGAGGCCCTTGGCACACAATTCGGCCTTCTGCGATGAAACTTTGGGATGCAGTGTGTTCTGCATGTGCTGAATGGCATAATCCTCTAAATGCCCTCAGGAGGCCTAGGTGACTTTGCATGTTCCAAATGCCTAGCAAGGCTCAGGGTAAATCTCTACTTTATTTCGGGCTGGACCTAAAGTCTACTTTCCGCCTCACTTAGAGAGACGTCGAGCACGAGTCCCCAAAGTGGACTGGAGCCCCGGTGGTTTCCTTCAGGGCAGCTTAGGTGTCCTGAACGTGGCAGACCCGCATGGAAAGAAAGCCTGCCCAAGAACCGTGCTCCTGGGGCTGTTTCAAAGCTGTGGAACGCTAGCCATAGAGAAGAGATTAGTTCCTGGCCCTTTCACCTGCATAGTGAGGGATGGTCCCAGAGCCGTGTATCCCTTGATTGGGCTCAGAAGGCTTTTGGTACACGGTGCACATCCTTGGAAAGAAGTGCCCCCGTGAGAGGCTTGAGCGCTGTGAGGCATACTAAAGCTAAAGCCGTCCACTGACTGAGACTTCCCGGAAACGGGTGCACCCCTGCCTCTGGTAATGGGAAAATGTGCCCCTTACTTCGTGACTAGAGGTCACATTTAGTGGACACTTTAGCTGCAGTATGCTCTGGGCTGAGCTCCCAGGAAGGAACCGCAAGCGCCCGGTTTCTTTTGCAAAAGCTCACTGCTCCTCAGAGGCTTCTGTGGAGTAAACAGTGTCCTGGTGGTGTGGTGTTCAGGCAGCTTGGAAGCTGCACCGAAGTTGCTTTCCAAAGGGGGAGAGTCGGGCTTCTCCCCCATGCTCCAGTTTCCAACTTGACCCCACAGCGCATTTACCGGCACTCTCTGACTGACTACTGGAGACCTTCGGCCCCACGGGGCCTTTCTATGATCACACTTCGTTGCAGGCGGGGTCTCTGGCATGCCGTGCATAGCATTCATTACCCGCTGAATGACTTAGTCAGGCCTAGGTGACTTTGGATCGCCCAAATGTCTCACAAGTTGACCGGTTTTTCTGTTCTTTCTGTCAGGCTGGACCTACAGTGGACCTTGCGTCACGATAGAGAGATGACAGGTAAGAGTCGCCAGGGGGCTCTGTAGGCTCAGGGATTCTTTCAGTGCAGCTCAGAGGGCCCCCACAGAGGGAGAGCCACGTGGAATATAATACCGGCCAAAACGTCCTGGGGCTGCTTGACAGCGGTAGAAATCGAGCTATGCAAGCGAGGATCAGTTCATTGCCCTTCCCTCTGCATAGAAAGGGTTGACCCCAGCAGCCTGTTCTGCGCTGTGTTGCTCGGAAAACAAACAGGGGACTCACGGCACACACGCTCTCCCTCAGAAGGGAATTCATACGCGCCTCTCTGAGGCCTCCGGAAAGCCGTAGAGGAGTTGAAGCACTCTATCGAGTCAGGGTTCATGGAGATGGCTGCACAGCAAACTTTGCTGATAGGAAACACTCGTGCTTACCTTGAGGCCTGGGGTCACGTTTACTTCGCACTTTAGCTAGGGCAAGCCGTGGGATGAGCTCCTAGCAAGGCACGGGCGACCACCTGGATGCGTAGGAGAAAACTCACTTTCTTCACTGAGGCGTTCGTAGCAGTGACTAGAAGACGGGTAACAGCACTGCCTTTCAGTCAGCCTTGAGGCCGCCACTATCTGCCTTTCAAATGGGGGGAAATACTGCCTTTCTCCAGGCTTCTCAGTTACACACCGGATCACCCAGCACATATACCTCTCTTCTCTGACAAGCCAAAGGAGGCCCTTGGCACACAATTCGGCCTTCTGCGATGAAACTTTGGGATGCAGTGTGTTCTGCATGTGCTGAATGGCATAATCCTCTAAATGCCCTCAGGAGGCCTAGGTGACTTTGCATGTTCCAAATGCCTAGCAAGGCTCAGGTAAATCTCTACTTTATTTCGGGCTGGACCTAAAGTCTACTTTCTGCCTCACTTAGAGAGGCGTCGAGCACGAGTCCCCAAAGTGGACTGGAGCCCCGGTGGTTTCCTTCAGGGCAGCTTAGGTGTCCTGAACGTGGCAGACCCGCATGGAAAGAAAGCCTGCCGAAGAACCGTGCTCCTGGGGCTGTTTCAAAGCTGTGGAACGCTAGCCATAGAGAAGAGATTAGTTCCCGGCCCTTTCACCTGCATAGTGAGGGATGGTCCCAGAGCCGTGTATCCCTTGATTGGGCTCAGAAGGCTTTTGGTACACGGTGCACATCCTTGGAAAGAAGTGCCCCCGTGAGAGGCTTGAGCGCTGTGAGGCATACTAAAGCTAAAGCCGTCCACTGACTGAGACTTCCCGGAAACGGGTGCACCCCTGCCTCTGGTAATGGGAAAATGTGCCCCTTACTTCGTGACTAGAGGTCACATTTAGTGGGCACTTTAGCTGCAGTATGCTCTGGGCTGAGCTCCCAGGAAGGAACCGCAAGCGCCCGGTTTCTTTTGCAAAAGCTCACTGCTCCTCAGAGGCCTCTGTGGAGTGAACAGTGTCCTGGTGGTGTGGTGTTCAGGCAGCTTGGAAGCTGCACCGAAGTTGCTTTCCAAAGGGGGAGAGTCGGGCTTCTCCCCCATGCTCCAGTTTCCAACTTGACCCCACAGCGCATTTACCGGCACTCTCTGACTGACTACTGGAGACCTTCGGCCCCACGGGGCCTTTCTATGATCACACTTCGTTGCAGGCGGGGTCTCTGGCATGCCGTGCATAGCATTCATTACCCGCTGAATGACTTAGTCAGGCCTAGGTGACTTTGGATCGCCCAAATGTCTCACAAGTTGACCGGTTTTTCTGTTCTTTCTGTCAGGCTGGACCTACAGTGGACCTTGCGTCACGATAGAGAGATGACAGGTAAGAGTCGCCAGGGGGCTCTGTAGGCTCAGGGATTCTTTCAGTGCAGCTCAGAGGGCCCCCACAGAGGGAGAGCCACGTGGAATATAATACCGGCCAAAACGTTGTCCTGGGGCTGCTTGACAGCGGTAGAAATCGAGCTATGCAAGCGAGGATCAGTTCATTGCCCTTCCCTCTGCATAGAAATGGTTGACCCCAGCAGCCTGTTCTGCGCTGTGTTGCTCGGAAAACAAACAGGGGACTCACGGCACACACGCTCTCCCTCAGAAGGGAATTCATACGCGCCTCTCTGAGGCCTCCGGAAAGCCGTAGAGGAGTTGAAGCACTCTATCGAGTCAGGGTTCATGGAGATGGCTGCACAGCAAACTTTGCTGATAGGAAACACTCGTGCTTACCTTGAGGCCTGGGGTCACGTTTACTTCGCACTTTAGCTAGGGCAAGCCGTGGGATGAGCTCCTAGCAAGGCACGGGCGACCACCTGGATGCGTAGGAGAAAACTCACTTTCTTCACTGAGGCGTTCGTAGCAGTGACTAGAAGACGGGTAACAGCACTGCCTTTCAGTCAGCCTTGAGGCCGCCACTATCTGCCTTTCAAATGGGGGGAAATACTGCCTTTCTCCAGGCTTCTCAGTTACACACCGGATCACCCAGCACATATACCTCTCTTCTCTGACAAGCCAAAGGAGGCCCTTGGCACACAATTCGGCCTTCTGCGATGAAACTTTGGGATGCAGTGTGTTCTGCATGTGCTGAATGGCATAATCCTCTAAATGCCCTCAGGAGGCCTAGGTGACTTTGCATGTTCCAAATGCCTAGCAAGGCTCAGGGTAAATCTCTACTTTATTTCGGGCTGGACCTAAAGTCTACTTTCCGCCTCACTTAGAGAGACGTCGAGCACGAGTCCCCAAAGTGGACTGGAGCCCCGGTGGTGTCCTTCAGGGCAGCTTAGGTGTCCTGAACGTGGCAGACCCGCATGGAAAGAAAGCCTGCCCAAGAACCGTGCTCCTGGGGCTGTTTCAAAGCTGTGGAACGCTAGCCATAGAGAAGAGATTAGTTCCCGGCCCTTTCACCTGCATAGTTAGGGATGGTCCCAGAGCCGTGTATCCCTTGATTGGGCTCAGAAGGCTTTTGGTACACGGTGCACATCCTTGGAAAGAAGTGCCCCCGTGAGAGGCTTGAGCGCTGTGAGGCATACTAAAGCTAAAGCCGTCCACTGACTGAGACTTCCCGGAAACGGGTGCACCCCTGCCTCTGGTAATGGGAAAATGTGCCCCTTACTTCGTGACTAGAGGTCACATTTAGTGGGCACTTTAGCTGCAGTATGCTCTGGGCTGAGCTCCCAGGAAGGAACCGCAAGCGCCCGGTTTCTTTTGCAAAAGCTCACTGCTCCTCAGAGGCCTCTGTGGAGTGAACAGTGTCCTGGTGGTGTGGTGTTCAGGCAGCTTGGAAGCTGCACCGAAGTTGCTTTCCAAAGGGGGAGAGTCGGGCTTCTCCCCCGTGCTCCAGTTTCCAACTTGACCCCACAGCGCATTTACCGGCACTCTCTGACTGACTACTGGAGACCTTCGGCCCCACGGGGCCTTTCTATGATCACACTTCGTTGCAGGCGGGGTCTCTGGCATGCCGTGCATAGCATTACCCGCTGAATGACTTAGTCAGGCCTAGGTGACTTTGGATCGCCCAAATGTCTCACAAGTTGACCGGTTTTTCTGTTCTTTCTGTCAGGCTGGACCTACAGTGGACCTTGCGTCACGATAGAGAGATGACAGGTAAGAGTCGCCAGGGGGCTCTGTAGGCTCAGGGATTCTTTCAGTGCAGCTCAGAGGGCCCCCACAGAGGGAGAGCCACGTTGAATATAATACCGGCCAAAACGTTGTCCTGGGGCTGCTTGACAGCGGTAGAAATCGAGCTATGCAAGCGAGGATCAGTTCATTGCCCTTCCCTCTGCATAGAAAGGGTTGACCCCAGCAGCCTGTTCTGCGCTGTGTTGCTCGGAAAACAAACAGGGGACTCACGGCACACACGCTCTCCCTCAGAAGGGAATTCATACGCGCCTCTCTGAGGCCTCCGGAAAGCCGTAGAAGAGTTAAAGCACTCTATCGAGTCAGGGTTCATGGAGATGGCTGCACAGCAAACTTTGCTGATAGGAAACACTCGTGCTTACCTTGAGGCCTGGGGTCACGTTTACTTCGCACTTTAGCTAGGGCAAGCCATGGGATGAGCTCCTAGCAAGGCACGGGCGACCACCTGGATTCATAGGAGAAAACTCACTTTCTTCACTGAGGCATTCCTAGCAGTGACTAGAAGACGGGTAACAGCTCTACCTTTCAGTCAGCCTTGAGGCCGCCACTATCTGCCTTTCACATGGGGGGAAATACTGCCTTTCTCCAGGCTTCTCAGTTACACACCGGATCACCCAGCCCATATACCTCTCTTCTCTGACAAGCCAAAGGAGGCCCTTGGCACACAATTCGGCCTTCTGCGATGAAACTTTGGGATGCAGTGTGTTCTGCATGTGCTGAATGGCATAATCCTCTAAATGCCCTCAGGAGGCCTAGGTGACTTTGCATGTTCCAAATGCCTAGCAAGGCTCAGGTAAATCTCTACTTTATTTCGGGCTGGACCTAAAGTCTACTTTCCGCCTCACTTAGAGAGGCGTCGAGCACGAGTCCCCAAAGTGGACTGGAGTCCCGGTGGTTTCCTTCAGGGCAGCTTAGGTGTCCTGAACGTGGCAGACCCGCATGGAAAGAAAGCCTGCCCAAGAACCGTGCTCCTGGGGCTGTTTCAAAGCTGTGGAACGCTAGCCATAGAGAAGAGATTAGTTCCCGGCCCTTTCACCTGCATAGTGAGGGATGGTCCCAGAGCCGTGTATCCCTTGATTGGGCTCAGAAGGCTTTTGGTACACGGTGCACATCCTTGGAAAGAAGTGCCCCCGTGAGAGGCTTGAGCGCTGTGAGGCATACTAAAGCTAAAGCCGTCCACTGACTGAGACTTCCCGGAAACGGGTGCACCCCTGCCTCTGGTAATGGGAAAATGTGCCCCTTACTTCGTGACTAGAGGTCACATTTAGTGGGCACTTTAGCTGCAGTATGCTCTGGGCTGAGCTCCCAGGAAGGAACCGCAAGCGCCCGGTTTCTTTTGCAAAAGCTCACTGCTCCTCAGAGGCCTCTGTGGAGTGAACAGTGTCCTGGTGGTGTGGTGTTCAGGCAGCTTGGAAGCTGCACCGAAGTTGCTTTCCAAAGGGGGAGAGTCGGGCTTCTCCCCCATGCTCCAGTTTCCAACTTGACCCCACAGCGCATTTACCGGCACTCTCTGACTGACTACTGGAGACCTTCGGCCCCACGGGGCCTTTCTATGATCACACTTCGTTGCAGGCGGGGTCTCTGGCATGCCGTGCATAGCATTCATTACCCGCTGAATGACTTAGTCAGGCCTAGGTGACTTTGGATCGCCCAAATGTCTCACAAGTTGACCGGTTTTTCTGTTCTTTCTGTCAGGCTGGACCTACAGTGGACCTTGCGTCACGATAGAGAGATGACAGGTAAGAGTCGCCAGGGGCCTCTGTAGGCTCAGGGATTCTTTCAGTGCAGCTCAGAGGGCCCCCACAGAGGGAGAGCCACGTGGAATATAATACCGGCCAAAACGTTGTCCTGGGGCTGCTTGACAGCGGTAGAAATCGAGCTATGCAAGCGAGGATCAGTTCATTGCCCTTCCCTCTGCATAGAAATGGTTGACCCCAGCAGCCTGTTCTGCGCTGTGTTGCTCGGAAAACAAACAGGGGACTCACGGCACACACGCTCTCCCTCAGAAGGGAATTCATACGCGCCTCTCTGAGGCCTCCGGAAAGCCGTAGAGGAGTTGAAGCACTCTATCGAGTCAGGGTTCATGGAGATGGCTGCACAGCAAACTTTGCTGATAGGAAACACTCGTGCTTACCTTGAGGCCTGGGGTCACGTTTACTTCGCACTTTAGCTAGGGCAAGCCGTGGGATGAGCTCCTAGCAAGGCACGGGCGACCACCTGGATGCGTAGGAGAAAACTCACTTTCTTCACTGAGGCGTTCCTAGCAGTGACTAGAAGACGGGTAACAGCACTGCCTTTCAGTCAGCCTTGAGGCCGCCACTATCTGCCTTTCAAATGGGGGGAAATACTGCCTTTCTCCAGGCTTCTCAGTTACACACCGGATCACCCAGCACATATACATCTCTTCTCTGACAAGCCAAAGGAGGCCCTTGGCACACAATTCGGCCTTCTGCGATGAAACTTTGGGATGCAGTGTGTTCTGCATGTGCTGAATGGCATAATCCTCTAAATGCCCTCAGGAGGCCTAGGTGACTTTGCATGTTCCAAATGCCTAGCAAGGCTCAGGGTAAATCTCTACTTTATTTCGGGCTGGACCTAAAGTCTACTTTCCGCCTCACTTAGAGAGACGTCGAGCACGAGTCCCCAAAGTGGACTGGAGCCCCGGTGGTGTCCTTCAGGGCAGCTTAGGTGTCCTGAACGTGGCAGACCCGCATGGAAAGAAAGCCTGCCCAAGAACCGTGCTCCTGGGGCTGTTTCAAAGCTGTGGAACGCTAGCCATAGAGAAGAGATTAGTTCCCGGCCCTTTCACCTGCATAGTGAGGGATGGTCCCAGAGCCGTGTATCCCTTGATTGGGCTCAGAAGGCTTTTGGTACACGGTGCACATCCTTGGAAAGAAGTGCCCCCGTGAGAGGCTTGAGCGCTGTGAGGCATACTAAAGCTAAAGCCGTCCACTGACTGAGACTTCCCGGAAACGGGTGCACCCCTGCCTCTGGTAATGGGAAAATGTGCCCCTTACTTCGTGACTAGAGGTCACATTTAGTGGGCACTTTAGCTGCAGTATGCTCGGGGCTGAGCTCCCAGGAAGGAACCGCAAGCGCCCGGTTTCTTTTGCAAAAGCTCACTGCTCCTCAGAGGCCTCTGTGGAGTGAACAGTGTCCTGGTGGTGTGGTGTTCAGGCAGCTTGGAAGCTGCACCGAAGTTGCTTTCCAAAGGGGGAGAGTCGGGCTTCTCCCCCGTGCTCCAGTTTCCAACTTGACCCCACAGCGCATTTACCGGCACTCTCTGACTGACTACTGGAGACCTTCGGCCCCACGGGGCCTTTCTATGATCACACTTCGTTGCAGGCGGGGTCTCTGGCATGCCGTGCATAGCATTACCCGCTGAATGACTTAGTCAGGCCTAGGTGACTTTGGATCGCCCAAATGTCTCACAAGTTGACCGGTTTTTCTGTTCTTTCTGTCAGGCTGGACCTACAGTGTACCTTGCGTCACGATAGAGAGATGACAGGTAAGAGTCGCCAGGGGGCTCTGTAGGCTCAGGGATTCTTTCAGTGCAGCTCAGAGGGCCCCCACAGAGGGAGAGCCACGTTGAATATAATACCGGCCAAAACGTTGTCCTGGGGCTGCTTGACAGCGGTAGAAATCGAGCTATGCAAGCGAGGATCAGTTCATTGCCCTTCCCTCTGCATAGAAAGGGTTGACCCCAGCAGCCTGTTCTGCGCTGTGTTGCTCGGAAAACAAACAGGGGACTCACGGCACACACGCTCTCCCTCAGAAGGGAATTCATACGCGCCTCTCTGAGGCCTCCGGAAAGCCGTAGAAGAGTTAAAGCACTCTATCGAGTCAGGGTTCATGGAGATGGCTGCACAGCAAACTTTGCTGATAGGAAACACTCGTGCTTACCTTGAGGCCTGGGGTCACGTTTACTTCGCACTTTAGCTAGGGCAAGCCATGGGATGAGCTCCTAGCAAGGCACGGGCGACCACCTGGATTCATAGGAGAAAACTCACTTTCTTCACTGAGGCATTCCTAGCAGTGACTAGAAGACGGGTAACAGCTCTACCTTTCAGTCAGCCTTGAGGCCGCCACTATCTGCCTTTCACATGGGGGGAAATACTGCCTTTCTCCAGGCTTCTCAGTTACACACCGGATCACCCAGCCCATATACCTCTCTTCTCTGACAAGCCAAAGGAGGCCCTTGGCACACAATTCGGCCTTCTGCGATGAAACTTTGGGATGCAGTGTGTTCTGCATGTGCTGAATGGCATAATCCTCTAAATGCCCTCAGGAGGCCTAGGTGACTTTGCATGTTCCAAATGCCTAGCAAGGCTCAGGGTAAATCTCTACTTTATTTCGGGCTGGACCTAAAGTCTACTTTCCGCCTCACTTAGAGAGAGGTCGAGCACGAGTCCCCAAAGTGGACTGGAGCCCCGGTGGTTTCCTTCAGGGCAGCTTAGGTGTCCTGAACGTGGCAGACCCGCATGGAAAGAAAGCCTGCCCAAGAACCGTGCTCCTGGGGCTGTTTCAAAGCTGTGGAACGCTAGCCATAGAGAAGAGATTAGTTCCCGGCCCTTTCACCTGCATAGTGAGGGATGGTCCCAGAGCCGTGTATCCCTTGATTGGGCTCAGAAGGCTTTTGGTACACGGTGCACATCCTTGGAAAGAAGTGCCCCCGTGAGAGGCTTGAGCGCTGTGAGGCATACTAAAGCTAAAGCCGTCCACTGACTGAGACTTCCCGGAAACGGGTGCACCCCTGCCTCTGGTAATGGGAAAATGTGCCCCTTACTTCGTGACTAGAGGTCACATTTAGTGGGCACTTTAGCTGCAGTATGCTCTGGGCTGAGCTCCCAGGAAGGAACCGCAAGCGCCCGGTTTCTTTTGCAAAAGCTCACTGCTCCTCAGAGGCCTCTGTGGAGTGAACAGTGTCCTGGTGGTGTGGTGTTCAGGCAGCTTGGAAGCTGCACCGAAGTTGCTTTCCAAAGGGGGAGAGTCGGGCTTCTCCCCCATGCTCCAGTTTCCAACTTGACCCCACAGCGCATTTACCGGCACTCTCTGACTGACTACTGGAGACCTTCGGCCCCACGGGGCCTTTCTATGATCACACTTCGTTGCAGGCGGGGTCTCTGGCATGCCGTGCATAGCATTCATTACCCGCTGAATGACTTAGTCAGGCCTAGGTGACTTTGGATCGCCCAAATGTCTCACAAGTTGACCGGTTTTTCTGTTCTTTCTGTCAGGCTGGACCTACAGTGGACCTTGCGTCACGATAGAGAGATGACAGGTAAGAGTCGCCAGGGGGCTCTGTAGGCTCAGGGATTCTTTCAGTGCAGCTCAGAGGGCCCCCACAGAGGGAGAGCCACGTGGAATATAATACCGGCCAAAACGTTGTCCTGGGGCTGCTTGACAGCGGTAGAAATCGAGCTATGCAAGCGAGGATCAGTTCATTGCCCTTCCCTCTGCATAGAAAGGGTTGACCCCAGCAGCCTGTTCTGCGCTGTGTTGCTCGGAAAACAAACAGGGGACTCACGGCACACACGCTCTCCCTCAGAAGGGAATTCATACGCGCCTCTCTGAGGCCTCCGGAAAGCCGTAGAGGAGTTGAAGCACTCTATCGAGTCAGGGTTCATGGAGATGGCTGCACAGCAAACTTTGCTGATAGGAAACACTCGTGCTTACCTTGAGGCCTGGGGTCACGTTTACTTCGCACTTTAGCTAGGGCAAGCCGTGGGATGAGCTCCTAGCAAGGCACGGGCGACCACCTGGATGCGTAGGAGAAAACTCACTTTCTTCACTGAGGCGTTCGTAGCAGTGACTAGAAGACGGGTAACAGCACTGCCTTTCAGTCAGCCTTGAGGCCGCCACTATCTGCCTTTCAAATGGGGGGAAATACTGCCTTTCTCCAGGCTTCTCAGTTACACACCGGATCACCCAGCACATATACCTCTCTTCTCTGACAAGCCAAAGGAGGCCCTTGGCACACAATTCGGCCTTCTGCGATGAAACTTTGGGATGCAGTGTGTTCTGCATGTGCTGAATGGCATAATCCTCTAAATGCCCTCAGGAGGCCTAGGTGACTTTGCATGTTCCAAATGCCTAGCAAGGCTCAGGTAAATCTCTACTTTATTTCGGGCTGGACCTAAAGTCTACTTTCCGCCTCACTTAGAGAGGCGTCGAGCACGAGTCCCCAAAGTGGACTGGAGCCCCGGTGGTTTCCTTCAGGGCAGCTTAGGTGTCCTGAACGTGGCAGACCCGCATGGAAAGAAAGCCTGCCCAAGAACCGTGCTCCTGGGGCTGTTTCAAAGCTGTGGAACGCTAGCCATAGAGAAGAGATTAGTTCCCGGCCCTTTCACCTGCATAGTGAGGGATGGTCCCAGAGCCGTGTATCCCTTGATTGGGCTCAGAAGGCTTTTGGTACACGGTGCACATCCTTGGAAAGAAGTGCCCCCGTGAGAGGCTTGAGCGCTGTGAGGCATACTAAAGCTAAAGCCGTCCACTGACTGAGACTTCCCGGAAACGGGTGCACCCCTGCCTCTGGTAATGGGAAAATGTGCCCCTTACTTCGTGACTAGAGGTCACATTTAGTGGGCACTTTAGCTGCAGTATGCTCTGGGCTGAGCTCCCAGGAAGGAACCGCAAGCGCCCGGTTTCTTTTGCAAAAGCTCACTGCTCCTCAGAGGCCTCTGTGGAGTGAACAGTGTCCTGGTGGTGTGGTGTTCAGGCAGCTTGGAAGCTGCACCGAAGTTGCTTTCCAAAGGGGGAGAGTCGGGCTTCTCCCCCATGCTCCAGTTTCCAACTTGACCCCACAGCGCATTTACCGGCACTCTCTGACTGACTACTGGAGACCTTCGGCCCCACGGGGCCTTTCTATGATCACACTTCGTTGCAGGCGGGGTCTCTGGCATGCCGTGCATAACATTCATTACCCGCTGAATGACTTAGTCAGGCCTAGGTGACTTTGGATCGCCCAAATGTCTCACAAGTTGACCGGTTTTTCTGTTCTTTCTGTCAGGCTGGACCTACAGTGGACCTTGCGTCACGATAGAGAGATGACAGGTAAGAGTCGCCAGGGGGCTCTGTAGGCTCAGGGATTCTTTCAGTGCAGCTCAGAGGGCCCCCACAGAGGGAGAGCCACGTTGAATATAATACCGGCCAAAACGTTGTCCTGGGGCTGCTTGACAGCGGTAGAAATCGAGCTATGCAAGCGAGGATCAGTTCATTGCCCTTCCCTCTGCATAGAAAGGGTTGACCCCAGCAGCCTGTTCTGCACTGTGTTGCTCGGAAAACAAACAGGGGACTCACGGCACACACGCTCTCCCTCAGAAGGGAATTCATACGCGCCTCTCTGAGGCCTCCGGAAAGCCGTAGAGGAGTTGAAGCACTCTATCGAGTCAGGGTTCATGGAGATGGCTGCACAGCAAACTTTGCTGATAGGAAACACTCGTGCTTACCTTGAGGCCTGGGGTCACGTTTACTTCGCACTTTAGCTAGGGCAAGCCGTGGGATGAGCTCCTAGCAAGGCACGGGCGACCACCTGGATGCGTAGGAGAAAACTCACTTTCTTCACTGAGGCGTTCCTAGCAGTGACTAGAAGACGGGTAACAGCACTGCCTTTCAGTCAGCCTTGAGGCCGCCACTATCTGCCTTTCAAATGGGGGGAAATACTGCCTTTCTCCAGGCTTCTCAGTTACACACCGGATCACCCAGCCCATATAACTCTCTTCTCTGACAAGCCAAAGGAGGCCCTTGGCACACAATTCGGCCTTCTGCGATGAAACTTTGGGATGCAGTGTGTTCTGCATGTGCTGAATGGCATAATCCTCTAAATGCCCTCAGGAGGCCTAGGTGACTTTGCATGTTCCAAATGCCTAGCAAGGCTCAGGGTAAATCTCTACTTTATTTCGGGCTGGACCTAAAGTCTACATTCCGCCTCACTTAGAGAGACGTCGAGCACGAGTCCCCAAAGTGGACTGGAGCCCCGGTGGTGTCCTTCAGGGCAGCTTAGGTGTCCTGAACGTGGCAGACCCGCATGGAAAGAAAGCCTGCCCAAGAACCGTGCTCCTGGGGCTGTTTCAAAGCTGTGGAACGCTAGCCATAGAGAAGAGATTAGTTCCCGGCCCTTTCACCTGCATAGTGAGGGATGGTCCCAGAGCCGTGTATCCCTTGATTGGGCTCAGAAGGCTTTTGGTACACGGTGCACATCCTTGGAAAGAAGTGCCCCCGTGAGAGGCTTGAGCGCTGTGAGGCATACTAAAGCTAAAGCCGTCCACTGACTGAGACTTCCCGGAAACGGGTGCACCCCTGCCTCTGGTAATGGGAAAATGTGCCCCTTACTTCGTGACTAGAGGTCACATTTAGTGGGCAATTTAGCTGCAGTATGCTCTGGGCTGGGCTCCCAGGAAGGAACCGCAAGCGCCCGGTTTCTTTTGCAAAAGCTCACTGCTCCTCAGAGGCCTCTGTGGAGTGAACAGTGTCCTGGTGGTGTGGTGTTCAGGCAGCTTGGAAGCTGCACCGAAGTTGCTTTCCAAAGGGGGAGAGTCGGGCTTCTCCCCCGTGCTCCAGTTTCCAACTTGACCCCACAGCGCATTTACC
Organism: Mesoplodon mirus; assembly: GCF_964341445.2. NCBI lineage: Eukaryota > Metazoa > Chordata > Mammalia > Artiodactyla > Ziphiidae > Mesoplodon > Mesoplodon mirus. The sequence continues at coordinate 75,023,713 of NC_138987.1, read as the reverse complement.
GGCACTCTCTGACTGACTACTGGAGACCTTCGGCCCCACGGGGCCTTTCTATGATCACACTTCGTTGCAGGCGGGGTCTCTGGCATGCCGTGCATAGCATTACCCGCTGAATGACTTAGTCAGGCCTAGGTGACTTTGGATCGCCCAAATGTCTCACAAGTTGACCGGTTTTTCTGTTCTTTCTGTCAGGCTGGACCTACAGTGGACCTTGCGTCACGATAGAGAGATGACAGGTAAGAGTCGCCAGGGGGCTCTGTAGGCTCAGGGATTCTTTCAGTGCAGCTCAGAGGGCCCCCACAGAGGGAGAGCCACGTTGAATATAATACCGGCCAAAACGTTGTCCTGGGGCTGCTTGACAGCGGTAGAAATCGAGCTATGCAAGCGAGGATCAGTTCATTGCCCTTCCCTCTGCATAGAAAGGGTTGACCCCAGCAGCCTGTTCTGCGCTGTGTTGCTCGGAAAACAAACAGGGGACTCACGGCACACACGCTCTCCCTCAGAAGGGAATTCATACGCGCCTCTCTGAGGCCTCCGGAAAGCCGTAGAAGAGTTAAAGCACTCTATCGAGTCAGGGTTCATGGAGATGGCTGCACAGCAAACTTTGCTGATAGGAAACACTCGTGCTTACCTTGAGGCCTGGGGTCACGTTTACTTCGCACTTTAGCTAGGGCAAGCCATGGGATGAGCTCCTAGCAAGGCACGGGCGACCACCTGGATTCATAGGAGAAAACTCACTTTCTTCACTGAGGCATTCCTAGCAGTGACTAGAAGACGGGTAACAGCTCTACCTTTCAGTCAGCCTTGAGGCCGCCACTATCTGCCTTTCACATGGGGGGAAATACTGCCTTTCTCCAGGCTTCTCAGTTACACACCGGATCACCCAGCCCATATACCTCTCTTCTCTGACAAGCCAAAGGAGGCCCTTGGCACACAATTCGGCCTTCTGCGATGAAACTTTGGGATGCAGTGTGTTCTGCATGTGCTGAATGGCATAATCCTCTAAATGCCCTCAGGAGGCCTAGGTGACTTTGCATGTTCCAAATGCCTAGCAAGGCTCAGGGTAAATCTCTACTTTATTTCGGGCTGGACCTAAAGTCTACTTTCCGCCTCACTTAGAGAGACGTCGAGCACGAGTCCCCAAAGTGGACTGGAGCCCCGGTGGTTTCCTTCAGGGCAGCTTAGGTGTCCTGAACGTGGCAGACCCGCATGGAAAGAAAGCCTGCCCAAGAACCGTGCTCCTGGGGCTGTTTCAAAGCTGTGGAACGCTAGCCATAGAGAAGAGATTAGTTCCCGGCCCTTTCACCTGCATAGTGAGGGATGGTCCCAGAGCCGTGTATCCCTTGATTGGGCTCAGAAGGCTTTTGGTACACGGTGCACATCCTTGGAAAGAAGTGCCCCCGTGAGAGGCTTGAGCGCTGTGAGGCATACTAAAGCTAAAGCCGTCCACTGACTGAGACTTCCCGGAAACGGGTGCACCCCTGCCTCTGGTAATGGGAAAATGTGCCCCTTACTTCGTGACTAGAGGTCACATTTAGTGGGCACTTTAGCTGCAGTATGCTCTGGGCTGAGCTCCCAGGAAGGAACCGCAAGCGCCCGGTTTCTTTTGCAAAAGCTCACTGCTCCTCAGAGGCCTCTGTGGAGTGAACAGTGTCCTGGTGGTGTGGTGTTCAGGCAGCTTGGAAGCTGCACCGAAGTTGCTTTCCAAAGGGGGAGAGTCGGGCTTCTCCCCCATGCTCCAGTTTCCAACTTGACCCCACAGCGCATTTACCGGCACTCTCTGACTGACTACTGGAGACCTTCGGCCCCACGGGGCCTTTCTATGATCACACTTCGTTGCAGGCGGGGTCTCTGGCATGCCGTGCATAGCATTCATTACCCGCTGAATGACTTAGTCAGGCCTAGGTGACTTTGGATCGCCCAAATGTCTCACAAGTTGACCGGTTTTTCTGTTCTTTCTGTCAGGCTGGACCTACAGTGGACCTTGCGTCACGATAGAGAGATGACAGGTAAGAGTCGCCAGGGGGCTCTGTAGGCTCAGGGATTCTTTCAGTGCAGCTCAGAGGGCCCCCACAGAGGGAGAGCCACGTGGAATATAATACCGGCCAAAACGTCCTGGGGCTGCTTGACAGCGGTAGAAATCGAGCTATGCAAGCGAGGATCAGTTCATTGCCCTTCCCTCTGCATAGAAAGGGTTGACCCCAGCAGCCTGTTCTGCGCTGTGTTGCTCGGAAAACAAACAGGGGACTCACGGCACACACGCTCTCCCTCAGAAGGGAATTCATACGCGCCTCTCTGAGGCCTCCGGAAAGCCGTAGAGGAGTTGAAGCACTCTATCGAGTCAGGGTTCATGGAGATGGCTGCACAGCAAACTTTGCTGATAGGAAACACTCGTGCTTACCTTGAGGCCTGGGGTCACGTTTACTTCGCACTTTAGCTAGGGCAAGCCGTGGGATGAGCTCCTAGCAAGGCACGGGCGACCACCTAGATGCGTAGGAGAAAACTCACTTTCTTCACTGAGGCGTTCGTAGCAGTGACTAGAAGACGGGTAACAGCACTGCCTTTCAGTCAGCCTTGAGGCCGCCACTATCTGCCTTTCAAATGGGGGGAAATACTGCCTTTCTCCAGGCTTCTCAGTTACACACCGGATCACCCAGCCCATATACCTCTCTTCTCTGACAAGCCAAAGGAGGCCCTTGGCACACAATTCGGCCTTCTGCGATGAAACTTTGGGATGCAGTGTGTTCTGCATGTGCTGAATGGCATAATCCTCTAAATGCCCTCAGGAGGCCTAGGTGACTTTGCATGTTCCAAATGCCTAGCAAGGCTCAGGTAAATCTCTACTTTATTTCGGGCTGGACCTAAAGTCTACTTTCCGCCTCACTTAGAGAGACGTCGAGCACGAGTCCCCAAAGTGGACTGGAGCCCCGGTGGTTTCCTTCAGGGCAGCTTAGGTGTCCTGAACGTGGCAGACCCGCATGGAAAGAAAGCCTGCCGAAGAACCGTGCTCCTGGGGCTGTTTCAAAGCTGTGGAACGCTAGCCATAGAGAAGAGATTAGTTCCCGGCCCTTTCACCTGCATAGTGAGGGATGGTCCCAGAGCCGTGTATCCCTTGATTGGGCTCAGAAGGCTTTTGGTACACGGTGCACATCCTTGGAAAGAAGTGCCCCCGTGAGAGGCTTGAGCGCTGTGAGGCATACTAAAGCTAAAGCCGTCCACTGACTGAGACTTCCCGGAAACGGGTGCACCCCTGCCTCTGGTAATGGGAAAATGTGCCCCTTACTTCGTGACTAGAGGTCACATTTAGTGGGCACTTTAGCTGCAGTATGCTCTGGGCTGAGCTCCCAGGAAGGAACCGCAAGCGCCCGGTTTCTTTTGCAAAAGCTCACTGCTCCTCAGAGGCCTCTGTGGAGTGAACAGTGTCCTGGTGGTGTGGTGTTCAGGCAGCTTGGAAGCTGCACCGAAGTTGCTTTCCAAAGGGGGAGAGTCGGGCTTCTCCCCCATGCTCCAGTTTCCAACTTGACCCCACAGCGCATTTACCGGCACTCTCTGACTGACTACTGGAGACCTTCGGCCCCACGGGGCCTTTCTATGATCACACTTCGTTGCAGGCGGGGTCTCTGGCATGCCGTGCATAGCATTCATTACCCGCTGAATGACTTAGTCAGGCCTAGGTGACTTTGGATCGCCCAAATGTCTCACAAGTTGACCGGTTTTTCTGTTCTTTCTGTCAGGCTGGACCTACAGTGGACCTTGCGTCACGATAGAGAGATGACAGGTAAGAGTCGCCAGGGGGCTCTGTAGGCTCAGGGATTCTTTCAGTGCAGCTCAGAGGGCCCCCACAGAGGGAGAGCCACGTGGAATATAATACCGGCCAAAACGTTGTCCTGGGGCTGCTTGACAGCGGTAGAAATCGAGCTATGCAAGCGAGGATCAGTTCATTGCCCTTCCCTCTGCATAGAAAGGGTTGACCCCAGCAGCCTGTTCTGCGCTGTGTTGCTCGGAAAACAAACAGGGGACTCCCGGCACACACGCTCTCCCTCAGAAGGGAATTCATACGCGCCTCTCTGAGGCCTCCGGAAAGCCGTAGAGGAGTTAAAGCACTCTATCGAGTCAGGGTTCATGGAGATGGCTGCACAGCAAACTTTGCTGATAGGAAACACTCGTGCTTACCTTGAGGCCTGGGGTCACGTTTACTTCGCACTTTAGCTAGGGCAAGCCGTGGGATGAGCTCCTAGCAAGGCACGGGCGACCACCTGGATGCGTAGGAGAAAACTCACTTTCTTCACTGAGGCGTTCCTAGCAGTGACTAGAGGACGGGTAACAGCACTGCCTTTCAGTCAGCCTTGAGGCCGCCACTATCTGCCTTTCAAATGGGGGGAAATACTGCCTTTCTCCAGGCTTCTCAGTTACACACCGGATCACCCAGCACATATACCTCTCTTCTCTGACAAGCCAAAGGAGGCCCTTGGCACACAATTCGGCCTTCTGCGATGAAACTTTGGGATGCAGTGTGTTCTGCATGTGCTGAATGGCATAATCCTCTAAATGCCCTCAGGAGGCCTAGGTGACTTTACATGTTCCAAATGCCTAGCAAGGCTCAGGTAAATCTCTACGTTATTTCGGGCTTGACCTAAAGTCTACTTTCCGCCTCACTTAGAGAGGCGTCGAGCACGAGTCCCCAAAGTGGACTGGAGCCCCGGTGGTTTCCTTCAGGGCAGCTTAGGTGTCCTGAACGTGGCAGACCCGCATGGAAAGAAAGCCTGCCCAAGAACCGTGCTCCTGGTGCTGTTTCAAAGCTGTGGAACGCTAGCCATAGAGAAGAGATTCGTTCCCGGCCCTTTCACCTGCATAGTGAGGGATGGTCCCAGAGCCGTGTATCCCTTGATTGGGCTCAGAAGGCTTTTGGTACACGGTGCACATCCTTGGAAAGAAGTGCCCCCGTGAGAGGCTTGAGCGCTGTGAGGCATACTAAAGCTAAAGCCGTCCACTGACTGAGACTTCCCGGAAACGGGTGCACCCCTGCCTCTGGTAATGGGAAAATGTGCCCCTTACTTCGTGACTAGAGGTCACATTTAGTGGGCACTTTAGCTGCAGTATGCTCTGGGCTGAGCTCCCAGGAAGGAACCGCAAGCGCCCGGTTTCTTTTGCAAAAGCTCACTGCTCCTCAGAGGCCTCTGTGGAGTGAACAGTGTCCTGGTGGTGTGGTGTTCAGGCAGCTTGGAAGCTGCACCGAAGTTGCTTTCCAAAGGGGGAGAGTCGGGCTTCTCCCCCATGCTCCAGTTTCCAACTTGACCCCACAGCGCATTTACCGGCACTCTCTGACTGACTACTGGAGACCTTCGGCCCCACGGGGCCTTTCTATGATCACACTTCGTTGCAGGCGGGGTCTCTGGCATGCCGTGCATAGCATTCATTACCCGCTGAATGACTTAGTCAGGCCTAGGTGACTTTGGATCGCCCAAATGTCTCACAAGTTGACCGGTTTTTCTGTTCTTTCTGTCAGGCTGGACCTACAGTGGACCTTGCGTCACGATAGAGAGATGACAGGTAAGAGTCGCCAGGGGGCTCTGTAGGCTCAGGGATTCTTTCAGTGCAGCTCAGAGGGCCCCCACAGAGGGAGAGCCACGTGGAATATAATACCGGCCAAAACGTCCTGGGGCTGCTTGACAGCGGTAGAAATCGAGCTATGCAAGCGAGGATCAGTTCATTGCCCTTCCCTCTGCATAGAAAGGGTTGACCCCAGCAGCCTGTTCTGCGCTGTGTTGCTCGGAAAACAAACAGGGGACTCACGGCACACACGCTCTCCCTCAGAAGGGAATTCATACGCGCCTCTCTGAGGCCTCCGGAAAGCCGTAGAGGAGTTGAAGCACTCTATCGAGTCAGGGTTCATGGAGATGGCTGCACAGCAAACTTTGCTGAGAGGAAACACTCGTGCTTACCTTGAGGCCTGGGGTCACGTTTACTTCGCACTTTAGCTAGGGCAAGCCGTGGGATGAGCTCCTAGCAAGGCACGGGCGACCACCTGGATGCGTAGGAGAAAACTCACTTTCTTCACTGAGGCGTTCCTAGCAGTGACTAGAAGACGGGTAACAGCACTGCCTTTCAGTCAGCCTTGAGGCCGCCACTATCTGCCTTTCACATGGGGGGAAATACTGCCTTTCTCCAGGCTTCTCAGTTACACACCGGATCACCCAGCCCATATACCTCTCTTCTCTGACAAGCCAAAGGAGGCCCTTGGCACACAATTCGGCCTTCTGCGATGAAACTTTGGGATGCAGTGTGTTCTGCATGTGCTGAATGGCATAATCCTCTAAATGCCCTCAGGAGGCCTAGGTGACTTTGCATGTTCCAAATGCCTAGCAAGGCTCAGGGTAAATCTCTACTTTATTTCGGGCTGGACCTAAAGTCTACTTTCCGCCTCACTTAGAGAGGCGTCGAGCACGAGTCCCCAAAGTGGACTGGAGCCCCGGTGGTTTCCTTCAGGGCAGCTTAGGTGTCCTGAACGTGGCAGACCCGCATGGAAAGAAAGCCTGCCCAAGAACCGTGCTCCTGGGGCTGTTTCAAAGCTGTGGAACGCTAGCCATAGAGAAGAGATTAGTTCCCGGCCCTTTCACCTGCATAGTGAGGGATGGTCCCAGAGCCGTGTATCCCTTGATTGGGCTCAGACGGCTTTTGGTACACGGTGCACATCCTTGGAAAGAAGTGCCCCCGTGAGAGGCTTGAGCGCTGTGAGGCATACTAAAGCTAAAGCCGTCCACTGACTGAGACTTCCCGGAAACGGGTGCACCCCTGCCTCTGGTAATGGGAAAATGTGCCCCTTACTTCGTGACTAGAGGTCACATTTAGTGGGCACTTTAGCTGCAGTATGCTCTGGGCTGAGCTCCCAGGAAGGAACCGCAAGCGCCCGGTTTCTTTTGCAAAAGCTCACTGCTCCTCAGAGGCCTCTGTGGAGTGAACAGTGTCCTGGTGGTGTGGTGTTCAGGCAGCTTGGAAGCTGCACCGAAGTTGCTTTCCAAAGGGGGAGAGTCGGGCTTCTCCCCCGTGCTCCAGTTTCCAACTTGACCCCACAGCGCATTTACCGGCACTCTCTGACTGACTACTGGAGACCTTCGGCCCCACGGGGCCTTTCTATGATCACACTTCGTTGCAGGCGGGGTCTCTGGCATGCCGTGCATAGCATTACCCGCTGAATGACTTAGTCAGGCCTAGGTGACTTTGGATCGCCCAAATGTCTCACAAGTTGACCGGTTTTTCTGTTCTTTCTGTCAGGCTGGACCTACAGTGTACCTTGCGTCACGATAGAGAGATGACAGGTAAGAGTCGCCAGGGGGCTCTGTAGGCTCAGGGATTCTTTCAGTGCAGCTCAGAGGGCCCCCACAGAGGGAGAGCCACGTGGAATATAATACCGGCCAAAACGTTGTCCTGGGGCTGCTTGACAGCGGTAGAAATCGAGCTATGCAAGCGAGGATCAGTTCATTGCCCTTCCCTCTGCATAGAAAGGGTTGACCCCAGCAGCCTGTTCTGCGCTGTGTTGCTCGGAAAACAAACAGGGGACTCCCGGCACACACGCTCTCCCTCAGAAGGGAATTCATACGCGCCTCTCTGAGGCCTCCGGAAAGCCGTAGAGGAGTTAAAGCACTCTATCGAGTCAGGGTTCATGGAGATGGCTGCACAGCAAACTTTGCTGATAGGAAACACTCGTGCTTACCTTGAGGCCTGGGGTCACGTTTACTTCGCACTTTAGCTAGGGCAAGCCGTGGGATGAGCTCCTAGCAAGGCACGGGCGACCACCTGGATGCGTAGGAGAAAACTCACTTTCTTCACTGAGGCATTCCTAGCAGTGACTAGAAGACGGGTAACAGCTCTACCTTTCAGTCAGCCTTGAGGCCGCCACTATCTGCCTTTCACATGGGGGGAAATACTGCCTTTCTCCAGGCTTCTCAGTTACACACCGGATCACCCAGCCCATATACCTCTCTTCTCTGACAAGCCAAAGGAGGCCCTTGGCACACAATTCGGCCTTCTGCGATGAAACTTTGGGATGCAGTGTGTTCTGCATGTGCTGAATGGCATAATCCTCTAAATGCCCTCAGGAGGCCTAGGTGACTTTGCATGTTCCAAATGCCTAGCAAGGCTCAGGGTAAATCTCTACTTTATTTCGGGCTGGACCTAAAGTCTACTTTCCGCCTCACTTAGAGAGACGTCGAGCACGAGTCCCCAAAGTGGACTGGAGCCCCGGTGGTTTCCTTCAGGGCAGCTTAGGTGTCCTGAACGTGGCAGACCCGCATGGAAAGAAAGCCTGCCCAAGAACCGTGCTCCTGGGGCTGTTTCAAAGCTGTGGAACGCTAGCCATAGAGAAGAGATTAGTTCCTGGCCCTTTCACCTGCATAGTGAGGGATGGTCCCAGAGCCGTGTATCCCTTGATTGGGCTCAGAAGGCTTTTGGTACACGGTGCACATCCTTGGAAAGAAGTGCCCCCGTGAGAGGCTTGAGCGCTGTGAGGCATACTAAAGCTAAAGCCGTCCACTGACTGAGACTTCCCGGAAACGGGTGCACCCCTGCCTCTGGTAATGGGAAAATGTGCCCCTTACTTCGTGACTAGAGGTCACATTTAGTGGACACTTTAGCTGCAGTATGCTCTGGGCTGAGCTCCCAGGAAGGAACCGCAAGCGCCCGGTTTCTTTTGCAAAAGCTCACTGCTCCTCAGAGGCTTCTGTGGAGTAAACAGTGTCCTGGTGGTGTGGTGTTCAGGCAGCTTGGAAGCTGCACCGAAGTTGCTTTCCAAAGGGGGAGAGTCGGGCTTCTCCCCCATGCTCCAGTTTCCAACTTGACCCCACAGCGCATTTACCGGCACTCTCTGACTGACTACTGGAGACCTTCGGCCCCACGGGGCCTTTCTATGATCACACTTCGTTGCAGGCGGGGTCTCTGGCATGCCGTGCATAGCATTCATTACCCGCTGAATGACTTAGTCAGGCCTAGGTGACTTTGGATCGCCCAAATGTCTCACAAGTTGACCGGTTTTTCTGTTCTTTCTGTCAGGCTGGACCTACAGTGGACCTTGCGTCACGATAGAGAGATGACAGGTAAGAGTCGCCAGGGGGCTCTGTAGGCTCAGGGATTCTTTCAGTGCAGCTCAGAGGGCCCCCACAGAGGGAGAGCCACGTGGAATATAATACCGGCCAAAACGTCCTGGGGCTGCTTGACAGCGGTAGAAATCGAGCTATGCAAGCGAGGATCAGTTCATTGCCCTTCCCTCTGCATAGAAAGGGTTGACCCCAGCAGCCTGTTCTGCGCTGTGTTGCTCGGAAAACAAACAGGGGACTCACGGCACACACGCTCTCCCTCAGAAGGGAATTCATACGCGCCTCTCTGAGGCCTCCGGAAAGCCGTAGAGGAGTTGAAGCACTCTATCGAGTCAGGGTTCATGGAGATGGCTGCACAGCAAACTTTGCTGATAGGAAACACTCGTGCTTACCTTGAGGCCTGGGGTCACGTTTACTTCGCACTTTAGCTAGGGCAAGCCGTGGGATGAGCTCCTAGCAAGGCACGGGCGACCACCTGGATGCGTAGGAGAAAACTCACTTTCTTCACTGAGGCGTTCGTAGCAGTGACTAGAAGACGGGTAACAGCACTGCCTTTCAGTCAGCCTTGAGGCCGCCACTATCTGCCTTTCAAATGGGGGGAAATACTGCCTTTCTCCAGGCTTCTCAGTTACACACCGGATCACCCAGCACATATACCTCTCTTCTCTGACAAGCCAAAGGAGGCCCTTGGCACACAATTCGGCCTTCTGCGATGAAACTTTGGGATGCAGTGTGTTCTGCATGTGCTGAATGGCATAATCCTCTAAATGCCCTCAGGAGGCCTAGGTGACTTTGCATGTTCCAAATGCCTAGCAAGGCTCAGGTAAATCTCTACTTTATTTCGGGCTGGACCTAAAGTCTACTTTCTGCCTCACTTAGAGAGGCGTCGAGCACGAGTCCCCAAAGTGGACTGGAGCCCCGGTGGTTTCCTTCAGGGCAGCTTAGGTGTCCTGAACGTGGCAGACCCGCATGGAAAGAAAGCCTGCCGAAGAACCGTGCTCCTGGGGCTGTTTCAAAGCTGTGGAACGCTAGCCATAGAGAAGAGATTAGTTCCCGGCCCTTTCACCTGCATAGTGAGGGATGGTCCCAGAGCCGTGTATCCCTTGATTGGGCTCAGAAGGCTTTTGGTACACGGTGCACATCCTTGGAAAGAAGTGCCCCCGTGAGAGGCTTGAGCGCTGTGAGGCATACTAAAGCTAAAGCCGTCCACTGACTGAGACTTCCCGGAAACGGGTGCACCCCTGCCTCTGGTAATGGGAAAATGTGCCCCTTACTTCGTGACTAGAGGTCACATTTAGTGGGCACTTTAGCTGCAGTATGCTCTGGGCTGAGCTCCCAGGAAGGAACCGCAAGCGCCCGGTTTCTTTTGCAAAAGCTCACTGCTCCTCAGAGGCCTCTGTGGAGTGAACAGTGTCCTGGTGGTGTGGTGTTCAGGCAGCTTGGAAGCTGCACCGAAGTTGCTTTCCAAAGGGGGAGAGTCGGGCTTCTCCCCCATGCTCCAGTTTCCAACTTGACCCCACAGCGCATTTACCGGCACTCTCTGACTGACTACTGGAGACCTTCGGCCCCACGGGGCCTTTCTATGATCACACTTCGTTGCAGGCGGGGTCTCTGGCATGCCGTGCATAGCATTCATTACCCGCTGAATGACTTAGTCAGGCCTAGGTGACTTTGGATCGCCCAAATGTCTCACAAGTTGACCGGTTTTTCTGTTCTTTCTGTCAGGCTGGACCTACAGTGGACCTTGCGTCACGATAGAGAGATGACAGGTAAGAGTCGCCAGGGGGCTCTGTAGGCTCAGGGATTCTTTCAGTGCAGCTCAGAGGGCCCCCACAGAGGGAGAGCCACGTGGAATATAATACCGGCCAAAACGTTGTCCTGGGGCTGCTTGACAGCGGTAGAAATCGAGCTATGCAAGCGAGGATCAGTTCATTGCCCTTCCCTCTGCATAGAAATGGTTGACCCCAGCAGCCTGTTCTGCGCTGTGTTGCTCGGAAAACAAACAGGGGACTCACGGCACACACGCTCTCCCTCAGAAGGGAATTCATACGCGCCTCTCTGAGGCCTCCGGAAAGCCGTAGAGGAGTTGAAGCACTCTATCGAGTCAGGGTTCATGGAGATGGCTGCACAGCAAACTTTGCTGATAGGAAACACTCGTGCTTACCTTGAGGCCTGGGGTCACGTTTACTTCGCACTTTAGCTAGGGCAAGCCGTGGGATGAGCTCCTAGCAAGGCACGGGCGACCACCTGGATGCGTAGGAGAAAACTCACTTTCTTCACTGAGGCGTTCGTAGCAGTGACTAGAAGACGGGTAACAGCACTGCCTTTCAGTCAGCCTTGAGGCCGCCACTATCTGCCTTTCAAATGGGGGGAAATACTGCCTTTCTCCAGGCTTCTCAGTTACACACCGGATCACCCAGCACATATACCTCTCTTCTCTGACAAGCCAAAGGAGGCCCTTGGCACACAATTCGGCCTTCTGCGATGAAACTTTGGGATGCAGTGTGTTCTGCATGTGCTGAATGGCATAATCCTCTAAATGCCCTCAGGAGGCCTAGGTGACTTTGCATGTTCCAAATGCCTAGCAAGGCTCAGGGTAAATCTCTACTTTATTTCGGGCTGGACCTAAAGTCTACTTTCCGCCTCACTTAGAGAGACGTCGAGCACGAGTCCCCAAAGTGGACTGGAGCCCCGGTGGTGTCCTTCAGGGCAGCTTAGGTGTCCTGAACGTGGCAGACCCGCATGGAAAGAAAGCCTGCCCAAGAACCGTGCTCCTGGGGCTGTTTCAAAGCTGTGGAACGCTAGCCATAGAGAAGAGATTAGTTCCCGGCCCTTTCACCTGCATAGTTAGGGATGGTCCCAGAGCCGTGTATCCCTTGATTGGGCTCAGAAGGCTTTTGGTACACGGTGCACATCCTTGGAAAGAAGTGCCCCCGTGAGAGGCTTGAGCGCTGTGAGGCATACTAAAGCTAAAGCCGTCCACTGACTGAGACTTCCCGGAAACGGGTGCACCCCTGCCTCTGGTAATGGGAAAATGTGCCCCTTACTTCGTGACTAGAGGTCACATTTAGTGGGCACTTTAGCTGCAGTATGCTCTGGGCTGAGCTCCCAGGAAGGAACCGCAAGCGCCCGGTTTCTTTTGCAAAAGCTCACTGCTCCTCAGAGGCCTCTGTGGAGTGAACAGTGTCCTGGTGGTGTGGTGTTCAGGCAGCTTGGAAGCTGCACCGAAGTTGCTTTCCAAAGGGGGAGAGTCGGGCTTCTCCCCCGTGCTCCAGTTTCCAACTTGACCCCACAGCGCATTTACCGGCACTCTCTGACTGACTACTGGAGACCTTCGGCCCCACGGGGCCTTTCTATGATCACACTTCGTTGCAGGCGGGGTCTCTGGCATGCCGTGCATAGCATTACCCGCTGAATGACTTAGTCAGGCCTAGGTGACTTTGGATCGCCCAAATGTCTCACAAGTTGACCGGTTTTTCTGTTCTTTCTGTCAGGCTGGACCTACAGTGGACCTTGCGTCACGATAGAGAGATGACAGGTAAGAGTCGCCAGGGGGCTCTGTAGGCTCAGGGATTCTTTCAGTGCAGCTCAGAGGGCCCCCACAGAGGGAGAGCCACGTTGAATATAATACCGGCCAAAACGTTGTCCTGGGGCTGCTTGACAGCGGTAGAAATCGAGCTATGCAAGCGAGGATCAGTTCATTGCCCTTCCCTCTGCATAGAAAGGGTTGACCCCAGCAGCCTGTTCTGCGCTGTGTTGCTCGGAAAACAAACAGGGGACTCACGGCACACACGCTCTCCCTCAGAAGGGAATTCATACGCGCCTCTCTGAGGCCTCCGGAAAGCCGTAGAAGAGTTAAAGCACTCTATCGAGTCAGGGTTCATGGAGATGGCTGCACAGCAAACTTTGCTGATAGGAAACACTCGTGCTTACCTTGAGGCCTGGGGTCACGTTTACTTCGCACTTTAGCTAGGGCAAGCCATGGGATGAGCTCCTAGCAAGGCACGGGCGACCACCTGGATTCATAGGAGAAAACTCACTTTCTTCACTGAGGCATTCCTAGCAGTGACTAGAAGACGGGTAACAGCTCTACCTTTCAGTCAGCCTTGAGGCCGCCACTATCTGCCTTTCACATGGGGGGAAATACTGCCTTTCTCCAGGCTTCTCAGTTACACACCGGATCACCCAGCCCATATACCTCTCTTCTCTGACAAGCCAAAGGAGGCCCTTGGCACACAATTCGGCCTTCTGCGATGAAACTTTGGGATGCAGTGTGTTCTGCATGTGCTGAATGGCATAATCCTCTAAATGCCCTCAGGAGGCCTAGGTGACTTTGCATGTTCCAAATGCCTAGCAAGGCTCAGGTAAATCTCTACTTTATTTCGGGCTGGACCTAAAGTCTACTTTCCGCCTCACTTAGAGAGGCGTCGAGCACGAGTCCCCAAAGTGGACTGGAGTCCCGGTGGTTTCCTTCAGGGCAGCTTAGGTGTCCTGAACGTGGCAGACCCGCATGGAAAGAAAGCCTGCCCAAGAACCGTGCTCCTGGGGCTGTTTCAAAGCTGTGGAACGCTAGCCATAGAGAAGAGATTAGTTCCCGGCCCTTTCACCTGCATAGTGAGGGATGGTCCCAGAGCCGTGTATCCCTTGATTGGGCTCAGAAGGCTTTTGGTACACGGTGCACATCCTTGGAAAGAAGTGCCCCCGTGAGAGGCTTGAGCGCTGTGAGGCATACTAAAGCTAAAGCCGTCCACTGACTGAGACTTCCCGGAAACGGGTGCACCCCTGCCTCTGGTAATGGGAAAATGTGCCCCTTACTTCGTGACTAGAGGTCACATTTAGTGGGCACTTTAGCTGCAGTATGCTCTGGGCTGAGCTCCCAGGAAGGAACCGCAAGCGCCCGGTTTCTTTTGCAAAAGCTCACTGCTCCTCAGAGGCCTCTGTGGAGTGAACAGTGTCCTGGTGGTGTGGTGTTCAGGCAGCTTGGAAGCTGCACCGAAGTTGCTTTCCAAAGGGGGAGAGTCGGGCTTCTCCCCCATGCTCCAGTTTCCAACTTGACCCCACAGCGCATTTACCGGCACTCTCTGACTGACTACTGGAGACCTTCGGCCCCACGGGGCCTTTCTATGATCACACTTCGTTGCAGGCGGGGTCTCTGGCATGCCGTGCATAGCATTCATTACCCGCTGAATGACTTAGTCAGGCCTAGGTGACTTTGGATCGCCCAAATGTCTCACAAGTTGACCGGTTTTTCTGTTCTTTCTGTCAGGCTGGACCTACAGTGGACCTTGCGTCACGATAGAGAGATGACAGGTAAGAGTCGCCAGGGGCCTCTGTAGGCTCAGGGATTCTTTCAGTGCAGCTCAGAGGGCCCCCACAGAGGGAGAGCCACGTGGAATATAATACCGGCCAAAACGTTGTCCTGGGGCTGCTTGACAGCGGTAGAAATCGAGCTATGCAAGCGAGGATCAGTTCATTGCCCTTCCCTCTGCATAGAAATGGTTGACCCCAGCAGCCTGTTCTGCGCTGTGTTGCTCGGAAAACAAACAGGGGACTCACGGCACACACGCTCTCCCTCAGAAGGGAATTCATACGCGCCTCTCTGAGGCCTCCGGAAAGCCGTAGAGGAGTTGAAGCACTCTATCGAGTCAGGGTTCATGGAGATGGCTGCACAGCAAACTTTGCTGATAGGAAACACTCGTGCTTACCTTGAGGCCTGGGGTCACGTTTACTTCGCACTTTAGCTAGGGCAAGCCGTGGGATGAGCTCCTAGCAAGGCACGGGCGACCACCTGGATGCGTAGGAGAAAACTCACTTTCTTCACTGAGGCGTTCCTAGCAGTGACTAGAAGACGGGTAACAGCACTGCCTTTCAGTCAGCCTTGAGGCCGCCACTATCTGCCTTTCAAATGGGGGGAAATACTGCCTTTCTCCAGGCTTCTCAGTTACACACCGGATCACCCAGCACATATACATCTCTTCTCTGACAAGCCAAAGGAGGCCCTTGGCACACAATTCGGCCTTCTGCGATGAAACTTTGGGATGCAGTGTGTTCTGCATGTGCTGAATGGCATAATCCTCTAAATGCCCTCAGGAGGCCTAGGTGACTTTGCATGTTCCAAATGCCTAGCAAGGCTCAGGGTAAATCTCTACTTTATTTCGGGCTGGACCTAAAGTCTACTTTCCGCCTCACTTAGAGAGACGTCGAGCACGAGTCCCCAAAGTGGACTGGAGCCCCGGTGGTGTCCTTCAGGGCAGCTTAGGTGTCCTGAACGTGGCAGACCCGCATGGAAAGAAAGCCTGCCCAAGAACCGTGCTCCTGGGGCTGTTTCAAAGCTGTGGAACGCTAGCCATAGAGAAGAGATTAGTTCCCGGCCCTTTCACCTGCATAGTGAGGGATGGTCCCAGAGCCGTGTATCCCTTGATTGGGCTCAGAAGGCTTTTGGTACACGGTGCACATCCTTGGAAAGAAGTGCCCCCGTGAGAGGCTTGAGCGCTGTGAGGCATACTAAAGCTAAAGCCGTCCACTGACTGAGACTTCCCGGAAACGGGTGCACCCCTGCCTCTGGTAATGGGAAAATGTGCCCCTTACTTCGTGACTAGAGGTCACATTTAGTGGGCACTTTAGCTGCAGTATGCTCGGGGCTGAGCTCCCAGGAAGGAACCGCAAGCGCCCGGTTTCTTTTGCAAAAGCTCACTGCTCCTCAGAGGCCTCTGTGGAGTGAACAGTGTCCTGGTGGTGTGGTGTTCAGGCAGCTTGGAAGCTGCACCGAAGTTGCTTTCCAAAGGGGGAGAGTCGGGCTTCTCCCCCGTGCTCCAGTTTCCAACTTGACCCCACAGCGCATTTACCGGCACTCTCTGACTGACTACTGGAGACCTTCGGCCCCACGGGGCCTTTCTATGATCACACTTCGTTGCAGGCGGGGTCTCTGGCATGCCGTGCATAGCATTACCCGCTGAATGACTTAGTCAGGCCTAGGTGACTTTGGATCGCCCAAATGTCTCACAAGTTGACCGGTTTTTCTGTTCTTTCTGTCAGGCTGGACCTACAGTGTACCTTGCGTCACGATAGAGAGATGACAGGTAAGAGTCGCCAGGGGGCTCTGTAGGCTCAGGGATTCTTTCAGTGCAGCTCAGAGGGCCCCCACAGAGGGAGAGCCACGTTGAATATAATACCGGCCAAAACGTTGTCCTGGGGCTGCTTGACAGCGGTAGAAATCGAGCTATGCAAGCGAGGATCAGTTCATTGCCCTTCCCTCTGCATAGAAAGGGTTGACCCCAGCAGCCTGTTCTGCGCTGTGTTGCTCGGAAAACAAACAGGGGACTCACGGCACACACGCTCTCCCTCAGAAGGGAATTCATACGCGCCTCTCTGAGGCCTCCGGAAAGCCGTAGAAGAGTTAAAGCACTCTATCGAGTCAGGGTTCATGGAGATGGCTGCACAGCAAACTTTGCTGATAGGAAACACTCGTGCTTACCTTGAGGCCTGGGGTCACGTTTACTTCGCACTTTAGCTAGGGCAAGCCATGGGATGAGCTCCTAGCAAGGCACGGGCGACCACCTGGATTCATAGGAGAAAACTCACTTTCTTCACTGAGGCATTCCTAGCAGTGACTAGAAGACGGGTAACAGCTCTACCTTTCAGTCAGCCTTGAGGCCGCCACTATCTGCCTTTCACATGGGGGGAAATACTGCCTTTCTCCAGGCTTCTCAGTTACACACCGGATCACCCAGCCCATATACCTCTCTTCTCTGACAAGCCAAAGGAGGCCCTTGGCACACAATTCGGCCTTCTGCGATGAAACTTTGGGATGCAGTGTGTTCTGCATGTGCTGAATGGCATAATCCTCTAAATGCCCTCAGGAGGCCTAGGTGACTTTGCATGTTCCAAATGCCTAGCAAGGCTCAGGGTAAATCTCTACTTTATTTCGGGCTGGACCTAAAGTCTACTTTCCGCCTCACTTAGAGAGAGGTCGAGCACGAGTCCCCAAAGTGGACTGGAGCCCCGGTGGTTTCCTTCAGGGCAGCTTAGGTGTCCTGAACGTGGCAGACCCGCATGGAAAGAAAGCCTGCCCAAGAACCGTGCTCCTGGGGCTGTTTCAAAGCTGTGGAACGCTAGCCATAGAGAAGAGATTAGTTCCCGGCCCTTTCACCTGCATAGTGAGGGATGGTCCCAGAGCCGTGTATCCCTTGATTGGGCTCAGAAGGCTTTTGGTACACGGTGCACATCCTTGGAAAGAAGTGCCCCCGTGAGAGGCTTGAGCGCTGTGAGGCATACTAAAGCTAAAGCCGTCCACTGACTGAGACTTCCCGGAAACGGGTGCACCCCTGCCTCTGGTAATGGGAAAATGTGCCCCTTACTTCGTGACTAGAGGTCACATTTAGTGGGCACTTTAGCTGCAGTATGCTCTGGGCTGAGCTCCCAGGAAGGAACCGCAAGCGCCCGGTTTCTTTTGCAAAAGCTCACTGCTCCTCAGAGGCCTCTGTGGAGTGAACAGTGTCCTGGTGGTGTGGTGTTCAGGCAGCTTGGAAGCTGCACCGAAGTTGCTTTCCAAAGGGGGAGAGTCGGGCTTCTCCCCCATGCTCCAGTTTCCAACTTGACCCCACAGCGCATTTACCGGCACTCTCTGACTGACTACTGGAGACCTTCGGCCCCACGGGGCCTTTCTATGATCACACTTCGTTGCAGGCGGGGTCTCTGGCATGCCGTGCATAGCATTCATTACCCGCTGAATGACTTAGTCAGGCCTAGGTGACTTTGGATCGCCCAAATGTCTCACAAGTTGACCGGTTTTTCTGTTCTTTCTGTCAGGCTGGACCTACAGTGGACCTTGCGTCACGATAGAGAGATGACAGGTAAGAGTCGCCAGGGGGCTCTGTAGGCTCAGGGATTCTTTCAGTGCAGCTCAGAGGGCCCCCACAGAGGGAGAGCCACGTGGAATATAATACCGGCCAAAACGTTGTCCTGGGGCTGCTTGACAGCGGTAGAAATCGAGCTATGCAAGCGAGGATCAGTTCATTGCCCTTCCCTCTGCATAGAAAGGGTTGACCCCAGCAGCCTGTTCTGCGCTGTGTTGCTCGGAAAACAAACAGGGGACTCACGGCACACACGCTCTCCCTCAGAAGGGAATTCATACGCGCCTCTCTGAGGCCTCCGGAAAGCCGTAGAGGAGTTGAAGCACTCTATCGAGTCAGGGTTCATGGAGATGGCTGCACAGCAAACTTTGCTGATAGGAAACACTCGTGCTTACCTTGAGGCCTGGGGTCACGTTTACTTCGCACTTTAGCTAGGGCAAGCCGTGGGATGAGCTCCTAGCAAGGCACGGGCGACCACCTGGATGCGTAGGAGAAAACTCACTTTCTTCACTGAGGCGTTCGTAGCAGTGACTAGAAGACGGGTAACAGCACTGCCTTTCAGTCAGCCTTGAGGCCGCCACTATCTGCCTTTCAAATGGGGGGAAATACTGCCTTTCTCCAGGCTTCTCAGTTACACACCGGATCACCCAGCACATATACCTCTCTTCTCTGACAAGCCAAAGGAGGCCCTTGGCACACAATTCGGCCTTCTGCGATGAAACTTTGGGATGCAGTGTGTTCTGCATGTGCTGAATGGCATAATCCTCTAAATGCCCTCAGGAGGCCTAGGTGACTTTGCATGTTCCAAATGCCTAGCAAGGCTCAGGTAAATCTCTACTTTATTTCGGGCTGGACCTAAAGTCTACTTTCCGCCTCACTTAGAGAGGCGTCGAGCACGAGTCCCCAAAGTGGACTGGAGCCCCGGTGGTTTCCTTCAGGGCAGCTTAGGTGTCCTGAACGTGGCAGACCCGCATGGAAAGAAAGCCTGCCCAAGAACCGTGCTCCTGGGGCTGTTTCAAAGCTGTGGAACGCTAGCCATAGAGAAGAGATTAGTTCCCGGCCCTTTCACCTGCATAGTGAGGGATGGTCCCAGAGCCGTGTATCCCTTGATTGGGCTCAGAAGGCTTTTGGTACACGGTGCACATCCTTGGAAAGAAGTGCCCCCGTGAGAGGCTTGAGCGCTGTGAGGCATACTAAAGCTAAAGCCGTCCACTGACTGAGACTTCCCGGAAACGGGTGCACCCCTGCCTCTGGTAATGGGAAAATGTGCCCCTTACTTCGTGACTAGAGGTCACATTTAGTGGGCACTTTAGCTGCAGTATGCTCTGGGCTGAGCTCCCAGGAAGGAACCGCAAGCGCCCGGTTTCTTTTGCAAAAGCTCACTGCTCCTCAGAGGCCTCTGTGGAGTGAACAGTGTCCTGGTGGTGTGGTGTTCAGGCAGCTTGGAAGCTGCACCGAAGTTGCTTTCCAAAGGGGGAGAGTCGGGCTTCTCCCCCATGCTCCAGTTTCCAACTTGACCCCACAGCGCATTTACCGGCACTCTCTGACTGACTACTGGAGACCTTCGGCCCCACGGGGCCTTTCTATGATCACACTTCGTTGCAGGCGGGGTCTCTGGCATGCCGTGCATAACATTCATTACCCGCTGAATGACTTAGTCAGGCCTAGGTGACTTTGGATCGCCCAAATGTCTCACAAGTTGACCGGTTTTTCTGTTCTTTCTGTCAGGCTGGACCTACAGTGGACCTTGCGTCACGATAGAGAGATGACAGGTAAGAGTCGCCAGGGGGCTCTGTAGGCTCAGGGATTCTTTCAGTGCAGCTCAGAGGGCCCCCACAGAGGGAGAGCCACGTTGAATATAATACCGGCCAAAACGTTGTCCTGGGGCTGCTTGACAGCGGTAGAAATCGAGCTATGCAAGCGAGGATCAGTTCATTGCCCTTCCCTCTGCATAGAAAGGGTTGACCCCAGCAGCCTGTTCTGCACTGTGTTGCTCGGAAAACAAACAGGGGACTCACGGCACACACGCTCTCCCTCAGAAGGGAATTCATACGCGCCTCTCTGAGGCCTCCGGAAAGCCGTAGAGGAGTTGAAGCACTCTATCGAGTCAGGGTTCATGGAGATGGCTGCACAGCAAACTTTGCTGATAGGAAACACTCGTGCTTACCTTGAGGCCTGGGGTCACGTTTACTTCGCACTTTAGCTAGGGCAAGCCGTGGGATGAGCTCCTAGCAAGGCACGGGCGACCACCTGGATGCGTAGGAGAAAACTCACTTTCTTCACTGAGGCGTTCCTAGCAGTGACTAGAAGACGGGTAACAGCACTGCCTTTCAGTCAGCCTTGAGGCCGCCACTATCTGCCTTTCAAATGGGGGGAAATACTGCCTTTCTCCAGGCTTCTCAGTTACACACCGGATCACCCAGCCCATATAACTCTCTTCTCTGACAAGCCAAAGGAGGCCCTTGGCACACAATTCGGCCTTCTGCGATGAAACTTTGGGATGCAGTGTGTTCTGCATGTGCTGAATGGCATAATCCTCTAAATGCCCTCAGGAGGCCTAGGTGACTTTGCATGTTCCAAATGCCTAGCAAGGCTCAGGGTAAATCTCTACTTTATTTCGGGCTGGACCTAAAGTCTACATTCCGCCTCACTTAGAGAGACGTCGAGCACGAGTCCCCAAAGTGGACTGGAGCCCCGGTGGTGTCCTTCAGGGCAGCTTAGGTGTCCTGAACGTGGCAGACCCGCATGGAAAGAAAGCCTGCCCAAGAACCGTGCTCCTGGGGCTGTTTCAAAGCTGTGGAACGCTAGCCATAGAGAAGAGATTAGTTCCCGGCCCTTTCACCTGCATAGTGAGGGATGGTCCCAGAGCCGTGTATCCCTTGATTGGGCTCAGAAGGCTTTTGGTACACGGTGCACATCCTTGGAAAGAAGTGCCCCCGTGAGAGGCTTGAGCGCTGTGAGGCATACTAAAGCTAAAGCCGTCCACTGACTGAGACTTCCCGGAAACGGGTGCACCCCTGCCTCTGGTAATGGGAAAATGTGCCCCTTACTTCGTGACTAGAGGTCACATTTAGTGGGCAATTTAGCTGCAGTATGCTCTGGGCTGGGCTCCCAGGAAGGAACCGCAAGCGCCCGGTTTCTTTTGCAAAAGCTCACTGCTCCTCAGAGGCCTCTGTGGAGTGAACAGTGTCCTGGTGGTGTGGTGTTCAGGCAGCTTGGAAGCTGCACCGAAGTTGCTTTCCAAAGGGGGAGAGTCGGGCTTCTCCCCCGTGCTCCAGTTTCCAACTTGACCCCACAGCGCATTTACCGGCACTCTCTGACTGACTACTGGAGACCTTCGGCCCCACGGGGCCTTTCTATGATCACACTTCGTTGCAGGCGGGGTCTCTGGCATGCCGTGCATAGCATTACCCGCTGAATGACTTAGTCAGGCCTAGGTGACTTTGGATCGCCCAAATGTCTCACAAGTTGACCGGTTTTTCTGTTCTTTCTGTCAGGCTGGACCTACAGTGGACCTTGCGTCACGATAGAGAGATGACAGGTAAGAGTCGCCAGGGGGCTCTGTAGGCTCAGGGATTCTTTCAGTGCAGCTCAGAGGGCCCCCACAGAGGGAGAGCCACGTTGAATATAATACCGGCCAAAACGTTGTCCTGGGGCTGCTTGACAGCGGTAGAAATCGAGCTATGCAAGCGAGGATCAGTTCATTGCCCTTCCCTCTGCATAGAAAGGGTTGACCCCAGCAGCCTGTTCTGCGCTGTGTTGCTCGGAAAACAAACAGGGGACTCACGGCACACACGCTCTCCCTCAGAAGGGAATTCATACGCGCCTCTCTGAGGCCTCCGGAAAGCCGTAGAAGAGTTAAAGCACTCTATCGAGTCAGGGTTCATGGAGATGGCTGCACAGCAAACTTTGCTGATAGGAAACACTCGTGCTTACCTTGAGGCCTGGGGTCACGTTTACTTCGCACTTTAGCTAGGGCAAGCCATGGGATGAGCTCCTAGCAAGGCACGGGCGACCACCTGGATTCATAGGAGAAAACTCACTTTCTTCACTGAGGCATTCCTAGCAGTGACTAGAAGACGGGTAACAGCTCTACCTTTCAGTCAGCCTTGAGGCCGCCACTATCTGCCTTTCACATGGGGGGAAATACTGCCTTTCTCCAGGCTTCTCAGTTACACACCGGATCACCCAGCCCATATACCTCTCTTCTCTGACAAGCCAAAGGAGGCCCTTGGCACACAATTCGGCCTTCTGCGATGAAACTTTGGGATGCAGTGTGTTCTGCATGTGCTGAATGGCATAATCCTCTAAATGCCCTCAGGAGGCCTAGGTGACTTTGCATGTTCCAAATGCCTAGCAAGGCTCAGGGTAAATCTCTACTTTATTTCGGGCTGGACCTAAAGTCTACTTTCCGCCTCACTTAGAGAGACGTCGAGCACGAGTCCCCAAAGTGGACTGGAGCCCCGGTGGTTTCCTTCAGGGCAGCTTAGGTGTCCTGAACGTGGCAGACCCGCATGGAAAGAAAGCCTGCCCAAGAACCGTGCTCCTGGGGCTGTTTCAAAGCTGTGGAACGCTAGCCATAGAGAAGAGATTAGTTCCCGGCCCTTTCACCTGCATAGTGAGGGATGGTCCCAGAGCCGTGTATCCCTTGATTGGGCTCAGAAGGCTTTTGGTACACGGTGCACATCCTTGGAAAGAAGTGCCCCCGTGAGAGGCTTGAGCGCTGTGAGGCATACTAAAGCTAAAGCCGTCCACTGACTGAGACTTCCCGGAAACGGGTGCACCCCTGCCTCTGGTAATGGGAAAATGTGCCCCTTACTTCGTGACTAGAGGTCACATTTAGTGGGCACTTTAGCTGCAGTATGCTCTGGGCTGAGCTCCCAGGAAGGAACCGCAAGCGCCCGGTTTCTTTTGCAAAAGCTCACTGCTCCTCAGAGGCCTCTGTGGAGTGAACAGTGTCCTGGTGGTGTGGTGTTCAGGCAGCTTGGAAGCTGCACCGAAGTTGCTTTCCAAAGGGGGAGAGTCGGGCTTCTCCCCCATGCTCCAGTTTCCAACTTGACCCCACAGCGCATTTACCGGCACTCTCTGACTGACTACTGGAGACCTTCGGCCCCACGGGGCCTTTCTATGATCACACTTCGTTGCAGGCGGGGTCTCTGGCATGCCGTGCATAGCATTCATTACCCGCTGAATGACTTAGTCAGGCCTAGGTGACTTTGGATCGCCCAAATGTCTCACAAGTTGACCGGTTTTTCTGTTCTTTCTGTCAGGCTGGACCTACAGTGGACCTTGCGTCACGATAGAGAGATGACAGGTAAGAGTCGCCAGGGGGCTCTGTAGGCTCAGGGATTCTTTCAGTGCAGCTCAGAGGGCCCCCACAGAGGGAGAGCCACGTGGAATATAATACCGGCCAAAACGTCCTGGGGCTGCTTGACAGCGGTAGAAATCGAGCTATGCAAGCGAGGATCAGTTCATTGCCCTTCCCTCTGCATAGAAAGGGTTGACCCCAGCAGCCTGTTCTGCGCTGTGTTGCTCGGAAAACAAACAGGGGACTCACGGCACACACGCTCTCCCTCAGAAGGGAATTCATACGCGCCTCTCTGAGGCCTCCGGAAAGCCGTAGAGGAGTTGAAGCACTCTATCGAGTCAGGGTTCATGGAGATGGCTGCACAGCAAACTTTGCTGATAGGAAACACTCGTGCTTACCTTGAGGCCTGGGGTCACGTTTACTTCGCACTTTAGCTAGGGCAAGCCGTGGGATGAGCTCCTAGCAAGGCACGGGCGACCACCTAGATGCGTAGGAGAAAACTCACTTTCTTCACTGAGGCGTTCGTAGCAGTGACTAGAAGACGGGTAACAGCACTGCCTTTCAGTCAGCCTTGAGGCCGCCACTATCTGCCTTTCAAATGGGGGGAAATACTGCCTTTCTCCAGGCTTCTCAGTTACACACCGGATCACCCAGCCCATATACCTCTCTTCTCTGACAAGCCAAAGGAGGCCCTTGGCACACAATTCGGCCTTCTGCGATGAAACTTTGGGATGCAGTGTGTTCTGCATGTGCTGAATGGCATAATCCTCTAAATGCCCTCAGGAGGCCTAGGTGACTTTGCATGTTCCAAATGCCTAGCAAGGCTCAGGTAAATCTCTACTTTATTTCGGGCTGGACCTAAAGTCTACTTTCCGCCTCACTTAGAGAGACGTCGAGCACGAGTCCCCAAAGTGGACTGGAGCCCCGGTGGTTTCCTTCAGGGCAGCTTAGGTGTCCTGAACGTGGCAGACCCGCATGGAAAGAAAGCCTGCCGAAGAACCGTGCTCCTGGGGCTGTTTCAAAGCTGTGGAACGCTAGCCATAGAGAAGAGATTAGTTCCCGGCCCTTTCACCTGCATAGTGAGGGATGGTCCCAGAGCCGTGTATCCCTTGATTGGGCTCAGAAGGCTTTTGGTACACGGTGCACATCCTTGGAAAGAAGTGCCCCCGTGAGAGGCTTGAGCGCTGTGAGGCATACTAAAGCTAAAGCCGTCCACTGACTGAGACTTCCCGGAAACGGGTGCACCCCTGCCTCTGGTAATGGGAAAATGTGCCCCTTACTTCGTGACTAGAGGTCACATTTAGTGGGCACTTTAGCTGCAGTATGCTCTGGGCTGAGCTCCCAGGAAGGAACCGCAAGCGCCCGGTTTCTTTTGCAAAAGCTCACTGCTCCTCAGAGGCCTCTGTGGAGTGAACAGTGTCCTGGTGGTGTGGTGTTCAGGCAGCTTGGAAGCTGCACCGAAGTTGCTTTCCAAAGGGGGAGAGTCGGGCTTCTCCCCCATGCTCCAGTTTCCAACTTGACCCCACAGCGCATTTACCGGCACTCTCTGACTGACTACTGGAGACCTTCGGCCCCACGGGGCCTTTCTATGATCACACTTCGTTGCAGGCGGGGTCTCTGGCATGCCGTGCATAGCATTCATTACCCGCTGAATGACTTAGTCAGGCCTAGGTGACTTTGGATCGCCCAAATGTCTCACAAGTTGACCGGTTTTTCTGTTCTTTCTGTCAGGCTGGACCTACAGTGGACCTTGCGTCACGATAGAGAGATGACAGGTAAGAGTCGCCAGGGGGCTCTGTAGGCTCAGGGATTCTTTCAGTGCAGCTCAGAGGGCCCCCACAGAGGGAGAGCCACGTGGAATATAATACCGGCCAAAACGTTGTCCTGGGGCTGCTTGACAGCGGTAGAAATCGAGCTATGCAAGCGAGGATCAGTTCATTGCCCTTCCCTCTGCATAGAAAGGGTTGACCCCAGCAGCCTGTTCTGCGCTGTGTTGCTCGGAAAACAAACAGGGGACTCACGGCACACACGCTCTCCCTCAGAAGGGAATTCATACGCGCCTCTCTGAGGCCTCCGGAAAGCCGTAGAGGAGTTGAAGCACTCTATCGAGTCAGGGTTCATGGAGATGGCTGCACAGCAAACTTTGCTGATAGGAAACACTCGTGCTTACCTTGAGGCCTGGGGTCACGTTTACTTCGCACTTTAGCTAGGGCAAGCCGTGGGATGAGCTCCTAGCAAGGCACGGGCGACCACCTGGATGCGTAGGAGAAAACTCACTTTCTTCACTGAGGCGTTCCTAGCAGTGACTAGAAGACGGGTAACAGCACTGCCTTTCAGTCAGCCTTGAGGCCGCCACTATCTGCCTTTCAAATGGGGGGAAATACTGCCTTTCTCCAGGCTTCTCAGTTACACACCGGATCACCCAGCACATATACCTCTCTTCTCTGACAAGCCAAAGGAGGCCCTTGGCACACAATTCGGCCTTCTGCGATGAAACTTTGGGATGCAGTGTGTTCTGCATGTGCTGAATGGCATAATCCTCTAAATGCCCTCAGGAGGCCTAGGTGACTTTGCATGTTCCAAATGCCTAGCAAGGCTCAGGTAAATCTCTACTTTATTTCGGGCTGGACCTAAAGTCTACTTTCCGCCTCACTTAGAGAGGCGTCGAGCACGAGTCCCCAAAGTGGACTGGAGCCCCGGTGGTTTCCTTCAGGGCAGCTTAGGTGTCCTGAACGTGGCAGACCCGCATGGAAAGAAAGCCTGCCCAAGAACCGTGCTCCTGGGGCTGTTTCAAAGCTGTGGAACGCTAGCCATAGAGAAGAGATTAGTTCCCGGCCCTTTCACCTGCATAGTGAGGGATGGTCCCAGAGCCGTGTATCCCTTGATTGGGCTCAGAAGGCTTTTGGTACACGGTGCACATCCTTGGAAAGAAGTGCCCCCGTGAGAGGCTTGAGCGCTGTGAGGCATACTAAAGCTAAAGCCGTCCACTGACTGAGACTTCCCGGAAACGGGTGCACCCCTGCCTCTGGTAATGGGAAAATGTGCCCCTTACTTCGTGACTAGAGGTCACATTTAGTGGGCACTTTAGCTGCAGTATGCTCTGGGCTGAGCTCCCAGGAAGGAACCGCAAGCGCCCGGTTTCTTTTGCAAAAGCTCACTGCTCCTCAGAGGCCTCTGTGGAGTGAACAGTGTCCTGGTGGTGTGGTGTTCAGGCAGCTTGGAAGCTGCACCGAAGTTGCTTTCCAAAGGGGGAGAGTCGGGCTTCTCCCCCATGCTCCAGTTTCCAACTTGACCCCACAGCGCATTTACCGGCACTCTCTGACTGACTACTGGAGACCTTCGGCCCCACGGGGCCTTTCTATGATCACACTTCGTTGCAGGCGGGGTCTCTGGCATGCCGTGCATAACATTCATTACCCGCTGAATGACTTAGTCAGGCCTAGGTGACTTTGGATCGCCCAAATGTCTCACAAGTTGACCGGTTTTTCTGTTCTTTCTGTCAGGCTGGACCTACAGTGGACCTTGCGTCACGATAGAGAGATGACAGGTAAGAGTCGCCAGGGGGCTCTGTAGGCTCAGGGATTCTTTCAGTGCAGCTCAGAGGGCCCCCACAGAGGGAGAGCCACGTTGAATATAATACCGGCCAAAACGTTGTCCTGGGGCTGCTTGACAGCGGTAGAAATCGAGCTATGCAAGCGAGGATCAGTTCATTGCCCTTCCCTCTGCATAGAAAGGGTTGACCCCAGCAGCCTGTTCTGCACTGTGTTGCTCCGAAAACAAACAGGGGACTCACGGCACACACGCTCTCCCTCAGAAGGGAATTCATACGCGCCTCTCTGAGGCCTCCGGAAAGCCGTAGAGGAGTTGAAGCACTCTATCGAGTCAGGGTTCATGGAGATGGCTGCACAGCAAACTTTGCTGATAGGAAACACTCGTGCTTACCTTGAGGCCTGGGGTCACGTTTACTTCGCACTTTAGCTAGGGCAAGCCGTGGGATGAGCTCCTAGCAAGGCACGGGCGACCACCTGGATGCGTAGGAGAAAACTCACTTTCTTCACTGAGGCGTTCGTAGCAGTGACTAGAAGACGGGTAACAGCACTGCCTTTCAGTCAGCCTTGAGGCCGCCACTATCTGCCTTTCAAATGGGGGGAAATACTGCCTTTCTCCAGGCTTCTCAGTTACACACCGGATCACCCAGCCCATATACCTCTCTTCTCTGACAAGCCAAAGGAGGCCCTTGGCACACAATTCGGCCTTCTGCGATGAAACTTTGGGATGCAGTGTGTTCTGCATGTGCTGAATGGCATAATCCTCTAAATGCCCTCAGGAGGCCTAGGTGACTTTGCATGTTCCAAATGCCTAGCAAGGCTCAGGGTAAATCTCTACTTTATTTCGGGCTGGACCTAAAGTCTACTTTCCGCCTCACTTAGAGAGACGTCGAGCACGAGTCCCCAAAGTGGACTGGAGCCCCGGTGGTGTCCTTCAGGGCAGCTTAGGTGTCCTGAACGTGGCAGACCCGCATGGAAAGAAAGCCTGCCCAAGAACCGTGCTCCTGGGGCTGTTTCAAAGCTGTGGAACGCTAGCCATAGAGAAGAGATTAGTTCCCGGCCCTTTCACCTGCATAGTGAGGGATGGTCCCAGAGCCGTGTATCCCTTGATTGGGCTCAGAAGGCTTTTGGTACACGGTGCACATCCTTGGAAAGAAGTGCCCCCGTGAGAGGCTTGAGCGCTGTGAGGCATACTAAAGCTAAAGCCGTCCACTGACTGAGACTTCCCGGAAACGGGTGCACCCCTGCCTCTGGTAATGGGAAAATGTGCCCCTTACTTCGTGACTAGAGGTCACATTTAGTGGGCAATTTAGCTGCAGTATGCTCTGGGCTGGGCTCCCAGGAAGGAACCGCAAGCGCCCGGTTTCTTTTGCAAAAGCTCACTGCTCCTCAGAGGCCTCTGTGGAGTGAACAGTGTCCTGGTGGTGTGGTGTTCAGGCAGCTTGGAAGCTGCACCGAAGTTGCTTTCCAAAGGGGGAGAGTCGGGCTTCTCCCCCGTGCTCCAGTTTCCAACTTGACCCCACAGCGCATTTACCGGCACTCTCTGACTGACTACTGGAGACCTTCGGCCCCACGGGGCCTTTCTATGATCACACTTCGTTGCAGGCGGGGTCTCTGGCATGCCGTGCATAGCATTACCCGCTGAATGACTTAGTCAGGCCTAGGTGACTTTGGATCGCCCAAATGTCTCACAAGTTGACCGGTTTTTCTGTTCTTTCTGTCAGGCTGGACCTACAGTGGACCTTGCGTCACGATAGAGAGATGACAGGTAAGAGTCGCCAGGGGGCTCTGTAGGCTCAGGGATTCTTTCAGTGCAGCTCAGAGGGCCCCCACAGAGGGAGAGCCACGTTGAATATAATACCGGCCAAAACGTTGTCCTGGGGCTGCTTGACAGCGGTAGAAATCGAGCTATGCAAGCGAGGATCAGTTCATTGCCCTTCCCTCTGCATAGAAAGGGTTGACCCCAGAAGCCTGTTGTGCGCTGTGTTGCTCGGAAAACAAACAGGGGACTCACGGCACACACGCTCTCCCTCAGAAGGGAATTCATACGCGCCTCTCTGAGGCCTCCGGAAAGCCGTAGAGGAGTTGAAGCACTCTATCGAGTCAGGGTTCATGGAGATGGCTGCACAGCAAACTTTGCTGATAGGAAACACTCGTGCTTACCTTGAGGCCTGGGGTCACGTTTACTTCGCACTTTAGCTAGGGCAAGCCGTGGGATGAGCTCCTAGCAAGGCACGGGCGACCACCTAGATGCGTAGGAGAAAACTCACTTTCTTCACTGAGGCGTTCGTAGCAGTGACTAGAAGACGGGTAACAGCACTGCCTTTCAGTCAGCCTTGAGGCCGCCACTATCTGCCTTTCAAATGGGGGGAAATACTGCCTTTCTCCAGGCTTCTCAGTTACACACCGGATCACCCAGCCCATATACCTCTCTTCTCTGACAAGCCAAAGGAGGCCCTTGGCACACAATTCGGCCTTCTGCGATGAAACTTTGGGATGCAGTGTGTTCTGCATGTGCTGAATGGCATAATCCTCTAAATGCCCTCAGGAGGCCTAGGTGACTTTGCATGTTCCAAATGCCTAGCAAGGCTCAGGGTAAATCTCTACTTTATTTCGGGCTGGACCTAAAGTCTACTTTCCGCCTCACTTAGAGAGGCGTCGAGCACGAGTCCCCAAAGTGGACTGGAGCCCCGGTGGTTTCCTTCAGGGCAGCTTAGGTGTCCTGAACGTGGCAGACCCGCATGGAAAGAAAGCCTGCCCAAGAACCGTGCTCCTGGGGCTGTTTCAAAGCTGTGGAACGCTAGCCATAGAGAAGAGATTAGTTCCCGGCCCTTTCACCTGCATAGTGAGGGATGGTCCCAGAGCCGTGTATCCCTTGATTGGGCTCAGACGGCTTTTGGTACACGGTGCACATCCTTGGAAAGAAGTGCCCCCGTGAGAGGCTTGAGCGCTGTGAGGCATACTAAAGCTAAAGCCGTCCACTGACTGAGACTTCCCGGAAACGGGTGCACCCCTGCCTCTGGTAATGGGAAAATGTGCCCCTTACTTCGTGACTAGAGGTCACATTTAGTGGGCACTTTAGCTGCAGTATGCTCTGGGCTGAGCTCCCAGGAAGGAACCGCAAGCGCCCGGTTTCTTTTGCAAAAGCTCACTGCTCCTCAGAGGCCTCTGTGGAGTGAACAGTGTCCTGGTGGTGTGGTGTTCAGGCAGCTTGGAAGCTGCACCGAAGTTGCTTTCCAAAGGGGGAGAGTCGGGCTTCTCCCCCGTGCTCCAGTTTCCAACTTGACCCCACAGCGCATTTACCGGCACTCTCTGACTGACTACTGGAGACCTTCGGCCCCACGGGGCCTTTCTATGATCACACTTCGTTGCAGGCGGGGTCTCTGGCATGCCGTGCATAGCATTACCCGCTGAATGACTTAGTCAGGCCTAGGTGACTTTGGATCGCCCAAATGTCTCACAAGTTGACCGGTTTTTCTGTTCTTTCTGTCAGGCTGGACCTACAGTGTACCTTGCGTCACGATAGAGAGATGACAGGTAAGAGTCGCCAGGGGGCTCTGTAGGCTCAGGGATTCTTTCAGTGCAGCTCAGAGGGCCCCCACAGAGGGAGAGCCACGTGGAATATAATACCGGCCAAAACGTTGTCCTGGGGCTGCTTGACAGCGGTAGAAATCGAGCTATGCAAGCGAGGATCAGTTCATTGCCCTTCCCTCTGCATAGAAAGGGTTGACCCCAGCAGCCTGTTCTGCGCTGTGTTGCTCGGAAAACAAACAGGGGACTCCCGGCACACACGCTCTCCCTCAGAAGGGAATTCATACGCGCCTCTCTGAGGCCTCCGGAAAGCCGTAGAGGAGTTAAAGCACTCTATCGAGTCAGGGTTCATGGAGATGGCTGCACAGCAAACTTTGCTGATAGGAAACACTCGTGCTTACCTTGAGGCCTGGGGTCACGTTTACTTCGCACTTTAGCTAGGGCAAGCCGTGGGATGAGCTCCTAGCAAGGCACGGGCGACCACCTGGATGCGTAGGAGAAAACTCACTTTCTTCACTGAGGCATTCCTAGCAGTGACTAGAAGACGGGTAACAGCTCTACCTTTCAGTCAGCCTTGAGGCCGCCACTATCTGCCTTTCACATGGGGGGAAATACTGCCTTTCTCCAGGCTTCTCAGTTACACACCGGATCACCCAGCCCATATACCTCTCTTCTCTGACAAGCCAAAGGAGGCCCTTGGCACACAATTCGGCCTTCTGCGATGAAACTTTGGGATGCAGTGTGTTCTGCATGTGCTGAATGGCATAATCCTCTAAATGCCCTCAGGAGGCCTAGGTGACTTTGCATGTTCCAAATGCCTAGCAAGGCTCAGGGTAAATCTCTACTTTATTTCGGGCTGGACCTAAAGTCTACTTTCCGCCTCACTTAGAGAGACGTCGAGCACGAGTCCCCAAAGTGGACTGGAGCCCCGGTGGTTTCCTTCAGGGCAGCTTAGGTGTCCTGAACGTGGCAGACCCGCATGGAAAGAAAGCCTGCCCAAGAACCGTGCTCCTGGGGCTGTTTCAAAGCTGTGGAACGCTAGCCATAGAGAAGAGATTAGTTCCTGGCCCTTTCACCTGCATAGTGAGGGATGGTCCCAGAGCCGTGTATCCCTTGATTGGGCTCAGAAGGCTTTTGGTACACGGTGCACATCCTTGGAAAGAAGTGCCCCCGTGAGAGGCTTGAGCGCTGTGAGGCATACTAAAGCTAAAGCCGTCCACTGACTGAGACTTCCCGGAAACGGGTGCACCCCTGCCTCTGGTAATGGGAAAATGTGCCCCTTACTTCGTGACTAGAGGTCACATTTAGTGGACACTTTAGCTGCAGTATGCTCTGGGCTGAGCTCCCAGGAAGGAACCGCAAGCGCCCGGTTTCTTTTGCAAAAGCTCACTGCTCCTCAGAGGCTTCTGTGGAGTAAACAGTGTCCTGGTGGTGTGGTGTTCAGGCAGCTTGGAAGCTGCACCGAAGTTGCTTTCCAAAGGGGGAGAGTCGGGCTTCTCCCCCATGCTCCAGTTTCCAACTTGACCCCACAGCGCATTTACCGGCACTCTCTGACTGACTACTGGAGACCTTCGGCCCCACGGGGCCTTTCTATGATCACACTTCGTTGCAGGCGGGGTCTCTGGCATGCCGTGCATAGCATTCATTACCCGCTGAATGACTTAGTCAGGCCTAGGTGACTTTGGATCGCCCAAATGTCTCACAAGTTGACCGGTTTTTCTGTTCTTTCTGTCAGGCTGGACCTACAGTGGACCTTGCGTCACGATAGAGAGATGACAGGTAAGAGTCGCCAGGGGGCTCTGTAGGCTCAGGGATTCTTTCAGTGCAGCTCAGAGGGCCCCCACAGAGGGAGAGCCACGTGGAATATAATACCGGCCAAAACGTCCTGGGGCTGCTTGACAGCGGTAGAAATCGAGCTATGCAAGCGAGGATCAGTTCATTGCCCTTCCCTCTGCATAGAAAGGGTTGACCCCAGCAGCCTGTTCTGCGCTGTGTTGCTCGGAAAACAAACAGGGGACTCACGGCACACACGCTCTCCCTCAGAAGGGAATTCATACGCGCCTCTCTGAGGCCTCCGGAAAGCCGTAGAGGAGTTGAAGCACTCTATCGAGTCAGGGTTCATGGAGATGGCTGCACAGCAAACTTTGCTGATAGGAAACACTCGTGCTTACCTTGAGGCCTGGGGTCACGTTTACTTCGCACTTTAGCTAGGGCAAGCCGTGGGATGAGCTCCTAGCAAGGCACGGGCGACCACCTGGATGCGTAGGAGAAAACTCACTTTCTTCACTGAGGCGTTCGTAGCAGTGACTAGAAGACGGGTAACAGCACTGCCTTTCAGTCAGCCTTGAGGCCGCCACTATCTGCCTTTCAAATGGGGGGAAATACTGCCTTTCTCCAGGCTTCTCAGTTACACACCGGATCACCCAGCACATATACCTCTCTTCTCTGACAAGCCAAAGGAGGCCCTTGGCACACAATTCGGCCTTCTGCGATGAAACTTTGGGATGCAGTGTGTTCTGCATGTGCTGAATGGCATAATCCTCTAAATGCCCTCAGGAGGCCTAGGTGACTTTGCATGTTCCAAATGCCTAGCAAGGCTCAGGTAAATCTCTACTTTATTTCGGGCTGGACCTAAAGTCTACTTTCTGCCTCACTTAGAGAGGCGTCGAGCACGAGTCCCCAAAGTGGACTGGAGCCCCGGTGGTTTCCTTCAGGGCAGCTTAGGTGTCCTGAACGTGGCAGACCCGCATGGAAAGAAAGCCTGCCGAAGAACCGTGCTCCTGGGGCTGTTTCAAAGCTGTGGAACGCTAGCCATAGAGAAGAGATTAGTTCCCGGCCCTTTCACCTGCATAGTGAGGGATGGTCCCAGAGCCGTGTATCCCTTGATTGGGCTCAGAAGGCTTTTGGTACACGGTGCACATCCTTGGAAAGAAGTGCCCCCGTGAGAGGCTTGAGCGCTGTGAGGCATACTAAAGCTAAAGCCGTCCACTGACTGAGACTTCCCGGAAACGGGTGCACCCCTGCCTCTGGTAATGGGAAAATGTGCCCCTTACTTCGTGACTAGAGGTCACATTTAGTGGGCACTTTAGCTGCAGTATGCTCTGGGCTGAGCTCCCAGGAAGGAACCGCAAGCGCCCGGTTTCTTTTGCAAAAGCTCACTGCTCCTCAGAGGCCTCTGTGGAGTGAACAGTGTCCTGGTGGTGTGGTGTTCAGGCAGCTTGGAAGCTGCACCGAAGTTGCTTTCCAAAGGGGGAGAGTCGGGCTTCTCCCCCATGCTCCAGTTTCCAACTTGACCCCACAGCGCATTTACCGGCACTCTCTGACTGACTACTGGAGACCTTCGGCCCCACGGGGCCTTTCTATGATCACACTTCGTTGCAGGCGGGGTCTCTGGCATGCCGTGCATAGCATTCATTACCCGCTGAATGACTTAGTCAGGCCTAGGTGACTTTGGATCGCCCAAATGTCTCACAAGTTGACCGGTTTTTCTGTTCTTTCTGTCAGGCTGGACCTACAGTGGACCTTGCGTCACGATAGAGAGATGACAGGTAAGAGTCGCCAGGGGGCTCTGTAGGCTCAGGGATTCTTTCAGTGCAGCTCAGAGGGCCCCCACAGAGGGAGAGCCACGTGGAATATAATACCGGCCAAAACGTTGTCCTGGGGCTGCTTGACAGCGGTAGAAATCGAGCTATGCAAGCGAGGATCAGTTCATTGCCCTTCCCTCTGCATAGAAATGGTTGACCCCAGCAGCCTGTTCTGCGCTGTGTTGCTCGGAAAACAAACAGGGGACTCACGGCACACACGCTCTCCCTCAGAAGGGAATTCATACGCGCCTCTCTGAGGCCTCCGGAAAGCCGTAGAGGAGTTGAAGCACTCTATCGAGTCAGGGTTCATGGAGATGGCTGCACAGCAAACTTTGCTGATAGGAAACACTCGTGCTTACCTTGAGGCCTGGGGTCACGTTTACTTCGCACTTTAGCTAGGGCAAGCCGTGGGATGAGCTCCTAGCAAGGCACGGGCGACCACCTGGATGCGTAGGAGAAAACTCACTTTCTTCACTGAGGCGTTCGTAGCAGTGACTAGAAGACGGGTAACAGCACTGCCTTTCAGTCAGCCTTGAGGCCGCCACTATCTGCCTTTCAAATGGGGGGAAATACTGCCTTTCTCCAGGCTTCTCAGTTACACACCGGATCACCCAGCACATATACCTCTCTTCTCTGACAAGCCAAAGGAGGCCCTTGGCACACAATTCGGCCTTCTGCGATGAAACTTTGGGATGCAGTGTGTTCTGCATGTGCTGAATGGCATAATCCTCTAAATGCCCTCAGGAGGCCTAGGTGACTTTGCATGTTCCAAATGCCTAGCAAGGCTCAGGGTAAATCTCTACTTTATTTCGGGCTGGACCTAAAGTCTACTTTCCGCCTCACTTAGAGAGACGTCGAGCACGAGTCCCCAAAGTGGACTGGAGCCCCGGTGGTGTCCTTCAGGGCAGCTTAGGTGTCCTGAACGTGGCAGACCCGCATGGAAAGAAAGCCTGCCCAAGAACCGTGCTCCTGGGGCTGTTTCAAAGCTGTGGAACGCTAGCCATAGAGAAGAGATTAGTTCCCGGCCCTTTCACCTGCATAGTTAGGGATGGTCCCAGAGCCGTGTATCCCTTGATTGGGCTCAGAAGGCTTTTGGTACACGGTGCACATCCTTGGAAAGAAGTGCCCCCGTGAGAGGCTTGAGCGCTGTGAGGCATACTAAAGCTAAAGCCGTCCACTGACTGAGACTTCCCGGAAACGGGTGCACCCCTGCCTCTGGTAATGGGAAAATGTGCCCCTTACTTCGTGACTAGAGGTCACATTTAGTGGGCACTTTAGCTGCAGTATGCTCTGGGCTGAGCTCCCAGGAAGGAACCGCAAGCGCCCGGTTTCTTTTGCAAAAGCTCACTGCTCCTCAGAGGCCTCTGTGGAGTGAACAGTGTCCTGGTGGTGTGGTGTTCAGGCAGCTTGGAAGCTGCACCGAAGTTGCTTTCCAAAGGGGGAGAGTCGGGCTTCTCCCCCGTGCTCCAGTTTCCAACTTGACCCCACAGCGCATTTACCGGCACTCTCTGACTGACTACTGGAGACCTTCGGCCCCACGGGGCCTTTCTATGATCACACTTCGTTGCAGGCGGGGTCTCTGGCATGCCGTGCATAGCATTACCCGCTGAATGACTTAGTCAGGCCTAGGTGACTTTGGATCGCCCAAATGTCTCACAAGTTGACCGGTTTTTCTGTTCTTTCTGTCAGGCTGGACCTACAGTGGACCTTGCGTCACGATAGAGAGATGACAGGTAAGAGTCGCCAGGGGGCTCTGTAGGCTCAGGGATTCTTTCAGTGCAGCTCAGAGGGCCCCCACAGAGGGAGAGCCACGTTGAATATAATACCGGCCAAAACGTTGTCCTGGGGCTGCTTGACAGCGGTAGAAATCGAGCTATGCAAGCGAGGATCAGTTCATTGCCCTTCCCTCTGCATAGAAAGGGTTGACCCCAGCAGCCTGTTCTGCGCTGTGTTGCTCGGAAAACAAACAGGGGACTCACGGCACACACGCTCTCCCTCAGAAGGGAATTCATACGCGCCTCTCTGAGGCCTCCGGAAAGCCGTAGAAGAGTTAAAGCACTCTATCGAGTCAGGGTTCATGGAGATGGCTGCACAGCAAACTTTGCTGATAGGAAACACTCGTGCTTACCTTGAGGCCTGGGGTCACGTTTACTTCGCACTTTAGCTAGGGCAAGCCATGGGATGAGCTCCTAGCAAGGCACGGGCGACCACCTGGATTCATAGGAGAAAACTCACTTTCTTCACTGAGGCATTCCTAGCAGTGACTAGAAGACGGGTAACAGCTCTACCTTTCAGTCAGCCTTGAGGCCGCCACTATCTGCCTTTCACATGGGGGGAAATACTGCCTTTCTCCAGGCTTCTCAGTTACACACCGGATCACCCAGCCCATATACCTCTCTTCTCTGACAAGCCAAAGGAGGCCCTTGGCACACAATTCGGCCTTCTGCGATGAAACTTTGGGATGCAGTGTGTTCTGCATGTGCTGAATGGCATAATCCTCTAAATGCCCTCAGGAGGCCTAGGTGACTTTGCATGTTCCAAATGCCTAGCAAGGCTCAGGTAAATCTCTACTTTATTTCGGGCTGGACCTAAAGTCTACTTTCCGCCTCACTTAGAGAGGCGTCGAGCACGAGTCCCCAAAGTGGACTGGAGTCCCGGTGGTTTCCTTCAGGGCAGCTTAGGTGTCCTGAACGTGGCAGACCCGCATGGAAAGAAAGCCTGCCCAAGAACCGTGCTCCTGGGGCTGTTTCAAAGCTGTGGAACGCTAGCCATAGAGAAGAGATTAGTTCCCGGCCCTTTCACCTGCATAGTGAGGGATGGTCCCAGAGCCGTGTATCCCTTGATTGGGCTCAGAAGGCTTTTGGTACACGGTGCACATCCTTGGAAAGAAGTGCCCCCGTGAGAGGCTTGAGCGCTGTGAGGCATACTAAAGCTAAAGCCGTCCACTGACTGAGACTTCCCGGAAACGGGTGCACCCCTGCCTCTGGTAATGGGAAAATGTGCCCCTTACTTCGTGACTAGAGGTCACATTTAGTGGGCACTTTAGCTGCAGTATGCTCTGGGCTGAGCTCCCAGGAAGGAACCGCAAGCGCCCGGTTTCTTTTGCAAAAGCTCACTGCTCCTCAGAGGCCTCTGTGGAGTGAACAGTGTCCTGGTGGTGTGGTGTTCAGGCAGCTTGGAAGCTGCACCGAAGTTGCTTTCCAAAGGGGGAGAGTCGGGCTTCTCCCCCATGCTCCAGTTTCCAACTTGACCCCACAGCGCATTTACCGGCACTCTCTGACTGACTACTGGAGACCTTCGGCCCCACGGGGCCTTTCTATGATCACACTTCGTTGCAGGCGGGGTCTCTGGCATGCCGTGCATAGCATTCATTACCCGCTGAATGACTTAGTCAGGCCTAGGTGACTTTGGATCGCCCAAATGTCTCACAAGTTGACCGGTTTTTCTGTTCTTTCTGTCAGGCTGGACCTACAGTGGACCTTGCGTCACGATAGAGAGATGACAGGTAAGAGTCGCCAGGGGCCTCTGTAGGCTCAGGGATTCTTTCAGTGCAGCTCAGAGGGCCCCCACAGAGGGAGAGCCACGTGGAATATAATACCGGCCAAAACGTTGTCCTGGGGCTGCTTGACAGCGGTAGAAATCGAGCTATGCAAGCGAGGATCAGTTCATTGCCCTTCCCTCTGCATAGAAATGGTTGACCCCAGCAGCCTGTTCTGCGCTGTGTTGCTCGGAAAACAAACAGGGGACTCACGGCACACACGCTCTCCCTCAGAAGGGAATTCATACGCGCCTCTCTGAGGCCTCCGGAAAGCCGTAGAGGAGTTGAAGCACTCTATCGAGTCAGGGTTCATGGAGATGGCTGCACAGCAAACTTTGCTGATAGGAAACACTCGTGCTTACCTTGAGGCCTGGGGTCACGTTTACTTCGCACTTTAGCTAGGGCAAGCCGTGGGATGAGCTCCTAGCAAGGCACGGGCGACCACCTGGATGCGTAGGAGAAAACTCACTTTCTTCACTGAGGCGTTCCTAGCAGTGACTAGAAGACGGGTAACAGCACTGCCTTTCAGTCAGCCTTGAGGCCGCCACTATCTGCCTTTCAAATGGGGGGAAATACTGCCTTTCTCCAGGCTTCTCAGTTACACACCGGATCACCCAGCCCATATAACTCTCTTCTCTGACAAGCCAAAGGAGGCCCTTGGCACACAATTCGGCCTTCTGCGATGAAACTTTGGGATGCAGTGTGTTCTGCATGTGCTGAATGGCATAATCCTCTAAATGCCCTCAGGAGGCCTAGGTGACTTTGCATGTTCCAAATGCCTAGCAAGGCTCAGGGTAAATCTCTACTTTATTTCGGGCTGGACCTAAAGTCTACTTTCCGCCTCACTTAGAGAGACGTCGAGCACGAGTCCCCAAAGTGGACTGGAGCCCCGGTGGTGTCCTTCAGGGCAGCTTAGGTGTCCTGAACGTGGCAGACCCGCATGGAAAGAAAGCCTGCCCAAGAACCGTGCTCCTGGGGCTGTTTCAAAGCTGTGGAACGCTAGCCATAGAGAAGAGATTAGTTCCCGGCCCTTTCACCTGCATAGTGAGGGATGGTCCCAGAGCCGTGTATCCCTTGATTGGGCTCAGAAGGCTTTTGGTACACGGTGCACATCCTTGGAAAGAAGTGCCCCCGTGAGAGGCTTGAGCGCTGTGAGGCATACTAAAGCTAAAGCCGTCCACTGACTGAGACTTCCCGGAAACGGGTGCACCCCTGCCTCTGGTAATGGGAAAATGTGCCCCTTACTTCGTGACTAGAGGTCACATTTAGTGGGCACTTTAGCTGCAGTATGCTCGGGGCTGAGCTCCCAGGAAGGAACCGCAAGCGCCCGGTTTCTTTTGCAAAAGCTCACTGCTCCTCAGAGGCCTCTGTGGAGTGAACAGTGTCCTGGTGGTGTGGTGTTCAGGCAGCTTGGAAGCTGCACCGAAGTTGCTTTCCAAAGGGGGAGAGTCGGGCTTCTCCCCCGTGCTCCAGTTTCCAACTTGACCCCACAGCGCATTTACCGGCACTCTCTGACTGACTACTGGAGACCTTCGGCCCCACGGGGCCTTTCTATGATCACACTTCGTTGCAGGCGGGGTCTCTGGCATGCCGTGCATAGCATTACCCGCTGAATGACTTAGTCAGGCCTAGGTGACTTTGGATCGCCCAAATGTCTCACAAGTTGACCGGTTTTTCTGTTCTTTCTGTCAGGCTGGACCTACAGTGTACCTTGCGTCACGATAGAGAGATGACAGGTAAGAGTCGCCAGGGGGCTCTGTAGGCTCAGGGATTCTTTCAGTGCAGCTCAGAGGGCCCCCACAGAGGGAGAGCCACGTTGAATATAATACCGGCCAAAACGTTGTCCTGGGGCTGCTTGACAGCGGTAGAAATCGAGCTATGCAAGCGAGGATCAGTTCATTGCCCTTCCCTCTGCATAGAAAGGGTTGACCCCAGCAGCCTGTTCTGCGCTGTGTTGCTCGGAAAACAAACAGGGGACTCACGGCACACACGCTCTCCCTCAGAAGGGAATTCATACGCGCCTCTCTGAGGCCTCCGGAAAGCCGTAGAAGAGTTAAAGCACTCTATCGAGTCAGGGTTCATGGAGATGGCTGCACAGCAAACTTTGCTGATAGGAAACACTCGTGCTTACCTTGAGGCCTGGGGTCACGTTTACTTCGCACTTTAGCTAGGGCAAGCCATGGGATGAGCTCCTAGCAAGGCACGGGCGACCACCTGGATTCATAGGAGAAAACTCACTTTCTTCACTGAGGCATTCCTAGCAGTGACTAGAAGACGGGTAACAGCTCTACCTTTCAGTCAGCCTTGAGGCCGCCACTATCTGCCTTTCACATGGGGGGAAATACTGCCTTTCTCCAGGCTTCTCAGTTACACACCGGATCACCCAGCCCATATACCTCTCTTCTCTGACAAGCCAAAGGAGGCCCTTGGCACACAATTCGGCCTTCTGCGATGAAACTTTGGGATGCAGTGTGTTCTGCATGTGCTGAATGGCATAATCCTCTAAATGCCCTCAGGAGGCCTAGGTGACTTTGCATGTTCCAAATGCCTAGCAAGGCTCAGGGTAAATCTCTACTTTATTTCGGGCTGGACCTAAAGTCTACTTTCCGCCTCACTTAGAGAGAGGTCGAGCACGAGTCCCCAAAGTGGACTGGAGCCCCGGTGGTTTCCTTCAGGGCAGCTTAGGTGTCCTGAACGTGGCAGACCCGCATGGAAAGAAAGCCTGCCCAAGAACCGTGCTCCTGGGGCTGTTTCAAAGCTGTGGAACGCTAGCCATAGAGAAGAGATTAGTTCCCGGCCCTTTCACCTGCATAGTGAGGGATGGTCCCAGAGCCGTGTATCCCTTGATTGGGCTCAGAAGGCTTTTGGTACACGGTGCACATCCTTGGAAAGAAGTGCCCCCGTGAGAGGCTTGAGCGCTGTGAGGCATACTAAAGCTAAAGCCGTCCACTGACTGAGACTTCCCGGAAACGGGTGCACCCCTGCCTCTGGTAATGGGAAAATGTGCCCCTTACTTCGTGACTAGAGGTCACATTTAGTGGGCACTTTAGCTGCAGTATGCTCTGGGCTGAGCTCCCAGGAAGGAACCGCAAGCGCCCGGTTTCTTTTGCAAAAGCTCACTGCTCCTCAGAGGCCTCTGTGGAGTGAACAGTGTCCTGGTGGTGTGGTGTTCAGGCAGCTTGGAAGCTGCACCGAAGTTGCTTTCCAAAGGGGGAGAGTCGGGCTTCTCCCCCATGCTCCAGTTTCCAACTTGACCCCACAGCGCATTTACCGGCACTCTCTGACTGACTACTGGAGACCTTCGGCCCCACGGGGCCTTTCTATGATCACACTTCGTTGCAGGCGGGGTCTCTGGCATGCCGTGCATAGCATTCATTACCCGCTGAATGACTTAGTCAGGCCTAGGTGACTTTGGATCGCCCAAATGTCTCACAAGTTGACCGGTTTTTCTGTTCTTTCTGTCAGGCTGGACCTACAGTGGACCTTGCGTCACGATAGAGAGATGACAGGTAAGAGTCGCCAGGGGGCTCTGTAGGCTCAGGGATTCTTTCAGTGCAGCTCAGAGGGCCCCCACAGAGGGAGAGCCACGTGGAATATAATACCGGCCAAAACGTTGTCCTGGGGCTGCTTGACAGCGGTAGAAATCGAGCTATGCAAGCGAGGATCAGTTCATTGCCCTTCCCTCTGCATAGAAAGGGTTGACCCCAGCAGCCTGTTCTGCGCTGTGTTGCTCGGAAAACAAACAGGGGACTCACGGCACACACGCTCTCCCTCAGAAGGGAATTCATACGCGCCTCTCTGAGGCCTCCGGAAAGCCGTAGAGGAGTTGAAGCACTCTATCGAGTCAGGGTTCATGGAGATGGCTGCACAGCAAACTTTGCTGATAGGAAACACTCGTGCTTACCTTGAGGCCTGGGGTCACGTTTACTTCGCACTTTAGCTAGGGCAAGCCGTGGGATGAGCTCCTAGCAAGGCACGGGCGACCACCTGGATGCGTAGGAGAAAACTCACTTTCTTCACTGAGGCGTTCGTAGCAGTGACTAGAAGACGGGTAACAGCACTGCCTTTCAGTCAGCCTTGAGGCCGCCACTATCTGCCTTTCAAATGGGGGGAAATACTGCCTTTCTCCAGGCTTCTCAGTTACACACCGGATCACCCAGCACATATACCTCTCTTCTCTGACAAGCCAAAGGAGGCCCTTGGCACACAATTCGGCCTTCTGCGATGAAACTTTGGGATGCAGTGTGTTCTGCATGTGCTGAATGGCATAATCCTCTAAATGCCCTCAGGAGGCCTAGGTGACTTTGCATGTTCCAAATGCCTAGCAAGGCTCAGGTAAATCTCTACTTTATTTCGGGCTGGACCTAAAGTCTACTTTCCGCCTCACTTAGAGAGGCGTCGAGCACGAGTCCCCAAAGTGGACTGGAGCCCCGGTGGTTTCCTTCAGGGCAGCTTAGGTGTCCTGAACGTGGCAGACCCGCATGGAAAGAAAGCCTGCCCAAGAACCGTGCTCCTGGGGCTGTTTCAAAGCTGTGGAACGCTAGCCATAGAGAAGAGATTAGTTCCCGGCCCTTTCACCTGCATAGTGAGGGATGGTCCCAGAGCCGTGTATCCCTTGATTGGGCTCAGAAGGCTTTTGGTACACGGTGCACATCCTTGGAAAGAAGTGCCCCCGTGAGAGGCTTGAGCGCTGTGAGGCATACTAAAGCTAAAGCCGTCCACTGACTGAGACTTCCCGGAAACGGGTGCACCCCTGCCTCTGGTAATGGGAAAATGTGCCCCTTACTTCGTGACTAGAGGTCACATTTAGTGGGCACTTTAGCTGCAGTATGCTCTGGGCTGAGCTCCCAGGAAGGAACCGCAAGCGCCCGGTTTCTTTTGCAAAAGCTCACTGCTCCTCAGAGGCCTCTGTGGAGTGAACAGTGTCCTGGTGGTGTGGTGTTCAGGCAGCTTGGAAGCTGCACCGAAGTTGCTTTCCAAAGGGGGAGAGTCGGGCTTCTCCCCCATGCTCCAGTTTCCAACTTGACCCCACAGCGCATTTACCGGCACTCTCTGACTGACTACTGGAGACCTTCGGCCCCACGGGGCCTTTCTATGATCACACTTCGTTGCAGGCGGGGTCTCTGGCATGCCGTGCATAACATTCATTACCCGCTGAATGACTTAGTCAGGCCTAGGTGACTTTGGATCGCCCAAATGTCTCACAAGTTGACCGGTTTTTCTGTTCTTTCTGTCAGGCTGGACCTACAGTGGACCTTGCGTCACGATAGAGAGATGACAGGTAAGAGTCGCCAGGGGGCTCTGTAGGCTCAGGGATTCTTTCAGTGCAGCTCAGAGGGCCCCCACAGAGGGAGAGCCACGTTGAATATAATACCGGCCAAAACGTTGTCCTGGGGCTGCTTGACAGCGGTAGAAATCGAGCTATGCAAGCGAGGATCAGTTCATTGCCCTTCCCTCTGCATAGAAAGGGTTGACCCCAGCAGCCTGTTCTGCACTGTGTTGCTCGGAAAACAAACAGGGGACTCACGGCACACACGCTCTCCCTCAGAAGGGAATTCATACGCGCCTCTCTGAGGCCTCCGGAAAGCCGTAGAGGAGTTGAAGCACTCTATCGAGTCAGGGTTCATGGAGATGGCTGCACAGCAAACTTTGCTGATAGGAAACACTCGTGCTTACCTTGAGGCCTGGGGTCACGTTTACTTCGCACTTTAGCTAGGGCAAGCCGTGGGATGAGCTCCTAGCAAGGCACGGGCGACCACCTGGATGCGTAGGAGAAAACTCACTTTCTTCACTGAGGCGTTCCTAGCAGTGACTAGAAGACGGGTAACAGCACTGCCTTTCAGTCAGCCTTGAGGCCGCCACTATCTGCCTTTCAAATGGGGGGAAATACTGCCTTTCTCCAGGCTTCTCAGTTACACACCGGATCACCCAGCCCATATAACTCTCTTCTCTGACAAGCCAAAGGAGGCCCTTGGCACACAATTCGGCCTTCTGCGATGAAACTTTGGGATGCAGTGTGTTCTGCATGTGCTGAATGGCATAATCCTCTAAATGCCCTCAGGAGGCCTAGGTGACTTTGCATGTTCCAAATGCCTAGCAAGGCTCAGGGTAAATCTCTACTTTATTTCGGGCTGGACCTAAAGTCTACATTCCGCCTCACTTAGAGAGACGTCGAGCACGAGTCCCCAAAGTGGACTGGAGCCCCGGTGGTGTCCTTCAGGGCAGCTTAGGTGTCCTGAACGTGGCAGACCCGCATGGAAAGAAAGCCTGCCCAAGAACCGTGCTCCTGGGGCTGTTTCAAAGCTGTGGAACGCTAGCCATAGAGAAGAGATTAGTTCCCGGCCCTTTCACCTGCATAGTGAGGGATGGTCCCAGAGCCGTGTATCCCTTGATTGGGCTCAGAAGGCTTTTGGTACACGGTGCACATCCTTGGAAAGAAGTGCCCCCGTGAGAGGCTTGAGCGCTGTGAGGCATACTAAAGCTAAAGCCGTCCACTGACTGAGACTTCCCGGAAACGGGTGCACCCCTGCCTCTGGTAATGGGAAAATGTGCCCCTTACTTCGTGACTAGAGGTCACATTTAGTGGGCAATTTAGCTGCAGTATGCTCTGGGCTGGGCTCCCAGGAAGGAACCGCAAGCGCCCGGTTTCTTTTGCAAAAGCTCACTGCTCCTCAGAGGCCTCTGTGGAGTGAACAGTGTCCTGGTGGTGTGGTGTTCAGGCAGCTTGGAAGCTGCACCGAAGTTGCTTTCCAAAGGGGGAGAGTCGGGCTTCTCCCCCGTGCTCCAGTTTCCAACTTGACCCCACAGCGCATTTACCGGCACTCTCTGACTGACTACTGGAGACCTTCGGCCCCACGGGGCCTTTCTATGATCACACTTCGTTGCAGGCGGGGTCTCTGGCATGCCGTGCATAGCATTACCCGCTGAATGACTTAGTCAGGCCTAGGTGACTTTGGATCGCCCAAATGTCTCACAAGTTGACCGGTTTTTCTGTTCTTTCTGTC
Source organism: Mesoplodon mirus (assembly GCF_964341445.2). Lineage (NCBI taxonomy): Eukaryota > Metazoa > Chordata > Mammalia > Artiodactyla > Ziphiidae > Mesoplodon > Mesoplodon mirus. The sequence continues at coordinate 74,979,262 of NC_138987.1, read as the reverse complement.
AGGCTGGACCTACAGTGGACCTTGCGTCACGATAGAGAGATGACAGGTAAGAGTCGCCAGGGGGCTCTGTAGGCTCAGGGATTCTTTCAGTGCAGCTCAGAGGGCCCCCACAGAGGGAGAGCCACGTTGAATATAATACCGGCCAAAACGTTGTCCTGGGGCTGCTTGACAGCGGTAGAAATCGAGCTATGCAAGCGAGGATCAGTTCATTGCCCTTCCCTCTGCATAGAAAGGGTTGACCCCAGCAGCCTGTTCTGCGCTGTGTTGCTCGGAAAACAAACAGGGGACTCACGGCACACACGCTCTCCCTCAGAAGGGAATTCATACGCGCCTCTCTGAGGCCTCCGGAAAGCCGTAGAAGAGTTAAAGCACTCTATCGAGTCAGGGTTCATGGAGATGGCTGCACAGCAAACTTTGCTGATAGGAAACACTCGTGCTTACCTTGAGGCCTGGGGTCACGTTTACTTCGCACTTTAGCTAGGGCAAGCCATGGGATGAGCTCCTAGCAAGGCACGGGCGACCACCTGGATTCATAGGAGAAAACTCACTTTCTTCACTGAGGCATTCCTAGCAGTGACTAGAAGACGGGTAACAGCTCTACCTTTCAGTCAGCCTTGAGGCCGCCACTATCTGCCTTTCACATGGGGGGAAATACTGCCTTTCTCCAGGCTTCTCAGTTACACACCGGATCACCCAGCCCATATACCTCTCTTCTCTGACAAGCCAAAGGAGGCCCTTGGCACACAATTCGGCCTTCTGCGATGAAACTTTGGGATGCAGTGTGTTCTGCATGTGCTGAATGGCATAATCCTCTAAATGCCCTCAGGAGGCCTAGGTGACTTTGCATGTTCCAAATGCCTAGCAAGGCTCAGGGTAAATCTCTACTTTATTTCGGGCTGGACCTAAAGTCTACTTTCCGCCTCACTTAGAGAGACGTCGAGCACGAGTCCCCAAAGTGGACTGGAGCCCCGGTGGTTTCCTTCAGGGCAGCTTAGGTGTCCTGAACGTGGCAGACCCGCATGGAAAGAAAGCCTGCCCAAGAACCGTGCTCCTGGGGCTGTTTCAAAGCTGTGGAACGCTAGCCATAGAGAAGAGATTAGTTCCCGGCCCTTTCACCTGCATAGTGAGGGATGGTCCCAGAGCCGTGTATCCCTTGATTGGGCTCAGAAGGCTTTTGGTACACGGTGCACATCCTTGGAAAGAAGTGCCCCCGTGAGAGGCTTGAGCGCTGTGAGGCATACTAAAGCTAAAGCCGTCCACTGACTGAGACTTCCCGGAAACGGGTGCACCCCTGCCTCTGGTAATGGGAAAATGTGCCCCTTACTTCGTGACTAGAGGTCACATTTAGTGGGCACTTTAGCTGCAGTATGCTCTGGGCTGAGCTCCCAGGAAGGAACCGCAAGCGCCCGGTTTCTTTTGCAAAAGCTCACTGCTCCTCAGAGGCCTCTGTGGAGTGAACAGTGTCCTGGTGGTGTGGTGTTCAGGCAGCTTGGAAGCTGCACCGAAGTTGCTTTCCAAAGGGGGAGAGTCGGGCTTCTCCCCCATGCTCCAGTTTCCAACTTGACCCCACAGCGCATTTACCGGCACTCTCTGACTGACTACTGGAGACCTTCGGCCCCACGGGGCCTTTCTATGATCACACTTCGTTGCAGGCGGGGTCTCTGGCATGCCGTGCATAGCATTCATTACCCGCTGAATGACTTAGTCAGGCCTAGGTGACTTTGGATCGCCCAAATGTCTCACAAGTTGACCGGTTTTTCTGTTCTTTCTGTCAGGCTGGACCTACAGTGGACCTTGCGTCACGATAGAGAGATGACAGGTAAGAGTCGCCAGGGGGCTCTGTAGGCTCAGGGATTCTTTCAGTGCAGCTCAGAGGGCCCCCACAGAGGGAGAGCCACGTGGAATATAATACCGGCCAAAACGTCCTGGGGCTGCTTGACAGCGGTAGAAATCGAGCTATGCAAGCGAGGATCAGTTCATTGCCCTTCCCTCTGCATAGAAAGGGTTGACCCCAGCAGCCTGTTCTGCGCTGTGTTGCTCGGAAAACAAACAGGGGACTCACGGCACACACGCTCTCCCTCAGAAGGGAATTCATACGCGCCTCTCTGAGGCCTCCGGAAAGCCGTAGAGGAGTTGAAGCACTCTATCGAGTCAGGGTTCATGGAGATGGCTGCACAGCAAACTTTGCTGATAGGAAACACTCGTGCTTACCTTGAGGCCTGGGGTCACGTTTACTTCGCACTTTAGCTAGGGCAAGCCGTGGGATGAGCTCCTAGCAAGGCACGGGCGACCACCTAGATGCGTAGGAGAAAACTCACTTTCTTCACTGAGGCGTTCGTAGCAGTGACTAGAAGACGGGTAACAGCACTGCCTTTCAGTCAGCCTTGAGGCCGCCACTATCTGCCTTTCAAATGGGGGGAAATACTGCCTTTCTCCAGGCTTCTCAGTTACACACCGGATCACCCAGCCCATATACCTCTCTTCTCTGACAAGCCAAAGGAGGCCCTTGGCACACAATTCGGCCTTCTGCGATGAAACTTTGGGATGCAGTGTGTTCTGCATGTGCTGAATGGCATAATCCTCTAAATGCCCTCAGGAGGCCTAGGTGACTTTGCATGTTCCAAATGCCTAGCAAGGCTCAGGTAAATCTCTACTTTATTTCGGGCTGGACCTAAAGTCTACTTTCCGCCTCACTTAGAGAGACGTCGAGCACGAGTCCCCAAAGTGGACTGGAGCCCCGGTGGTTTCCTTCAGGGCAGCTTAGGTGTCCTGAACGTGGCAGACCCGCATGGAAAGAAAGCCTGCCGAAGAACCGTGCTCCTGGGGCTGTTTCAAAGCTGTGGAACGCTAGCCATAGAGAAGAGATTAGTTCCCGGCCCTTTCACCTGCATAGTGAGGGATGGTCCCAGAGCCGTGTATCCCTTGATTGGGCTCAGAAGGCTTTTGGTACACGGTGCACATCCTTGGAAAGAAGTGCCCCCGTGAGAGGCTTGAGCGCTGTGAGGCATACTAAAGCTAAAGCCGTCCACTGACTGAGACTTCCCGGAAACGGGTGCACCCCTGCCTCTGGTAATGGGAAAATGTGCCCCTTACTTCGTGACTAGAGGTCACATTTAGTGGGCACTTTAGCTGCAGTATGCTCTGGGCTGAGCTCCCAGGAAGGAACCGCAAGCGCCCGGTTTCTTTTGCAAAAGCTCACTGCTCCTCAGAGGCCTCTGTGGAGTGAACAGTGTCCTGGTGGTGTGGTGTTCAGGCAGCTTGGAAGCTGCACCGAAGTTGCTTTCCAAAGGGGGAGAGTCGGGCTTCTCCCCCATGCTCCAGTTTCCAACTTGACCCCACAGCGCATTTACCGGCACTCTCTGACTGACTACTGGAGACCTTCGGCCCCACGGGGCCTTTCTATGATCACACTTCGTTGCAGGCGGGGTCTCTGGCATGCCGTGCATAGCATTCATTACCCGCTGAATGACTTAGTCAGGCCTAGGTGACTTTGGATCGCCCAAATGTCTCACAAGTTGACCGGTTTTTCTGTTCTTTCTGTCAGGCTGGACCTACAGTGGACCTTGCGTCACGATAGAGAGATGACAGGTAAGAGTCGCCAGGGGGCTCTGTAGGCTCAGGGATTCTTTCAGTGCAGCTCAGAGGGCCCCCACAGAGGGAGAGCCACGTGGAATATAATACCGGCCAAAACGTTGTCCTGGGGCTGCTTGACAGCGGTAGAAATCGAGCTATGCAAGCGAGGATCAGTTCATTGCCCTTCCCTCTGCATAGAAAGGGTTGACCCCAGCAGCCTGTTCTGCGCTGTGTTGCTCGGAAAACAAACAGGGGACTCCCGGCACACACGCTCTCCCTCAGAAGGGAATTCATACGCGCCTCTCTGAGGCCTCCGGAAAGCCGTAGAGGAGTTAAAGCACTCTATCGAGTCAGGGTTCATGGAGATGGCTGCACAGCAAACTTTGCTGATAGGAAACACTCGTGCTTACCTTGAGGCCTGGGGTCACGTTTACTTCGCACTTTAGCTAGGGCAAGCCGTGGGATGAGCTCCTAGCAAGGCACGGGCGACCACCTGGATGCGTAGGAGAAAACTCACTTTCTTCACTGAGGCGTTCCTAGCAGTGACTAGAGGACGGGTAACAGCACTGCCTTTCAGTCAGCCTTGAGGCCGCCACTATCTGCCTTTCAAATGGGGGGAAATACTGCCTTTCTCCAGGCTTCTCAGTTACACACCGGATCACCCAGCACATATACCTCTCTTCTCTGACAAGCCAAAGGAGGCCCTTGGCACACAATTCGGCCTTCTGCGATGAAACTTTGGGATGCAGTGTGTTCTGCATGTGCTGAATGGCATAATCCTCTAAATGCCCTCAGGAGGCCTAGGTGACTTTACATGTTCCAAATGCCTAGCAAGGCTCAGGTAAATCTCTACGTTATTTCGGGCTTGACCTAAAGTCTACTTTCCGCCTCACTTAGAGAGGCGTCGAGCACGAGTCCCCAAAGTGGACTGGAGCCCCGGTGGTTTCCTTCAGGGCAGCTTAGGTGTCCTGAACGTGGCAGACCCGCATGGAAAGAAAGCCTGCCCAAGAACCGTGCTCCTGGTGCTGTTTCAAAGCTGTGGAACGCTAGCCATAGAGAAGAGATTCGTTCCCGGCCCTTTCACCTGCATAGTGAGGGATGGTCCCAGAGCCGTGTATCCCTTGATTGGGCTCAGAAGGCTTTTGGTACACGGTGCACATCCTTGGAAAGAAGTGCCCCCGTGAGAGGCTTGAGCGCTGTGAGGCATACTAAAGCTAAAGCCGTCCACTGACTGAGACTTCCCGGAAACGGGTGCACCCCTGCCTCTGGTAATGGGAAAATGTGCCCCTTACTTCGTGACTAGAGGTCACATTTAGTGGGCACTTTAGCTGCAGTATGCTCTGGGCTGAGCTCCCAGGAAGGAACCGCAAGCGCCCGGTTTCTTTTGCAAAAGCTCACTGCTCCTCAGAGGCCTCTGTGGAGTGAACAGTGTCCTGGTGGTGTGGTGTTCAGGCAGCTTGGAAGCTGCACCGAAGTTGCTTTCCAAAGGGGGAGAGTCGGGCTTCTCCCCCATGCTCCAGTTTCCAACTTGACCCCACAGCGCATTTACCGGCACTCTCTGACTGACTACTGGAGACCTTCGGCCCCACGGGGCCTTTCTATGATCACACTTCGTTGCAGGCGGGGTCTCTGGCATGCCGTGCATAGCATTCATTACCCGCTGAATGACTTAGTCAGGCCTAGGTGACTTTGGATCGCCCAAATGTCTCACAAGTTGACCGGTTTTTCTGTTCTTTCTGTCAGGCTGGACCTACAGTGGACCTTGCGTCACGATAGAGAGATGACAGGTAAGAGTCGCCAGGGGGCTCTGTAGGCTCAGGGATTCTTTCAGTGCAGCTCAGAGGGCCCCCACAGAGGGAGAGCCACGTGGAATATAATACCGGCCAAAACGTCCTGGGGCTGCTTGACAGCGGTAGAAATCGAGCTATGCAAGCGAGGATCAGTTCATTGCCCTTCCCTCTGCATAGAAAGGGTTGACCCCAGCAGCCTGTTCTGCGCTGTGTTGCTCGGAAAACAAACAGGGGACTCACGGCACACACGCTCTCCCTCAGAAGGGAATTCATACGCGCCTCTCTGAGGCCTCCGGAAAGCCGTAGAGGAGTTGAAGCACTCTATCGAGTCAGGGTTCATGGAGATGGCTGCACAGCAAACTTTGCTGAGAGGAAACACTCGTGCTTACCTTGAGGCCTGGGGTCACGTTTACTTCGCACTTTAGCTAGGGCAAGCCGTGGGATGAGCTCCTAGCAAGGCACGGGCGACCACCTGGATGCGTAGGAGAAAACTCACTTTCTTCACTGAGGCGTTCCTAGCAGTGACTAGAAGACGGGTAACAGCACTGCCTTTCAGTCAGCCTTGAGGCCGCCACTATCTGCCTTTCACATGGGGGGAAATACTGCCTTTCTCCAGGCTTCTCAGTTACACACCGGATCACCCAGCCCATATACCTCTCTTCTCTGACAAGCCAAAGGAGGCCCTTGGCACACAATTCGGCCTTCTGCGATGAAACTTTGGGATGCAGTGTGTTCTGCATGTGCTGAATGGCATAATCCTCTAAATGCCCTCAGGAGGCCTAGGTGACTTTGCATGTTCCAAATGCCTAGCAAGGCTCAGGGTAAATCTCTACTTTATTTCGGGCTGGACCTAAAGTCTACTTTCCGCCTCACTTAGAGAGGCGTCGAGCACGAGTCCCCAAAGTGGACTGGAGCCCCGGTGGTTTCCTTCAGGGCAGCTTAGGTGTCCTGAACGTGGCAGACCCGCATGGAAAGAAAGCCTGCCCAAGAACCGTGCTCCTGGGGCTGTTTCAAAGCTGTGGAACGCTAGCCATAGAGAAGAGATTAGTTCCCGGCCCTTTCACCTGCATAGTGAGGGATGGTCCCAGAGCCGTGTATCCCTTGATTGGGCTCAGACGGCTTTTGGTACACGGTGCACATCCTTGGAAAGAAGTGCCCCCGTGAGAGGCTTGAGCGCTGTGAGGCATACTAAAGCTAAAGCCGTCCACTGACTGAGACTTCCCGGAAACGGGTGCACCCCTGCCTCTGGTAATGGGAAAATGTGCCCCTTACTTCGTGACTAGAGGTCACATTTAGTGGGCACTTTAGCTGCAGTATGCTCTGGGCTGAGCTCCCAGGAAGGAACCGCAAGCGCCCGGTTTCTTTTGCAAAAGCTCACTGCTCCTCAGAGGCCTCTGTGGAGTGAACAGTGTCCTGGTGGTGTGGTGTTCAGGCAGCTTGGAAGCTGCACCGAAGTTGCTTTCCAAAGGGGGAGAGTCGGGCTTCTCCCCCGTGCTCCAGTTTCCAACTTGACCCCACAGCGCATTTACCGGCACTCTCTGACTGACTACTGGAGACCTTCGGCCCCACGGGGCCTTTCTATGATCACACTTCGTTGCAGGCGGGGTCTCTGGCATGCCGTGCATAGCATTACCCGCTGAATGACTTAGTCAGGCCTAGGTGACTTTGGATCGCCCAAATGTCTCACAAGTTGACCGGTTTTTCTGTTCTTTCTGTCAGGCTGGACCTACAGTGTACCTTGCGTCACGATAGAGAGATGACAGGTAAGAGTCGCCAGGGGGCTCTGTAGGCTCAGGGATTCTTTCAGTGCAGCTCAGAGGGCCCCCACAGAGGGAGAGCCACGTGGAATATAATACCGGCCAAAACGTTGTCCTGGGGCTGCTTGACAGCGGTAGAAATCGAGCTATGCAAGCGAGGATCAGTTCATTGCCCTTCCCTCTGCATAGAAAGGGTTGACCCCAGCAGCCTGTTCTGCGCTGTGTTGCTCGGAAAACAAACAGGGGACTCCCGGCACACACGCTCTCCCTCAGAAGGGAATTCATACGCGCCTCTCTGAGGCCTCCGGAAAGCCGTAGAGGAGTTAAAGCACTCTATCGAGTCAGGGTTCATGGAGATGGCTGCACAGCAAACTTTGCTGATAGGAAACACTCGTGCTTACCTTGAGGCCTGGGGTCACGTTTACTTCGCACTTTAGCTAGGGCAAGCCGTGGGATGAGCTCCTAGCAAGGCACGGGCGACCACCTGGATGCGTAGGAGAAAACTCACTTTCTTCACTGAGGCATTCCTAGCAGTGACTAGAAGACGGGTAACAGCTCTACCTTTCAGTCAGCCTTGAGGCCGCCACTATCTGCCTTTCACATGGGGGGAAATACTGCCTTTCTCCAGGCTTCTCAGTTACACACCGGATCACCCAGCCCATATACCTCTCTTCTCTGACAAGCCAAAGGAGGCCCTTGGCACACAATTCGGCCTTCTGCGATGAAACTTTGGGATGCAGTGTGTTCTGCATGTGCTGAATGGCATAATCCTCTAAATGCCCTCAGGAGGCCTAGGTGACTTTGCATGTTCCAAATGCCTAGCAAGGCTCAGGGTAAATCTCTACTTTATTTCGGGCTGGACCTAAAGTCTACTTTCCGCCTCACTTAGAGAGACGTCGAGCACGAGTCCCCAAAGTGGACTGGAGCCCCGGTGGTTTCCTTCAGGGCAGCTTAGGTGTCCTGAACGTGGCAGACCCGCATGGAAAGAAAGCCTGCCCAAGAACCGTGCTCCTGGGGCTGTTTCAAAGCTGTGGAACGCTAGCCATAGAGAAGAGATTAGTTCCTGGCCCTTTCACCTGCATAGTGAGGGATGGTCCCAGAGCCGTGTATCCCTTGATTGGGCTCAGAAGGCTTTTGGTACACGGTGCACATCCTTGGAAAGAAGTGCCCCCGTGAGAGGCTTGAGCGCTGTGAGGCATACTAAAGCTAAAGCCGTCCACTGACTGAGACTTCCCGGAAACGGGTGCACCCCTGCCTCTGGTAATGGGAAAATGTGCCCCTTACTTCGTGACTAGAGGTCACATTTAGTGGACACTTTAGCTGCAGTATGCTCTGGGCTGAGCTCCCAGGAAGGAACCGCAAGCGCCCGGTTTCTTTTGCAAAAGCTCACTGCTCCTCAGAGGCTTCTGTGGAGTAAACAGTGTCCTGGTGGTGTGGTGTTCAGGCAGCTTGGAAGCTGCACCGAAGTTGCTTTCCAAAGGGGGAGAGTCGGGCTTCTCCCCCATGCTCCAGTTTCCAACTTGACCCCACAGCGCATTTACCGGCACTCTCTGACTGACTACTGGAGACCTTCGGCCCCACGGGGCCTTTCTATGATCACACTTCGTTGCAGGCGGGGTCTCTGGCATGCCGTGCATAGCATTCATTACCCGCTGAATGACTTAGTCAGGCCTAGGTGACTTTGGATCGCCCAAATGTCTCACAAGTTGACCGGTTTTTCTGTTCTTTCTGTCAGGCTGGACCTACAGTGGACCTTGCGTCACGATAGAGAGATGACAGGTAAGAGTCGCCAGGGGGCTCTGTAGGCTCAGGGATTCTTTCAGTGCAGCTCAGAGGGCCCCCACAGAGGGAGAGCCACGTGGAATATAATACCGGCCAAAACGTCCTGGGGCTGCTTGACAGCGGTAGAAATCGAGCTATGCAAGCGAGGATCAGTTCATTGCCCTTCCCTCTGCATAGAAAGGGTTGACCCCAGCAGCCTGTTCTGCGCTGTGTTGCTCGGAAAACAAACAGGGGACTCACGGCACACACGCTCTCCCTCAGAAGGGAATTCATACGCGCCTCTCTGAGGCCTCCGGAAAGCCGTAGAGGAGTTGAAGCACTCTATCGAGTCAGGGTTCATGGAGATGGCTGCACAGCAAACTTTGCTGATAGGAAACACTCGTGCTTACCTTGAGGCCTGGGGTCACGTTTACTTCGCACTTTAGCTAGGGCAAGCCGTGGGATGAGCTCCTAGCAAGGCACGGGCGACCACCTGGATGCGTAGGAGAAAACTCACTTTCTTCACTGAGGCGTTCGTAGCAGTGACTAGAAGACGGGTAACAGCACTGCCTTTCAGTCAGCCTTGAGGCCGCCACTATCTGCCTTTCAAATGGGGGGAAATACTGCCTTTCTCCAGGCTTCTCAGTTACACACCGGATCACCCAGCACATATACCTCTCTTCTCTGACAAGCCAAAGGAGGCCCTTGGCACACAATTCGGCCTTCTGCGATGAAACTTTGGGATGCAGTGTGTTCTGCATGTGCTGAATGGCATAATCCTCTAAATGCCCTCAGGAGGCCTAGGTGACTTTGCATGTTCCAAATGCCTAGCAAGGCTCAGGTAAATCTCTACTTTATTTCGGGCTGGACCTAAAGTCTACTTTCTGCCTCACTTAGAGAGGCGTCGAGCACGAGTCCCCAAAGTGGACTGGAGCCCCGGTGGTTTCCTTCAGGGCAGCTTAGGTGTCCTGAACGTGGCAGACCCGCATGGAAAGAAAGCCTGCCGAAGAACCGTGCTCCTGGGGCTGTTTCAAAGCTGTGGAACGCTAGCCATAGAGAAGAGATTAGTTCCCGGCCCTTTCACCTGCATAGTGAGGGATGGTCCCAGAGCCGTGTATCCCTTGATTGGGCTCAGAAGGCTTTTGGTACACGGTGCACATCCTTGGAAAGAAGTGCCCCCGTGAGAGGCTTGAGCGCTGTGAGGCATACTAAAGCTAAAGCCGTCCACTGACTGAGACTTCCCGGAAACGGGTGCACCCCTGCCTCTGGTAATGGGAAAATGTGCCCCTTACTTCGTGACTAGAGGTCACATTTAGTGGGCACTTTAGCTGCAGTATGCTCTGGGCTGAGCTCCCAGGAAGGAACCGCAAGCGCCCGGTTTCTTTTGCAAAAGCTCACTGCTCCTCAGAGGCCTCTGTGGAGTGAACAGTGTCCTGGTGGTGTGGTGTTCAGGCAGCTTGGAAGCTGCACCGAAGTTGCTTTCCAAAGGGGGAGAGTCGGGCTTCTCCCCCATGCTCCAGTTTCCAACTTGACCCCACAGCGCATTTACCGGCACTCTCTGACTGACTACTGGAGACCTTCGGCCCCACGGGGCCTTTCTATGATCACACTTCGTTGCAGGCGGGGTCTCTGGCATGCCGTGCATAGCATTCATTACCCGCTGAATGACTTAGTCAGGCCTAGGTGACTTTGGATCGCCCAAATGTCTCACAAGTTGACCGGTTTTTCTGTTCTTTCTGTCAGGCTGGACCTACAGTGGACCTTGCGTCACGATAGAGAGATGACAGGTAAGAGTCGCCAGGGGGCTCTGTAGGCTCAGGGATTCTTTCAGTGCAGCTCAGAGGGCCCCCACAGAGGGAGAGCCACGTGGAATATAATACCGGCCAAAACGTTGTCCTGGGGCTGCTTGACAGCGGTAGAAATCGAGCTATGCAAGCGAGGATCAGTTCATTGCCCTTCCCTCTGCATAGAAATGGTTGACCCCAGCAGCCTGTTCTGCGCTGTGTTGCTCGGAAAACAAACAGGGGACTCACGGCACACACGCTCTCCCTCAGAAGGGAATTCATACGCGCCTCTCTGAGGCCTCCGGAAAGCCGTAGAGGAGTTGAAGCACTCTATCGAGTCAGGGTTCATGGAGATGGCTGCACAGCAAACTTTGCTGATAGGAAACACTCGTGCTTACCTTGAGGCCTGGGGTCACGTTTACTTCGCACTTTAGCTAGGGCAAGCCGTGGGATGAGCTCCTAGCAAGGCACGGGCGACCACCTGGATGCGTAGGAGAAAACTCACTTTCTTCACTGAGGCGTTCGTAGCAGTGACTAGAAGACGGGTAACAGCACTGCCTTTCAGTCAGCCTTGAGGCCGCCACTATCTGCCTTTCAAATGGGGGGAAATACTGCCTTTCTCCAGGCTTCTCAGTTACACACCGGATCACCCAGCACATATACCTCTCTTCTCTGACAAGCCAAAGGAGGCCCTTGGCACACAATTCGGCCTTCTGCGATGAAACTTTGGGATGCAGTGTGTTCTGCATGTGCTGAATGGCATAATCCTCTAAATGCCCTCAGGAGGCCTAGGTGACTTTGCATGTTCCAAATGCCTAGCAAGGCTCAGGGTAAATCTCTACTTTATTTCGGGCTGGACCTAAAGTCTACTTTCCGCCTCACTTAGAGAGACGTCGAGCACGAGTCCCCAAAGTGGACTGGAGCCCCGGTGGTGTCCTTCAGGGCAGCTTAGGTGTCCTGAACGTGGCAGACCCGCATGGAAAGAAAGCCTGCCCAAGAACCGTGCTCCTGGGGCTGTTTCAAAGCTGTGGAACGCTAGCCATAGAGAAGAGATTAGTTCCCGGCCCTTTCACCTGCATAGTTAGGGATGGTCCCAGAGCCGTGTATCCCTTGATTGGGCTCAGAAGGCTTTTGGTACACGGTGCACATCCTTGGAAAGAAGTGCCCCCGTGAGAGGCTTGAGCGCTGTGAGGCATACTAAAGCTAAAGCCGTCCACTGACTGAGACTTCCCGGAAACGGGTGCACCCCTGCCTCTGGTAATGGGAAAATGTGCCCCTTACTTCGTGACTAGAGGTCACATTTAGTGGGCACTTTAGCTGCAGTATGCTCTGGGCTGAGCTCCCAGGAAGGAACCGCAAGCGCCCGGTTTCTTTTGCAAAAGCTCACTGCTCCTCAGAGGCCTCTGTGGAGTGAACAGTGTCCTGGTGGTGTGGTGTTCAGGCAGCTTGGAAGCTGCACCGAAGTTGCTTTCCAAAGGGGGAGAGTCGGGCTTCTCCCCCGTGCTCCAGTTTCCAACTTGACCCCACAGCGCATTTACCGGCACTCTCTGACTGACTACTGGAGACCTTCGGCCCCACGGGGCCTTTCTATGATCACACTTCGTTGCAGGCGGGGTCTCTGGCATGCCGTGCATAGCATTACCCGCTGAATGACTTAGTCAGGCCTAGGTGACTTTGGATCGCCCAAATGTCTCACAAGTTGACCGGTTTTTCTGTTCTTTCTGTCAGGCTGGACCTACAGTGGACCTTGCGTCACGATAGAGAGATGACAGGTAAGAGTCGCCAGGGGGCTCTGTAGGCTCAGGGATTCTTTCAGTGCAGCTCAGAGGGCCCCCACAGAGGGAGAGCCACGTTGAATATAATACCGGCCAAAACGTTGTCCTGGGGCTGCTTGACAGCGGTAGAAATCGAGCTATGCAAGCGAGGATCAGTTCATTGCCCTTCCCTCTGCATAGAAAGGGTTGACCCCAGCAGCCTGTTCTGCGCTGTGTTGCTCGGAAAACAAACAGGGGACTCACGGCACACACGCTCTCCCTCAGAAGGGAATTCATACGCGCCTCTCTGAGGCCTCCGGAAAGCCGTAGAAGAGTTAAAGCACTCTATCGAGTCAGGGTTCATGGAGATGGCTGCACAGCAAACTTTGCTGATAGGAAACACTCGTGCTTACCTTGAGGCCTGGGGTCACGTTTACTTCGCACTTTAGCTAGGGCAAGCCATGGGATGAGCTCCTAGCAAGGCACGGGCGACCACCTGGATTCATAGGAGAAAACTCACTTTCTTCACTGAGGCATTCCTAGCAGTGACTAGAAGACGGGTAACAGCTCTACCTTTCAGTCAGCCTTGAGGCCGCCACTATCTGCCTTTCACATGGGGGGAAATACTGCCTTTCTCCAGGCTTCTCAGTTACACACCGGATCACCCAGCCCATATACCTCTCTTCTCTGACAAGCCAAAGGAGGCCCTTGGCACACAATTCGGCCTTCTGCGATGAAACTTTGGGATGCAGTGTGTTCTGCATGTGCTGAATGGCATAATCCTCTAAATGCCCTCAGGAGGCCTAGGTGACTTTGCATGTTCCAAATGCCTAGCAAGGCTCAGGTAAATCTCTACTTTATTTCGGGCTGGACCTAAAGTCTACTTTCCGCCTCACTTAGAGAGGCGTCGAGCACGAGTCCCCAAAGTGGACTGGAGTCCCGGTGGTTTCCTTCAGGGCAGCTTAGGTGTCCTGAACGTGGCAGACCCGCATGGAAAGAAAGCCTGCCCAAGAACCGTGCTCCTGGGGCTGTTTCAAAGCTGTGGAACGCTAGCCATAGAGAAGAGATTAGTTCCCGGCCCTTTCACCTGCATAGTGAGGGATGGTCCCAGAGCCGTGTATCCCTTGATTGGGCTCAGAAGGCTTTTGGTACACGGTGCACATCCTTGGAAAGAAGTGCCCCCGTGAGAGGCTTGAGCGCTGTGAGGCATACTAAAGCTAAAGCCGTCCACTGACTGAGACTTCCCGGAAACGGGTGCACCCCTGCCTCTGGTAATGGGAAAATGTGCCCCTTACTTCGTGACTAGAGGTCACATTTAGTGGGCACTTTAGCTGCAGTATGCTCTGGGCTGAGCTCCCAGGAAGGAACCGCAAGCGCCCGGTTTCTTTTGCAAAAGCTCACTGCTCCTCAGAGGCCTCTGTGGAGTGAACAGTGTCCTGGTGGTGTGGTGTTCAGGCAGCTTGGAAGCTGCACCGAAGTTGCTTTCCAAAGGGGGAGAGTCGGGCTTCTCCCCCATGCTCCAGTTTCCAACTTGACCCCACAGCGCATTTACCGGCACTCTCTGACTGACTACTGGAGACCTTCGGCCCCACGGGGCCTTTCTATGATCACACTTCGTTGCAGGCGGGGTCTCTGGCATGCCGTGCATAGCATTCATTACCCGCTGAATGACTTAGTCAGGCCTAGGTGACTTTGGATCGCCCAAATGTCTCACAAGTTGACCGGTTTTTCTGTTCTTTCTGTCAGGCTGGACCTACAGTGGACCTTGCGTCACGATAGAGAGATGACAGGTAAGAGTCGCCAGGGGCCTCTGTAGGCTCAGGGATTCTTTCAGTGCAGCTCAGAGGGCCCCCACAGAGGGAGAGCCACGTGGAATATAATACCGGCCAAAACGTTGTCCTGGGGCTGCTTGACAGCGGTAGAAATCGAGCTATGCAAGCGAGGATCAGTTCATTGCCCTTCCCTCTGCATAGAAATGGTTGACCCCAGCAGCCTGTTCTGCGCTGTGTTGCTCGGAAAACAAACAGGGGACTCACGGCACACACGCTCTCCCTCAGAAGGGAATTCATACGCGCCTCTCTGAGGCCTCCGGAAAGCCGTAGAGGAGTTGAAGCACTCTATCGAGTCAGGGTTCATGGAGATGGCTGCACAGCAAACTTTGCTGATAGGAAACACTCGTGCTTACCTTGAGGCCTGGGGTCACGTTTACTTCGCACTTTAGCTAGGGCAAGCCGTGGGATGAGCTCCTAGCAAGGCACGGGCGACCACCTGGATGCGTAGGAGAAAACTCACTTTCTTCACTGAGGCGTTCCTAGCAGTGACTAGAAGACGGGTAACAGCACTGCCTTTCAGTCAGCCTTGAGGCCGCCACTATCTGCCTTTCAAATGGGGGGAAATACTGCCTTTCTCCAGGCTTCTCAGTTACACACCGGATCACCCAGCACATATACATCTCTTCTCTGACAAGCCAAAGGAGGCCCTTGGCACACAATTCGGCCTTCTGCGATGAAACTTTGGGATGCAGTGTGTTCTGCATGTGCTGAATGGCATAATCCTCTAAATGCCCTCAGGAGGCCTAGGTGACTTTGCATGTTCCAAATGCCTAGCAAGGCTCAGGGTAAATCTCTACTTTATTTCGGGCTGGACCTAAAGTCTACTTTCCGCCTCACTTAGAGAGACGTCGAGCACGAGTCCCCAAAGTGGACTGGAGCCCCGGTGGTGTCCTTCAGGGCAGCTTAGGTGTCCTGAACGTGGCAGACCCGCATGGAAAGAAAGCCTGCCCAAGAACCGTGCTCCTGGGGCTGTTTCAAAGCTGTGGAACGCTAGCCATAGAGAAGAGATTAGTTCCCGGCCCTTTCACCTGCATAGTGAGGGATGGTCCCAGAGCCGTGTATCCCTTGATTGGGCTCAGAAGGCTTTTGGTACACGGTGCACATCCTTGGAAAGAAGTGCCCCCGTGAGAGGCTTGAGCGCTGTGAGGCATACTAAAGCTAAAGCCGTCCACTGACTGAGACTTCCCGGAAACGGGTGCACCCCTGCCTCTGGTAATGGGAAAATGTGCCCCTTACTTCGTGACTAGAGGTCACATTTAGTGGGCACTTTAGCTGCAGTATGCTCTGGGCTGAGCTCCCAGGAAGGAACCGCAAGCGCCCGGTTTCTTTTGCAAAAGCTCACTGCTCCTCAGAGGCCTCTGTGGAGTGAACAGTGTCCTGGTGGTGTGGTGTTCAGGCAGCTTGGAAGCTGCACCGAAGTTGCTTTCCAAAGGGGGAGAGTCGGGCTTCTCCCCCGTGCTCCAGTTTCCAACTTGACCCCACAGCGCATTTACCGGCACTCTCTGACTGACTACTGGAGACCTTCGGCCCCACGGGGCCTTTCTATGATCACACTTCGTTGCAGGCGGGGTCTCTGGCATGCCGTGCATAGCATTACCCGCTGAATGACTTAGTCAGGCCTAGGTGACTTTGGATCGCCCAAATGTCTCACAAGTTGACCGGTTTTTCTGTTCTTTCTGTCAGGCTGGACCTACAGTGTACCTTGCGTCACGATAGAGAGATGACAGGTAAGAGTCGCCAGGGGGCTCTGTAGGCTCAGGGATTCTTTCAGTGCAGCTCAGAGGGCCCCCACAGAGGGAGAGCCACGTTGAATATAATACCGGCCAAAACGTTGTCCTGGGGCTGCTTGACAGCGGTAGAAATCGAGCTATGCAAGCGAGGATCAGTTCATTGCCCTTCCCTCTGCATAGAAAGGGTTGACCCCAGCAGCCTGTTCTGCGCTGTGTTGCTCGGAAAACAAACAGGGGACTCACGGCACACACGCTCTCCCTCAGAAGGGAATTCATACGCGCCTCTCTGAGGCCTCCGGAAAGCCGTAGAAGAGTTAAAGCACTCTATCGAGTCAGGGTTCATGGAGATGGCTGCACAGCAAACTTTGCTGATAGGAAACACTCGTGCTTACCTTGAGGCCTGGGGTCACGTTTACTTCGCACTTTAGCTAGGGCAAGCCATGGGATGAGCTCCTAGCAAGGCACGGGCGACCACCTGGATTCATAGGAGAAAACTCACTTTCTTCACTGAGGCATTCCTAGCAGTGACTAGAAGACGGGTAACAGCTCTACCTTTCAGTCAGCCTTGAGGCCGCCACTATCTGCCTTTCACATGGGGGGAAATACTGCCTTTCTCCAGGCTTCTCAGTTACACACCGGATCACCCAGCCCATATACCTCTCTTCTCTGACAAGCCAAAGGAGGCCCTTGGCACACAATTCGGCCTTCTGCGATGAAACTTTGGGATGCAGTGTGTTCTGCATGTGCTGAATGGCATAATCCTCTAAATGCCCTCAGGAGGCCTAGGTGACTTTGCATGTTCCAAATGCCTAGCAAGGCTCAGGGTAAATCTCTACTTTATTTCGGGCTGGACCTAAAGTCTACTTTCCGCCTCACTTAGAGAGAGGTCGAGCACGAGTCCCCAAAGTGGACTGGAGCCCCGGTGGTTTCCTTCAGGGCAGCTTAGGTGTCCTGAACGTGGCAGACCCGCATGGAAAGAAAGCCTGCCCAAGAACCGTGCTCCTGGGGCTGTTTCAAAGCTGTGGAACGCTAGCCATAGAGAAGAGATTAGTTCCCGGCCCTTTCACCTGCATAGTGAGGGATGGTCCCAGAGCCGTGTATCCCTTGATTGGGCTCAGAAGGCTTTTGGTACACGGTGCACATCCTTGGAAAGAAGTGCCCCCGTGAGAGGCTTGAGCGCTGTGAGGCATACTAAAGCTAAAGCCGTCCACTGACTGAGACTTCCCGGAAACGGGTGCACCCCTGCCTCTGGTAATGGGAAAATGTGCCCCTTACTTCGTGACTAGAGGTCACATTTAGTGGGCACTTTAGCTGCAGTATGCTCTGGGCTGAGCTCCCAGGAAGGAACCGCAAGCGCCCGGTTTCTTTTGCAAAAGCTCACTGCTCCTCAGAGGCCTCTGTGGAGTGAACAGTGTCCTGGTGGTGTGGTGTTCAGGCAGCTTGGAAGCTGCACCGAAGTTGCTTTCCAAAGGGGGAGAGTCGGGCTTCTCCCCCATGCTCCAGTTTCCAACTTGACCCCACAGCGCATTTACCGGCACTCTCTGACTGACTACTGGAGACCTTCGGCCCCACGGGGCCTTTCTATGATCACACTTCCTTGCAGGCGGGGTCTCTGGCATGCCGTGCATAGCATTCATTACCCGCTGAATGACTTAGTCAGGCCTAGGTGACTTTGGATCGCCCAAATGTCTCACAAGTTGACCGGTTTTTCTGTTCTTTCTGTCAGGCTGGACCTACAGTGGACCTTGCGTCACGATAGAGAGATGACAGGTAAGAGTCGCCAGGGGGCTCTGTAGGCTCAGGGATTCTTTCAGTGCAGCTCAGAGGGCCCCCACAGAGGGAGAGCCACGTGGAATATAATACCGGCCAAAACGTTGTCCTGGGGCTGCTTGACAGCGGTAGAAATCGAGCTATGCAAGCGAGGATCAGTTCATTGCCCTTCCCTCTGCATAGAAAGGGTTGACCCCAGCAGCCTGTTCTGCGCTGTGTTGCTCGGAAAACAAACAGGGGACTCACGGCACACACGCTCTCCCTCAGAAGGGAATTCATACGCGCCTCTCTGAGGCCTCCGGAAAGCCGTAGAGGAGTTGAAGCACTCTATCGAGTCAGGGTTCATGGAGATGGCTGCACAGCAAACTTTGCTGATAGGAAACACTCGTGCTTACCTTGAGGCCTGGGGTCACGTTTACTTCGCACTTTAGCTAGGGCAAGCCGTGGGATGAGCTCCTAGCAAGGCACGGGCGACCACCTGGATGCGTAGGAGAAAACTCACTTTCTTCACTGAGGCGTTCGTAGCAGTGACTAGAAGACGGGTAACAGCACTGCCTTTCAGTCAGCCTTGAGGCCGCCACTATCTGCCTTTCAAATGGGGGGAAATACTGCCTTTCTCCAGGCTTCTCAGTTACACACCGGATCACCCAGCACATATACCTCTCTTCTCTGACAAGCCAAAGGAGGCCCTTGGCACACAATTCGGCCTTCTGCGATGAAACTTTGGGATGCAGTGTGTTCTGCATGTGCTGAATGGCATAATCCTCTAAATGCCCTCAGGAGGCCTAGGTGACTTTGCATGTTCCAAATGCCTAGCAAGGCTCAGGTAAATCTCTACTTTATTTCGGGCTGGACCTAAAGTCTACTTTCCGCCTCACTTAGAGAGGCGTCGAGCACGAGTCCCCAAAGTGGACTGGAGCCCCGGTGGTTTCCTTCAGGGCAGCTTAGGTGTCCTGAACGTGGCAGACCCGCATGGAAAGAAAGCCTGCCCAAGAACCGTGCTCCTGGGGCTGTTTCAAAGCTGTGGAACGCTAGCCATAGAGAAGAGATTAGTTCCCGGCCCTTTCACCTGCATAGTGAGGGATGGTCCCAGAGCCGTGTATCCCTTGATTGGGCTCAGAAGGCTTTTGGTACACGGTGCACATCCTTGGAAAGAAGTGCCCCCGTGAGAGGCTTGAGCGCTGTGAGGCATACTAAAGCTAAAGCCGTCCACTGACTGAGACTTCCCGGAAACGGGTGCACCCCTGCCTCTGGTAATGGGAAAATGTGCCCCTTACTTCGTGACTAGAGGTCACATTTAGTGGGCACTTTAGCTGCAGTATGCTCTGGGCTGAGCTCCCAGGAAGGAACCGCAAGCGCCCGGTTTCTTTTGCAAAAGCTCACTGCTCCTCAGAGGCCTCTGTGGAGTGAACAGTGTCCTGGTGGTGTGGTGTTCAGGCAGCTTGGAAGCTGCACCGAAGTTGCTTTCCAAAGGGGGAGAGTCGGGCTTCTCCCCCATGCTCCAGTTTCCAACTTGACCCCACAGCGCATTTACCGGCACTCTCTGACTGACTACTGGAGACCTTCGGCCCCACGGGGCCTTTCTATGATCACACTTCGTTGCAGGCGGGGTCTCTGGCATGCCGTGCATAACATTCATTACCCGCTGAATGACTTAGTCAGGCCTAGGTGACTTTGGATCGCCCAAATGTCTCACAAGTTGACCGGTTTTTCTGTTCTTTCTGTCAGGCTGGACCTACAGTGGACCTTGCGTCACGATAGAGAGATGACAGGTAAGAGTCGCCAGGGGGCTCTGTAGGCTCAGGGATTCTTTCAGTGCAGCTCAGAGGGCCCCCACAGAGGGAGAGCCACGTTGAATATAATACCGGCCAAAACGTTGTCCTGGGGCTGCTTGACAGCGGTAGAAATCGAGCTATGCAAGCGAGGATCAGTTCATTGCCCTTCCCTCTGCATAGAAAGGGTTGACCCCAGCAGCCTGTTCTGCACTGTGTTGCTCGGAAAACAAACAGGGGACTCACGGCACACACGCTCTCCCTCAGAAGGGAATTCATACGCGCCTCTCTGAGGCCTCCGGAAAGCCGTAGAGGAGTTGAAGCACTCTATCGAGTCAGGGTTCATGGAGATGGCTGCACAGCAAACTTTGCTGATAGGAAACACTCGTGCTTACCTTGAGGCCTGGGGTCACGTTTACTTCGCACTTTAGCTAGGGCAAGCCGTGGGATGAGCTCCTAGCAAGGCACGGGCGACCACCTGGATGCGTAGGAGAAAACTCACTTTCTTCACTGAGGCGTTCCTAGCAGTGACTAGAAGACGGGTAACAGCACTGCCTTTCAGTCAGCCTTGAGGCCGCCACTATCTGCCTTTCAAATGGGGGGAAATACTGCCTTTCTCCAGGCTTCTCAGTTACACACCGGATCACCCAGCCCATATAACTCTCTTCTCTGACAAGCCAAAGGAGGCCCTTGGCACACAATTCGGCCTTCTGCGATGAAACTTTGGGATGCAGTGTGTTCTGCATGTGCTGAATGGCATAATCCTCTAAATGCCCTCAGGAGGCCTAGGTGACTTTGCATGTTCCAAATGCCTAGCAAGGCTCAGGGTAAATCTCTACTTTATTTCGGGCTGGACCTAAAGTCTACATTCCGCCTCACTTAGAGAGACGTCGAGCACGAGTCCCCAAAGTGGACTGGAGCCCCGGTGGTGTCCTTCAGGGCAGCTTAGGTGTCCTGAACGTGGCAGACCCGCATGGAAAGAAAGCCTGCCCAAGAACCGTGCTCCTGGGGCTGTTTCAAAGCTGTGGAACGCTAGCCATAGAGAAGAGATTAGTTCCCGGCCCTTTCACCTGCATAGTGAGGGATGGTCCCAGAGCCGTGTATCCCTTGATTGGGCTCAGAAGGCTTTTGGTACACGGTGCACATCCTTGGAAAGAAGTGCCCCCGTGAGAGGCTTGAGCGCTGTGAGGCATACTAAAGCTAAAGCCGTCCACTGACTGAGACTTCCCGGAAACGGGTGCACCCCTGCCTCTGGTAATGGGAAAATGTGCCCCTTACTTCGTGACTAGAGGTCACATTTAGTGGGCAATTTAGCTGCAGTATGCTCTGGGCTGGGCTCCCAGGAAGGAACCGCAAGCGCCCGGTTTCTTTTGCAAAAGCTCACTGCTCCTCAGAGGCCTCTGTGGAGTGAACAGTGTCCTGGTGGTGTGGTGTTCAGGCAGCTTGGAAGCTGCACCGAAGTTGCTTTCCAAAGGGGGAGAGTCGGGCTTCTCCCCCGTGCTCCAGTTTCCAACTTGACCCCACAGCGCATTTACCGGCACTCTCTGACTGACTACTGGAGACCTTCGGCCCCACGGGGCCTTTCTATGATCACACTTCGTTGCAGGCGGGGTCTCTGGCATGCCGTGCATAGCATTACCCGCTGAATGACTTAGTCAGGCCTAGGTGACTTTGGATCGCCCAAATGTCTCACAAGTTGACCGGTTTTTCTGTTCTTTCTGTCAGGCTGGACCTACAGTGGACCTTGCGTCACGATAGAGAGATGACAGGTAAGAGTCGCCAGGGGGCTCTGTAGGCTCAGGGATTCTTTCAGTGCAGCTCAGAGGGCCCCCACAGAGGGAGAGCCACGTTGAATATAATACCGGCCAAAACGTTGTCCTGGGGCTGCTTGACAGCGGTAGAAATCGAGCTATGCAAGCGAGGATCAGTTCATTGCCCTTCCCTCTGCATAGAAAGGGTTGACCCCAGCAGCCTGTTCTGCGCTGTGTTGCTCGGAAAACAAACAGGGGACTCACGGCACACACGCTCTCCCTCAGAAGGGAATTCATACGCGCCTCTCTGAGGCCTCCGGAAAGCCGTAGAAGAGTTAAAGCACTCTATCGAGTCAGGGTTCATGGAGATGGCTGCACAGCAAACTTTGCTGATAGGAAACACTCGTGCTTACCTTGAGGCCTGGGGTCACGTTTACTTCGCACTTTAGCTAGGGCAAGCCATGGGATGAGCTCCTAGCAAGGCACGGGCGACCACCTGGATTCATAGGAGAAAACTCACTTTCTTCACTGAGGCATTCCTAGCAGTGACTAGAAGACGGGTAACAGCTCTACCTTTCAGTCAGCCTTGAGGCCGCCACTATCTGCCTTTCACATGGGGGGAAATACTGCCTTTCTCCAGGCTTCTCAGTTACACACCGGATCACCCAGCCCATATACCTCTCTTCTCTGACAAGCCAAAGGAGGCCCTTGGCACACAATTCGGCCTTCTGCGATGAAACTTTGGGATGCAGTGTGTTCTGCATGTGCTGAATGGCATAATCCTCTAAATGCCCTCAGGAGGCCTAGGTGACTTTGCATGTTCCAAATGCCTAGCAAGGCTCAGGGTAAATCTCTACTTTATTTCGGGCTGGACCTAAAGTCTACTTTCCGCCTCACTTAGAGAGACGTCGAGCACGAGTCCCCAAAGTGGACTGGAGCCCCGGTGGTTTCCTTCAGGGCAGCTTAGGTGTCCTGAACGTGGCAGACCCGCATGGAAAGAAAGCCTGCCCAAGAACCGTGCTCCTGGGGCTGTTTCAAAGCTGTGGAACGCTAGCCATAGAGAAGAGATTAGTTCCCGGCCCTTTCACCTGCATAGTGAGGGATGGTCCCAGAGCCGTGTATCCCTTGATTGGGCTCAGAAGGCTTTTGGTACACGGTGCACATCCTTGGAAAGAAGTGCCCCCGTGAGAGGCTTGAGCGCTGTGAGGCATACTAAAGCTAAAGCCGTCCACTGACTGAGACTTCCCGGAAACGGGTGCACCCCTGCCTCTGGTAATGGGAAAATGTGCCCCTTACTTCGTGACTAGAGGTCACATTTAGTGGGCACTTTAGCTGCAGTATGCTCTGGGCTGAGCTCCCAGGAAGGAACCGCAAGCGCCCGGTTTCTTTTGCAAAAGCTCACTGCTCCTCAGAGGCCTCTGTGGAGTGAACAGTGTCCTGGTGGTGTGGTGTTCAGGCAGCTTGGAAGCTGCACCGAAGTTGCTTTCCAAAGGGGGAGAGTCGGGCTTCTCCCCCATGCTCCAGTTTCCAACTTGACCCCACAGCGCATTTACCGGCACTCTCTGACTGACTACTGGAGACCTTCGGCCCCACGGGGCCTTTCTATGATCACACTTCGTTGCAGGCGGGGTCTCTGGCATGCCGTGCATAGCATTCATTACCCGCTGAATGACTTAGTCAGGCCTAGGTGACTTTGGATCGCCCAAATGTCTCACAAGTTGACCGGTTTTTCTGTTCTTTCTGTCAGGCTGGACCTACAGTGGACCTTGCGTCACGATAGAGAGATGACAGGTAAGAGTCGCCAGGGGGCTCTGTAGGCTCAGGGATTCTTTCAGTGCAGCTCAGAGGGCCCCCACAGAGGGAGAGCCACGTGGAATATAATACCGGCCAAAACGTCCTGGGGCTGCTTGACAGCGGTAGAAATCGAGCTATGCAAGCGAGGATCAGTTCATTGCCCTTCCCTCTGCATAGAAAGGGTTGACCCCAGCAGCCTGTTCTGCGCTGTGTTGCTCGGAAAACAAACAGGGGACTCACGGCACACACGCTCTCCCTCAGAAGGGAATTCATACGCGCCTCTCTGAGGCCTCCGGAAAGCCGTAGAGGAGTTGAAGCACTCTATCGAGTCAGGGTTCATGGAGATGGCTGCACAGCAAACTTTGCTGATAGGAAACACTCGTGCTTACCTTGAGGCCTGGGGTCACGTTTACTTCGCACTTTAGCTAGGGCAAGCCGTGGGATGAGCTCCTAGCAAGGCACGGGCGACCACCTAGATGCGTAGGAGAAAACTCACTTTCTTCACTGAGGCGTTCGTAGCAGTGACTAGAAGACGGGTAACAGCACTGCCTTTCAGTCAGCCTTGAGGCCGCCACTATCTGCCTTTCAAATGGGGGGAAATACTGCCTTTCTCCAGGCTTCTCAGTTACACACCGGATCACCCAGCCCATATACCTCTCTTCTCTGACAAGCCAAAGGAGGCCCTTGGCACACAATTCGGCCTTCTGCGATGAAACTTTGGGATGCAGTGTGTTCTGCATGTGCTGAATGGCATAATCCTCTAAATGCCCTCAGGAGGCCTAGGTGACTTTGCATGTTCCAAATGCCTAGCAAGGCTCAGGTAAATCTCTACTTTATTTCGGGCTGGACCTAAAGTCTACTTTCCGCCTCACTTAGAGAGACGTCGAGCACGAGTCCCCAAAGTGGACTGGAGCCCCGGTGGTTTCCTTCAGGGCAGCTTAGGTGTCCTGAACGTGGCAGACCCGCATGGAAAGAAAGCCTGCCGAAGAACCGTGCTCCTGGGGCTGTTTCAAAGCTGTGGAACGCTAGCCATAGAGAAGAGATTAGTTCCCGGCCCTTTCACCTGCATAGTGAGGGATGGTCCCAGAGCCGTGTATCCCTTGATTGGGCTCAGAAGGCTTTTGGTACACGGTGCACATCCTTGGAAAGAAGTGCCCCCGTGAGAGGCTTGAGCGCTGTGAGGCATACTAAAGCTAAAGCCGTCCACTGACTGAGACTTCCCGGAAACGGGTGCACCCCTGCCTCTGGTAATGGGAAAATGTGCCCCTTACTTCGTGACTAGAGGTCACATTTAGTGGGCACTTTAGCTGCAGTATGCTCTGGGCTGAGCTCCCAGGAAGGAACCGCAAGCGCCCGGTTTCTTTTGCAAAAGCTCACTGCTCCTCAGAGGCCTCTGTGGAGTGAACAGTGTCCTGGTGGTGTGGTGTTCAGGCAGCTTGGAAGCTGCACCGAAGTTGCTTTCCAAAGGGGGAGAGTCGGGCTTCTCCCCCATGCTCCAGTTTCCAACTTGACCCCACAGCGCATTTACCGGCACTCTCTGACTGACTACTGGAGACCTTCGGCCCCACGGGGCCTTTCTATGATCACACTTCGTTGCAGGCGGGGTCTCTGGCATGCCGTGCATAGCATTCATTACCCGCTGAATGACTTAGTCAGGCCTAGGTGACTTTGGATCGCCCAAATGTCTCACAAGTTGACCGGTTTTTCTGTTCTTTCTGTCAGGCTGGACCTACAGTGGACCTTGCGTCACGATAGAGAGATGACAGGTAAGAGTCGCCAGGGGGCTCTGTAGGCTCAGGGATTCTTTCAGTGCAGCTCAGAGGGCCCCCACAGAGGGAGAGCCACGTGGAATATAATACCGGCCAAAACGTTGTCCTGGGGCTGCTTGACAGCGGTAGAAATCGAGCTATGCAAGCGAGGATCAGTTCATTGCCCTTCCCTCTGCATAGAAAGGGTTGACCCCAGCAGCCTGTTCTGCGCTGTGTTGCTCGGAAAACAAACAGGGGACTCACGGCACACACGCTCTCCCTCAGAAGGGAATTCATACGCGCCTCTCTGAGGCCTCCGGAAAGCCGTAGAGGAGTTGAAGCACTCTATCGAGTCAGGGTTCATGGAGATGGCTGCACAGCAAACTTTGCTGATAGGAAACACTCGTGCTTACCTTGAGGCCTGGGGTCACGTTTACTTCGCACTTTAGCTAGGGCAAGCCGTGGGATGAGCTCCTAGCAAGGCACGGGCGACCACCTGGATGCGTAGGAGAAAACTCACTTTCTTCACTGAGGCGTTCCTAGCAGTGACTAGAAGACGGGTAACAGCACTGCCTTTCAGTCAGCCTTGAGGCCGCCACTATCTGCCTTTCAAATGGGGGGAAATACTGCCTTTCTCCAGGCTTCTCAGTTACACACCGGATCACCCAGCACATATACCTCTCTTCTCTGACAAGCCAAAGGAGGCCCTTGGCACACAATTCGGCCTTCTGCGATGAAACTTTGGGATGCAGTGTGTTCTGCATGTGCTGAATGGCATAATCCTCTAAATGCCCTCAGGAGGCCTAGGTGACTTTGCATGTTCCAAATGCCTAGCAAGGCTCAGGTAAATCTCTACTTTATTTCGGGCTGGACCTAAAGTCTACTTTCCGCCTCACTTAGAGAGGCGTCGAGCACGAGTCCCCAAAGTGGACTGGAGCCCCGGTGGTTTCCTTCAGGGCAGCTTAGGTGTCCTGAACGTGGCAGACCCGCATGGAAAGAAAGCCTGCCCAAGAACCGTGCTCCTGGGGCTGTTTCAAAGCTGTGGAACGCTAGCCATAGAGAAGAGATTAGTTCCCGGCCCTTTCACCTGCATAGTGAGGGATGGTCCCAGAGCCGTGTATCCCTTGATTGGGCTCAGAAGGCTTTTGGTACACGGTGCACATCCTTGGAAAGAAGTGCCCCCGTGAGAGGCTTGAGCGCTGTGAGGCATACTAAAGCTAAAGCCGTCCACTGACTGAGACTTCCCGGAAACGGGTGCACCCCTGCCTCTGGTAATGGGAAAATGTGCCCCTTACTTCGTGACTAGAGGTCACATTTAGTGGGCACTTTAGCTGCAGTATGCTCTGGGCTGAGCTCCCAGGAAGGAACCGCAAGCGCCCGGTTTCTTTTGCAAAAGCTCACTGCTCCTCAGAGGCCTCTGTGGAGTGAACAGTGTCCTGGTGGTGTGGTGTTCAGGCAGCTTGGAAGCTGCACCGAAGTTGCTTTCCAAAGGGGGAGAGTCGGGCTTCTCCCCCATGCTCCAGTTTCCAACTTGACCCCACAGCGCATTTACCGGCACTCTCTGACTGACTACTGGAGACCTTCGGCCCCACGGGGCCTTTCTATGATCACACTTCGTTGCAGGCGGGGTCTCTGGCATGCCGTGCATAACATTCATTACCCGCTGAATGACTTAGTCAGGCCTAGGTGACTTTGGATCGCCCAAATGTCTCACAAGTTGACCGGTTTTTCTGTTCTTTCTGTCAGGCTGGACCTACAGTGGACCTTGCGTCACGATAGAGAGATGACAGGTAAGAGTCGCCAGGGGGCTCTGTAGGCTCAGGGATTCTTTCAGTGCAGCTCAGAGGGCCCCCACAGCGGGAGAGCCACGTTGAATATAATACCGGCCAAAACGTTGTCCTGGGGCTGCTTGACAGCGGTAGAAATCGAGCTATGCAAGCGAGGATCAGTTCATTGCCCTTCCCTCTGCATAGAAAGGGTTGACCCCAGCAGCCTGTTCTGCACTGTGTTGCTCCGAAAACAAACAGGGGACTCACGGCACACACGCTCTCCCTCAGAAGGGAATTCATACGCGCCTCTCTGAGGCCTCCGGAAAGCCGTAGAGGAGTTGAAGCACTCTATCGAGTCAGGGTTCATGGAGATGGCTGCACAGCAAACTTTGCTGATAGGAAACACTCGTGCTTACCTTGAGGCCTGGGGTCACGTTTACTTCGCACTTTAGCTAGGGCAAGCCGTGGGATGAGCTCCTAGCAAGGCACGGGCGACCACCTGGATGCGTAGGAGAAAACTCACTTTCTTCACTGAGGCGTTCGTAGCAGTGACTAGAAGACGGGTAACAGCACTGCCTTTCAGTCAGCCTTGAGGCCGCCACTATCTGCCTTTCAAATGGGGGGAAATACTGCCTTTCTCCAGGCTTCTCAGTTACACACCGGATCACCCAGCCCATATACCTCTCTTCTCTGACAAGCCAAAGGAGGCCCTTGGCACACAATTCGGCCTTCTGCGATGAAACTTTGGGATGCAGTGTGTTCTGCATGTGCTGAATGGCATAATCCTCTAAATGCCCTCAGGAGGCCTAGGTGACTTTGCATGTTCCAAATGCCTAGCAAGGCTCAGGGTAAATCTCTACTTTATTTCGGGCTGGACCTAAAGTCTACTTTCCGCCTCACTTAGAGAGACGTCGAGCACGAGTCCCCAAAGTGGACTGGAGCCCCGGTGGTGTCCTTCAGGGCAGCTTAGGTGTCCTGAACGTGGCAGACCCGCATGGAAAGAAAGCCTGCCCAAGAACCGTGCTCCTGGGGCTGTTTCAAAGCTGTGGAACGCTAGCCATAGAGAAGAGATTAGTTCCCGGCCCTTTCACCTGCATAGTGAGGGATGGTCCCAGAGCCGTGTATCCCTTGATTGGGCTCAGAAGGCTTTTGGTACACGGTGCACATCCTTGGAAAGAAGTGCCCCCGTGAGAGGCTTGAGCGCTGTGAGGCATACTAAAGCTAAAGCCGTCCACTGACTGAGACTTCCCGGAAACGGGTGCACCCCTGCCTCTGGTAATGGGAAAATGTGCCCCTTACTTCGTGACTAGAGGTCACATTTAGTGGGCAATTTAGCTGCAGTATGCTCTGGGCTGGGCTCCCAGGAAGGAACCGCAAGCGCCCGGTTTCTTTTGCAAAAGCTCACTGCTCCTCAGAGGCCTCTGTGGAGTGAACAGTGTCCTGGTGGTGTGGTGTTCAGGCAGCTTGGAAGCTGCACCGAAGTTGCTTTCCAAAGGGGGAGAGTCGGGCTTCTCCCCCGTGCTCCAGTTTCCAACTTGACCCCACAGCGCATTTACCGGCACTCTCTGACTGACTACTGGAGACCTTCGGCCCCACGGGGCCTTTCTATGATCACACTTCGTTGCAGGCGGGGTCTCTGGCATGCCGTGCATAGCATTACCCGCTGAATGACTTAGTCAGGCCTAGGTGACTTTGGATCGCCCAAATGTCTCACAAGTTGACCGGTTTTTCTGTTCTTTCTGTCAGGCTGGACCTACAGTGGACCTTGCGTCACGATAGAGAGATGACAGGTAAGAGTCGCCAGGGGGCTCTGTAGGCTCAGGGATTCTTTCAGTGCAGCTCAGAGGGCCCCCACAGAGGGAGAGCCACGTTGAATATAATACCGGCCAAAACGTTGTCCTGGGGCTGCTTGACAGCGGTAGAAATCGAGCTATGCAAGCGAGGATCAGTTCATTGCCCTTCCCTCTGCATAGAAAGGGTTGACCCCAGCAGCCTGTTCTGCGCTGTGTTGCTCGGAAAACAAACAGGGGACTCACGGCACACACGCTCTCCCTCAGAAGGGAATTCATACGCGCCTCTCTGAGGCCTCCGGAAAGCCGTAGAAGAGTTAAAGCACTCTATCGAGTCAGGGTTCATGGAGATGGCTGCACAGCAAACTTTGCTGATAGGAAACACTCGTGCTTACCTTGAGGCCTGGGGTCACGTTTACTTCGCACTTTAGCTAGGGCAAGCCATGGGATGAGCTCCTAGCAAGGCACGGGCGACCACCTGGATTCATAGGAGAAAACTCACTTTCTTCACTGAGGCATTCCTAGCAGTGACTAGAAGACGGGTAACAGCTCTACCTTTCAGTCAGCCTTGAGGCCGCCACTATCTGCCTTTCACATGGGGGGAAATACTGCCTTTCTCCAGGCTTCTCAGTTACACACCGGATCACCCAGCCCATATACCTCTCTTCTCTGACAAGCCAAAGGAGGCCCTTGGCACACAATTCGGCCTTCTGCGATGAAACTTTGGGATGCAGTGTGTTCTGCATGTGCTGAATGGCATAATCCTCTAAATGCCCTCAGGAGGCCTAGGTGACTTTGCATGTTCCAAATGCCTAGCAAGGCTCAGGGTAAATCTCTACTTTATTTCGGGCTGGACCTAAAGTCTACTTTCCGCCTCACTTAGAGAGACGTCGAGCACGAGTCCCCAAAGTGGACTGGAGCCCCGGTGGTTTCCTTCAGGGCAGCTTAGGTGTCCTGAACGTGGCAGACCCGCATGGAAAGAAAGCCTGCCCAAGAACCGTGCTCCTGGGGCTGTTTCAAAGCTGTGGAACGCTAGCCATAGAGAAGAGATTAGTTCCCGGCCCTTTCACCTGCATAGTGAGGGATGGTCCCAGAGCCGTGTATCCCTTGATTGGGCTTAGAAGGCTTTTGGTACACGGTGCACATCCTTGGAAAGAAGTGCCCCCGTGAGAGGCTTGAGCGCTGTGAGGCATACTAAAGCTAAAGCCGTCCACTGACTGAGACTTCCCGGAAACGGGTGCACCCCTGCCTCTGGTAATGGGAAAATGTGCCCCTTACTTCGTGACTAGAGGTCACATTTAGTGGGCACTTTAGCTGCAGTATGCTCTGGGCTGAGCTCCCAGGAAGGAAGCGCAAGCGCCCGGTTTCTTTTGCAAAAGCTCACTGCTCCTCAGAGGCCTCTGTGGAGTGAACAGTGTCCTGGTGGTGTGGTGTTCAGGCAGCTTGGAAGCTGCACCGAAGTTGCTTTCCAAAGGGGGAGAGTCGGGCTTCTCCCCCATGCTCCAGTTTCCAACTTGACCCCACAGCGCATTTACCGGCACTCTCTGACTGACTACTGGAGACCTTCGGCCCCACGGGGCCTTTCTATGATCACACTTCGTTGCAGGCGGGGTCTCTGGCATGCCGTGCATAGCATTCATTACCCGCTGAATGACTTAGTCAGGCCTAGGTGACTTTGGATCGCCCAAATGTCTCACAAGTTGACCGGTTTTTCTGTTCTTTCTGTCAGGCTGGACCTACAGTGGACCTTGCGTCACGATAGAGAGATGACAGGTAAGAGTCGCCAGGGGGCTCTGTAGGCTCAGGGATTCTTTCAGTGCAGCTCAGAGGGCCCCCACAGAGGGAGAGCCACGTGGAATATAATACCGGCCAAAACGTCCTGGGGCTGCTTGACAGCGGTAGAAATCGAGCTATGCAAGCGAGGATCAGTTCATTGCCCTTCCCTCTGCATAGAAAGGGTTGACCCCAGCAGCCTGTTCTGCGCTGTGTTGCTCGGAAAACAAACAGGGGACTCACGGCACACACGCTCTCCCTCAGAAGGGAATTCATACGCGCCTCTCTGAGGCCTCCGGAAAGCCGTAGAGGAGTTGAAGCACTCTATCGAGTCAGGGTTCATGGAGATGGCTGCACAGCAAACTTTGCTGATAGGAAACACTCGTGCTTACCTTGAGGCCTGGGGTCACGTTTACTTCGCACTTTAGCTAGGGCAAGCCGTGGGATGAGCTCCTAGCAAGGCACGGGCGACCACCTAGATGCGTAGGAGAAAACTCACTTTCTTCACTGAGGCGTTCGTAGCAGTGACTAGAAGACGGGTAACAGCACTGCCTTTCAGTCAGCCTTGAGGCCGCCACTATCTGCCTTTCAAATGGGGGGAAATACTGCCTTTCTCCAGGCTTCTCAGTTACACACCGGATCACCCAGCCCATATACCTCTCTTCTCTGACAAGCCAAAGGAGGCCCTTGGCACACAATTCGGCCTTCTGCGATGAAACTTTGGGATGCAGTGTGTTCTGCATGTGCTGAATGGCATAATCCTCTAAATGCCCTCAGGAGGCCTAGGTGACTTTGCATGTTCCAAATGCCTAGCAAGGCTCAGGTAAATCTCTACTTTATTTCGGGCTGGACCTAAAGTCTACTTTCCGCCTCACTTAGAGAGACGTCGAGCACGAGTCCCCAAAGTGGACTGGAGCCCCGGTGGTTTCCTTCAGGGCAGCTTAGGTGTCCTGAACGTGGCAGACCCGCATGGAAAGAAAGCCTGCCGAAGAACCGTGCTCCTGGGGCTGTTTCAAAGCTGTGGAACGCTAGCCATAGAGAAGAGATTAGTTCCCGGCCCTTTCACCTGCATAGTGAGGGATGGTCCCAGAGCCGTGTATCCCTTGTTTGGGCTCAGAAGGCTTTTGGTACACGGTGCACATCCTTGGAAAGAAGTGCCCCCGTGAGAGGCTTGAGCGCTGTGAGGCATACTAAAGCTAAAGCCGTCCACTGACTGAGACTTCCCGGAAACGGGTGCACCCCTGCCTCTGGTAATGGGAAAATGTGCCCCTTACTTCGTGACTAGAGGTCACATTTAGTGGGCACTTTAGCTGCAGTATGCTCTGGGCTGAGCTCCCAGGAAGGAACCGCAAGCGCCCGGTTTCTTTTGCAAAAGCTCACTGCTCCTCAGAGGCCTCTGTGGAGTGAACAGTGTCCTGGTGGTGTGGTGTTCAGGCAGCTTGGAAGCTGCACCGAAGTTGCTTTCCAAAGGGGGAGAGTCGGGCTTCTCCCCCATGCTCCAGTTTCCAACTTGACCCCACAGCGCATTTACCGGCACTCTCTGACTGACTACTGGAGACCTTCGGCCCCACGGGGCCTTTCTATGATCACACTTCGTTGCAGGCGGGGTCTCTGGCATGCCGTGCATAGCATTCATTACCCGCTGAATGACTTAGTCAGGCCTAGGTGACTTTGGATCGCCCAAATGTCTCACAAGTTGACCGGTTTTTCTGTTCTTTCTGTCAGGCTGGACCTACAGTGGACCTTGCGTCACGATAGAGAGATGACAGGTAAGAGTCGCCAGGGGGCTCTGTAGGCTCAGGGATTCTTTCAGTGCAGCTCAGAGGGCCCCCACAGAGGGAGAGCCACGTGGAATATAATACCGGCCAAAACGTTGTCCTGGGGCTGCTTGACAGCGGTAGAAATCGAGCTATGCAAGCGAGGATCAGTTCATTGCCCTTCCCTCTGCATAGAAAGGGTTGACCCCAGCAGCCTGTTCTGCGCTGTGTTGCTCGGAAAACAAACAGGGGACTCACGGCACACACGCTCTCCCTCAGAAGGGAATTCATACGCGCCTCTCTGAGGCCTCCGGAAAGCCGTAGAGGAGT
This sequence comes from Mesoplodon mirus, assembly GCF_964341445.2. Classification (NCBI taxonomy): domain Eukaryota; kingdom Metazoa; phylum Chordata; class Mammalia; order Artiodactyla; family Ziphiidae; genus Mesoplodon; species Mesoplodon mirus. Next base: position 74,947,027 of record NC_138987.1, on the reverse strand, counting down.
TGAAGCACTCTATCGAGTCAGGGTTCATGGAGATGGCTGCACAGCAAACTTTGCTGATAGGAAACACTCGTGCTTACCTTGAGGCCTGGGGTCACGTTTACTTCACACTTTAGCTAGGGCAAGCCGTGGGATGAGCTCCTAGCAAGGCACGGGCGACCACCTGGATGCGTAGGAGAAAACTCACTTTCTTCACTGAGGCGTTCCTAGCAGTGACTAGAAGACGGGTAACAGCACTGCCTTTCAGTCAGCCTTGAGGCCGCCACTATCTGCCTTTCAAATGGGGGGAAATACTGCCTTTCTCCAGGCTTCTCAGTTACACACCGGATCACCCAGCACATATACCTCTCTTCTCTGACAAGCCAAAGGAGGCCCTTGGCACACAATTCGGCCTTCTGCGATGAAACTTTGGGATGCAGTGTGTTCTGCATGTGCTGAATGGCATAATCCTCTAAATGCCCTCAGGAGGCCTAGGTGACTTTGCATGTTCCAAATGCCTAGCAAGGCTCAGGGTAAATCTCTACTTTATTTCGGGCTGGACCTAAAGTCTACTTTCCGCCTCACTTAGAGAGACGTCGAGCACGAGTCCCCAAAGTGGACTGGAGCCCCGGTGGTGTCCTTCAGGGCAGCTTAGGTGTCCTGAACGTGGCAGACCCGCATGGAAAGAAAGCCTGCCCAAGAACCGTGCTCCTGGGGCTGTTTCAAAGCTGTGGAACGCTAGCCATAGAGAAGAGATTAGTTCCCGGCCCTTTCACCTGCATAGTGAGGGATGGTCCCAGAGCCGTGTATCCCTTGATTGGGCTCAGACGGCTTTTGGTACACGGTGCACATCCTTGGAAAGAAGTGCCCCCGTGAGAGGCTTGAGCGCTGTGAGGCATACTAAAGCTAAAGCCGTCCACTGACTGAGACTTCCCGGAAACGGGTGCACCCCTGCCTCTGGTAATGGGAAAATGTGCCCCTTACTTCGTGACTAGAGGTCACATTTAGTGGGCAATTTAGCTGCAGTATGCTCTGGGCTGGGCTCCCAGGAAGGAACCGCAAGCGCCCGGTTTCTTTTGCAAAAGCTCACTGCTCCTCAGAGGCCTCTGTGGAGTGAACAGTGTCCTGGTGGTGTGGTGTTCAGGCAGCTTGGAAGCTGCACCGAAGTTGCTTTCCAAAGGGGGAGAGTCGGGCTTCTCCCCCGTGCTCCAGTTTCCAACTTGACCCCACAGCGCATTTACCGGCACTCTCTGACTGACTACTGGAGACCTTCGGCCCCACGGGGCCTTTCTATGACCACACTTCGTTGCAGGCGGGGTCTCTGGCATGCCGTGCATAGCATTACCCGCTGAATGACTTAGTCAGGCCTAGGTGACTTTGGATCGCCCAAATGTCTCACAAGTTGACCGGTTTTTCTGTTCTTTCTGTCAGGCTGGACCTACAGTGGACCTTGCGTCACGATAGAGAGATGACAGGTAAGAGTCGCCAGGGGGCTCTGTAGGCTCAGGGATTCTTTCAGTGCAGCTCAGAGGGCCCCCACAGAGGGAGAGCCACGTTGAATATAATACCGGCCAAAACGTTGTCCTGGGGCTGCTTGACAGCGGTAGAAATCGAGCTATGCAAGCGAGGATCAGTTCATTGCCCTTCCCTCTGCATAGAAAGGGTTGACCCCAGCAGCCTGTTCTGCGCTGTGTTGCTCGGAAAACAAACAGGGGACTCACGGCACACACGCTCTCCCTCAGAAGGGAATTCATACGCGCCTCTCTGAGGCCTCCGGAAAGCCGTAGAAGAGTTAAAGCACTCTATCGAGTCAGGGTTCATGGAGATGGCTGCACAGCAAACTTTGCTGATAGGAAACACTCGTGCTTACCTTGAGGCCTGGGGTCACGTTTACTTCGCACTTTAGCTAGGGCAAGCCATGGGATGAGCTCCTAGCAAGGCACGGGCGACCACCTGGATTCATAGGAGAAAACTCACTTTCTTCACTGAGGCATTCCTAGCAGTGACTAGAAGACGGGTAACAGCTCTACCTTTCAGTCAGCCTTGAGGGCGCCACTATCTGCCTTTCACATGGGGGGAAATACTGCCTTTCTCCAGGCTTCTCAGTTACACACCGGATCACCCAGCCCATATACCTCTCTTCTCTGACAAGCCAAAGGAGGCCCTTGGCACACAATTCGGCCTTCTGCGATGAAACTTTGGGATGCAGTGTGTTCTGCATGTGCTGAATGGCATAATCCTCTAAATGCCCTCAGGAGGCCTAGGTGACTTTGCATGTTCCAAATGCCTAGCAAGGCTCAGGGTAAATCTCTACTTTATTTCGGGCTGGACCTAAAGTCTACTTTCCGCCTCACTTAGAGAGACGTCGAGCACGAGTCCCCAAAGTGGACTGGAGCCCCGGTGGTTTCCTTCAGGGCAGCTTAGGTGTCCTGAACGTGGCAGACCCGCATGGAAAGAAAGCCTGCCCAAGAACCGTGCTCCTGGGGCTGTTTCAAAGCTGTGGAACGCTAGCCATAGAGAAGAGATTAGTTCCCGGCCCTTTCACCTGCATAGTGAGGGATGGTCCCAGAGCCGTGTATCCCTTGATTGGGCTCAGAAGGCTTTTGGTACACGGTGCACATCCTTGGAAAGAAGTGCCCCCGTGAGAGGCTTGAGCGCTGTGAGGCATACTAAAGCTAAAGCCGTCCACTGACTGAGACTTCCCGGAAACGGGTGCACCCCTGCCTCTGGTAATGGGAAAATGTGCCCCTTACTTCGTGACTAGAGGTCACATTTAGTGGGCACTTTAGCTGCAGTATGCTCTGGGCTGAGCTCCCAGGAAGGAACCGCAAGCGCCCGGTTTCTTTTGCAAAAGCTCACTGCTCCTCAGAGGCCTCTGTGGAGTGAACAGTGTCCTGGTGGTGTGGTGTTCAGGCAGCTTGGAAGCTGCACCGAAGTTGCTTTCCAAAGGGGGAGAGTCGGGCTTCTCCCCCATGCTCCAGTTTCCAACTTGACCCCACAGCGCATTTACCGGCACTCTCTGACTGACTACTGGAGACCTTCGGCCCCACGGGGCCTTTCTATGATCACACTTCGTTGCAGGCGGGGTCTCTGGCATGCCGTGCATAGCATTCATTACCCGCTGAATGACTTAGTCAGGCCTAGGTGACTTTGGATCGCCCAAATGTCTCACAAGTTGACCGGTTTTTCTGTTCTTTCTGTCAGGCTGGACCTACAGTGGACCTTGCGTCACGATAGAGAGATGACAGGTAAGAGTCGCCAGGGGGCTCTGTAGGCTCAGGGATTCTTTCAGTGCAGCTCAGAGGGCCCCCACAGAGGGAGAGCCACGTGGAATATAATACCGGCCAAAACGTCCTGGGGCTGCTTGACAGCGGTAGAAATCGAGCTATGCAAGCGAGGATCAGTTCATTGCCCTTCCCTCTGCATAGAAAGGGTTGACCCCAGCAGCCTGTTCTGCGCTGTGTTGCTCGGAAAACAAACAGGGGACTCACGGCACACACGCTCTCCCTCAGAAGGGAATTCATACGCGCCTCTCTGAGGCCTCCGGAAAGCCGTAGAGGAGTTGAAGCACTCTATCGAGTCAGGGTTCATGGAGATGGCTGCACAGCAAACTTTGCTGATAGGAAACACTCGTGCTTACCTTGAGGCCTGGGGTCACGTTTACTTCGCACTTTAGCTAGGGCAAGCCGTGGGATGAGCTCCTAGCAAGGCACGGGCGACCACCTAGATGCGTAGGAGAAAACTCACTTTCTTCACTGAGGCGTTCGTAGCAGTGACTAGAAGACGGGTAACAGCACTGCCTTTCAGTCAGCCTTGAGGCCGCCACTATCTGCCTTTCAAATGGGGGGAAATACTGCCTTTCTCCAGGCTTCTCAGTTACACACCGGATCACCCAGCCCATATACCTCTCTTCTCTGACAAGCCAAAGGAGGCCCTTGGCACACAATTCGGCCTTCTGCGATGAAACTTTGGGATGCAGTGTGTTCTGCATGTGCTGAATGGCATAATCCTCTAAATGCCCTCAGGAGGCCTAGGTGACTTTGCATGTTCCAAATGCCTAGCAAGGCTCAGGTAAATCTCTACTTTATTTCGGGCTGGACCTAAAGTCTACTTTCCGCCTCACTTAGAGAGACGTCGAGCACGAGTCCCCAAAGTGGACTGGAGCCCCGGTGGTTTCCTTCAGGGCAGCTTAGGTGTCCTGAACGTGGCAGACCCGCATGGAAAGAAAGCCTGCCGAAGAACCGTGCTCCTGGGGCTGTTTCAAAGCTGTGGAACGCTAGCCATAGAGAAGAGATTAGTTCCCGGCCCTTTCACCTGCATAGTGAGGGATGGTCCCAGAGCCGTGTATCCCTTGATTGGGCTCAGAAGGCTTTTGGTACACGGTGCACATCCTTGGAAAGAAGTGCCCCCGTGAGAGGCTTGAGCGCTGTGAGGCATACTAAAGCTAAAGCCGTCCACTGACTGAGACTTCCCGGAAACGGGTGCACCCCTGCCTCTGGTAATGGGAAAATGTGCCCCTTACTTCGTGACTAGAGGTCACATTTAGTGGGCACTTTAGCTGCAGTATGCTCTGGGCTGAGCTCCCAGGAAGGAACCGCAAGCGCCCGGTTTCTTTTGCAAAAGCTCACTGCTCCTCAGAGGCTTCTGTGGAGTGAACAGTGTCCTGGTGGTGTGGTGTTCAGGCAGCTTGGAAGCTGCACCGAAGTTGCTTTCCAAAGGGGGAGAGTCGGGCTTCTCCCCCATGCTCCAGTTTCCAACTTGACCCCACAGCGCATTTACCGGCACTCTCTGACTGACTACTGGAGACCTTCGGCCCCACGGGGCCTTTCTATGATCACACTTCGTTGCAGGCGGGGTCTCTGGCATGCCGTGCATAGCATTCATTACCCGCTGAATGACTTAGTCAGGCCTAGGTGACTTTGGATCGCCCAAATGTCTCACAAGTTGACCGGTTTTTCTGTTCTTTCTGTCAGGCTGGACCTACAGTGGACCTTGCGTCACGATAGAGAGATGACAGGTAAGAGTCGCCAGGGGGCTCTGTAGGCTCAGGGATTCTTTCAGTGCAGCTCAGAGGGCCCCCACAGAGGGAGAGCCACGTGGAATATAATACCGGCCAAAACGTTGTCCTGGGGCTGCTTGACAGCGGTAGAAATCGAGCTATGCAAGCGAGGATCAGTTCATTGCCCTTCCCTCTGCATAGAAAGGGTTGACCCCAGCAGCCTGTTCTGCGCTGTGTTGCTCGGAAAACAAACAGGGGACTCACGGCACACACGCTCTCCCTCAGAAGGGAATTCATACGCGCCTCTCTGAGGCCTCCGGAAAGCCGTAGAGGAGTTGAAGCACTCTATCGAGTCAGGGTTCATGGAGATGGCTGCACAGCAAACTTTGCTGATAGGAAACACTCGTGCTTACCTTGAGGCCTGGGGTCACGTTTACTTCGCACTTTAGCTAGGGCAAGCCGTGGGATGAGCTCCTAGCAAGGCACGGGCGACCACCTAGATGCGTAGGAGAAAACTCACTTTCTTCACTGAGGCGTTCGTAGCAGTGACTAGAAGACGGGTAACAGCACTGCCTTTCAGTCAGCCTTGAGGCCGCCCCTATCTGCCTTTCACATGGGGGGAAATACTGCCTTTCTCCAGGCTTCTCAGTTACACACCGGATCACCCAGCCCATATACCTCTCTTCTCTGACAAGCCAAAGGAGGCCCTTGGCACACAATTCGGCCTTCTGCGATGAAACTTTGGGATGCAGTGTGTTCTGCATGTGCTGAATGGCATAATCCTCTAAATGCCCTCAGGAGGCCTAGGTGACTTTGCATGTTCCAAATGCCTAGCAAGGCTCAGGTAAATCTCTACTTTATTTCGGGCTGGACCTAAAGTCTACTTTCCGCCTCACTTAGAGAGACGTCGAGCACGAGTCCCCAAAGTGGACTGGAGCCCCGGTGGTTTCCTTCAGGGCAGCTTAGGTGTCCTGAACGTGGCAGACCCGCATGGAAAGAAAGCCTGCCGAAGAACCGTGCTCCTGGGGCTGTTTCAAAGCTGTGGAACGCTAGCCATAGAGAAGAGATTAGTTCCCGGCCCTTTCACCTGCATAGTGAGGGATGGTCCCAGAGCCGTGTATCCCTTGATTGGGCTCAGAAGGCTTTTGGTACACGGTGCACATCCTTGGAAAGAAGTGCCCCCGTGAGAGGCTTGAGCGCTGTGAGGCATACTAAAGCTAAAGCCGTCCACTGACTGAGACTTCCCGGAAACGGGTGCACCCCTGCCTCTGGTAATGGGAAAATGTGCCCCTTACTTCGTGACTAGAGGTCACATTTAGTGGGCACTTTAGCTGCAGTATGCTCTGGGCTGAGCTCCCAGGAAGGAACCGCAAGCGCCCGGTTTCTTTTGCAAAAGCTCACTGCTCCTCAGAGGCCTCTGTGGAGTGAACAGTGTCCTGGTGGTGTGGTGTTCAGGCAGCTTGGAAGCTGCACCGAAGTTGCTTTCCAAAGGGGGAGAGTCGGGCTTCTCCCCCATGCTCCAGTTTCCAACTTGACCCCACAGCGCATTTACCGGCACTCTCTGACTGACTACTGGAGACCTTCGGCCCCACGGGGCCTTTCTATGATCACACTTCGTTGCAGGCGGGGTCTCTGGCATGCCGTGCATAGCATTCATTACCCGCTGAATGACTTAGTCAGGCCTAGGTGACTTTGGATCGCCCAAATGTCTCACAAGTTGACCGGTTTTTCTGTTCTTTCTGTCAGGCTGGACCTACAGTGGACCTTGCGTCACGATAGAGAGATGACAGGTAAGAGTCGCCAGGGGGCTCTGTAGGCTCAGGGATTCTTTCAGTGCAGCTCAGAGGGCCCCCACAGAGGGAGAGCCACGTGGAATATAATACCGGCCAAAACGTTGTCCTGGGGCTGCTTGACAGCGGTAGAAATCGAGCTATGCAAGCGAGGATCAGTTCATTGCCCTTCCCTCTGCATAGAAATGGTTGACCCCAGCAGCCTGTTCTGCGCTGTGTTGCTCGGAAAACAAACAGGGGACTCACGGCACACACGCTCTCCCTCAGAAGGGAATTCATACGCGCCTCTCTGAGGCCTCCGGAAAGCCGTAGAGGAGTTGAAGCACTCTATCGAGTCAGGGTTCATGGAGATGGCTGCACAGCAAACTTTGCTGATAGGAAACACTCGTGCTTACCTTGAGGCCTGGGGTCACGTTTACTTCGCACTTTAGCTAGGGCAAGCCGTGGGATGAGCTCCTAGCAAGGCACGGGCGACCACCTGGATGCGTAGGAGAAAACTCACTTTCTTCACTGAGGCGTTCCTAGCAGTGACTAGAAGACGGGTAACAGCACTGCCTTTCAGTCAGCCTTGAGGCCGCCACTATCTGCCTTTCAAATGGGGGGAAATACTGCCTTTCTCCAGGCTTCTCAGTTACACACCGGATCACCCAGCACATATACCTCTCTTCTCTGACAAGCCAAAGGAGGCCCTTGGCACACAATTCGGCCTTCTGCGATGAAACTTTGGGATGCAGTGTGTTCTGCATGTGCTGAATGGCATAATCCTCTAAATGCCCTCAGGAGGCCTAGGTGACTTTGCATGTTCCAAATGCCTAGCAAGGCTCAGGGTAAATCTCTACTTTATTTCGGGCTGGACCTAAAGTCTACTTTCCGCCTCACTTAGAGAGACGTCGAGCACGAGTCCCCAAAGTGGACTGGAGCCCCGGTGGTGTCCTTCAGGGCAGCTTAGGTGTCCTGAACGTGGCAGACCCGCATGGAAAGAAAGCCTGCCCAAGAACCGTGCTCCTGGGGCTGTTTCAAAGCTGTGGAACGCTAGCCATAGAGAAGAGATTAGTTCCCGGCCCTTTCACCTGCATAGTGAGGGATGGTCCCAGAGCCGTGTATCCCTTGATTGGGCTCAGACGGCTTTTGGTACACGGTGCACATCCTTGGAAAGAAGTGCCCCCGTGAGAGGCTTGAGCGCTGTGAGGCATACTAAAGCTAAAGCCGTCCACTGACTGAGACTTCCCGGAAACGGGTGCACCCCTGCCTCTGGTAATGGGAAAATGTGCCCCTTACTTCGTGACTAGAGGTCACATTTAGTGGGCAATTTAGCTGCAGTATGCTCTGGGCTGGGCTCCCAGGAAGGAACCGCAAGCGCCCGGTTTCTTTTGCAAAAGCTCACTGCTCCTCAGAGGCCTCTGTGGAGTGAACAGTGTCCTGGTGGTGTGGTGTTCAGGCAGCTTGGAAGCTGCACCGAAGTTGCTTTCCAAAGGGGGAGAGTCGGGCTTCTCCCCCGTGCTCCAGTTTCCAACTTGACCCCACAGCGCATTTACCGGCACTCTCTGACTGACTACTGGAGACCTTCGGCCCCACGGGGCCTTTCTATGATCACACTTCGTTGCAGGCGGGGTCTCTGGCATGCCGTGCATAGCATTACCCGCTGAATGACTTAGTCAGGCCTAGGTGACTTTGGATCGCCCAAATGTCTCACAAGTTGACCGGTTTTTCTGTTCTTTCTGTCAGGCTGGACCTACAGTGGACCTTGCGTCACGATAGAGAGATGACAGGTAAGAGTCGCCAGGGGGCTCTGTAGGCTCAGGGATTCTTTCAGTGCAGCTCAGAGGGCCCCCACAGAGGGAGAGCCACGTTGAATATAATACCGGCCAAAACGTTGTCCTGGGGCTGCTTGACAGCGGTAGAAATCGAGCTATGCAAGCGAGGATCAGTTCATTGCCCTTCCCTCTGCATAGAAAGGGTTGACCCCAGCAGCCTGTTCTGCGCTGTGTTGCTCGGAAAACAAACAGGGGACTCACGGCACACACGCTCTCCCTCAGAAGGGAATTCATACGCGCCTCTCTGAGGCCTCCGGAAAGCCGTAGAAGAGTTAAAGCACTCTATCGAGTCAGGGTTCATGGAGATGGCTGCACAGCAAACTTTGCTGATAGGAAACACTCGTGCTTACCTTGAGGCCTGGGGTCACGTTTACTTCGCACTTTAGCTAGGGCAAGCCATGGGATGAGCTCCTAGCAAGGCACGGGCGACCACCTGGATTCATAGGAGAAAACTCACTTTCTTCACTGAGGCATTCCTAGCAGTGACTAGAAGACGGGTAACAGCTCTACCTTTCAGTCAGCCTTGAGGCCGCCACTATCTGCCTTTCACATGGGGGGAAATACTGCCTTTCTCCAGGCTTCTCAGTTACACACCGGATCACCCAGCCCATATACCTCTCTTCTCTGACAAGCCAAAGGAGGCCCTTGGCACACAATTCGGCCTTCTGCGATGAAACTTTGGGATGCAGTGTGTTCTGCATGTGCTGAATGGCATAATCCTCTAAATGCCCTCAGGAGGCCTAGGTGACTTTGCATGTTCCAAATGCCTAGCAAGGCTCAGGGTAAATCTCTACTTTATTTCGGGCTGGACCTAAAGTCTACTTTCCGCCTCACTTAGAGAGACGTCGAGCACGAGTCCCCAAAGTGGACTGGAGCCCCGGTGGTTTCCTTCAGGGCAGCTTAGGTGTCCTGAACGTGGCAGACCCGCATGGAAAGAAAGCCTGCCCAAGAACCGTGCTCCTGGGGCTGTTTCAAAGCTGTGGAACGCTAGCCATAGAGAAGAGATTAGTTCCCGGCCCTTTCACCTGCATAGTGAGGGATGGTCCCAGAGCCGTGTATCCCTTGATTGGGCTCAGAAGGCTTTTGGTACACGGTGCACATCCTTGGAAAGAAGTGCCCCCGTGAGAGGCTTGAGCGCTGTGAGGCATACTAAAGCTAAAGCCGTCCACTGACTGAGACTTCCCGGAAACGGGTGCACCCCTGCCTCTGGTAATGGGAAAATGTGCCCCTTACTTCGTGACTAGAGGTCACATTTAGTGGGCACTTTAGCTGCAGTATGCTCTGGGCTGAGCTCCCAGGAAGGAACCGCAAGCGCCCGGTTTCTTTTGCAAAAGCTCACTGCTCCTCAGAGGCCTCTGTGGAGTGAACAGTGTCCTGGTGGTGTGGTGTTCAGGCAGCTTGGAAGCTGCACCGAAGTTGCTTTCCAAAGGGGGAGAGTCGGGCTTCTCCCCCATGCTCCAGTTTCCAACTTGACCCCACAGCGCATTTACCGGCACTCTCTGACTGACTACTGGAGACCTTCGGCCCCACGGGGCCTTTCTATGATCACACTTCGTTGCAGGCGGGGTCTCTGGCATGCCGTGCATAGCATTCATTACCCGCTGAATGACTTAGTCAGGCCTAGGTGACTTTGGATCGCCCAAATGTCTCACAAGTTGACCGGTTTTTCTGTTCTTTCTGTCAGGCTGGACCTACAGTGGACCTTGCGTCACGATAGAGAGATGACAGGTAAGAGTCGCCAGGGGGCTCTGTAGGCTCAGGGATTCTTTCAGTGCAGCTCAGAGGGCCCCCACAGAGGGAGAGCCACGTGGAATATAATACCGGCCAAAACGTTGTCCTGGGGCTGCTTGACAGCGGTAGAAATCGAGCTATGCAAGCGAGGATCAGTTCATTGCCCTTCCCTCTGCATAGAAAGGGTTGACCCCAGCAGCCTGTTCTGCGCTGTGTTGCTCGGAAAACAAACAGGGGACTCACGGCACACACGCTCTCCCTCAGAAGGGAATTCATACGCGCCTCTCTGAGGCCTCCGGAAAGCCGTAGAGGAGTTGAAGCACTCTATCGAGTCAGGGTTCATGGAGATGGCTGCACAGCAAACTTTGCTGATAGGAAACACTCGTGCTTACCTTGAGGCCTGGGGTCACGTTTACTTCGCACTTTAGCTAGGGCAAGCCGTGGGATGAGCTCCTAGCAAGGCACGGGCGACCACCTGGATGCGTAGGAGAAAACTCACTTTCTTCACTGAGGCGTTCCTAGCAGTGACTAGAAGACGGGTAACAGCACTGCCTTTCAGTCAGCCTTGAGGCCGCCACTATCTGCCTTTCAAATGGGGGGAAATACTGCCTTTCTCCAGGCTTCTCAGTTACACACCGGATCACCCAGCACATATACCTCTCTTCTCTGACAAGCCAAAGGAGGCCCTTGGCACACAATTCGGCCTTCTGCGATGAAACTTTGGGATGCAGTGTGTTCTGCATGTGCTGAATGGCATAATCCTCTAAATGCCCTCAGGAGGCCTAGGTGACTTTGCATGTTCCAAATGCCTAGCAAGGCTCAGGGTAAATCTCTACTTTATTTCGGGCTGGACCTAAAGTCTACTTTCCGCCTCACTTAGAGAGACGTCGAGCACGAGTCCCCAAAGTGGACTGGAGCCCCGGTGGTTTCCTTCAGGGCAGCTTAGGTGTCCTGAACGTGGCAGACCCGCATGGAAAGAAAGCCTGCCCAAGAACCGTGGTCCTGGGGCTGTTTCAAAGCTGTGGAACGCTAGCCATAGAGAAGAGATTAGTTCCCGGCCCTTTCACCTGCATAGTGAGGGATGGTCCCAGAGCCGTGTATCCCTTGATTGGGCTCAGAAGGCTTTTGGTACACGGTGCACATCCTTGGAAAGAAGTGCCCCCGTGAGAGGCTTGAGCGCTGTGAGGCATACTAAAGCTAAAGCCGTCCACTGACTGAGACTTCCCGGAAACGGGTGCACCCCTGCCTCTGGTAATGGGAAAATGTGCCCCTTACTTCGTGACTAGAGGTCACATTTAGTGGGCACTTTAGCTGCAGTATGCTCTGGGCTGAGCTCCCAGGAAGGAAGCGCAAGCGCCCGGTTTCTTTTGCAAAAGCTCACTGCTCCTCAGAGGCCTCTGTGGAGTGAACAGTGTCCTGGTGGTGTGGTGTTCAGGCAGCTTGGAAGCTGCACCGAAGTTGCTTTCCAAAGGGGGAGAGTCGGGCTTCTCCCCCATGCTCCAGTTTCCAACTTGACCCCACAGCGCATTTACCGGCACTCTCTGACTGACTACTGGAGACCTTCGGCCCCACGGGGCCTTTCTATGATCACACTTCGTTGCAGGCGGGGTCTCTGGCATGCCGTGCATAGCATTCATTACCCGCTGAATGACTTAGTCAGGCCTAGGTGACTTTGGATCGCCCAAATGTCTCACAAGTTGACCGGTTTTTCTGTTCTTTCTGTCAGGCTGGACCTACAGTGGACCTTGCGTCACGATAGAGAGATGACAGGTAAGAGCCGCCAGGGGGCTCTGTAGGCTCAGGGATTCTTTCAGTGCAGCTCAGAGGGCCCCCACAGAGGGAGAGCCACGTGGAATATAATACCGGCCAAAACGTTGTCCTGGGGCTGCTTGACAGCGGTAGAAATCGAGCTATGCAAGCGAGGATCAGTTCATTGCCCTTCCCTCTGCATAGAAAGGGTTGACCCCAGCAGCCTGTTCTGCGCTGTGTTGCTCGGAAAACAAACAGGGGACTCACGGCACACACGCTCTCCCTCAGAAGGGAATTCATACGCGCCTCTCTGAGGCCTCCGGAAAGCCGTAGAGGAGTTGAAGCACTCTATCGAGTCAGGGTTCATGGAGATGGCTGCACAGCAAACTTTGCTGATAGGAAACACTCGTGCTTACCTTGAGGCCTGGGGTCACGTTTACTTCGCACTTTAGCTAGGGCAAGCCGTGGGATGAGCTCCTAGCAAGGCACGGGCGACCACCTGGATGCGTAGGAGAAAACTCACTTTCTTCACTGAGGCGTTCCTAGCAGTGACTAGAAGACGGGTAACAGCACTGCCTTTCAGTCAGCCTTGAGGCCGCCACTATCTGCCTTTCAAATGGGGGGAAATACTGCCTTTCTCCAGGCTTCTCAGTTACACACCGGATCACCCAGCACATATACCTCTCTTCTCTGACAAGCCAAAGGAGGCCCTTGGCACACAATTCGGCCTTCTGCGATGAAACTTTGGGATGCAGTGTGTTCTGCATGTGCTGAATGGCATAATCCTCTAAATGCCCTCAGGAGGCCTAGGTGACTTTGCATGTTCCAAATGCCTAGCAAGGCTCAGGTAAATCTCTACTTTATTTCGGGCTGGACCTAAAGTCTACTTTCCGCCTCACTTAGAGAGGCGTCGAGCACGAGTCCCCAAAGTGGACTGGAGCCCCGGTGGTTTCCTTCAGGGCAGCTTAGGTGTCCTGAACGTGGCAGACCCGCATGGAAAGAAAGCCTGCCGAAGAACCGTGCTCCTGGGGCTGTTTCAAAGCTGTGGAACGCTAGCCATAGAGAAGAGATTAGTTCCCGGCCCTTTCACCTGCATAGTGAGGGATGGTCCCAGAGCCGTGTATCCCTTGATTGGGCTCAGAAGGCTTTTGGTACACGGTGCACATCCTTGGAAAGAAGTGCCCCCGTGAGAGGCTTGAGCGCTGTGAGGCATACTAAAGCTAAAGCCGTCCACTGACTGAGACTTCCCGGAAACGGGTGCACCCCTGCCTCTGGTAATGGGAAAATGTGCCCCTTACTTCGTGACTAGAGGTCACATTTAGTGGGCACTTTAGCTGCAGTATGCTCTGGGCTGAGCTCCCAGGAAGGAACCGCAAGCGCCCGGTTTCTTTTGCAAAAGCTCACTGCTCCTCAGAGGCCTCTGTGGAGTGAACAGTGTCCTGGTGGTGTGGTGTTCAGGCAGCTTGGAAGCTGCACCGAAGTTGCTTTCCAAAGGGGGAGAGTCGGGCTTCTCCCCCATGCTCCAGTTTCCAACTTGACCCCACAGCGCATTTACCGGCACTCTCTGACTGACTACTGGAGACCTTCGGCCCCACGGGGCCTTTCTATGATCACACTTCGTTGCAGGCGGGGTCTCTGGCATGCCGTGCATAGCATTCATTACCCGCTGAATGACTTAGTCAGGCCTAGGTGACTTTGGATCGCCCAAATGTCTCACAAGTTGACCGGTTTTTCTGTTCTTTCTGTCAGGCTGGACCTACAGTGGACCTTGCGTCACGATAGAGAGATGACAGGTAAGAGTCGCCAGGGGCCTCTGTAGGCTCAGGGATTCTTTCAGTGCAGCTCAGAGGGCCCCCACAGAGGGAGAGCCACGTGGAATATAATACCGGCCAAAACGTTGTCCTGGGGCTGCTTGACAGCGGTAGAAATCGAGCTATGCAAGCGAGGATCAGTTCATTGCCCTTCCCTCTGCATAGAAAGGGTTGACCCCAGCAGCCTGTTCTGCACTGTGTTGCTCGGAAAACAAACAGGGGACTCACGGCACACACGCTCTCCCTCAGAAGGGAATTCATACGCGCCTCTCTGAGGCCTCCGGAAAGCCGTAGAGGAGTTGAAGCACTCTATCGAGTCAGGGTTCATGGAGATGGCTGCACAGCAAACTTTGCTGATAGGAAACACTCGTGCTTACCTTGAGGCCTGGGGTCACGTTTACTTCGCACTTTAGCTAGGGCAAGCCGTGGGATGAGCTCCTAGCAAGGCACGGGCGACCACCTGGATGCGTAGGAGAAAACTCACTTTCTTCACTGAGGCGTTCCTAGCAGTGACTAGAAGACGGGTAACAGCACTGCCTTTCAGTCAGCCTTGAGGCCGCCACTATCTGCCTTTCAAATGGGGGGAAATACTGCCTTTCTCCAGGCTTCTCAGTTACACACCGGATCACCCAGCACATATACCTCTCTTCTCTGACAAGCCAAAGGAGGCCCTTGGCACACAATTCGGCCTTCTGCGATGAAACTTTGGGATGCAGTGTGTTCTGCATGTGCTGAATGGCATAATCCTCTAAATGCCCTCAGGAGGCCTAGGTGACTTTGCATGTTCCAAATGCCTAGCAAGGCTCAGGGTAAATCTCTACTTTATTTCGGGCTGGACCTAAAGTCTACTTTCCGCCTCACTTAGAGAGACGTCGAGCACGAGTCCCCAAAGTGGACTGGAGCCCCGGTGGTGTCCTTCAGGGCAGCTTAGGTGTCCTGAACGTGGCAGACCCGCATGGAAAGAAAGCCTGCCCAAGAACCGTGCTCCTGGGGCTGTTTCAAAGCTGTGGAACGCTAGCCATAGAGAAGAGATTAGTTCCCGGCCCTTTCACCTGCATAGTGAGGGATGGTCCCAGAGCCGTGTATCCCTTGATTGGGCTCAGAAGGCTTTTGGTACACGGTGCACATCCTTGGAAAGAAGTGCCCCCGTGAGAGGCTTGAGCGCTGTGAGGCATACTAAAGCTAAAGCCGTCCACTGACTGAGACTTCCCGGAAACGGGTGCACCCCTGCCTCTGGTAATGGGAAAATGTGCCCCTTACTTCGTGACTAGAGGTCACATTTAGTGGGCACTTTAGCTGCAGTATGCTCTGGGCTGAGCTCCCAGGAAGGAACCGCAAGCGCCCGGTTTCTTTTGCAAAAGCTCACTGCTCCTCAGAGGCCTCTGTGGAGTGAACAGTGTCCTGGTGGTGTGGTGTTCAGGCAGCTTGGAAGCTGCACCGAAGTTGCTTTCCAAAGGGGGAGAGTCGGGCTTCTCCCCCGTGCTCCAGTTTCCAACTTGACCCCACAGCGCATTTACCGGCACTCTCTGACTGACTACTGGAGACCTTCGGCCCCACGGGGCCTTTCTATGATCACACTTCGTTGCAGGCGGGGTCTCTGGCATGCCGTGCATAGCATTACCCGCTGAATGACTTAGTCAGGCCTAGGTGACTTTGGATCGCCCAAATGTCTCACAAGTTGACCGGTTTTTCTGTTCTTTCTGTCAGGCTGGACCTACAGTGTACCTTGCGTCACGATAGAGAGATGACAGGTAAGAGTCGCCAGGGGGCTCTGTAGGCTCAGGGATTCTTTCAGTGCAGCTCAGAGGGCCCCCACAGAGGGAGAGCCACGTTGAATATAATACCGGCCAAAACGTTGTCCTGGGGCTGCTTGACAGCGGTAGAAATCGAGCTATGCAAGCGAGGATCAGTTCATTGCCCTTCCCTCTGCATAGAAAGGGTTGACCCCAGCAGCCTGTTCTGCGCTGTGTTGCTCGGAAAACAAACAGGGGACTCACGGCACACACGCTCTCCCTCAGAAGGGAATTCATACGCGCCTCTCTGAGGCCTCCGGAAAGCCGTAGAAGAGTTAAAGCACTCTATCGAGTCAGGGTTCATGGAGATGGCTGCACAGCAAACTTTGCTGATAGGAAACACTCGTGCTTACCTTGAGGCCTGGGGTCACGTTTACTTCGCACTTTAGCTAGGGCAAGCCATGGGATGAGCTCCTAGCAAGGCACGGGCGACCACCTGGATTCATAGGAGAAAACTCACTTTCTTCACTGAGGCATTCCTAGCAGTGACTAGAAGACGGGTAACAGCTCTACCTTTCAGTCAGCCTTGAGGCCGCCACTATCTGCCTTTCACATGGGGGGAAATACTGCCTTTCTCCAGGCTTCTCAGTTACACACCGGATCACCCAGCCCATATACCTCTCTTCTCTGACAAGCCAAAGGAGGCCCTTGGCACACAATTCGGCCTTCTGCGATGAAACTTTGGGATGCAGTGTGTTCTGCATGTGCTGAATGGCATAATCCTCTAAATGCCCTCAGGAGGCCTAGGTGACTTTGCATGTTCCAAATGCCTAGCAAGGCTCAGGTAAATCTCTACTTTATTTCGGGCTGGACCTAAAGTCTACTTTCCGCCTCACTTAGAGAGACGTCGAGCACGAGTCCCCAAAGTGGACTGGAGCCCCGGTGGTTTCCTTCAGGGCAGCTTAGGTGTCCTGAACGTGGCAGACCCGCATGGAAAGAAAGCCTGCCGAAGAACCGTGCTCCTGGGGCTGTTTCAAAGCTGTGGAACGCTAGCCATAGAGAAGAGATTAGTTCCCGGCCCTTTCACCTGCATAGTGAGGGATGGTCCCAGAGCCGTGTATCCCTTGATTGGGCTCAGAAGGCTTTTGGTACACGGTGCACATCCTTGGAAAGAAGTGCCCCCGTGAGAGGCTTGAGCGCTGTGAGGCATACTAAAGCTAAAGCCGTCCACTGACTGAGACTTCCCGGAAACGGGTGCACCCCTGCCTCTGGTAATGGGAAAATGTGCCCCTTACTTCGTGACTAGAGGTCACATTTAGTGGGCACTTTAGCTGCAGTATGCTCTGGGCTGAGCTCCCAGGAAGGAACCGCAAGCGCCCGGTTTCTTTTGCAAAAGCTCACTGCTCCTCAGAGGCCTCTGTGGAGTGAACAGTGTCCTGGTGGTGTGGTGTTCAGGCAGCTTGGAAGCTGCACCGAAGTTGCTTTCCAAAGGGGGAGAGTCGGGCTTCTCCCCCATGCTCCAGTTTCCAACTTGACCCCACAGCGCATTTACCGGCACTCTCTGACTGACTACTGGAGACCTTCGGCCCCACGGGGCCTTTCTATGATCACACTTCGTTGCAGGCGGGGTCTCTGGCATGCCGTGCATAGCATTCATTACCCGCTGAATGACTTAGTCAGGCCTAGGTGACTTTGGATCGCCCAAATGTCTCACAAGTTGACCGGTTTTTCTGTTCTTTCTGTCAGGCTGGACCTACAGTGGACCTTGCGTCACGATAGAGAGATGACAGGTAAGAGTCGCCAGGGGCCTCTGTAGGCTCAGGGATTCTTTCAGTGCAGCTCAGAGGGCCCCCACAGAGGGAGAGCCACGTGGAATATAATACCGGCCAAAACGTTGTCCTGGGGCTGCTTGACAGCGGTAGAAATCGAGCTATGCAAGCGAGGATCAGTTCATTGCCCTTCCCTCTGCATAGAAAGGGTTGACCCCAGCAGCCTGTTCTGCACTGTGTTGCTCGGAAAACAAACAGGGGACTCACGGCACACACGCTCTCCCTCAGAAGGGAATTCATACGCGCCTCTCTGAGGCCTCCGGAAAGCCGTAGAGGAGTTGAAGCACTCTATCGAGTCAGGGTTCATGGAGATGGCTGCACAGCAAACTTTGCTGATAGGAAACACTCGTGCTTACCTTGAGGCCTGGGGTCACGTTTACTTCGCACTTTAGCTAGGGCAAGCCGTGGGATGAGCTCCTAGCAAGGCACGGGCGACCACCTGGATGCGTAGGAGAAAACTCACTTTCTTCACTGAGGCGTTCCTAGCAGTGACTAGAAGACGGGTAACAGCACTGCCTTTCAGTCAGCCTTGAGGCCGCCACTATCTGCCTTTCAAATGGGGGGAAATACTGCCTTTCTCCAGGCTTCTCAGTTACACACCGGATCACCCAGCACATATACCTCTCTTCTCTGACAAGCCAAAGGAGGCCCTTGGCACACAATTCGGCCTTCTGCGATGAAACTTTGGGATGCAGTGTGTTCTGCATGTGCTGAATGGCATAATCCTCTAAATGCCCTCAGGAGGCCTAGGTGACTTTGCATGTTCCAAATGCCTAGCAAGGCTCAGGGTAAATCTCTACTTTATTTCGGGCTGGACCTAAAGTCTACTTTCCGCCTCACTTAGAGAGACGTCGAGCACGAGTCCCCAAAGTGGACTGGAGCCCCGGTGGTGTCCTTCAGGGCAGCTTAGGTGTCCTGAACGTGGCAGACCCGCATGGAAAGAAAGCCTGCCCAAGAACCGTGCTCCTGGGGCTGTTTCAAAGCTGTGGAACGCTAGCCATAGAGAAGAGATTAGTTCCCGGCCCTTTCACCTGCATAGTGAGGGATGGTCCCAGAGCCGTGTATCCCTTGATTGGGCTCAGAAGGCTTTTGGTACACGGTGCACATCCTTGGAAAGAAGTGCCCCCGTGAGAGGCTTGAGCGCTGTGAGGCATACTAAAGCTAAAGCCGTCCACTGACTGAGACTTCCCGGAAACGGGTGCACCCCTGCCTCTGGTAATGGGAAAATGTGCCCCTTACTTCGTGACTAGAGGTCACATTTAGTGGGCACTTTAGCTGCAGTATGCTCTGGGCTGAGCTCCCAGGAAGGAACCGCAAGCGCCCGGTTTCTTTTGCAAAAGCTCACTGCTCCTCAGAGGCCTCTGTGGAGTGAACAGTGTCCTGGTGGTGTGGTGTTCAGGCAGCTTGGAAGCTGCACCGAAGTTGCTTTCCAAAGGGGGAGAGTCGGGCTTCTCCCCCGTGCTCCAGTTTCCAACTTGACCCCACAGCGCATTTACCGGCACTCTCTGACTGACTACTGGAGACCTTCGGCCCCACGGGGCCTTTCTATGATCACACTTCGTTGCAGGCGGGGTCTCTGGCATGCCGTGCATAGCATTACCCGCTGAATGACTTAGTCAGGCCTAGGTGACTTTGGATCGCCCAAATGTCTCACAAGTTGACCGGTTTTTCTGTTCTTTCTGTCAGGCTGGACCTACAGTGTACCTTGCGTCACGATAGAGAGATGACAGGTAAGAGTCGCCAGGGGGCTCTGTAGGCTCAGGGATTCTTTCAGTGCAGCTCAGAGGGCCCCCACAGAGGGAGAGCCACGTTGAATATAATACCGGCCAAAACGTTGTCCTGGGGCTGCTTGACAGCGGTAGAAATCGAGCTATGCAAGCGAGGATCAGTTCATTGCCCTTCCCTCTGCATAGAAAGGGTTGACCCCAGCAGCCTGTTCTGCGCTGTGTTGCTCGGAAAACAAACAGGGGACTCACGGCACACACGCTCTCCCTCAGAAGGGAATTCATACGCGCCTCTCTGAGGCCTCCGGAAAGCCGTAGAAGAGTTAAAGCACTCTATCGAGTCAGGGTTCATGGAGATGGCTGCACAGCAAACTTTGCTGATAGGAAACACTCGTGCTTACCTTGAGGCCTGGGGTCACGTTTACTTCGCACTTTAGCTAGGGCAAGCCATGGGATGAGCTCCTAGCAAGGCACGGGCGACCACCTGGATTCATAGGAGAAAACTCACTTTCTTCACTGAGGCATTCCTAGCAGTGACTAGAAGACGGGTAACAGCTCTACCTTTCAGTCAGCCTTGAGGCCGCCACTATCTGCCTTTCACATGGGGGGAAATACTGCCTTTCTCCAGGCTTCTCAGTTACACACCGGATCACCCAGCCCATATACCTCTCTTCTCTGACAAGCCAAAGGAGGCCCTTGGCACACAATTCGGCCTTCTGCGATGAAACTTTGGGATGCAGTGTGTTCTGCATGTGCTGAATGGCATAATCCTCTAAATGCCCTCAGGAGGCCTAGGTGACTTTGCATGTTCCAAATGCCTAGCAAGGCTCAGGGTAAATCTCTACTTTATTTCGGGCTGGACCTAAAGTCTACTTTCCGCCTCACTTAGAGAGACGTCGAGCACGAGTCCCCAAAGTGGACTGGAGCCCCGGTGGTTTCCTTCAGGGCAGCTTAGGTGTCCTGAACGTGGCAGACCCGCATGGAAAGAAAGCCTGCCCAAGAACCGTGCTCCTGGGGCTGTTTCAAAGCTGTGGAACGCTAGCCATAGAGAAGAGATTAGTTCCCGGCCCTTTCACCTGCATAGTGAGGGATGGTCCCAGAGCCGTGTATCCCTTGATTGGGCTCAGAAGGCTTTTGGTACACGGTGCACATCCTTGGAAAGAAGTGCCCCCGTGAGAGGCTTGAGCGCTGTGAGGCATACTAAAGCTAAAGCCGTCCACTGACTGAGACTTCCCGGAAACGGGTGCACCCCTGCCTCTGGTAATGGGAAAATGTGCCCCTTACTTCGTGACTAGAGGTCACATTTAGTGGGCACTTTAGCTGCAGTATGCTCTGGGCTGAGCTCCCAGGAAGGAACCGCAAGCGCCCGGTTTCTTTTGCAAAAGCTCACTGCTCCTCAGAGGCTTCTGTGGAGTGAACAGTGTCCTGGTGGTGTGGTGTTCAGGCAGCTTGGAAGCTGCACCGAAGTTGCTTTCCAAAGGGGGAGAGTCGGGCTTCTCCCCCATGCTCCAGTTTCCAACTTGACCCCACAGCGCATTTACCGGCACTCTCTGACTGACTACTGGAGACCTTCGGCCCCACGGGGCCTTTCTATGATCACACTTCGTTGCAGGCGGGGTCTCTGGCATGCCGTGCATAGCATTCATTACCCGCTGAATGACTTAGTCAGGCCTAGGTGACTTTGGATCGCCCAAATGTCTCACAAGTTGACCGGTTTTTCTGTTCTTTCTGTCAGGCTGGACCTACAGTGGACCTTGCGTCACGATAGAGAGATGACAGGTAAGAGTCGCCAGGGGGCTCTGTAGGCTCAGGGATTCTTTCAGTGCAGCTCAGAGGGCCCCCACAGAGGGAGAGCCACGTGGAATATAATACCGGCCAAAACGTCCTGGGGCTGCTTGACAGCGGTAGAAATCGAGCTATGCAAGCGAGGATCAGTTCATTGCCCTTCCCTCTGCATAGAAAGGGTTGACCCCAGCAGCCTGTTCTGCGCTGTGTTGCTCGGAAAACAAACAGGGGACTCACGGCACACACGCTCTCCCTCAGAAGGGAATTCATACGCGCCTCTCTGAGGCCTCCGGAAAGCCGTAGAGGAGTTGAAGCACTCTATCGAGTCAGGGTTCATGGAGATGGCTGCACAGCAAACTTTGCTGATAGGAAACACTCGTGCTTACCTTGAGGCCTGGGGTCACGTTTACTTCGCACTTTAGCTAGGGCAAGCCGTGGGATGAGCTCCTAGCAAGGCACGGGCGACCACCTGGATGCGTAGGAGAAAACTCACTTTCTTCACTGAGGCGTTCGTAGCAGTGACTAGAAGACGGGTAACAGCACTGCCTTTCAGTCAGCCTTGAGGCCGCCACTATCTGCCTTTCACATGGGGGGAAATACTGCCTTTCTCCAGGCTTCTCAGTTACACACCGGATCACCCAGCACATATACCTCTCTTCTCTGACAAGCCAAAGGAGGCCCTTGGCACACAATTCGGCCTTCTGCGATGAAACTTTGGGATGCAGTGTGTTCTGCATGTGCTGAATGGCATAATCCTCTAAATGCCCTCAGGAGGCCTAGGTGACTTTGCATGTTCCAAATGCCTAGCAAGGCTCAGGTAAATCTCTACTTTATTTCGGGCTGGACCTAAAGTCTACTTTCCGCCTCACTTAGAGAGGCGTCGAGCACGAGTCCCCAAAGTGGACTGGAGCCCCGGTGGTTTCCTTCAGGGCAGCTTAGGTGTCCTGAACGTGGCAGACCCGCATGGAAAGAAAGCCTGCCGAAGAACCGTGCTCCTGGGGCTGTTTCAAAGCTGTGGAACGCTAGCCATAGAGAAGAGATTAGTTCCCGGCCCTTTCACCTGCATAGTGAGGGATGGTCCCAGAGCCGTGTATCCCTTGATTGGGCTCAGAAGGCTTTTGGTACACGGTGCACATCCTTGGAAAGAAGTGCCCCCGTGAGAGGCTTGAGCGCTGTGAGGCATACTAAAGCTAAAGCCGTCCACTGACTGAGACTTCCCGGAAACGGGTGCACCCCTGCCTCTGGTAATGGGAAAATGTGCCCCTTACTTCGTGACTAGAGGTCACATTTAGTGGGCACTTTAGCTGCAGTATGCTCTGGGCTGAGCTCCCAGGAAGGAACCGCAAGCGCCCGGTTTCTTTTGCAAAAGCTCACTGCTCCTCAGAGGCCTCTGTGGAGTGAACAGTGTCCTGGTGGTGTGGTGTTCAGGCAGCTTGGAAGCTGCACCGAAGTTGCTTTCCAAAGGGGGAGAGTCAGGCTTCTCCCCCATGCTCCAGTTTCCAACTTGACCCCACAGCGCATTTACCGGCACTCTCTGACTGACTACTGGAGACCTTCGGCCCCACGGGGCGTTTCTATGATCACACTTCGTTGCAGGCGGGGTCTCTGGCATGCCGTGCATAGCATTCATTACCCGCTGAATGACTTAGTCAGGCCTAGGTGACTTTGGATCGCCCAAATGTCTCACAAGTTGACCGGTTTTTCTGTTCTTTCTGTCAGGCTGGACCTACAGTGGACCTTGCGTCACGATAGAGAGATGACAGGTAAGAGTCGCCAGGGGGCTCTGTAGGCTCAGGGATTCTTTCAGTGCAGCTCAGAGGGCCCCCACAGAGGGAGAGCCACGTGGAATATAATACCGGCCAAAACGTTGTCCTGGGGCTGCTTGACAGCGGTAGAAATCGAGCTATGCAAGCGAGGATCAGTTCATTGCCCTTCCCTCTGCATAGAAAGGGTTGACCCCAGCAGCCTGTTCTGCGCTGTGTTGCTCGGAAAACAAACAGGGGACTCCCGGCACACACGCTCTCCCTCAGAAGGGAATTCATACGCGCCTCTCTGAGGCCTCCGGAAAGCCGTAGAGGAGTTGAAGCACTCTATCGAGTCAGGGTTCATGGAGATGGCTGCACAGCAAACTTTGCTGATAGGAAACACTCGTGCTTACCTTGAGGCCTGGGGTCACGTTTACTTCGCACTTTAGCTAGGGCAAGCCGTGGGATGAGCTCCTAGCAAGGCACGGGCGACCACCTGGATGCGTAGGAGAAAACTCACTTTCTTCACTGAGGCGTTCCTAGCAGTGACTAGAAGACGGGTAACAGCACTGCCTTTCAGTCAGCCTTGAGGCCGCCCCTATCTGCCTTTCAAATGGGGGGAAATACTGCCTTTCTCCAGGCTTCTCAGTTACACACCGGATCACCCAGCACATATACCTCTCTTCTCTGACAAGCCAAAGGAGGCCCTTGGCACACAATTCGGCCTTCTGCGATGAAACTTTGGGATGCAGTGTGTTCTGCATGTGCTGAATGGCATAATCCTCTAAATGCCCTCAGGAGGCCTAGGTGACTTTGCATGTTCCAAATGCCTAGCAAGGCTCAGGGTAAATCTCTACTTTATTTCGGGCTGGACCTAAAGTCTACTTTCCGCCTCACTTAGAGAGACGTCGAGCACGAGTCCCCAAAGTGGACTGGAGCCCCGGTGGTGTCCTTCAGGGCAGCTTAGGTGTCCTGAACGTGGCAGACCCGCATGGAAAGAAAGCCTGCCCAAGAACCGTGCTCCTGGGGCTGTTTCAAAGCTGTGGAACGCTAGCCATAGAGAAGAGATTAGTTCCCGGCCCTTTCACCTGCATAGTTAGGGATGGTCCCAGAGCCGTGTATCCCTTGATTGGGCTCAGAAGGCTTTTGGTACACGGTGCACATCCTTGGAAAGAAGTGCCCCCGTGAGAGGCTTGAGCGCTGTGAGGCATACTAAAGCTAAAGCCGTCCACTGACTGAGACTTCCCGGAAACGGGTGCACCCCTGCCTCTGGTAATGGGAAAATGTGCCCCTTACTTCGTGACTAGAGGTCACATTTAGTGGGCACTTTAGCTGCAGTATGCTCTGGGCTGAGCTCCCAGGAAGGAACCGCAAGCGCCCGGTTTCTTTTGCAAAAGCTCACTGCTCCTCAGAGGCCTCTGTGGAGTGAACAGTGTCCTGGTGGTGTGGTGTTCAGGCAGCTTGGAAGCTGCACCGAAGTTGCTTTCCAAAGGGGGAGAGTCGGGCTTCTCCCCCGTGCTCCAGTTTCCAACTTGACCCCACAGCGCATTTACCGGCACTCTCTGACTGACTACTGGAGACCTTCGGCCCCACGGGGCCTTTCTATGATCACACTTCGTTGCAGGCGGGGTCTCTGGCATGCCGTGCATAGCATTACCCGCTGAATGACTTAGTCAGGCCTAGGTGACTTTGGATCGCCCAAATGTCTCACAAGTTGACCGGTTTTTCTGTTCTTTCTGTCAGGCTGGACCTACAGTGTACCTTGCGTCACGATAGAGAGATGACAGGTAAGAGTCGCCAGGGGGCTCTGTAGGCTCAGGGATTCTTTCAGTGCAGCTCAGAGGGCCCCCACAGAGGGAGAGCCACGTTGAATATAATACCGGCCAAAACGTTGTCCTGGGGCTGCTTGACAGCGGTAGAAATCGAGCTATGCAAGCGAGGATCAGTTCATTGCCCTTCCCTCTGCATAGAAAGGGTTGACCCCAGCAGCCTGTTCTGCGCTGTGTTGCTCGGAAAACAAACAGGGGACTCACGGCACACACGCTCTCCCTCAGAAGGGAATTCATACGCGCCTCTCTGAGGCCTCCGGAAAGCCGTAGAAGAGTTAAAGCACTCTATCGAGTCAGGGTTCATGGAGATGGCTGCACAGCAAACTTTGCTGATAGGAAACACTCGTGCTTACCTTGAGGCCTGGGGTCACGTTTACTTCGCACTTTAGCTAGGGCAAGCCATGGGATGAGCTCCTAGCAAGGCACGGGCGACCACCTGGATTCATAGGAGAAAACTCACTTTCTTCACTGAGGCATTCCTAGCAGTGACTAGAAGACGGGTAACAGCTCTACCTTTCAGTCAGCCTTGAGGCCGCCACTATCTGCCTTTCACATGGGGGGAAATACTGCCTTTCTCCAGGCTTCTCAGTTACACACCGGATCACCCAGCCCATATACCTCTCTTCTCTGACAAGCCAAAGGAGGCCCTTGGCACACAATTCGGCCTTCTGCGATGAAACTTTGGGATGCAGTGTGTTCTGCATGTGCTGAATGGCATAATCCTCTAAATGCCCTCAGGAGGCCTAGGTGACTTTGCATGTTCCAAATGCCTAGCAAGGCTCAGGTAAATCTCTACTTTATTTCGGGCTGGACCTAAAGTCTACTTTCCGCCTCACTTAGAGAGACGTCGAGCACGAGTCCCCAAAGTGGACTGGAGCCCCGGTGGTTTCCTTCAGGGCAGCTTAGGTGTCCTGAACGTGGCAGACCCGCATGGAAAGAAAGCCTGCCGAAGAACCGTGCTCCTGGGGCTGTTTCAAAGCTGTGGAACGCTAGCCATAGAGAAGAGATTAGTTCCCGGCCCTTTCACCTGCATAGTGAGGGATGGTCCCAGAGCCGTGTATCCCTTGATTGGGCTCAGAAGGCTTTTGGTACACGGTGCACATCCTTGGAAAGAAGTGCCCCCGTGAGAGGCTTGAGCGCTGTGAGGCATACTAAAGCTAAAGCCGTCCACTGACTGAGACTTCCCGGAAACGGGTGCACCCCTGCCTCTGGTAATGGGAAAATGTGCCCCTTACTTCGTGACTAGAGGTCACATTTAGTGGGCACTTTAGCTGCAGTATGCTCTGGGCTGAGCTCCCAGGAAGGAACCGCAAGCGCCCGGTTTCTTTTGCAAAAGCTCACTGCTCCTCAGAGGCCTCTGTGGAGTGAACAGTGTCCTGGTGGTGTGGTGTTCAGGCAGCTTGGAAGCTGCACCGAAGTTGCTTTCCAAAGGGGGAGAGTCGGGCTTCTCCCCCATGCTCCAGTTTCCAACTTGACCCCACAGCGCATTTACCGGCACTCTCTGACTGACTACTGGAGACCTTCGGCCCCACGGGGCCTTTCTATGATCACACTTCGTTGCAGGCGGGGTCTCTGGCATGCCGTGCATAGCATTCATTACCCGCTGAATGACTTAGTCAGGCCTAGGTGACTTTGGATCGCCCAAATGTCTCACAAGTTGACCGGTTTTTCTGTTCTTTCTGTCAGGCTGGACCTACAGTGGACCTTGCGTCACGATAGAGAGATGACAGGTAAGAGTCGCCAGGGGCCTCTGTAGGCTCAGGGATTCTTTCAGTGCAGCTCAGAGGGCCCCCACAGAGGGAGAGCCACGTGGAATATAATACCGGCCAAAACGTTGTCCTGGGGCTGCTTGACAGCGGTAGAAATCGAGCTATGCAAGCGAGGATCAGTTCATTGCCCTTCCCTCTGCATAGAAAGGGTTGACCCCAGCAGCCTGTTCTGCACTGTGTTGCTCGGAAAACAAACAGGGGACTCACGGCACACACGCTCTCCCTCAGAAGGGAATTCATACGCGCCTCTCTGAGGCCTCCGGAAAGCCGTAGAGGAGTTGAAGCACTCTATCGAGTCAGGGTTCATGGAGATGGCTGCACAGCAAACTTTGCTGATAGGAAACACTCGTGCTTACCTTGAGGCCTGGGGTCACGTTTACTTCGCACTTTAGCTAGGGCAAGCCGTGGGATGAGCTCCTAGCAAGGCACGGGCGACCACCTGGATGCGTAGGAGAAAACTCACTTTCTTCACTGAGGCGTTCCTAGCAGTGACTAGAAGACGGGTAACAGCACTGCCTTTCAGTCAGCCTTGAGGCCGCCACTATCTGCCTTTCAAATGGGGGGAAATACTGCCTTTCTCCAGGCTCCTCAGTTACACACCGGATCACCCAGCACATATACCTCTCTTCTCTGACAAGCCAAAGGAGGCCCTTGGCACACAATTCGGCCTTCTGCGATGAAACTTTGGGATGCAGTGTGTTCTGCATGTGCTGAATGGCATAATCCTCTAAATGCCCTCAGGAGGCCTAGGTGACTTTGCATGTTCCAAATGCCTAGCAAGGCTCAGGGTAAATCTCTACTTTATTTCGGGCTGGACCTAAAGTCTACTTTCCGCCTCACTTAGAGAGACGTCGAGCACGAGTCCCCAAAGTGGACTGGAGCCCCGGTGGTGTCCTTCAGGGCAGCTTAGGTGTCCTGAACGTGGCAGACCCGCATGGAAAGAAAGCCTGCCGAAGAACCGTGCTCCTGGGGCTGTTTCAAAGCTGTGGAACGCTAGCCATAGAGAAGAGATTAGTTCCCGGCCCTTTCACCTGCATAGTGAGGGATGGTCCCAGAGCCGTGTATCCCTTGATTGGGCTCAGAAGGCTTTTGGTACACGGTGCACATCCTTGGAAAGAAGTGCCCCCGTGAGAGGCTTGAGCGCTGTGAGGCATACTAAAGCTAAAGCCGTCCACTGACTGAGACTTCCCGGAAACGGGTGCACCCCTGCCTCTGGTAATGGGAAAATGTGCCCCTTACTTCGTGACTAGAGGTCACATTTAGTGGGCACTTTAGCTGCAGTATGCTCTGGGCTGAGCTCCCAGGAAGGAACCGCAAGCGCCCGGTTTCTTTTGCAAAAGCTCACTGCTCCTCAGAGGCCTCTGTGGAGTGAACAGTGTCCTGGTGGTGTGGTGTTCAGGCAGCTTGGAAGCTGCACCGAAGTTGCTTTCCAAAGGGGGAGAGTCGGGCTTCTCCCCCGTGCTCCAGTTTCCAACTTGACCCCACAGCGCATTTACCGGCACTCTCTGACTGACTACTGGAGACCTTCGGCCCCACGGGGCCTTTCTATGATCACACTTCGTTGCAGGCGGGGTCTCTGGCATGCCGTGCATAGCATTACCCGCTGAATGACTTAGTCAGGCCTAGGTGACTTTGGATCGCCCAAATGTCTCACAAGTTGACCGGTTTTTCTGTTCTTTCTGTCAGGCTGGACCTACAGTGTACCTTGCGTCACGATAGAGAGATGACAGGTAAGAGTCGCCAGGGGGCTCTGTAGGCTCAGGGATTCTTTCAGTGCAGCTCAGAGGGCCCCCACAGAGGGAGAGCCACGTTGAATATAATACCGGCCAAAACGTTGTCCTGGGGCTGCTTGACAGCGGTAGAAATCGAGCTATGCAAGCGAGGATCAGTTCATTGCCCTTCCCTCTGCATAGAAAGGGTTGACCCCAGCAGCCTGTTCTGCGCTGTGTTGCTCGGAAAACAAACAGGGGACTCACGGCACACACGCTCTCCCTCAGAAGGGAATTCATACGCGCCTCTCTGAGGCCTCCGGAAAGCCGTAGAGGAGTTGAAGCACTCTATCGAGTCAGGGTTCATGGAGATGGCTGCACAGCAAACTTTGCTGATAGGAAACACTCGTGCTTACCTTGAGGCCTGGGGTCACGTTTACTTCGCACTTTAGCTAGGGCAAGCCGTGGGATGAGCTCCTAGCAAGGCACGGGCGACCACCTGGATGCGTAGGAGAAAACTCACTTTCTTCACTGAGGCGTTCGTAGCAGTGACTAGAAGACGGGTAACAGCACTGCCTTTCAGTCAGCCTTGAGGCCGCCACTATCTGCCTTTCAAATGGGGGGAAATACTGCCTTTCTCCAGGCTTCTCAGTTACACACCGGATCACCCAGCACATATACCTCTCTTCTCTGACAAGCCAAAGGAGGCCCTTGGCACACAATTCGGCCTTCTGCGATGAAACTTTGGGATGCAGTGTGTTCTGCATGTGCTGAATGGCATAATCCTCTAAATGCCCTCAGGAGGCCTAGGTGACTTTGCATGTTCCAAATGCCTAGCAAGGCTCAGGTAAATCTCTACTTTATTTCGGGCTGGACCTAAAGTCTACTTTCCGCCTCACTTAGAGAGGCGTCGAGCACGAGTCCCCAAAGTGGACTGGAGCCCCGGTGGTTTCCTTCAGGGCAGCTTAGGTGTCCTGAACGTGGCAGACCCGCATGGAAAGAAAGCCTGCCGAAGAACCGTGCTCCTGGGGCTGTTTCAAAGCTGTGGAACGCTAGCCATAGAGAAGAGATTAGTTCCCGGCCCTTTCACCTGCATAGTGAGGGATGGTCCCAGAGCCGTGTATCCCTTGATTGGGCTCAGAAGGCTTTTGGTACACGGTGCACATCCTTGGAAAGAAGTGCCCCCGTGAGAGGCTTGAGCGCTGTGAGGCATACTAAAGCTAAAGCCGTCCACTGACTGAGACTTCCCGGAAACGGGTGCACCCCTGCCTCTGGTAATGGGAAAATGTGCCCCTTACTTCGTGACTAGAGGTCACATTTAGTGGGCACTTTAGCTGCAGTATGCTCTGGGCTGAGCTCCCAGGAAGGAACCGCAAGCGCCCGGTTTCTTTTGCAAAAGCTCACTGCTCCTCAGAGGCCTCTGTGGAGTGAACAGTGTCCTGGTGGTGTGGTGTTCAGGCAGCTTGGAAGCTGCACCGAAGTTGCTTTCCAAAGGGGGAGAGTCGGGCTCCTCCCCCGTGCTCCAGTTTCCAACTTGACCCCACAGCGCATTTACCGGCACTCTCTGACTGACTACTGGAGACCTTCGGCCCCACGGGGCCTTTCTATGATCACACTTCGTTGCAGGCGGGGTCTCTGGCATGCCGTGCATAGCATTACCCGCTGAATGACTTAGTCAGGCCTAGGTGACTTTGGATCGCCCAAATGTCTCACAAGTTGACCGGTTTTTCTGTTCTTTCTGTCAGGCTGGACCTACAGTGTACCTTGCGTCACGATAGAGAGATGACAGGTAAGAGTCGCCAGGGGGCTCTGTAGGCTCAGGGATTCTTTCAGTGCAGCTCAGAGGGCCCCCACAGAGGGAGAGCCACGTTGAATATAATACCGGCCAAAACGTTGTCCTGGGGCTGCTTGACAGCGGTAGAAATCGAGCTATGCAAGCGAGGATCAGTTCATTGCCCTTCCCTCTGCATAGAAAGGGTTGACCCCAGCAGCCTGTTCTGCGCTGTGTTGCTCGGAAAACAAACAGGGGACTCACGGCACACACGCTCTCCCTCAGAAGGGAATTCATACGCGCCTCTCTGAGGCCTCCGGAAAGCCGTAGAAGAGTTAAAGCACTCTATCGAGTCAGGGTTCATGGAGATGGCTGCACAGCAAACTTTGCTGATAGGAAACACTCGTGCTTACCTTGAGGCCTGGGGTCACGTTTACTTCGCACTTTAGCTAGGGCAAGCCATGGGATGAGCTCCTAGCAAGGCACGGGCGACCACCTGGATTCATAGGAGAAAACTCACTTTCTTCACTGAGGCATTCCTAGCAGTGACTAGAAGACGGGTAACAGCTCTACCTTTCAGTCAGCCTTGAGGCCGCCACTATCTGCCTTTCACATGGGGGGAAATACTGCCTTTCTCCAGGCTTCTCAGTTACACACCGGATCACCCAGCCCATATACCTCTCTTCTCTGACAAGCCAAAGGAGGCCCTTGGCACACAATTCGGCCTTCTGCGATGAAACTTTGGGATGCAGTGTGTTCTGCATGTGCTGAATGGCATAATCCTCTAAATGCCCTCAGGAGGCCTAGGTGACTTTGCATGTTCCAAATGCCTAGCAAGGCTCAGGGTAAATCTCTACTTTATTTCGGGCTGGACCTAAAGTCTACTTTCCGCCTCACTTAGAGAGACGTCGAGCACGAGTCCCCAAAGTGGACTGGAGCCCCGGTGGTTTCCTTCAGGGCAGCTTAGGTGTCCTGAACGTGGCAGACCCGCATGGAAAGAAAGCCTGCCCAAGAACCGTGCTCCTGGGGCTGTTTCAAAGCTGTGGAACGCTAGCCATAGAGAAGAGATTAGTTCCCGGCCCTTTCACCTGCATAGTGAGGGATGGTCCCAGAGCCGTGTATCCCTTGATTGGGCTCAGAAGGCTTTTGGTACACGGTGCACATCCTTGGAAAGAAGTGCCCCCGTGAGAGGCTTGAGCGCTGTGAGGCATACTAAAGCTAAAGCCGTCCACTGACTGAGACTTCCCGGAAACGGGTGCACCCCTGCCTCTGGTAATGGGAAAATGTGCCCCTTACTTCGTGACTAGAGGTCACATTTAGTGGGCACTTTAGCTGCAGTATGCTCTGGGCTGAGCTCCCAGGAAGGAACCGCAAGCGCCCGGTTTCTTTTGCAAAAGCTCACTGCTCCTCAGAGGCCTCTGTGGAGTGAACAGTGTCCTGGTGGTGTGGTGTTCAGGCAGCTTGGAAGCTGCACCGAAGTTGCTTTCCAAAGGGGGAGAGTCGGGCTTCTCCCCCATGCTCCAGTTTCCAACTTGACCCCCCGGCGCATTTACCGGCACTCTCTGACTGACTACTGGAGACCTTCGGCCCCACGGGGCCTTTCTATGATCACACTTCGTTGCAGGCGGGGTCTCTGGCATGCCGTGCATAGCATTCATTACCCGCTGAATGACTTAGTCAGGCCTAGGTGACTTTGGATCGCCCAAATGTCTCACAAGTTGACCGGTTTTTCTGTTCTTTCTGTCAGGCTGGACCTACAGTGGACCTTGCGTCACGATAGAGAGATGACAGGTAAGAGTCGCCAGGGGGCTCTGTAGGCTCAGGGATTCTTTCAGTGCAGCTCAGAGGGCCCCCACAGAGGGAGAGCCACGTGGAATATAATACCGGCCAAAACGTTGTCCTGGGGCTGCTTGACAGCGGTAGAAATCGAGCTATGCAAGCGAGGATCAGTTCATTGCCCTTCCCTCTGCATAGAAAGGGTTGACCCCAGCAGCCTGTTCTGCGCTGTGTTGCTCGGAAAACAAACAGGGGACTCACGGCACACACGCTCTCCCTCAGAAGGGAATTCATACGCGCCTCTCTGAGGCCTCCGGAAAGCCGTAGAGGAGTTGAAGCACTCTATCGAGTCAGGGTTCATGGAGATGGCTGCACAGCAAACTTTGCTGATAGGAAACACTCGTGCTTACCTTGAGGCCTGGGGTCACGTTTACTTCGCACTTTAGCTAGGGCAAGCCGTGGGATGAGCTCCTAGCAAGGCACGGGCGACCACCTGGATGCGTAGGAGAAAACTCACTTTCTTCACTGAGGCGTTCGTAGCAGTGACTAGAAGACGGGTAACAGCACTGCCTTTCAGTCAGCCTTGAGGCCGCCACTATCTGCCTTTCAAATGGGGGGAAATACTGCCTTTCTCCAGGCTTCTCAGTTACACACCGGATCACCCAGCACATATACCTCTCTTCTCTGACAAGCCAAAGGAGGCCCTTGGCACACAATTCGGCCTTCTGCGATGAAACTTTGGGATGCAGTGTGTTCTGCATGTGCTGAATGGCATAATCCTCTAAATGCCCTCAGGAGGCCTAGGTGACTTTGCATGTTCCAAATGCCTAGCAAGGCTCAGGTAAATCTCTACTTTATTTCGGGCTGGACCTAAAGTCTACTTTCCGCCTCACTTAGAGAGACGTCGAGCACGAGTCCCCAAAGTGGACTGGAGCCCCGGTGGTTTCCTTCAGGGCAGCTTAGGTGTCCTGAACGTGGCAGACCCGCATGGAAAGAAAGCCTGCCCAAGAACCGTGCTCCTGGGGCTGTTTCAAAGCTGTGGAACGCTAGCCATAGAGAAGAGATTAGTTCCCGGCCCTTTCACCTGCATAGTGAGGGATGGTCCCAGAGCCGTGTATCCCTTGATTGGGCTCAGAAGGCTTTTGGTACACGGTGCACATCCTTGGAAAGAAGTGCCCCCGTGAGAGGCTTGAGCGCTGTGAGGCATACTAAAGCTAAAGCCGTCCACTGACTGAGACTTCCCGGAAACGGGTGCACCCCTGCCTCTGGTAATGGGAAAATGTGCCCCTTACTTCGTGACTAGAGGTCACATTTAGTGGGCACTTTAGCTGCAGTATGCTCTGGGCTGAGCTCCCAGGAAGGAACCGCAAGCGCCCGGTTTCTTTTGCAAAAGCTCACTGCTCCTCAGAGGCCTCTGTGGAGTGAACAGTGTCCTGGTGGTGTGGTGTTCAGGCAGCTTGGAAGCTGCACCGAAGTTGCTTTCCAAAGGGGGAGAGTCGGGCTTCTCCCCCATGCTCCAGTTTCCAACTTGACCCCCCGGCGCATTTACCGGCACTCTCTGACTGACTACTGGAGACCTTCGGCCCCACGGGGCCTTTCTATGATCACACTTCGTTGCAGGCGGGGTCTCTGGCATGCCGTGCATAACATTCATTACCCGCTGAATGACTTAGTCAGGCCTAGGTGACTTTGGATCGCCCAAATGTCTCACAAGTTGACCGGTTTTTCTGTTCTTTCTGTCAGGCTGGACCTACAGTGGACCTTGCGTCACGATAGAGAGATGACAGGTAAGAGTCGCCAGGGGGCTCTGTAGGCTCAGGGATTCTTTCAGTGCAGCTCAGAGGGCCCCCACAGAGGGAGAGCCACGTTGAATATAATACCGGCCAAAACGTTGTCCTGGGGCTGCTTGACAGCGGTAGAAATCGAGCTATGCAAGCGAGGATCAGTTCATTGCCCTTCCCTCTGCATAGAAAGGGTTGACCCCAGCAGCCTGTTCTGCACTGTGTTGCTCGGAAAACAAACAGGGGACTCACGGCACACACGCTCTCCCTCAGAAGGGAATTCATACGCGCCTCTCTGAGGCCTCCGGAAAGCCGTAGAGGAGTTGAAGCACTCTATCGAGTCAGGGTTCATGGAGATGGCTGCACAGCAAACTTTGCTGATAGGAAACACTCGTGCTTACCTTGAGGCCTGGGGTCACGTTTACTTCGCACTTTAGCTAGGGCAAGCCGTGGGATGAGCTCCTAGCAAGGCACGGGCGACCACCTGGATGCGTAGGAGAAAACTCACTTTCTTCACTGAGGCGTTCGTAGCAGTGACTAGAAGACGGGTAACAGCACTGCCTTTCAGTCAGCCTTGAGGCCGCCACTATCTGCCTTTCAAATGGGGGGAAATACTGCCTTTCTCCAGGCTTCTCAGTTACACACCGGATCACCCAGCCCATATACCTCTCTTCTCTGACAAGCCAAAGGAGGCCCTTGGCACACAATTCGGCCTTGTGCCATGAAACTTTGGGATGCAGTGTGTTCTGCATGTGCTGAATGGCATAATCCTCTAAATGCCCTCAGGAGGCCTAGGTGACTTTGCATGTTCCAAATGCCTAGCAAGGCTCAGGTAAATCTCTACTTTATTTCGGGCTGGACCTAAAGTCTACTTTCCGCCTCACTTAGAGAGGCGTCGAGCACGAGTCCCCAAAGTGGACTGGAGCCCCGGTGGTTTCCTTCAGGGCAGCTTAGGTGTCCTGAACGTGGCAGACCCGCATGGAAAGAAAGCCTGCCCAAGAACCGTGCTCCTGGGGCTGTTTCAAAGCTGTGGAACGCTAGCCATAGAGAAGAGATTAGTTCCCGGCCCTTTCACCTGCATAGTGAGGGATGGTCCCAGAGCCGTGTATCCCTTGATTGGGCTCAGAAGGCTTTTGGTACACGGTGCACATCCTTGGAAAGAAGTGCCCCCGTGAGAGGCTTGAGCGCTGTGAGGCATACTAAAGCTAAAGCCGTCCACTGACTGAGACTTCCCGGAAACGGGTGCACCCCTGCCTCTGGTAATGGGAAAATGTGCCCCTTACTTCGTGACTAGAGGTCACATTTAGTGGGCACTTTAGCTGCAGTATGCTCTGGGCTGAGCTCCCAGGAAGGAACCGCAAGCGCCCGGTTTCTTTTGCAAAAGCTCACTGCTCCTCAGAGGCCTCTGTGGAGTGAACAGTGTCCTGGTGGTGTGGTGTTCAGGCAGCTTGGAAGCTGCACCGAAGTTGCTTTCCAAAGGGGGAGAGTCGGGCTTCTCCCCCATGCTCCAGTTTCCAACTTGACCCCCCGGCGCATTTACCGGCACTCTCTGACTGACTACTGGAGACCTTCGGCCCCACGGGGCCTTTCTATGATCACACTTCGTTGCAGGCGGGGTCTCTGGCATGCCGTGCATAACATTCATTACCCGCTGAATGACTTAGTCAGGCCTAGGTGACTTTGGATCGCCCAAATGTCTCACAAGTTGACCGGTTTTTCTGTTCTTTCTGTCAGGCTGGACCTACAGTGGACCTTGCGTCACGATAGAGAGATGACAGGTAAGAGTCGCCAGGGGGCTCTGTAGGCTCAGGGATTCTTTCAGTGCAGCTCAGAGGGCCCCCACAGAGGGAGAGCCACGTTGAATATAATACCGGCCAAAACGTTGTCCTGGGGCTGCTTGACAGCGGTAGAAATCGAGCTATGCAAGCGAGGATCAGTTCATTGCCCTTCCCTCTGCATAGAAAGGGTTGACCCCAGCAGCCTGTTCTGCACTGTGTTGCTCGGAAAACAAACAGGGGACTCACGGCACACACGCTCTCCCTCAGAAGGGAATTCATACGCGCCTCTCTGAGGCCTCCGGAAAGCCGTAGAGGAGTTGAAGCACTCTATCGAGTCAGGGTTCATGGAGATGGCTGCACAGCAAACTTTGCTGATAGGAAACACTCGTGCTTACCTTGAGGCCTGGGGTCACGTTTACTTCGCACTTTAGCTAGGGCAAGCCGTGGGATGAGCTCCTAGCAAGGCACGGGCGACCACCTGGATGCGTAGGAGAAAACTCACTTTCTTCACTGAGGCGTTCGTAGCAGTGACTAGAAGACGGGTAACAGCACTGCCTTTCAGTCAGCCTTGAGGCCGCCACTATCTGCCTTTCAAATGGGGGGAAATACTGCCTTTCTCCAGGCTTCTCAGTTACACACCGGATCACCCAGCCCATATACCTCTCTTCTCTGACAAGCCAAAGGAGGCCCTTGGCACACAATTCGGCCTTCTGCGATGAAACTTTGGGATGCAGTGTGTTCTGCATGTGCTGAATGGCATAATCCTCTAAATGCCCTCAGGAGGCCTAGGTGACTTTGCATGTTCCAAATGCCTAGCAAGGCTCAGGGTAAATCTCTACTTTATTTCGGGCTGGACCTAAAGTCTACTTTCCGCCTCACTTAGAGAGACGTCGAGCACGAGTCCCCAAAGTGGACTGGAGCCCCGGTGGTGTCCTTCAGGGCAGCTTAGGTGTCCTGAACGTGGCAGACCCGCATGGAAAGAAAGCCTGCCCAAGAACCGTGCTCCTGGGGCTGTTTCAAAGCTGTGGAACGCTAGCCATAGAGAAGAGATTAGTTCCCGGCCCTTTCACCTGCATAGTGAGGGATGGTCCCAGAGCCGTGTATCCCTTGATTGGGCTCAGACGGCTTTTGGTACACGGTGCACATCCTTGGAAAGAAGTGCCCCCGTGAGAGGCTTGAGCGCTGTGAGGCATACTAAAGCTAAAGCCGTCCACTGACTGAGACTTCCCGGAAACGGGTGCACCCCTGCCTCTGGTAATGGGAAAATGTGCCCCTTACTTCGTGACTAGAGGTCACATTTAGTGGGCAATTTAGCTGCAGTATGCTCTGGGCTGGGCTCCCAGGAAGGAACCGCAAGCGCCCGGTTTCTTTTACAAAAGCTCACTGCTCCTCAGAGGCCTCTGTGGAGTGAACAGTGTCCTGGTGGTGTGGTGTTCAGGCAGCTTGGAAGCTGCACCGAAGTTGCTTTCCAAAGGGGGAGAGTCGGGCTTCTCCCCCGTGCTCCAGTTTCCAACTTGACCCCACAGCGCATTTACCGGCACTCTCTGACTGACTACTGGAGACCTTCGGCCCCACGGGGCCTTTCTATGACCACACTTCGTTGCAGGCGGGGTCTCTGGCATGCCGTGCATAGCATTACCCGCTGAATGACTTAGTCAGGCCTAGGTGACTTTGGATCGCCCAAATGTCTCACAAGTTGACCGGTTTTTCTGTTCTTTCTGTCAGGCTGGACCTACAGTGGACCTTGCGTCACGATAGAGAGATGACAGGTAAGAGTCGCCAGGGGGCTCTGTAGGCTCAGGGATTCTTTCAGTGCAGCTCAGAGGGCCCCCACAGAGGGAGAGCCACGTTGAATATAATACCGGCCAAAACGTTGTCCTGGGGCTGCTTGACAGCGGTAGAAATCGAGCTATGCAAGAGAGGATCAGTTCATTGCCCTTCCCTCTGCATAGAAAGGGTTGACCCCAGCAGCCTGTTCTGCGCTGTGTTGCTCGGAAAACAAACAGGGGACTCACGGCACACACGCTCTCCCTCAGAAGGGAATTCATACGCGCCTCTCTGAGGCCTCCGGAAAGCCGTAGAAGAGTTAAAGCACTCTATCGAGTCAGGGTTCATGGAGATGGCTGCACAGCAAACTTTGCTGATAGGAAACACTCGTGCTTACCTTGAGGCCTGGGGTCACGTTTACTTCGCACTTTAGCTAGGGCAAGCCATGGGATGAGCTCCTAGCAAGGCACGGGCGACCACCTGGATTCATAGGAGAAAACTCACTTTCTTCACTGAGGCATTCCTAGCAGTGACTAGAAGACGGGTAACAGCTCTACCTTTCAGTCAGCCTTGAGGCCGCCACTATCTGCCTTTCACATGGGGGGAAATACTGCCTTTCTCCAGGCTTCTCAGTTACACACCGGATCACCCAGCCCATATACCTCTCTTCTCTGACAAGCCAAAGGAGGCCCTTGGCACACAATTCGGCCTTCTGCGATGAAACTTTGGGATGCAGTGTGTTCTGCATGTGCTGAATGGCATAATCCTCTAAATGCCCTCAGGAGGCCTAGGTGACTTTGCATGTTCCAAATGCCTAGCAAGGCTCAGGGTAAATCTCTACTTTATTTCGGGCTGGACCTAAAGTCTACTTTCCGCCTCACTTAGAGAGACGTCGAGCACGAGTCCCCAAAGTGGACTGGAGCCCCGGTGGTGTCCTTCAGGGCAGCTTAGGTGTCCTGAACGTGGCAGACCCGCATGGAAAGAAAGCCTGCCCAAGAACCGTGCTCCTGGGGCTGTTTCAAAGCTGTGGAACGCTAGCCATAGAGAAGAGATTAGTTCCCGGCCCTTTCACCTGCATAGTGAGGGATGGTCCCAGAGCCGTGTATCCCTTGATTGGGCTCAGACGGCTTTTGGTACACGGTGCAATCCTTGGAAAGAAGTGCCCCCGTGAGAGGCTTGAGCGCTGTGAGGCATACTAAAGCTAAAGCCGTCCACTGACTGAGACTTCCCGGAAACGGGTGCACCCCTGCCTCTGGTAATGGGAAAATGTGCCCCTTACTTCGTGACTAGAGGTCACATTTAGTGGGCAATTTAGCTGCAGTATGCTCTGGGCTGGGCTCCCAGGAAGGAACCGCAAGCGCCCGGTTTCTTTTGCAAAAGCTCACTGCTCCTCAGAGGCCTCTGTGGAGTGAACAGTGTCCTGGTGGTGTGGTGTTCAGGCAGCTTGGAAGCTGCACCGAAGTTGCTTTCCAAAGGGGGAGAGTCGGGCTTCTCCCCCGTGCTCCAGTTTCCAACTTGACCCCACAGCGCATTTACCGGCACTCTCTGACTGACTACTGGAGACCTTCGGCCCCACGGGGCCTTTCTATGATCACACTTCGTTGCAGGCGGGGTCTCTGGCATGCCGTGCATAGCATTCATTACCCGCTGAATGACTTAGTCAGGCCTAGGTGACTTTGGATCGCCCAAATGTCTCACAAGTTGACCGGTTTTTCTGTTCTTTCTGTCAGGCTGGACCTACAGTGGACCTTGCGTCACGATAGAGAGATGACAGGTAAGAGTCGCCAGGGGGCTCTGTAGGCTCAGGGATTCTTTCAGTGCAGCTCAGAGGGCCCCCACAGAGGGAGAGCCACGTGGAATATAATACCGGCCAAAACGTCCTGGGGCTGCTTGACAGCGGTAGAAATCGAGCTATGCAAGCGAGGATCAGTTCATTGCCCTTCCCTCTGCATAGAAAGGGTTGACCCCAGCAGCCTGTTCTGCGCTGTGTTGCTCGGAAAACAAACAGGGGACTCACGGCACACACGCTCTCCCTCAGAAGGGAATTCATACGCGCCTCTCTGAGGCCTCCGGAAAGCCGTAGAGGAGTTGAAGCACTCTATCGAGTCAGGGTTCATGGAGATGGCTGCACAGCAAACTTTGCTGATAGGAAACACTCGTGCTTACCTTGAGGCCTGGGGTCACGTTTACTTCGCACTTTAGCTAGGGCAAGCCGTGGGATGAGCTCCTAGCAAGGCACGGGCGACCACCTAGATGCGTAGGAGAAAACTCACTTTCTTCACTGAGGCGTTCGTAGCAGTGACTAGAAGACGGGTAACAGCACTGCCTTTCAGTCAGCCTTGAGGCCGCCACTATCTGCCTTTCAAATGGGGGGAAATACTGCCTTTCTCCAGGCTTCTCAGTTACACACCGGATCACCCAGCCCATATACCTCTCTTCTCTGACAAGCCAAAGGAGGCCCTTGGCACACAATTCGGCCTTCTGCGATGAAACTTTGGGATGCAGTGTGTTCTGCATGTGCTGAATGGCATAATCCTCTAAATGCCCTCAGGAGGCCTAGGTGACTTTGCATGTTCCAAATGCCTAGCAAGGCTCAGGTAAATCTCTACTTTATTTCGGGCTGGACTTAAAGTCTACTTTCCGCCTCACTTAGAGAGACGTCGAGCACGAGTCCCCAAAGTGGACTGGAGCCCCGGTGGTTTCCTTCAGGGCAGCTTAGGTGTCCTGAACGTGGCAGACCCGCATGGAAAGAAAGCCTGCCCAAGAACCGTGCTCCTGGGGCTGTTTCAAAGCTGTGGAACGCTAGCCATAGAGAAGAGATTAGTTCCCGGCCCTTTCACCTGCATAGTGAGGGATGGTCCCAGAGCCGTGTATCCCTTGATTGGGCTCAGAAGGCTTTTGGTACACGGTGCACATCCTTGGAAAGAAGTGCCCCCGTGAGAGGCTTGAGCGCTGTGAGGCATACTAAAGCTAAAGCCGTCCACTGACTGAGACTTCCCGGAAACGGGTGCACCCCTGCCTCTGGTAATGGGAAAATGTGCCCCTTACTTCGTGACTAGAGGTCACATTTAGTGGGCACTTTAGCTGCAGTATGCTCTGGGCTGAGCTCCCAGGAAGGAAGCGCAAGCGCCCGGTTTCTTTTGCAAAAGCTCACTGCTCCTCAGAGGCCTCTGTGGAGTGAACAGTGTCCTGGTGGTGTGGTGTTCAGGCAGCTTGGAAGCTGCACCGAAGTTGCTTTCCAAAGGGGGAGAGTCGGGCTTCTCCCCCATGCTCCAGTTTCCAACTTGACCCCACAGCGCATTTACCGGCACTCTCTGACTGACTACTGGAGACCTTCGGCCCCACGGGGCCTTTCTATGATCACACTTCGTTGCAGGCGGGGTCTCTGGCATGCCGTGCATAGCATTCATTACCCGCTGAATGACTTAGTCAGGCCTAGGTGACTTTGGATCGCCCAAATGTCTCACAAGTTGACCGGTTTTTCTGTTCTTTCTGTCAGGCTGGACCTACAGTGTACCTTGCGTCACGATAGAGAGATGACAGGTAAGAGTCGCCAGGGGGCTCTGTAGGCTCAGGGATTCTTTCAGTGCAGCTCAGAGGGCCCCCACAGAGGGAGAGCCACGTGGAATATAATACCGGCCAAAACGTTGTCCTGGGGCTGCTTGACAGCGGTAGAAATCGAGCTATGCAAGCGAGGATCAGTTCATTGCCCTTCCCTCTGCATAGAAAGGGTTGACCCCAGCAGCCTGTTCTGCACTGTGTTGCTCAGAAAACAAACAGGGGACTCACGGCACACACGCTCTCCCTCAGAAGGGAATTCATACGCGCCTCTCTGAGGCCTCCGGAAAGCCGTAGAGGAGTTGAAGCACTCTATCGAGTCAGGGTTCATGGAGATGGCTGCACAGCAAACTTTGCTGATAGGAAACACTCGTGCTTACCTTGAGGCCTGGGGTCACGTTTACTTCGCACTTTAGCTAGGGCAAGCCGTGGGATGAGCTCCTAGCAAGGCACGGGCGACCACCTGGATGCGTAGGAGAAAACTCACTTTCTTCACTGAGGCGTTCGTAGCAGTGACTAGAAGACCGGTAACAGCACTGCCTTTCAGTCAGCCTTGAGGCCGCCACTATCTGCCTTTCAAATGGGGGGAAATACTGCCTTTCTCCAGGCTTCTCAGTTACACACCGGATCACCCAGCACATATACCTCTCTTCTCTGACAAGCCAAAGGAGGCCCTTGGCACACAATTCGGCCTTCTGCGATGAAACTTTGGGATGCAGTGTGTTCTGCATGTGCTGAATGGCATAATCCTCTAAATGCCCTCAGGAGGCCTAGGTGACTTTGCATGTTCCAAATGCCTAGCAAGGCTCAGGGTAAATCTCTACTTTATTTCGGGCTGGACCTAAAGTCTACTTTCCGCCTCACTTAGAGAGACGTCGAGCACGAGTCCCCAAAGTGGACTGGAGCCCCGGTGGTGTCCTTCAGGGCAGCTTAGGTGTCCTGAACGTGGCAGACCCGCATGGAAAGAAAGCCTGCCCAAGAACCGTGCTCCTGGGGCTGTTTCAAAGCTGTGGAACGCTAGCCATAGAGAAGAGATTAGTTCCCGGCCCTTTCACCTGCATAGTGAGGGATGGTCCCAGAGCCGTGTATCCCTTGATTGGGCTCAGAAGGCTTTTGGTACACGGTGCACATCCTTGGAAAGAAGTGCCCCCGTGAGAGGCTTGAGCGCTGTGAGGCATACTAAAGCTAAAGCCGTCCACTGACTGAGACTTCCCGGAAACGGGTGCACCCCTGCCTCTGGTAATGGGAAAATGTGCCCCTTACTTCGTGACTAGAGGTCACATTTAGTGGGCAATTTAGCTGCAGTATGCTCTGGGCTGGGCTCCCAGGAAGGAACCGCAAGCGCCCGGTTTCTTTTGCAAAAGCTCACTGCTCCTCAGAGGCCTCTGTGGAGTGAACAGTGTCCTGGTGGTGTGGTGTTCAGGCAGCTTGGAAGCTGCACCGAAGTTGCTTTCCAAAGGGGGAGAGTCGGGCTTCTCCCCCGTGCTCCAGTTTCCAACTTGACCCCACAGCGCATTTACCGGCACTCTCTGACTGACTACTGGAGACCTTCGGCCCCACGGGGCCTTTCTATGATCACACTTCGTTGCAGGCGGGGTCTCTGGCATGCCGTGCATAGCATTCATTACCCGCTGAATGACTTAGTCAGGCCTAGGTGACTTTGGATCGCCCAAATGTCTCACAAGTTGACCGGTTTTTCTGTTCTTTCTGTCAGGCTGGACCTACAGTGTACCTTGCGTCACGATAGAGAGATGACAGGTAAGAGTCGCCAGGGGGCTCTGTAGGCTCAGGGATTCTTTCAGTGCAGCTCAGAGGGCCCCCACAGAGGGAGAGCCACGTGGAATATAATACCGGCCAAAACGTTGTCCTGGGGCTGCTTGACAGCGGTAGAAATCGAGCTATGCAAGCGAGGATCAGGTCATTGCCCTTCCCTCTGCATAGAAAGGGTTGACCCCAGCAGCCTGTTCTGCGCTGTGTTGCTCGGAAAACAAACAGGGGACTCACGGCACACACGCTCTCCCTCAGAAGGGAATTCATACGCGCCTCTCTGAGGCCTCCGGAAAGCCGTAGAGGAGTTGAAGCACTCTATCGAGTCAGGGTTCATGGAGATGGCTGCACAGCAAACTTTGCTGATAGGAAACACTCGTGCTTACCTTGAGGCCTGGGGTCACGTTTACTTCGCACTTTAGCTAGGGCAAGCCGTGGGATGAGCTCCTAGCAAGGCACGGGCGACCACCTGGATGCGTAGGAGAAAACTCACTTTCTTCACTGAGGCGTTCCTAGCAGTGACTAGAAGACGGGTAACAGCACTGCCTTTCAGTCAGCCTTGAGGCCGCCACTATCTGCCTTTCAAATGGGGGGAAATACTGCCTTTCTCCAGGCTTCTCAGTTACACACCGGATCACCCAGCACATATACCTCTCTTCTCTGACAAGCCAAAGGAGGCCCTTGGCACACAATTCGGCCTTCTGCGATGAAACTTTGGGATGCAGTGTGTTCTGCATGTGCTGAATGGCATAATCCTCTAAATGCCCTCAGGAGGCCTAGGTGACTTTGCATGTTCCAAATGCCTAGCAAGGCTCAGGGTAAATCTCTACTTTATTTCGGGCTGGACCTAAAGTCTACTTTCCGCCTCACTTAGAGAGACGTCGAGCACGAGTCCCCAAAGTGGACTGGAGCCCCGGTGGTGTCCTTCAGGGCAGCTTAGGTGTCCTGAACGTGGCAGACCCGCATGGAAAGAAAGCCTGCCCAAGAACCGTGCTCCTGGGGCTGTTTCAAAGCTGTGGAACGCTAGCCATAGAGAAGAGATTAGTTCCCGGCCCTTTCACCTGCATAGTGAGGGATGGTCCCGGAGCCGTGTATCCCTTGATTGGGCTCAGACGGCTTTTGGTACACGGTGCAATCCTTGGAAAGAAGTGCCCCCGTGAGAGGCTTGAGCGCTGTGAGGCATACTAAAGCTAAAGCCGTCCACTGACTGAGACTTCCCGGAAACGGGTGCACCCCTGCCTCTGGTAATGGGAAAATGTGCCCCTTACTTCGTGACTAGAGGTCACATTTAGTGGGCACTTTAGCTGCAGTATGCTCTGGGCTGGGCTCCCAGGAAGGAACCGCAAGCGCCCGGTTTCTTTTGCAAAAGCTCACTGCTCCTCAG
The DNA here is from genome assembly GCF_964341445.2 of Mesoplodon mirus. Lineage (NCBI taxonomy): Eukaryota > Metazoa > Chordata > Mammalia > Artiodactyla > Ziphiidae > Mesoplodon > Mesoplodon mirus. The sequence goes on along the minus strand of NC_138987.1, from coordinate 74,903,452 downwards.
AGGCCTCTGTGGAGTGAACAGTGTCCTGGTGGTGTGGTGTTCAGGCAGCTTGGAAGCTGCACCGAAGTTGCTTTCCAAAGGGGGAGAGTCGGGCTTCTCCCCCGTGCTCCAGTTTCCAACTTGACCCCACAGCGCATTTACCGGCACTCTCTGACTGACTACTGGAGACCTTCGGCCCCACGGGGCCTTTCTATGATCACACTTCGTTGCAGGCGGGGTCTCTGGCATGCCGTGCATAGCATTCATTACCCGCTGAATGACTTAGTCAGGCCTAGGTGACTTTGGATCGCCCAAATGTCTCACAAGTTGACCGGTTTTTCTGTTCTTTCTGTCAGGCTGGACCTACAGTGGACCTTGCGTCACGATAGAGAGATGACAGGTAAGAGTCGCCAGGGGGCTCTGTAGGCTCAGGGATTCTTTCAGTGCAGCTCAGAGGGCCCCCACAGAGGGAGAGCCACGTGGAATATAATACCGGCCAAAACGTCCTGGGGCTGCTTGACAGCGGTAGAAATCGAGCTATGCAAGCGAGGATCAGTTCATTGCCCTTCCCTCTGCATAGAAAGGGTTGACCCCAGCAGCCTGTTCTGCGCTGTGTTGCTCGGAAAACAAACAGGGGACTCACGGTACACACGCTCTCCCTCAGAAGGGAATTCATACGCGCCTCTCTGAGGCCTCCGGAAAGCCGTAGAGGAGTTGAAGCACTCTATCGAGTCAGGGTTCATGGAGATGGCTGCACAGCAAACTTTGCTGATAGGAAACACTCGTGCTTACCTTGAGGCCTGGGGTCACGTTTACTTCGCACTTTAGCTAGGGCAAGCCGTGGGATGAGCTCCTAGCAAGGCACGGGCGACCACCTAGATGCGTAGGAGAAAACTCACTTTCTTCACTGAGGCGTTCGTAGCAGTGACTAGAAGACGGGTAACAGCACTGCCTTTCAGTCAGCCTTGAGGCCGCCACTATCTGCCTTTCAAATGGGGGGAAATACTGCCTTTCTCCAGGCTTCTCAGTTACACACCGGATCACCCAGCCCATATACCTCTCTTCTCTGACAAGCCAAAGGAGGCCCTTGGCACACAATTCGGCCTTCTGCGATGAAACTTTGGGATGCAGTGTGTTCTGCATGTGCTGAATGGCATAATCCTCTAAATGCCCTCAGGAGGCCTAGGTGACTTTGCATGTTCCAAATGCCTAGCAAGGCTCAGGTAAATCTCTACTTTATTTCGGGCTGGACCTAAAGTCTACTTTCCGCCTCACTTAGAGAGACGTCGAGCACGAGTCCCCAAAGTGGACTGGAGCCCCGGTGGTTTCCTTCAGGGCAGCTTAGGTGTCCTGAACGTGGCAGACCCGCATGGAAAGAAAGCCTGCCCAAGAACCGTGCTCCTGGGGCTGTTTCAAAGCTGTGGAACGCTAGCCATAGAGAAGAGATTAGTTCCCGGCCCTTTCACCTGCATAGTGAGGGATGGTCCCAGAGCCGTGTATCCCTTGATTGGGCTCAGAAGGCTTTTGGTACACGGTGCACATCCTTGGAAAGAAGTGCCCCCGTGAGAGGCTTGAGCGCTGTGAGGCATACTAAAGCTAAAGCCGTCCACTGACTGAGACTTCCCGGAAACGGGTGCACCCCTGCCTCTGGTAATGGGAAAATGTGCCCCTTACTTCGTGACTAGAGGTCACATTTAGTGGGCACTTTAGCTGCAGTATGCTCTGGGCTGAGCTCCCAGGAAGGAACCGCAAGCGCCCGGTTTCTTTTGCAAAAGCTCACTGCTCCTCAGAGGCCTCTGTGGAGTGAACAGTGTCCTGGTGGTGTGGTGTTCAGGCAGCTTGGAAGCTGCACCGAAGTTGCTTTCCAAAGGGGGAGAGTCGGGCTTCTCCCCCATGCTCCAGTTTCCAACTTGACCCCACAGCGCATTTACCGGCACTCTCTGACTGACTACTGGAGACCTTCGGCCCCACGGGGCCTTTCTATGATCACACTTCGTTGCAGGCGGGGTCTCTGGCATGCCGTGCATAGCATTCATTACCCGCTGAATGACTTAGTCAGGCCTAGGTGACTTTGGATCGCCCAAATGTCTCACAAGTTGACCGGTTTTTCTGTTCTTTCTGTCAGGCTGGACCTACAGTGGACCTTGCGTCACGATAGAGAGATGACAGGTAAGAGTCGCCAGGGGGCTCTGTAGGCTCAGGGATTCTTTCAGTGCAGCTCAGAGGGCCCCCACAGAGGGAGAGCCACGTTGAATATAATACCGGCCAAAACGTCCTGGGGCTGCTTGACAGCGGTAGAAATCGAGCTATGCAAGCGAGGATCAGTTCATTGCCCTTCCCTCTGCATAGAAAGTGTTGACCCCAGCAGCCTGTTCTGCACTGTGTTGCTCGGAAAACAAACAGGGGACTCACGGCACACACGCTCTCCCTCAGAAGGGAATTCATACGCGCCTCTCTGAGGCCTCCGGAAAGCCGTAGAAGAGTTAAAGCACTCTATCGAGTCAGGGTTCATGGAGATGGCTGCACAGCAAACTTTGCTGAGAGGAAACACTCGTGCTTACCTTGAGGCCTGGGGTCACGTTTACTTCGCACTTTAGCTAGGGCAAGCCGTGGGATGAGCTCCTAGCAAGGCACGGGCGACCACCTGGATGCGTAGGAGAAAACTCACTTTCTTCACTGAGGCATTCCTAGCAGTGACTAGAAGACGGGTAACAGCTCTGCCTTTCAGTCAGCCTTGAGGCCGCCACTATCTGCCTTTCACATGGGGGGAAATACTGCCTTTCTCCAGGCTTCTCAGTTACACACCGGATCACCCAGCCCATATACCTCTCTTCTCTGACAAGCCAAAGGAGGCCCTTGGCACACAATTCGGCCTTCTGCGATGAAACTTTGGGATGCAGTGTGTTCTGCATGTGCTGAATGGCATAATCCTCTAAATGCCCTCAGGAGGCCTAGGTGACTTTGCATGTTCCAAATGCCTAGCAAGGCTCAGGGTAAATCTCTACTTTATTTCGGGCTGGACCTAAAGTCTACTTTCCGCCTCACTTAGAGAGACGTCGAGCACGAGTCCCCAAAGTGGACTGGAGCCCCGGTGGTTTCCTTCAGGGCAGCTTAGGTGTCCTGAACGTGGCAGACCCGCATGGAAAGAAAGCCTGCCCAAGAACCGTGCTCCTGGGGCTGTTTCAAAGCTGTGGAACGCTAGCCATAGAGAAGAGATTAGTTCCCGGCCCTTTCACCTGCATAGTGAGGGATGGTCCCAGAGCCGTGTATCCCTTGATTGGGCTCAGAAGGCTTTTGGTACACGGTGCACATCCTTGGAAAGAAGTGCCCCCGTGAGAGGCTTGAGCGCTGTGAGGCATACTAAAGCTAAAGCCGTCCACTGACTGAGACTTCCCGGAAACGGGTGCACCCCTGCCTCTGGTAATGGGAAAATGTGCCCCTTACTTCGTGACTAGAGGTCACATTTAGTGGGCACTTTAGCTGCAGTATGCTCTGGGCTGAGCTCCCAGGAAGGAACCGCAAGCGCCCGGTTTCTTTTGCAAAAGCTCACTGCTCCTCAGAGGCCTCTGTGGAGTGAACAGTGTCCTGGTGGTGTGGTGTTCAGGCAGCTTGGAAGCTGCACCGAAGTTGCTTTCCAAAGGGGGAGAGTCGGGCTTCTCCCCCATGCTCCAGTTTCCAACTTGACCCCACAGCGCATTTACCGGCACTCTCTGACTGACTACTGGAGACCTTCGGCCCCACGGGGCCTTTCTATGATCACACTTCGTTGCAGGCGGGGTCTCTGGCATGCCGTGCATAGCATTCATTACCCGCTGAATGACTTAGTCAGGCCTAGGTGACTTTGGATCGCCCAAATGTCTCACAAGTTGACCGGTTTTTCTGTTCTTTCTGTCAGGCTGGACCTACAGTGGACCTTGCGTCACGATAGAGAGATGACAGGTAAGAGTCGCCAGGGGGCTCTGTAGGCTCAGGGATTCTTTCAGTGCAGCTCAGAGGGCCCCCACAGAGGGAGAGCCACGTGGAATATAATACCGGCCAAAACGTTGTCCTGGGGCTGCTTGACAGCGGTAGAAATCGAGCTATGCAAGCGAGGATCAGTTCATTGCCCTTCCCTCTGCATAGAAAGGGTTGACCCCAGCAGCCTGTTCTGCGCTGTGTTGCTCGGAAAACAAACAGGAGACTCACGGCACACACGTTCTCCCTCAGAAGGGAATTCATACGCGTCACTCTGAGGCCTCCGGAAAGCCGTAGAAGAGTTAAAGCACTCTATCGAGTCAGGGTTCATGGAGATGGCTGCACAGCAAACTTTGCTGATAGGAAACACTCGTGCTTACCTTGAGGCCTGGGGTCACGTTTACTTCGCACTTTAGCTAGGGCAAGCCGTGGGATGAGCTCCTAGCAAGGCACGGGCGAACACCTGGATTCGTAGGAGAAAACTCACTTTCTTCACTGAGGCATTCCTAGCAGTGACTAGAAGACGGGTAACAGCTCTGCCTTTCAGTCAGCCTTGAGGCCGCCACTATCTGCCTTTCACATGGGGGGAAATACTGCCTTTCTCCAGGCTTCTCAGTTACACACCGGATCACCCAGCCCATATACCTCTCTTCTCTGACAAGCCAAAGGAGGCCCTTGGCACACAATTCGGCCTTCTGCGATGAAACTTTGGGATGCAGTGTGTTCTGCATGTGCTGAATGGCATAATCCTCTAAATGCCCTCAGGAGGCCTAGGTGACTTTGCATGTTCCAAATGCCTAGCAAGGCTCAGGGTAAATCTCTACTTTATTTCGGGCTGGACCTAAAGTCTACTTTCCGCCTCACTTAGAGAGACGTCGAGCACGAGTCCCCAAAGTGGACTGGAGCCCCGGTGGTTTCCTTCAGGGCAGCTTAGGTGTCCTGAACGTGGCAGACCCGCATGGAAAGAAAGCCTGCCCAAGAACCGTGCTCCTGGGGCTGTTTCAAAGCTGTGGAACGCTAGCCATAGAGAAGAGATTAGTTCCCGGCCCTTTCACCTGCATAGTGAGGGATGGTCCCAGAGCCGTGTATCCCTTGATTGGGCTCAGAAGGCTTTTGGTACACGGTGCACATCCTTGGAAAGAAGTGCCCCCGTGAGAGGCTTGAGCGCTGTGAGGCATACTAAAGCTAAAGCCGTCCACTGACTGAGACTTCCCGGAAACGGGTGCACCCCTGCCTCTGGTAATGGGAAAATGTGCCCCTTACTTCGTGACTAGAGGTCACATTTAGTGGGCACTTTAGCTGCAGTATGCTCTGGGCTGAGCTCCCAGGAAGGAACCGCAAGCGCCCGGTTTCTTTTGCAAAAGCTCACTGCTCCTCAGAGGCCTCTGTGGAGTGAACAGTGTCCTGGTGGTGTGGTGTTCAGGCAGCTTGGAAGCTGCACCGAAGTTGCTTTCCAAAGGGGGAGAGTCGGGCTTCTCCCCCATGCTCCAGTTTCCAACTTGACCCCACAGCGCATTTACCGGCACTCTCTGACTGACTACTGGAGACCTTCGGCCCCACGGGGCCTTTCTATGATCACACTTCGTTGCAGGCGGGGTCTCTGGCATGCCGTGCATAGCATTACCCGCTGAATGACTTAGTCAGGCCTAGGTGACTTTGGATCGCCCAAATGTCTCACAAGTTGACCGGTTTTTCTGTTCTTTCTGTCAGGCTGGACCTACAGTGTACCTTGCGTCACGATAGAGAGATGACAGGTAAGAGTCGCCAGGGGGCTCTGTAGGCTCAGGGATTCTTTCAGTGCAGCTCAGAGGGCCCCCACAGAGGGAGAGCCACGTTGAATATAATACCGGCCAAAACGTTGTCCTGGGGCTGCTTGACAGCGGTAGAAATCGAGCTATGCAAGCGAGGATCAGTTCATTGCCCTTCCCTCTGCATAGAAAGGGTTGACCCCAGCAGCCTGTTCTGCGCTGTGTTGCTCGGAAAACAAACAGGGGACTCACGGCACACACGCTCTCCCTCAGAAGGGAATTCATACGCGCCTCTCTGAGGCCTCCGGAAAGCCGTAGAGGAGTTAAAGCACTCTATCGAGTCAGGGTTCATGGAGATGGCTGCACAGCAAACTTTGCTGATAGGAAACACTCGTGCTTACCTTGAGGCCTGGGGTCACGTTTACTTCGCACTTTAGCTAGGGCAAGCCGTGGGATGAGCTCCTAGCAAGGCACGGGCGAACACCTGGATTCGTAGGAGAAAACTCACTTTCTTCACTGAGGCATTCCTAGCAGTGACTAGAAGACGGGTAACAGCTCTGCCTTTCAGTCAGCCTTGAGGCCGCCACTATCTGCCTTTCACATGGGGGGAAATACTGCCTTTCTCCAGGCTTCTCAGTTACACACCGGATCACCCAGCCCATATACCTCTCTTCTCTGACAAGCCAAAGGAGGCCCTTGGCACACAATTCGGCCTTCTGCGATGAAACTTTGGGATGCAGTGTGTTCTGCATGTGCTGAATGGCATAATCCTCTAAATGCCCTCAGGAGGCCTAGGTGACTTTGCATGTTCCAAATGCCTAGCAAGGCTCAGGGTAAATCTCTACTTTATTTCGGGCTGGACCTAAAGTCTACTTTCCGCCTCACTTAGAGAGACGTCGAGCACGAGTCCCCAAAGTGGACTGGAGCCCCGGTGGTTTCCTTCAGGGCAGCTTAGGTGTCCTGAACGTGGCAGACCCGCATGGAAAGAAAGCCTGCCCAAGAACCGTGCTCCTGGGGCTGTTTCAAAGCTGTGGAACGCTAGCCATAGAGAAGAGATTAGTTCCCGGCCCTTTCACCTGCATAGTGAGGGATGGTCCCAGAGCCGTGTATCCCTTGATTGGGCTCAGAAGGCTTTTGGTACACGGTGCACATCCTTGGAAAGAAGTGCCCCCGTGAGAGGCTTGAGCGCTGTGAGGCATACTAAAGCTAAAGCCGTCCACTGACTGAGACTTCCCGGAAACGGGTGCACCCCTGCCTCTGGTAATGGGAAAATGTGCCCCTTACTTCGTGACTAGAGGTCACATTTAGTGGGCACTTTAGCTGCAGTATGCTCTGGGCTGAGCTCCCAGGAAGGAACCGCAAGCGCCCGGTTTCTTTTGCAAAAGCTCACTGCTCCTCAGAGGCCTCTGTGGAGTGAACAGTGTCCTGGTGGTGTGGTGTTCAGGCAGCTTGGAAGCTGCACCGAAGTTGCTTTCCAAAGGGGGAGAGTCGGGCTTCTCCCCCATGCTCCAGTTTCCAACTTGACCCCACAGCGCATTTACCGGCACTCTCTGACTGACTACTGGAGACCTTCGGCCCCACGGGGCCTTTCTATGATCACACTTCGTTGCAGGCGGGGTCTCTGGCATGCCGTGCATAGCATTCATTACCCGCTGAATGACTTAGTCAGGCCTAGGTGACTTTGGATCGCCCAAATGTCTCACAAGTTGACCGGTTTTTCTGTTCTTTCTGTCAGGCTGGACCTACAGTGGACCTTGCGTCACGATAGAGAGATGACAGGTAAGAGTCGCCAGGGGGCTCTGTAGGCTCAGGGATTCTTTCAGTGCAGCTCAGAGGGCCCCCACAGAGGGAGAGCCACGTGGAATATAATACCGGCCAAAACGTTGTCCTGGGGCTGCTTGACAGCGGTAGAAATCGAGCTATGCAAGCGAGGATCAGTTCATTGCCCTTCCCTCTGCATAGAAAGGGTTGACCCCAGCAGCCTGTTCTGCGCTGTGTTGCTCGGAAAACAAACAGGGGACTCACGGCACACACGCTCTCCCTCAGAAGGGAATTCATACGCGCCTCTCTGAGGCCTCCGGAAAGCCGTAGAGGAGTTAAAGCACTCTATAGAGTCAGGGTTCATGGAGATGGCTGCACAGCAAACTTTGCTGATAGGAAACACTCGTGCTTACCTTGAGGCCTGGGGTCACGTTTACTTCGCACTTTAGCTAGGGCAAGCCGTGGGATGAGCCCCTAGCAAGGCACGGGCGACCACCTGGATTCATAGGAGAAAACTCACTTTCTTCACTGAGGCATTCCTAGCAGTGACTAGAAGACGGGTAACAGCTCTACCTTTCAGTCAGCCTTGAGGCCGCCACTATCTGCCTTTCACATGGGGGGAAATACTGCCTTTCTCCAGGCTTCTCAGTTACACACCGGATCACCCAGCACATATACCTCTCTTCTCTGACAAGCCAAAGGAGGCCCTTGGCACACAATTCGGCCTTCTGCGATGAAACTTTGGGATGCAGTGTGTTCTGCATGTGCTGAATGGCATAATCCTCTAAATGCCCTCAGGAGGCCTAGGTGACTTTGCATGTTCCAAATGCCTAGCAAGGCTCAGGGTAAATCTCTACTTTATTTCGGGCTGGACCTAAAGTCTACTTTCCGCCTCACTTAGAGAGACGTCGAGCACGAGTCCCCAAAGTGGACTGGAGCCCCGGTGGTTTCCTTCAGGGCAGCTTAGGTGTCCTGAACGTGGCAGACCCGCATGGAAAGAAAGCCTGCCCAAGAACCGTGCTCCTGGGGCTGTTTCAAAGCTGTGGAACGCTAGCCATAGAGAAGAGATTAGTTCCCGGCCCTTTCACCTGCATAGTGAGGGATGGTCCCAGAGCCGTGTATCCCTTGATTGGGCTCAGAAGGCTTTTGGTACACGGTGCACATCCTTGGAAAGAAGTGCCCCCGTGAGAGGCTTGAGCGCTGTGAGGCATACTAAAGCTAAAGCCGTCCACTGACTGAGACTTCCCGGAAACGGGTGCACCCCTGCCTCTGGTAATGGGAAAATGTGCCCCTTACTTCGTGACTAGAGGTCACATTTAGTGGGCACTTTAGCTGCAGTATGCTCTGGGCTGAGCTCCCAGGAAGGAACCGCAAGCGCCCGGTTTCTTTTGCAAAAGCTCACTGCTCCTCAGAGGCCTCTGTGGAGTGAACAGTGTCCTGGTGGTGTGGT